>NC_064615.1:96349628-97040253 GCF_023898315.1 Schistocerca nitens | reverse complement strand
GTTTTGCGATCGTTTCTAGAAATGAGTACGAGCCGGTAGTTGGAATTGTATATGCAGAATTTTAGCTACGATCATGTAATGCAAATTGTTAATTGCAGTCCACACGTGAATGGGGAACGCTGCAAATGCTTATGCTTTTGCTACTAGGATTAATAACGGGTCGTAAGGGGTTCAACTGCGAGAAGACGACCTCAGCTGTTTCTCCCAGCAGGAAAGACATCTCACCCTTTTGTGTGCTGCATGCGCATGCATTTAACAAACTTGCATGCGATGTACTAGTTCCTGGGAAACTAATAGAATCGTTGTACGTGCCAGTCTTTACGTATAGATATAAGTAAGCGAAGACGGCTTAATCCTGGCACGTAGATTGCTTTCCGCAAGACGCACCTGAGAGTCTGATGGGCCGGTGGCCCGACATGCAGTTTGTCCTGTTGCATGGCTTACTTTCAGAGAATCGCAAGTTTATCGTAGTGCTTGGTTGTCGCGAAAGTGAAAAGTAGGGCCTGTCCGGGATTTGAACCCGGGACCTCCTGCACCCAAAGCAGGAATCATACCCCTAGACCAACAGGCCGCACATGGAAGCAGGTCTGCACCCCGCCACCTACTGAGGTCTTGCCGCACTTGCTAGTTGCAGCATCCGATCTGGACCATATTCTCAAAGAGGTTTCTTAATCCGGCACCTACAACATGCGCTGTGCTGAACACCAGTGTATGTGAATGCTGAAACAGCTGCTTGAGTTGTGTGACAGAATTTCGACCGTGTGAAGTGCAAATGTTATCGTGTCACGCACTATCCGCCCACTACGTAGCGATCTGTGTCAGCACGCAGTTTTCGACGGTACTCTGTGTCCATAGCTGTTTTCATAGCTAGGCTGCTTCCAGCACAAAGCATCCACCATACGAAAGTGGCTGTTCGGCGATTTTGGTTACCTGAGCCTTCGACATCACTTCATGTACGAATACTGGCAAGAATTCTCGCTACATTCGAAGGTGCTCCTTCCACTTCCAGCCTACTTGGTTGGTTCATTTGCCACGCAAACACTTCCTGAGGACGCTACATGTAATAACATCGCATCTTATCTGCTTAATTACATGATGCTACTGAATTTAAGACCGCTGCAGGCATCCGGTTCCATGGTGTAATGGTTAGCACTCTGGACTTTGAATCCAGCGATCCGAGTTCGAGTCTCGGTGGAACCTGGCGCTGTGTTTTGCGATCGTTTCTAGAAATGAGTACGAGCCGGTAGTTGGAATTGTATATGCAGAATTTTAGCTACGATCATGTAATGCAAATTGTTAATTGCAGTCCACACGTGAATGGGGAACGCTGCAAATGCTTATGCTTTTGCTACTAGGATTAATAACGGGTCGTAAGGGGTTCAACTGCGAGAAGACGACCTCAGCTGTTTCTCCCAGCAGGAAAGACATCTCACCCTTTTGTGTGCTGCATGCGCATGCATTTAACAAACTTGCATGCGATGTACTAGTTCCTGGGAAACTAATAGAATCGTTGTACGTGCCAGTCTTTACGTATAGATATAAGTAAGCGAAGACGGCTTAATCCTGGCACGTAGATTGCTTTCCGCAAGACGCACCTGAGAGTCTGATGGGCCGGTGGCCCGACATGCAGTTTGTCCTGTTGCATGGCTTACTTTCAGAGAATCGCAAGTTTATCGTAGTGCTTGGTTGTCGCGAAAGTGAGAAGTAGGGCCTGTCCGGGATTTGAACCCGGGACCTCCTGCACCCAAAGCAGGAATCATACCCCTAGACCAACAGGCCGCACATGGAAGCAGGTCTGCACCCCGCCACCTACTGAGGTCTTGCCGCACTTGCTAGTTGCAGCATCCGATCTGGACCATATTCTCAAAGAGGTTTCTTAATCCGGCACCTACAACATGCGCTGTGCTGAACACCAGTGTATGTGAATGCTGAAACAGCTGCTTGAGTTGTGTGACAGAATTTCGACCGTGTGAAGTGCAAATGTTATCGTGTCACGCACTATCCGCCCACTACGTAGCGTTCTGTGTCAGCACGCAGTTTTCGACGGTACTCTGTGTCCATAGCTGTTTTCATAGCTAGGCTGCTTCCAGCACAAAGCATCCACCATACGAAAGTGGCTGTTCGGCGATTTTGGTTACCTGAGCCTTCGACATCACTTCATGTACGAATACTGGCAAGAATTCTAGCTACATTCGAAGGTGCTCCTTCCAGCCTACTTGGTTGGTTCATTTGCCACGCAAACACTTCCTGAGGACGCTACATGTAATAACATCGCATCTTATCTGCTTAATTACATGATGCTACTGAATTTAAGACCGCTGCAGGCATCCGGTTCCATGGTGTAATGGTTAGCACTCTGGACTTTGAATCCAGCGATCCGAGTTCGAGTCTCGGTGGAACCTGGCGCTGTGTTTTGCGATCGTTTCTAGAAATGAGTACGAGCCGGTAGTTGGAATTGTATATGCAGAATTTTAGCTACGATCATGTAATGCAAATTGTTAATTGCAGTCCACACGTGAATGGGGAACGCTGCAAATGCTTATGCTTTTGCTACTAGGATTAATAACGGGTCGTAAGGGGTTCAACTGCGAGAAGACGACCTCAGCTGTTTCTCCCAGCAGGAAAGACATCTCACCCTTTTGTGTGCTGCATGCGCATGCATTTAACAAACTTGCATGCGATGTACTAGTTCCTGGGAAACTAATAGAATCGTTGTACGTGCCAGTCTTTACGTATAGATATAAGTAAGCGAAGACGGCTTAATCCTGGCACGTAGATTGCTTTCCGCAAGACGCACCTGAGAGTCTGATGGGCCGGTGGCCCGACATGCAGTTTGTCCTGTTGCATGGCTTACTTTCAGAGAATCGCAAGTTTATCGTAGTGCTTGGTTGTCGCGAAAGTGAAAAGTAGGGCCTGTCCGGGATTTGAACCCGGGACCTCCTGCACCCAAAGCAGGAATCATACCCCTAGACCAACAGGCCGCACATGGAAGCAGGTCTGCACCCCGCCACCTACTGAGGTCTTGCCGCACTTGCTAGTTGCAGCATCCGATCTGGACCATATTCTCAAAGAGGTTTCTTAATCCGGCACCTACAACATGCGCTGTGCTGAACACCAGTGTATGTGAATGCTGAAACAGCTGCTTGAGTTGTGTGACAGAATTTCGACCGTGTGAAGTGCAAATGTTATCGTGTCACGCACTATCCGCCCACTACGTAGCGTTCTGTGTCAGCACGCAGTTTTCGACGGTACTCTGTGTCCATAGCTGTTTTCATAGCTAGGCTGCTTCCAGCACAAAGCATCCACCATACGAAAGTGGCTGTTCGGCGATTTTGGTTACCTGAGCCTTCGACATCACTTCATGTACGAATACTGGCAAGAATTCTCGCTACATTCGAAGGTGCTCCTTCCACTTCCAGCCTACTTGGTTGGTTCATTTGCCACGCAAACACTTCCTGAGGACGCTACATGTAATAACATCGCATCTTATCTGCTTAATTACATGATGCTACTGAATTTAAGACCGCTGCAGGCATCCGGTTCCATGGTGTAATGGTTAGCACTCTGGACTTTGAATCCAGCGATCCGAGTTCGAGTCTCGGTGGAACCTGGCGCTGTGTTTTGCGATCGTTTCTAGAAATGAGTACGAGCCGGTAGTTGGAATTGTATATGCAGAATTTTAGCTACGATCATGTAATGCAAATTGTTAATTGCAGTCCACACGTGAATGGGGAACGCTGCAAATGCTTATGCTTTTGCTACTAGGATTAATAACGGGTCGTAAGGGGTTCAACTGCGAGAAGACGACCTCAGCTGTTTCTCCCAGCAGGAAAGACATCTCACCCTTTTGTGTGCTGCATGCGCATGCATTTAACAAACTTGCATGCGATGTACTAGTTCCTGGGAAACTAATAGAATCGTTGTACGTGCCAGTCTTTACGTATAGATATAAGTAAGCGAAGACGGCTTAATCCTGGCACGTAGATTGCTTTCCGCAAGACGCACCTGAGAGTCTGATTGGCCGGTGGCCCGACATGCAGTTTGTCCTGTTGCATGGCTTACTTTCAGAGAATCGCAAGTTTATCGTAGTGCTTGGTTGTCGCGAAAGTGAAAAGTAGGGCCTGTCCGGGATTTGAACCCGGGACCTCCTGCACCCAAAGCAGGAATCATACCCCTAGACCAACAGGCCGCACATGGAAGCAGGTCTGCACCCCGCCACCTACTGAGGTCTTGCCGCACTTGCTAGTTGCAGCATCCGATCTGGACCATATTCTCAAAGAGGTTTCTTAATCCGGCACCTACAACATGCGCTGTGCTGAACACCAGTGTATGTGAATGCTGAAACAGCTGCTTGAGTTGTGTGACAGAATTTCGACCGTGTGAAGTGCAAATGTTATCGTGTCACGCACTATCCGCCCACTACGTAGCGTTCTGTGTCAGCACGCAGTTTTCGACGGTACTCTGTGTCCATAGCTGTTTTCATAGCTAGGCTGCTTCCAGCACAAAGCATCCACCATACGAAAGTGGCTGTTCGGCGATTTTGGTTACCTGAGCCTTCGACATCACTTCATGTACGAATACTGGCAAGAATTCTCGCTACATTCGAAGGTGCTCCTTCCACTTCCAGCCTACTTGGTTGGTTCATTTGCCACGCAAACACTTCCTGAGGACGCTACATGTAATAACATCGCATCTTATCTGCTTAATTACATGATGCTACTGAATTTAAGACCGCTGCAGGCATCCGGTTCCATGGTGTAATGGTTAGCACTCTGGACTTTGAATCCAGCGATCCGAGTTCGAGTCTCGGTGGAACCTGGCGCTGTGTTTTGCGATCGTTTCTAGAAATGAGTACGAGCCGGTAGTTGGAATTGTATATGCAGAATTTTAGCTACGATCATGTAATGCAAATTGTTAATTGCAGTCCACACGTGAATGGGGAACGCTGCAAATGCTTATGCTTTTGCTACTAGGATTAATAACGGGTCGTAAGGGGTTCAACTGCGAGAAGACGACCTCAGCTGTTTCTCCCAGCAGGAAAGACATCTCACCCTTTTGTGTGCTGCATGCGCATGCATTTAACAAACTTGCATGCGATGTACTAGTTCCTGGGAAACTAATAGAATCGTTGTACGTGCCAGTCTTTACGTATAGATATAAGTAAGCGAAGACGGCTTAATCCTGGCACGTAGATTGCTTTCCGCAAGACGCACCTGAGAGTCTGATGGGCCGGTGGCCCGACATGCAGTTTGTCCTGTTGCATGGCTTACTTTCAGAGAATCGCAAGTTTATCGTAGTGCTTGGTTGTCGCGAAAGTGAAAAGTAGGGCCTGTCCGGGATTTGAACCCGGGACCTCCTGCACCCAAAGCAGGAATCATACCCCTAGACCAACAGGCCGCACATGGAAGCAGGTCTGCACCCCGCCACCTACTGAGGTCTTGCCGCACTTGCTAGTTGCAGCATCCGATCTGGACCATATTCTCAAAGAGGTTTCTTAATCCGGCACCTACAACATGCGCTGTGCTGAACACCAGTGTATGTGAATGCTGAAACAGCTGCTTGAGTTGTGTGACAGAATTTCGACCGTGTGAAGTGCAAATGTTATCGTGTCACGCACTATCCGCCCACTACGTAGCGTTCTGTGTCAGCACGCAGTTTTCGACGGTACTCTGTGTCCATAGCTGTTTTCATAGCTAGGCTGCTTCCAGCACAAAGCATCCACCATACGAAAGTGGCTGTTCGGCGATTTTGGTTACCTGAGCCTTCGACATCACTTCATGTACGAATACTGGCAAGAATTCTCGCTACATTCGAAGGTGCTCCTTCCAGCCTACTTGGTTGGTTCATTTGCCACGCAAACACTTCCTGAGGACGCTACATGTAATAACATCGCATCTTATCTGCTTAATTACATGATGCTACTGAATTTAAGACCGCTGCAGGCATCCGGTTCCATGGTGTAATGGTTAGCACTCTGGACTTTGAATCCAGCGATCCGAGTTCGAGTCTCGGTGGAACCTGGCGCTGTGTTTTGCGATCGTTTCTAGAAATGAGTACGAGCCGGTAGTTGGAATTGTATATGCAGAATTTTAGCTACGATCATGTAATGCAAATTGTTAATTGCAGTCCACACGTGAATGGGGAACGCTGCAAATGCTTATGCTTTTGCTACTAGGATTAATAACGGGTCGTAAGGGGTTCAACTGCGAGAAGACGACCTCAGCTGTTTCTCCCAGCAGGAAAGACATCTCACCCTTTTGTGTGCTGCATGCGCATGCATTTAACAAACTTGCATGCGATGTACTAGTTCCTGGGAAACTAATAGAATCGTTGTACGTGCCAGTCTTTACGTATAGATATAAGTAAGCGAAGACGGCTTAATCCTGGCACGTAGATTGCTTTCCGCAAGACGCACCTGAGAGTCTGATGGGCCGGTGGCCCGACATGCAGTTTGTCCTGTTGCATGGCTTACTTTCAGAGAATCGCAAGTTTATCGTAGTGCTTGGTTGTCGCGAAAGTGAAAAGTAGGGCCTGTCCGGGATTTGAACCCGGGACCTCCTGCACCCAAAGCAGGAATCATACCCCTAGACCAACAGGCCGCACATGGAAGCAGGTCTGCACCCCGCCACCTACTGAGGTCTTGCCGCACTTGCTAGTTGCAGCATCCGATCTGGACCATATTCTCAAAGAGGTTTCTTAATCCGGCACCTACAACATGCGCTGTGCTGAACACCAGTGTATGTGAATGCTGAAACAGCTGCTTGAGTTGTGTGACAGAATTTCGACCGTGTGAAGTGCAAATGTTATCGTGTCACGCACTATCCGCCCACTACGTAGCGTTCTGTGTCAGCACGCAGTTTTCGACGGTACTCTGTGTCCATAGCTGTTTTCATAGCTAGGCTGCTTCCAGCACAAAGCATCCACCATACGAAAGTGGCTGTTCGGCGATTTTGGTTACCTGAGCCTTCGACATCACTTCATGTACGAATACTGGCAAGAATTCTCGCTACATTCGAAGGTGCTCCTTCCAGCCTACTTGGTTGGTTCATTTGCCACGCAAACACTTCCTGAGGACGCTACATGTAATAACATCGCATCTTATCTGCTTAATTACATGATGCTACTGAATTTAAGACCGCTGCAGGCATCCGGTTCCATGGTGTAATGGTTAGCACTCTGGACTTTGAATCCAGCGATCCGAGTTCGAGTCTCGGTGGAACCTGGCGCTGTGTTTTGCGATCGTTTCTAGAAATGAGTACGAGCCGGTAGTTGGAATTGTATATGCAGAATTTTAGCTACGATCATGTAATGCAAATTGTTAATTGCAGTCCACACGTGAATGGGGAACGCTGCAAATGCTTATGCTTTTGCTACTAGGATTAATAACGGGTCGTAAGGGGTTCAACTGCGAGAAGACGACCTCAGCTGTTTCTCCCAGCAGGAAAGACATCTCACCCTTTTGTGTGCTGCATGCGCATGCATTTAACAAACTTGCATGCGATGTACTAGTTCCTGGGAAACTAATAGAATCGTTGTACGTGCCAGTCTTTACGTATAGATATAAGTAAGCGAAGACGGCTTAATCCTGGCACGTAGATTGCTTTCCGCAAGACGCACCTGAGAGTCTGATGGGCCGGTGGCCCGACATGCAGTTTGTCCTGTTGCATGGCTTACTTTCAGAGAATCGCAAGTTTATCGTAGTGCTTGGTTGTCGCGAAGGTGAAAAGTAGGGCCTGTCCGGGATTTGAACCCGGGACCTCCTGCACCCAAAGCAGGAATCATACCCCTAGACCAACAGGCCGCACATGGAAGCAGGTCTGCACCCCGCCACCTACTGAGGTCTTGCCGCACTTGCTAGTTGCAGCATCCGATCTGGACCATATTCTCAAAGAGGTTTCTTAATCCGGCACCTACAACATGCGCTGTGCTGAACACCAGTGTATGTGAATGCTGAAACAGCTGCTTGAGTTGTGTGACAGAATTTCGACCGTGTGAAGTGCAAATGTTATCGTGTCACGCACTATCCGCCCACTACGTAGCGTTCTGTGTCAGCACGCAGTTTTCGACGGTACTCTGTGTCCATAGCTGTTTTCATAGCTAGGCTGCTTCCAGCACAAAGCATCCACCATACGAAAGTGGCTGTTCGGCGATTTTGGTTACCTGAGCCTTCGACATCACTTCATGTACGAATACTGGCAAGAATTCTCGCTACATTCGAAGGTGCTCCTTCCACTTCCAGCCTACTTGGTTGGTTCATTTGCCACGCAAACACTTCCTGAGGACGCTACATGTAATAACATCGCATCTTATCTGCTTAATTACATGATGCTACTGAATTTAAGACCGCTGCAGGCATCCGGTTCCATGGTGTAATGGTTAGCACTCTGGACTTTGAATCCAGCGATCCGAGTTCGAGTCTCGGTGGAACCTGGCGCTGTGTTTTGCGATCGTTTCTAGAAATGAGTACGAGCCGGTAGTTGGAATTGTATATGCAGAATTTTAGCTACGATCATGTAATGCAAATTGTTAATTGCAGTCCACACGTGAATGGGGAACGCTGCAAATGCTTATGCTTTTGCTACTAGGATTAATAACGGGTCGTAAGGGGTTCAACTGCGAGAAGACGACCTCAGCTGTTTCTCCCAGCAGGAAAGACATCTCACCCTTTTGTGTGCTGCATGCGCATGCATTTAACAAACTTGCATGCGATGTACTAGTTCCTGGGAAACTAATAGAATCGTTGTACGTGCCAGTCTTTACGTATAGATATAAGTAAGCGAAGACGGCTTAATCCTGGCACGTAGATTGCTTTCCGCAAGACGCACCTGAGAGTCTGATGGGCCGGTGGCCCGACATGCAGTTTGTCCTGTTGCATGGCTTACTTTCAGAGAATCGCAAGTTTATCGTAGTGCTTGGTTGTCGCGAAGGTGAAAAGTAGGGCCTGTCCGGGATTTGAACCCGGGACCTCCTGCACCCAAAGCAGGAATCATACCCCTAGACCAACAGGCCGCACATGGAAGCAGGTCTGCACCCCGCCACCTACTGAGGTCTTGCCGCACTTGCTAGTTGCAGCATCCGATCTGGACCATATTCTCAAAGAGGTTTCTTAATCCGGCACCTACAACATGCGCTGTGCTGAACACCAGTGTATGTGAATGCTGAAACAGCTGCTTGAGTTGTGTGACAGAATTTCGACCGTGTGAAGTGCAAATGTTATCGTGTCACGCACTATCCGCCCACTACGTAGCGTTCTGTGTCAGCACGCAGTTTTCGACGGTACTCTGTGTCCATAGCTGTTTTCATAGCTAGGCTGCTTCCAGCACAAAGCATCCACCATACGAAAGTGGCTGTTCGGCGATTTTGGTTACCTGAGCCTTCGACATCACTTCATGTACGAATACTGGCAAGAATTCTCGCTACATTCGAAGGTGCTCCTTCCACTTCCAGCCTACTTGGTTGGTTCATTTGCCACGCAAACACTTCCTGAGGACGCTACATGTAATAACATCGCATCTTATCTGCTTAATTACATGATGCTACTGAATTTAAGACCGCTGCAGGCATCCGGTTCCATGGTGTAATGGTTAGCACTCTGGACTTTGAATCCAGCGATCCGAGTTCGAGTCTCGGTGGAACCTGGCGCTGTGTTTTGCGATCGTTTCTAGAAATGAGTACGAGCCGGTAGTTGGAATTGTATATGCAGAATTTTAGCTACGATCATGTAATGCAAATTGTTAATTGCAGTCCACACGTGAATGGGGAACGCTGCAAATGCTTATGCTTTTGCTACTAGGATTAATAACGGGTCGTAAGGGGTTCAACTGCGAGAAGACGACCTCAGCTGTTTCTCCCAGCAGGAAAGACATCTCACCCTTTTGTGTGCTGCATGCGCATGCATTTAACAAACTTGCATGCGATGTACTAGTTCCTGGGAAACTAATAGAATCGTTGTACGTGCCAGTCTTTACGTATAGATATAAGTAAGCGAAGACGGCTTAATCCTGGCACGTAGATTGCTTTCCGCAAGACGCACCTGAGAGTCTGATGGGCCGGTGGCCCGACATGCAGTTTGTCCTGTTGCATGGCTTACTTTCAGAGAATCGCAAGTTTATCGTAGTGCTTGGTTGTCGCGAAAGTGAAAAGTAGGGCCTGTCCGGGATTTGAACCCGGGACCTCCTGCACCCAAAGCAGGAATCATACCCCTAGACCAACAGGCCGCACATGGAAGCAGGTCTGCACCCCGCCACCTACTGAGGTCTTGCCGCACTTGCTAGTTGCAGCATCCGATCTGGACCATATTCTCAAAGAGGTTTCTTAATCCGGCACCTACAACATGCGCTGTGCTGAACACCAGTGTATGTGAATGCTGAAACATCTGCTTGAGTTGTGTGACAGAATTTCGACCGTGTGAAGTGCAAATGTTATCGTGTCACGCACTATCCGCCCACTACGTAGCGTTCTGTGTCAGCACGCAGTTTTCGACGGTACTCTGTGTCCATAGCTGTTTTCATAGCTAGGCTGCTTCCAGCACAAAGCATCCACCATACGAAAGTGGCTGTTCGGCGATTTTGGTTACCTGAGCCTTCGACATCACTTCATGTACGAATACTGGCAAGAATTCTCGCTACATTCGAAGGTGCTCCTTCCACTTCCAGCCTACTTGGTTGGTTCATTTGCCACGCAAACACTTCCTGAGGACGCTACATGTAATAACATCGCATCTTATCTGCTTAATTACATGATGCTACTGAATTTAAGACCGCTGCAGGCATCCGGTTCCATGGTGTAATGGTTAGCACTCTGGACTTTGAATCCAGCGATCCGAGTTCGAGTCTCGGTGGAACCTGGCGCTGTGTTTCGCAGTCGCGCTTCAGCTGTGCTACCGTGTGGACGTGTGTACTGCTGCGCTCCGATTGTATTGTTTACGTAGGTGTTCTGCTGTTGTCGTCTTTGCTGTCTGTCCGTTCATCTTCGTGTTTGTGTATCTTTGTCAGTGTTTGGCTGTTCATCACCGTTCTGTCTCTCACCGGAATTTCGGTTTTTTTTTAACCGGAGTTTCATCCCTGTTCTGAATCATGTCTACGAACGTCAGGAAAAACACACTGGTCTTCGCTTTCGACAAGGAAACCCGTCATATCCAGCCAACGTCACTGGAAATACACGATTGGATAACTGAGGTAATTGGTGTCAACTCTGATTCCGTCCATACCATGCAGTTAGACAATGATAAATACTGTATTTTTGTTAAGTTTGAGAGCTCGGTGACGATAGATAGACTTTTAGCAAAGTGGGGTAGTGAAGTAGAATTCATTCACAGAGACGGCTCGAAGAGCAATGTTCGGATCTGGCGAGCTGATATTGTTTACACTACCGTTCGCGTGCTTAACTTACCTATTGAAATTGATAATGATTTAATTAAGGATGCGCTTTGCAAGTATGGTGACGTTAAATCTGTTAATAATGAACGTTGGTCTCGTCACTACAAACTACAGTGTTTTAACGGAATTCGATCTGTGGAGATGGACATCAAGACCAATATTCCGTCTCATATATTTGTAAATGGCTACAAGGCGCAAATTGTGTATTCAGGTCAAGTACCGACCTGTCATGTTTGTAATGAGTCTGGCCACTTTAGACAGGATTGTCCGCGGCGGGTTTTTGTATTGAAAAGTAACCTAACGCAACGCCAGAAACTTACCCTAAACGATGTCTTGCCAAATAATGTATCAGTCCCGTTGGGTGTGGATACTGCCCAAGCAAACCACTCTGATTTATCCGTCAATGATATTACTCAATTTCCATGTTTAGATAAAAAGGCTGATCTTGATACCCCCGCATCCTCCGAATTGCAGACAAAAAAACGGCCCCATGAGATAACTGATAGCTGTTCTGACGACGAGTTGTCTGACAAATCTCACTCCGTGCGCAAACAAAAACAATGCGAGGAGGAGGTAATGCCACACCTCCAGGAAATACAGATGGAAGCTTGTAATCAATCAGAACGTAAACAGTTGGTGGGAAACTGCGAGGACGGGGATGTTTCTAGCAATAACCGCGAAACATCAGGAGGCGACACAGTTTGCACAGACGAGCAGACTTCTGACAATCACGAGAAACAATTAGTGTGTCTGGCTCAACCCTCTGTAACGGCTAGTGCTTCCCCGAACGGTACAGATCACACGACAGGACTAAGCAGTACCGGCCGTGTCTTACAGTTGGACGACCCGACAGGATCGGCGTCACAACCGACCACCACAAAACCCGTTACAGAGCCTTCGGATGCCCCACGAAGGAAGATAAAGCCGCAACCGAATGTCAATGCTCCTCGTAATCAAGCGAAGTTAAAGAGCGCGAAAGGTACCACGCAACCCCATAATGTGCGTTACGAAACTGTCAGGCACGGGTCATTGAAAGAATCTCCTGAGGAACTTCCTGATAATCAATCTTCTACTGACTCAGGAGGAAAATCTCAAACCTAGACTGCACCAATACTGTAATTTGCAACCTCTCAATGGGACGTTCTGTTCTGTCTAAATTTTCTGTGTCTCCTAAGTAATAATTTAGTAGCATGTTATTTATTCACTGTCCTCACATCCAACGAGTAATAGCGCAATGACCCAGTGTTATACTATTGCTACTGTCAACATTAATAAAATACGGTCGGCATTGAAAATAGCAGCGCTAAAAGAATTTTTATATGATTCGGGAACTGATATAGCCCTGCTGCAGGAAGTTGTCACGTCGGATTTAAATATTCCCGGGTATGTTGCTCACCTAAATGTCTCCCACGAAACTAGCGTGGGGACAGCTTTTTTAATCCGAGATGGGATTCCAGTAACGGAAGTAGAACGACTGGAATCTGGAAGGGGAATAGGGCTCAAGATTTATGACGTGTCCCTTATTAACTTGTATGCCCCTTCCGGCAGCTCACATAGATCTGACAGAACACGATTTTTAAAGACGAGGTAATATATTTATTACGCAAAAACCCCAGTCGCCTTATAATGGGAGGTGATTTTAATTGCGTCCTCAACAGGAAAGATCAGAGTCCGAATTTTAATTATTCTGCTGAATTAAAACATCTCGTTACTAGCTTAAAGCTAAAGGATGCTTGGGAATGCAAACACCCTGCTATTGTCGAGTACACTTATGCAACATCCAATGCATGCAGTAGACTCGATAGATTCTACATTACCGAAAATCTCGAAACAGCTCTATTGAAAACAGAAACAATTCCTGTCTACTTTTCGGACCATTCCGGTGTGTTGGCCTGTATCAATTTACAAGCGCAGCCAATCCGCCGCTTCAAAAACCAGTGGAATTTAAATGTCTCGCTGTTACCAGACCGTGAATTAGAAGATCAGATAAAAGACGCATGGGCGTTGTGCCTGCGTGCTCTTCCTAGATACGCGACTACCATAGACTGGTGGACAAAAATGACAAAGCCGAAACTTAGGAAGACGATCATGCAATATAGCTTTCAGAGGGCCAGAGATCTTAAAAACACTATAGCGTTCTATTACTCAGTACTCAGAGAGCTATATGGTCAAACATCTGGTTCACATCTTCGCCTGACAGATATCAAAAAAATTAAGGCTAAATTACTTAGCATTAAGAGGCATCAACTGGAAGGACTTAAAATAAAATCCAAGGCGAAATCTGTATCAGACGACGAAACAACTTCCCTATACCACCTTCTGAAGCACGCTAAAAACAGAAGAACAATGCTTATCGACGAATTACGGACGCCGAATGGTACAAGTCTTAGGACACAGAAGGAGATTCTGAATGAGATCTATCGCTACTTCGATAAATTATATTCTGAAAATTCCAGCTGCGAGGAATCTATTGATGATTTCCTCGACTTTCTTGTGCCACAGCTGACGGATGATGACAACGTTACCTTCCTGTCGCACGTATGTAATGAGGACGTTTATGAGACTCTGTGTAACTCCCCTCTGAAAAAATCCCCGGGTCCTGATGGTCTACCAGCAGAATTTTATGTCCACTATTGGCCGATAGTGGGAGGGACAATTACAGCGATTGTAAATGAAGTTCTTCAGGGCGCAATGTTACCCTCTGAATTTAAAGAAAGTAAAATAGTCCTTATCCCCAAAACTAAAGGACACACAGATCTTACTAACTTCCGACCGATTTCGTTGCTCAATGCGGACTATAAAATAGTAGCAAGAATTCTCAACAAGAAAATTTCATCCTTAGCATCGTTTTGCCCGCATCTCGTGGTCGTGCGGTAGCGTTCTCGCTTCCCACGCCCGGGTTCCCGGGTTCGATTCCCGGCGGGGTCAGGGATTTTCTCTGCCTCGTGATGGCTGGGTGTTGTGTGTTGTCCTTAGGTTAGTTAGGTTTCAGTAGTTCTAAGTTCTAGGGGACTGATGACCATAGATGTTAAGTCCCATAGTGCTCAGAGCCATTTTGAACCATCCTTAGCAAGTAGACTGATTAGTCCGTATCAACACTGCATTGCAGGTAAAACTCTGTTTCATAATTTAGCGGAAGTTCGGGATATAATTGCAATCACTTCAGTCACTAACATCAAATGTGCCCTGGTTTTCCTGGATTTCCATAAAGCATTCGATCTCGTGAATCATCTCTACCTCTTCAAGACGTTAAAAAAGCTTGGTTTCCAAGAACGAGCCTTAAACGTAATAAAAAAAGTGGCGACAGGAATAAACGCATGCATAGCAGTTAACAGTCAGGCTACGAGAAAATTTCAAATACGACGCGGTGTTCCTCAGGGAAGCCCCCTTTCTATGTCACTCTTTGCCATTTCACTGGACCCATTTCTTAAACGTATTCACGATAAATTAACAGGAATAACACTGTCAGGGTGCAAAACAGCTATAAAAGCTTATGCTGATGATGTAGGCGTCATAATCAGAAATAATGACGATGTAGCTACGTTAGCTGCAGTGATTCAGACTTACTGCAGTGCGTCTGGGGCAAATTCAAATGAAAAGAAAAGCAAAATTTTACATCTTAGGGGTTTTGAGCACATAAACGTAGAGTGGGCAAAGCTGGTCAGGCAGGATACGACGCTTGGTGTTACATTAACCGCATGCCCAATGAAAATGACTGCGTTGAATTGGAAAGCTGCGGCACGGAAAGTGCAGGGTGCTATAATGGAAAATTTATCACGGAACATGAATCAGATTCAGAGGATTAAGTACATCAACACGTGTATCTTAGCTACAGCATACCACACTGCTCAGCTCTTTCCACTACCCAAAATGATAGCCAGGAACATAACGTCCAGAATCACAAATTTTCTGTGGAAAGGAGAACTGTTTCGAGTAACCGCCAAAGTGGCCACCTTACATCCCAGAAATGGTGGTTTAGGTCTAATCAATATTACCAACAAAGCCTCTGCCCTCTTCGTCAAAAGGCAACTAACTATCATCAGAGAAGTACCGGAAAGTATTTCAAGCCGACTTTTTGAAATTCTCAAACCTCGCAGCCTGCAGCCTCCTATTGATGTGCAAAAAATTAACAATCGTCTCCAGCACGTGCGAGCCTTTTATATTGAACTTAGCTACTTGAGGGACGAAGTTACACGGCTACGTCACCTAACGTCAAAAGACATTATGCGGCTCTGGCAGACATGTGAAGGAAAGAATAAAGTAGAGAGACAGTTTCCTCACATACACTGGACTGCTATCTGGCAAAACATCAATTTAAAAGTTTTATCTTCTGACATAAGAACAGCATGGTACAAAGCCGTTAATAATATCATTAGCACCAACGAAAGATTATATGAAATTGGCCTCAGTGACACCGATCTATGTCAACGATGTCGACTAGTGGACACAATTATCCACAGATACACTTGCGGCGGCAATATACATATCTGGAATTGGCTCAAAGTGCAAATAGCTCTCATTACAAGGTCTTCACCACAGTACATCTCGCTGTCAGTGCTGCACAGACCACAAGACCGTTATTTTCCAGAGACGAAGAATAATGCTGTTTATTGGCTCCTGGGAAATTATGTAACTTACGTAATTCATGACGCTGGAACTGACACCGTTACAGATTTCCAGATATACTTACAGTGCAAATACCACAAAATACGTACTTATGCGGACCACAAGAAGAAATATGGTAATATGCTACAAATTATATTTGATAGAATGGGAATAGGCTAATAACCATCAACCTAAAGCACACAGTATTGAGTGAATATATTACTATGTGCAGAAGCATTGTGTGTTTCATTTCTTATACTTTCATTTTTGTTGATTTTCCATTATGACAAAATGGTCAAAAACGACAACTGATAAAAAATAAATAAAAAAAAACTTCAAAAAAAATGAAAGGAACAACAGGTAGAAGATTGAGTTATATTTTTCATTTCATGCACATGAAGGGCAATTACTTATTTCAAGAAAGAATTCTTTTCATTTAATCATGATAATATAAAAAAACCATACAAAAAAGAGGAAACACAAATTACAAAAAAAAAAATTAAATACATTTTAAAAAATTGCCAAAGGCGGCAGTTGTATTTTTGGACCATAGGAGGGACAAGGTCGAAAATCAGTGATGGGTATGGTGGAGACATTGCGGCCAGGCCTCAGATTATTTTTGACCCCTGCCCGCTTTGCCTCCCCCTGCCTATTACTGAAAAAAAAAAAACTAAAAAAAAGTTGGAAAATAAAAAAAATGGATAAGGCGTCGGACTTCGGATCCGAAGATTAAAAACAAAAAAAAAAAAAAAGTGGCTAGGATACCTGGCTTTCACCCAAGAGCCCCGGGTTCGATTCCCGGTACCGGAACGGAAAAAAAAAAAGTGGTTAAGGCGTCTGACTAAAAAAAAAAAAAAAAAAAGTCGTAGAGCATTCGACTGCAGATCGAGAGGTCCCCGGTTCAATACCGGTAAAAAAAAAAAAAAAAAAAAAAGTCGTAGAGCATTCGACAAAAAAAAAAAAATGGTGTAATGGTTAGCACTCTGGACTTTGAATCCAGCGATCCGAGTTCGAGTCTCGGTGGAACCTGGCGCTGTGTTTTGCGATCGTTTCTAGAAATGAGTACGAGCCGGTAGTTGGAATTGTATATGCAGAATTTTAGCTACGATCATGTAATGCAAATTGTTAATTGCAGTCCACACGTGAATGGGGAACGCTGCAAATGCTTATGCTTTTGCTACTAGGATTAATAACGGGTCGTAAGGGGTTCAACTGCGAGAAGACGACCTCAGCTGTTTCTCCCAGCAGGAAAGACATCTCACCCTTTTGTGTGCTGCATGCGCATGCATTTAACAAACTTGCATGCGATGTACTAGTTCCTGGGAAACTAATAGAATCGTTGTACGTGCCAGTCTTTACGTATAGATATAAGTAAGCGAAGACGGCTTAATCCTGGCACGTAGATTGCTTTCCGCAAGACGCACCTGAGAGTCTGATGGGCCGGTGGCCCGACATGCAGTTTGTCCTGTTGCATGGCTTACTTTCAGAGAATCGCAAGTTTATCGTAGTGCTTGGTTGTCGCGAAAGTGAAAAGTAGGGCCTGTCCGGGATTTGAACCCGGGACCTCCTGCACCCAAAGCAGGAATCATACCCCTAGACCAACAGGCCGCACATGGAAGCAGGTCTGCACCCCGCCACCTACTGAGGTCTTGCCGCACTTGCTAGTTGCAGCATCCGATCTGGACCATATTCTCAAAGAGGTTTCTTAATCCGGCACCTACAACATGCGCTGTGCTGAACACCAGTGTATGTGAATGCTGAAACAGCTGCTTGAGTTGTGTGACAGAATTTCGACCGTGTGAAGTGCAAATGTTATCGTGTCACGCACTATCCGCCCACTACGTAGCGTTCTGTGTCAGCACGCAGTTTTCGACGGTACTCTGTGTCCATAGCTGTTTTCATAGCTAGGCTGCTTCCAGCACAAAGCATCCACCATACGAAAGTGGCTGTTCGGCGATTTTGGTTACCTGAGCCTTCGACATCACTTCATGTACGAATACTGGCAAGAATTCTCGCTACATTCGAAGGTGCTCCTTCCAGCCTACTTGGTTGGTTCATTTGCCACGCAAACACTTCCTGAGGACGCTACATGTAATAACATCGCATCTTATCTGCTTAATTACATGATGCTACTGAATTTAAGACCGCTGCAGGCATCCGGTTCCATGGTGTAATGGTTAGCACTCTGGACTTTGAATCCAGCGATCCGAGTTCGAGTCTCGGTGGAACCTGGCGCTGTGTTTTGCGATCGTTTCTAGAAATGAGTACGAGCCGGTAGTTGGAATTGTATATGCAGAATTTTAGCTACGATCATGTAATGCAAATTGTTAATTGCAGTCCACACGTGAATGGGGAACGCTGCAAATGCTTATGCTTTTGCTACTAGGATTAATAACGGGTCGTAAGGGGTTCAACTGCGAGAAGACGACCTCAGCTGTTTCTCCCAGCAGGAAAGACATCTCACCCTTTTGTGTGCTGCATGCGCATGCATTTAACAAACTTGCATGCGATGTACTAGTTCCTGGGAAACTAATAGAATCGTTGTACGTGCCAGTCTTTACGTATAGATATAAGTAAGCGAAGACGGCTTAATCCTGGCACGTAGATTGCTTTCCGCAAGACGCACCTGAGAGTCTGATGGGCCGGTGGCCCGACATGCAGTTTGTCCTGTTGCATGGCTTACTTTCAGAGAATCGCAAGTTTATCGTAGTGCTTGGTTGTCGCGAAAGTGAAAAGTAGGGCCTGTCCGGGATTTGAACCCGGGACCTCCTGCACCCAAAGCAGGAATCATACCCCTAGACCAACAGGCCGCACATGGAAGCAGGTCTGCACCCCGCCACCTACTGAGGTCTTGCCGCACTTGCTAGTTGCAGCATCCGATCTGGACCATATTCTCAAAGAGGTTTCTTAATCCGGCACCTACAACATGCGCTGTGCTGAACACCAGTGTATGTGAATGCTGAAACAGCTGCTTGAGTTGTGTGACAGAATTTCGACCGTGTGAAGTGCAAATGTTATCGTGTCACGCACTATCCGCCCACTACGTAGCGTTCTGTGTCAGCACGCAGTTTTCGACGGTACTCTGTGTCCATAGCTGTTTTCATAGCTAGGCTGCTTCCAGCACAAAGCATCCACCATACGAAAGTGGCTGTTCGGCGATTTTGGTTACCTGAGCCTTCGACATCACTTCATGTACGAATACTGGCAAGAATTCTCGCTACATTCGAAGGTGCTCCTTCCAGCCTACTTGGTTGGTTCATTTGCCACGCAAACTCTTCCTGAGGACGCTACATGTAATAACATCGCATCTTATCTGCTTAATTACATGATGCTACTGAATTTAAGACCGCTGCAGGCATCCGGTTCCATGGTGTAATGGTTAGCACTCTGGACTTTGAATCCAGCGATCCGAGTTCGAGTCTCGGTGGAACCTGGCGCTGTGTTTTGCGATCGTTTCTAGAAATGAGTACGAGCCGGTAGTTGGAATTGTATATGCAGAATTTTAGCTACGATCATGTAATGCAAATTGTTAATTGCAGTCCACACGTAAATGGGGAACGCTGCAAATGCTTATGCTTTTGCTACTAGGATTAATAACGGGTCGTAAGGGGTTCAACTGCGAGAAGACGACCTCAGCTGTTTCTCCCAGCAGGAAAGACATCTCACCCTTTTGTGTGCTGCATGCGCATGCATTTAACAAACTTGCATGCGATGTACTAGTTCCTGGGAAACTAATAGAATCGTTGTACGTGCCAGTCTTTACGTATAGATATAAGTAAGCGAAGACGGCTTAATCCTGGCACGTAGATTGCTTTCCGCAAGACGCACCTGAGAGTCTGATGGGCCGGTGGCCCGACATGCAGTTTTTCCTGTTGCATGGCTTACTTTCAGAGAATCGCAAGTTTATCGTAGTGCTTGGTTGTCGCGAAAGTGAAAAGTAGGGCCTGTCCGGGATTTGAACCCGGGACCTCCTGCACCCAAAGCAGGAATCATACCCCTAGACCAACAGGCCGCACATGGAAGCAGGTCTGCACCCCGCCACCTACTGAGGTCTTGCCGCACTTGCTAGTTGCAGCATCCGATCTGGACCATATTCTCAAAGAGGTTTCTTAATCCGGCACCTACAACATGCGCTGTGCTGAACACCAGTGTATGTGAATGCTGAAACAGCTGCTTGAGTTGTGTGACAGAATTTCGACCGTGTGAAGTGCAAATGTTATCGTGTCACGCACTATCCGCCCACTACGTAGCGTTCTGTGTCAGCACGCAGTTTTCGACGGTACTCTGTGTCCATAGCTGTTTTCATAGCTAGGCTGCTTCCAGCACAAAGCATCCACCATACGAAAGTGGCTGTTCGGCGATTTTGGTTACCTGAGCCTTCGACATCACTTCATGTACGAATACTGGCAAGAATTCTCGCTACATTCGAAGGTGCTCCTTCCAGCCTACTTGGTTGGTTCATTTGCCACGCAAACTCTTCCTGAGGACGCTACATGTAATAACATCGCATCTTATCTGCTTAATTACATGATGCTACTGAATTTAAGACCGCTGCAGGCATCCGGTTCCATGGTGTAATGGTTAGCACTCTGGACTTTGAATCCAGCGATCCGAGTTCGAGTCTCGGTGGAACCTGGCGCTGTGTTTTGCGATCGTTTCTAGAAATGAGTACGAGCCGGTAGTTGGAATTGTATATGCAGAATTTTAGCTACGATCATGTAATGCAAATTGTTAATTGCAGTCCACACGTGAATGGGGAACGCTGCAAATGCTTATGCTTTTGCTACTAGGATTAATAACGGGTCGTAAGGGGTTCAACTGCGAGAAGACGACCTCAGCTGTTTCTCCCAGCAGGAAAGACATCTCACCCTTTTGTGTGCTGCATGCGCATGCATTTAACAAACTTGCATGCGATGTACTAGTTCCTGGGAAACTAATAGAATCGTTGTACGTGCCAGTCTTTACGTATAGATATAAGTAAGCGAAGACGGCTTAATCCTGGCACGTAGATTGCTTTCCGCAAGACGCACCTGAGAGTCTGATGGGCCGGTGGCCCGACATGCAGTTTTTCCTGTTGCATGGCTTACTTTCAGAGAATCGCAAGTTTATCGTAGTGCTTGGTTGTCGCGAAAGTGAAAAGTAGGGCCTGTCCGGGATTTGAACCCGGGACCTCCTGCACCCAAAGCAGGAATCATACCCCTAGACCAACAGGCCGCACATGGAAGCAGGTCTGCACCCCGCCACCTACTGAGGTCTTGCCGCACTTGCTAGTTGCAGCATCCGATCTGGACCATATTCTCAAAGAGGTTTCTTAATCCGGCACCTACAACATGCGCTGTGCTGAACACCAGTGTATGTGAATGCTGAAACAGCTGCTTGAGTTGTGTGACAGAATTTCGACCGTGTGAAGTGCAAATGTTATCGTGTCACGCACTATCCGCCCACTACGTAGCGTTCTGTGTCAGCACGCAGTTTTCGACGGTACTCTGTGTCCATAGCTGTTTTCATAGCTAGGCTGCTTCCAGCACAAAGCATCCACCATACGAAAGTGGCTGTTCGGCGATTTTGGTTACCTGAGCCTTCGACATCACTTCATGTACGAATACTGGCAAGAATTCTCGCTACATTCGAAGGTGCTCCTTCCAGCCTACTTGGTTGGTTCATTTGCCACGCAAACTCTTCCTGAGGACGCTACATGTAATAACATCGCATCTTATCTGCTTAATTACATGATGCTACTGAATTTAAGACCGCTGCAGGCATCCGGTTCCATGGTGTAATGGTTAACGCTCTGGACTTTGAATCCAGCGATCCGAGTTCGAGTCTCGGTGGAACCTGGCGCTGTGTTTTGCGATCGTTTCTAGAAATGAGTACGAGCCGGTAGTTGGAATTGTATATGCAGAATTTTAGCTACGATCATGTAATGCAAATTGTTAATTGCAGTCCACACGTAAATGGGGAACGCTGCAAATGCTTATGCTTTTGCTACTAGGATTAATAACGGGTCGTAAGGGGTTCAACTGCGAGAAGACGACCTCAGCTGTTTCTCCCAGCAGGAAAGACATCTCACCCTTTTGTGTGCTGCATGCGCATGCATTTAACAAACTTGCATGCGATGTACTAGTTCCTGGGAAACTAATAGAATCGTTGTACGTGCCAGTCTTTACGTATAGATATAAGTAAGCGAAGACGGCTTAATCCTGGCACGTAGATTGCTTTCCGCAAGACGCACCTGAGAGTCTGATGGGCCGGTGGCCCGACATGCAGTTTGTCCTGTTGCATGGCTTACTTTCAGAGAATCGCAAGTTTATCGTAGTGCTTGGTTGTCGCGAAAGTGAAAAGTAGGGCCTGTCCGGGATTTCAACCCGGGACCTCCTGCACCCAAAGCAGGAATCATACCCCTAGACCAACAGGCCGCACATGGAAGCAGGTCTGCACCCCGCCACCTACTGAGGTCTTGCCGCACTTGCTAGTTGCAGCATCCGATCTGGACCATATTCTCAAAGAGGTTTCTTAATCCGGCACCTACAACATGCGCTGTGCTGAACACCAGTGTATGTGAATGCTGAAACAGCTGCTTGAGTTGTGTGACAGAATTTCGACCGTGTGAAGTGCAAATGTTATCGTGTCACGCACTATCCGCCCACTACGTAGCGTTCTGTGTCAGCACGCAGTTTTCGACGGTACTCTGTGTCCATAGCTGTTTTCATAGCTAGGCTGCTTCCAGCACAAAGCATCCACCATACGAAAGTGGCTGTTCGGCGATTTTGGTTACCTGAGCCTTCGACATCACTTCATGTACGAATACTGGCAAGAATTCTCGCTACATTCGAAGGTGCTCCTTCCACTTCCAGCCTACTTGGTTGGTTCATTTGCCACGCAAACACTTCCTGAGGACGCTACATGTAATAACATCGCATCCTATCTGCTTAATTACATGATGCTACTGAATTTAAGACCGCTGCAGGCATCCGGTTCCATGGTGTAATGGTTAGCACTCTGGACTTTGAATCCAGCGATCCGAGTTCGAGTCTCGGTGGAACCTGGCGCTGTGTTTTGCGATCGTTTCTAGAAATGAGTACGAGCCGGTAGTTGGAATTGTATATGCAGAATTTTAGCTACGATCATGTAATGCAAATTGTTAATTGCAGTCCACACGTGAATGGGGAACGCTGCAAATGCTTATGCTTTTGCTACTAGGATTAATAACGGGTCGTAAGGGGTTCAACTGCGAGAAGACGACCTCAGCTGTTTCTCCCAGCAGGAAAGACATCTCACCCTTTTGTGTGCTGCATGCGCATGCATTTAACAAACTTGCATGCGATGTACTAGTTCCTGGGAAACTAATAGAATCGTTGTACGTGCCAGTCTTTACGTATAGATATAAGTAAGCGAAGACGGCTTAATCCTGGCACGTAGATTGCTTTCCGCAAGACGCACCTGAGAGTCTGATGGGCCGGTGGCCCGACATGCAGTTTTTCCTGTTGCATGGCTTACTTTCAGAGAATCGCAAGTTTATCGTAGTGCTTGGTTGTCGCGAAAGTGAAAAGTAGGGCCTGTCCGGGATTTGAACCCGGGACCTCCTGCACCCAAAGCAGGAATCATACCCCTAGACCAACAGGCCGCACATGGAAGCAGGTCTGCACCCCGCCACCTACTGAGGTCTTGCCGCACTTGCTAGTTGCAGCATCCGATCTGGACCATATTCTCAAAGAGGTTTCTTAATCCGGCACCTACAACATGCGCTGTGCTGAACACCAGTGTATGTGAATGCTGAAACAGCTGCTTGAGTTGTGTGACAGAATTTCGACCGTGTGAAGTGCAAATGTTATCGTGTCACGCACTATCCGCCCACTAC
This sequence comes from Schistocerca nitens, assembly GCF_023898315.1. NCBI lineage: Eukaryota > Metazoa > Arthropoda > Insecta > Orthoptera > Acrididae > Schistocerca > Schistocerca nitens. The sequence goes on along the minus strand of NC_064615.1, from coordinate 97,016,412 downwards.
GTAGCGTTCTGTGTCAGCACGCAGTTTTCGACGGTACTCTGTGTCCATAGCTGTTTTCATAGCTAGGCTGCTTCCAGCACAAAGCATCCACCATACGAAAGTGGCTGTTCGGCGATTTTGGTTACCTGAGCCTTCGACATCACTTCATGTACGAATACTGGCAAGAATTCTCGCTACATTCGAAGGTGCTCCTTCCAGCCTACTTGGTTGGTTCATTTGCCACGCAAACTCTTCCTGAGGACGCTACATGTAATAACATCGCATCTTATCTGCTTAATTACATGATGCTACTGAATTTAAGACCGCTGCAGGCATCCGGTTCCATGGTGTAATGGTTAACGCTCTGGACTTTGAATCCAGCGATCCGAGTTCGAGTCTCGGTGGAACCTGGCGCTGTGTTTTGCGATCGTTTCTAGAAATGAGTACGAGCCGGTAGTTGGAATTGTATATGCAGAATTTTAGCTACGATCATGTAATGCAAATTGTTAATTGCAGTCCACACGTAAATGGGGAACGCTGCAAATGCTTATGCTTTTGCTACTAGGATTAATAACGGGTCGTAAGGGGTTCAACTGCGAGAAGACGACCTCAGCTGTTTCTCCCAGCAGGAAAGACATCTCACCCTTTTGTGTGCTGCATGCGCATGCATTTAACAAACTTGCATGCGATGTACTAGTTCCTGGGAAACTAATAGAATCGTTGTACGTGCCAGTCTTTACGTATAGATATAAGTAAGCGAAGACGGCTTAATCCTGGCACGTAGATTGCTTTCCGCAAGACGCACCTGAGAGTCTGATGGGCCGGTGGCCCGACATGCAGTTTGTCCTGTTGCATGGCTTACTTTCAGAGAATCGCAAGTTTATCGTAGTGCTTGGTTGTCGCGAAAGTGAAAAGTAGGGCCTGTCCGGGATTTCAACCCGGGACCTCCTGCACCCAAAGCAGGAATCATACCCCTAGACCAACAGGCCGCACATGGAAGCAGGTCTGCACCCCGCCACCTACTGAGGTCTTGCCGCACTTGCTAGTTGCAGCATCCGATCTGGACCATATTCTCAAAGAGGTTTCTTAATCCGGCACCTACAACATGCGCTGTGCTGAACACCAGTGTATGTGAATGCTGAAACAGCTGCTTGAGTTGTGTGACAGAATTTCGACCGTGTGAAGTGCAAATGTTATCGTGTCACGCACTATCCGCCCACTACGTAGCGTTCTGTGTCAGCACGCAGTTTTCGACGGTACTCTGTGTCCATAGCTGTTTTCATAGCTAGGCTGCTTCCAGCACAAAGCATCCACCATACGAAAGTGGCTGTTCGGCGATTTTGGTTACCTGAGCCTTCGACATCACTTCATGTACGAATACTGGCAAGAATTCTCGCTACATTCGAAGGTGCTCCTTCCACTTCCAGCCTACTTGGTTGGTTCATTTGCCACGCAAACACTTCCTGAGGACGCTACATGTAATAACATCGCATCCTATCTGCTTAATTACATGATGCTACTGAATTTAAGACCGCTGCAGGCATCCGGTTCCATGGTGTAATGGTTAGCACTCTGGACTTTGAATCCAGCGATCCGAGTTCGAGTCTCGGTGGAACCTGGCGCTGTGTTTTGCGATCGTTTCTAGAAATGAGTACGAGCCGGTAGTTGGAATTGTATATGCAGAATTTTAGCTACGATCATGTAATGCAAATTGTTAATTGCAGTCCACACGTGAATGGGGAACGCTGCAAATGCTTATGCTTTTGCTACTAGGATTAATAACGGGTCGTAAGGGGTTCAACTGCGAGAAGACGACCTCAGCTGTTTCTCCCAGCAGGAAAGACATCTCACCCTTTTGTGTGCTGCATGCGCATGCATTTAACAAACTTGCATGCGATGTACTAGTTCCTGGGAAACTAATAGAATCGTTGTACGTGCCAGTCTTTACGTATAGATATAAGTAAGCGAAGACGGCTTAATCCTGGCACGTAGATTGCTTTCCGCAAGACGCACCTGAGAGTCTGATGGGCCGGTGGCCCGACATGCAGTTTTTCCTGTTGCATGGCTTACTTTCAGAGAATCGCAAGTTTATCGTAGTGCTTGGTTGTCGCGAAAGTGAAAAGTAGGGCCTGTCCGGGATTTGAACCCGGGACCTCCTGCACCCAAAGCAGGAATCATACCCCTAGACCAACAGGCCGCACATGGAAGCAGGTCTGCACCCCGCCACCTACTGAGGTCTTGCCGCACTTGCTAGTTGCAGCATCCGATCTGGACCATATTCTCAAAGAGGTTTCTTAATCCGGCACCTACAACATGCGCTGTGCTGAACACCAGTGTATGTGAATGCTGAAACAGCTGCTTGAGTTGTGTGACAGAATTTCGACCGTGTGAAGTGCAAATGTTATCGTGTCACGCACTATCCGCCCACTACGTAGCGTTCTGTGTCAGCACGCAGTTTTCGACGGTACTCTGTGTCCATAGCTGTTTTCATAGCTAGGCTGCTTCCAGCACAAAGCATCCACCATACGAAAGTGGCTGTTCGGCGATTTTGGTTACCTGAGCCTTCGACATCACTTCATGTACGAATACTGGCAAGAATTCTCGCTACATTCGAAGGTGCTCCTTCCAGCCTACTTGGTTGGTTCATTTGCCACGCAAACTCTTCCTGAGGACGCTACATGTAATAACATCGCATCTTATCTGCTTAATTACATGATGCTACTGAATTTAAGACCGCTGCAGGCATCCGGTTCCATGGTGTAATGGTTAACGCTCTGGACTTTGAATCCAGCGATCCGAGTTCGAGTCTCGGTGGAACCTGGCGCTGTGTTTTGCGATCGTTTCTAGAAATGAGTACGAGCCGGTAGTTGGAATTGTATATGCAGAATTTTAGCTACGATCATATAATGCAAATTGTTAATTGCAGTCCACACGTAAATGGGGAACGCTGCAAATGCTTATGCTTTTGCTACTAGGATTAATAACGGGTCGTAAGGGGTTCAACTGCGAGAAGACGACCTCAGCTGTTTCTCCCAGCAGGAAAGACATCTCACCCTTTTGTGTGCTGCATGCGCATGCATTTAACAAACTTGCATGCGATGTACTAGTTCCTGGGAAACTAATAGAATCGTTGTACGTGCCAGTCTTTACGTATAGATATAAGTAAGCGAAGACGGCTTAATCCTGGCACGTAGATTGCTTTCCGCAAGACGCACCTGAGAGTCTGATGGGCCGGTGGCCCGACATGCAGTTTGTCCTGTTGCATGGCTTACTTTCAGAGAATCGCAAGTTTATCGTAGTGCTTGGTTGTCGCGAAAGTGAAAAGTAGGGCCTGTCCGGGATTTCAACCCGGGACCTCCTGCACCCAAAGCAGGAATCATACCCCTAGACCAACAGGCCGCACATGGAAGCAGGTCTGCACCCCGCCACCTACTGAGGTCTTGCCGCACTTGCTAGTTGCAGCATCCGATCTGGACCATATTCTCAAAGAGGTTTCTTAATCCGGCACCTACAACATGCGCTGTGCTGAACACCAGTGTATGTGAATGCTGAAACAGCTGCTTGAGTTGTGTGACAGAATTTCGACCGTGTGAAGTGCAAATGTTATCGTGTCACGCACTATCCGCCCACTACGTAGCGTTCTGTGTCAGCACGCAGTTTTCGACGGTACTCTGTGTCCATAGCTGTTTTCATAGCTAGGCTGCTTCCAGCACAAAGCATCCACCATACGAAAGTGGCTGTTCGGCGATTTTGGTTACCTGAGCCTTCGACATCACTTCATGTACGAATACTGGCAAGAATTCTCGCTACATTCGAAGGTGCTCCTTCCACTTCCAGCCTACTTGGTTGGTTCATTTGCCACGCAAACACTTCCTGAGGACGCTACATGTAATAACATCGCATCCTATCTGCTTAATTACATGATGCTACTGAATTTAAGACCGCTGCAGGCATCCGGTTCCATGGTGTAATGGTTAGCACTCTGGACTTTGAATCCAGCGATCCGAGTTCGAGTCTCGGTGGAACCTGGCGCTGTGTTTTGCGATCGTTTCTAGAAATGAGTACGAGCCGGTAGTTGGAATTGTATATGCAGAATTTTAGCTACGATCATGTAATGCAAATTGTTAATTGCAGTCCACACGTGAATGGGGAACGCTGCAAATGCTTATGCTTTTGCTACTAGGATTAATAACGGGTCGTAAGGGGTTCAACTGCGAGAAGACGACCTCAGCTGTTTCTCCCAGCAGGAAAGACATCTCACCCTTTTGTGTGCTGCATGCGCATGCATTTAACAAACTTGCATGCGATGTACTAGTTCCTGGGAAACTAATAGAATCGTTGTACGTGCCAGTCTTTACGTATAGATATAAGTAAGCGAAGACGGCTTAATCCTGGCACGTAGATTGCTTTCCGCAAGACGCACCTGAGAGTCTGATGGGCCGGTGGCCCGACATGCAGTTTGTCCTGTTGCATGGCTTACTTTCAGAGAATCGCAAGTTTATCGTAGTGCTTGGTTGTCGCGAAAGTGAAAAGTAGGGCCTGTCCGGGATTTGAACCCGGGACCTCCTGCACCCAAAGCAGGAATCATACCCCTAGACCAACAGGCCGCACATGGAAGCAGGTCTGCACCCCGCCACCTACTGAGGTCTTGCCGCACTTGCTAGTTGCAGCATCCGATCTGGACCATATTCTCAAAGAGGTTTCTTAATCCGGCACCTACAACATGCGCTGTGCTGAACACCAGTGTATGTGAATGCTGAAACAGCTGCTTGAGTTGTGTGACAGAATTTCGACCGTGTGAAGTGCAAATGTTATCGTGTCACGCACTATCCGCCCACTACGTAGCGTTCTGTGTCAGCACGCAGTTTTCGACGGTACTCTGTGTCCATAGCTGTTTTCATAGCTAGGCTGCTTCCAGCACAAAGCATCCACCATACGAAAGTGGCTGTTCGGCGATTTTGGTTACCTGAGCCTTCGACATCACTTCATGTACGAATACTGGCAAGAATTCTCGCTACATTCGAAGGTGCTCCTTCCAGCCTACTTGGTTGGTTCATTTGCCACGCAAACACTTCCTGAGGACGCTACATGTAATAACATCGCATCTTATCTGCTTAATTACATGATGCTACTGAATTTAAGACCGCTGCAGGCATCCGGTTCCATGGTGTAATGGTTAGCACTCTGGACTTTGAATCCAGCGATCCGAGTTCGAGTCTCGGTGGAACCTGGCGCTGTGTTTTGCGATCGTTTCTAGAAATGAGTACGAGCCGGTAGTTGGAATTGTATATGCAGAATTTTAGCTACGATCATGTAATGCAAATTGTTAATTGCAGTCCACACGTGAATGGGGAACGCTGCAAATGCTTATGCTTTTGCTACTAGGATTAATAACGGGTCGTAAGGGGTTCAACTGCGAGAAGACGACCTCAGCTGTTTCTCCCAGCAGGAAAGACATCTCACCCTTTTGTGTGCTGCATGCGCATGCATTTAACAAACTTGCATGCGATGTACTAGTTCCTGGGAAACTAATAGAATCGTTGTACGTGCCAGTCTTTACGTATAGATATAAGTAAGCGAAGACGGCTTAATCCTGGCACGTAGATTGCTTTCCGCAAGACGCACCTGAGAGTCTGATGGGCCGGTGGCCCGACATGCAGTTTGTCCTGTTGCATGGCTTACTTTCAGAGAATCGCAAGTTTATCGTAGTGCTTGGTTGTCGCGAAAGTGAAAAGTAGGGCCTGTCCGGGATTTGAACCCGGGACCTCCTGCACCCAAAGCAGGAATCATACCCCTAGACCAACAGGCCGCACATGGAAGCAGGTCTGCACCCCGCCACCTACTGAGGTCTTGCCGCACTTGCTAGTTGCAGCATCCGATCTGGACCATATTCTCAAAGAGGTTTCTTAATCCGGCACCTACAACATGCGCTGTGCTGAACACCAGTGTATGTGAATGCTGAAACAGCTGCTTGAGTTGTGTGACAGAATTTCGACCGTGTGAAGTGCAAATGTTATCGTGTCACGCACTATCCGCCCACTACGTAGCGTTCTGTGTCAGCACGCAGTTTTCGACGGTACTCTGTGTCCATAGCTGTTTTCATAGCTAGGCTGCTTCCAGCACAAAGCATCCACCATACGAAAGTGGCTGTTCGGCGATTTTGGTTACCTGAGCCTTCGACATCACTTCATGTACGAATACTGGCAAGAATTCTCGCTACATTCGAAGGTGCTCCTTCCACTTCCAGCCTACTTGGTTGGTTCATTTGCCACGCAAACACTTCCTGAGGACGCTACATGTAATAACATCGCATCTTATCTGCTTAATTACATGATGCTACTGAATTTAAGACCGCTGCAGGCATCCGGTTCCATGGTGTAATGGTTAGCACTCTGGACTTTGAATCCAGCGATCCGAGTTCGAGTCTCGGTGGAACCTGGCGCTGTGTTTTGCGATCGTTTCTAGAAATGAGTACGAGCCGGTAGTTGGAATTGTATATGCAGAATTTTAGCTACGATCATGTAATGCAAATTGTTAATTGCAGTCCACACGTGAATGGGGAACGCTGCAAATGCTTATGCTTTTGCTACTAGGATTAATAACGGGTCGTAAGGGGTTCAACTGCGAGAAGACGACCTCAGCTGTTTCTCCCAGCAGGAAAGACATCTCACCCTTTTGTGTGCTGCATGCGCATGCATTTAACAAACTTGCATGCGATGTACTAGTTCCTGGGAAACTAATAGAATCGTTGTACGTGCCAGTCTTTACGTATAGATATAAGTAAGCGAAGACGGCTTAATCCTGGCACGTAGATTGCTTTCCGCAAGACGCACCTGAGAGTCTGATGGGCCGGTGGCCCGACATGCAGTTTGTCCTGTTGCATGGCTTACTTTCAGAGAATCGCAAGTTTATCGTAGTGCTTGGTTGTCGCGAAAGTGAAAAGTAGGGCCTGTCCGGGATTTGAACCCGGGACCTCCTGCACCCAAAGCAGGAATCATACCCCTAGACCAACAGGCCGCACATGGAAGCAGGTCTGCACCCCGCCACCTACTGAGGTCTTGCCGCACTTGCTAGTTGCAGCATCCGATCTGGACCATATTCTCAAAGAGGTTTCTTAATCCGGCACCTACAACATGCGCTGTGCTGAACACCAGTGTATGTGAATGCTGAAACAGCTGCTTGAGTTGTGTGACAGAATTTCGACCGTGTGAAGTGCAAATGTTATCGTGTCACGCACTATCCGCCCACTACGTAGCGTTCTGTGTCAGCACGCAGTTTTCGACGGTACTCTGTGTCCATAGCTGTTTTCATAGCTAGGCTGCTTCCAGCACAAAGCATCCACCATACGAAAGTGGCTGTTCGGCGATTTTGGTTACCTGAGCCTTCGACATCACTTCATGTACGAATACTGGCAAGAATTCTCGCTACATTCGAAGGTGCTCCTTCCACTTCCAGCCTACTTGGTTGGTTCATTTGCCACGCAAACACTTCCTGAGGACGCTACATGTAATAACATCGCATCTTATCTGCTTAATTACATGATGCTACTGAATTTAAGACCGCTGCAGGCATCCGGTTCCATGGTGTAATGGTTAGCACTCTGGACTTTGAATCCAGCGATCCGAGTTCGAGTCTCGGTGGAACCTGGCGCTGTGTTTTGCGATCGTTTCTAGAAATGAGTACGAGCCGGTAGTTGGAATTGTATATGCAGAATTTTAGCTACGATCATGTAATGCAAATTGTTAATTGCAGTCCACACGTGAATGGGGAACGCTGCAAATGCTTATGCTTTTGCTACTAGGATTAATAACGGGTCGTAAGGGGTTCAACTGCGAGAAGACGACCTCAGCTGTTTCTCCCAGCAGGAAAGACATCTCACCCTTTTGTGTGCTGCATGCGCATGCATTTAACAAACTTGCATGCGATGTACTAGTTCCTGGGAAACTAATAGAATCGTTGTACGTGCCAGTCTTTACGTATAGATATAAGTAAGCGAAGACGGCTTAATCCTGGCACGTAGATTGCTTTCCGCAAGACGCACCTGAGAGTCTGATGGGCCGGTGGCCCGACATGCAGTTTGTCCTGTTGCATGGCTTACTTTCAGAGAATCGCAAGTTTATCGTAGTGCTTGGTTGTCGCGAAAGTGAAAAGTAGGGCCTGTCCGGGATTTGAACCCGGGACCTCCTGCACCCAAAGCAGGAATCATAGCCCTAGACCAACAGGCCGCACATGGAAGCAGGTCTGCACCCCGCCACCTACTGAGGTCTTGCCGCACTTGCTAGTTGCAGCATCCGATCTGGACCATATTCTCAAAGAGGTTTCTTAATCCGGCACCTACAACATGCGCTGTGCTGAACACCAGTGTATGTGAATGCTGAAACAGCTGCTTGAGTTGTGTGACAGAATTTCGACCGTGTGAAGTGCAAATGTTATCGTGTCACGCACTATCCGCCCACTACGTAGCGTTCTGTGTCAGCACGCAGTTTTCGACGGTACTCTGTGTCCATAGCTGTTTTCATAGCTAGGCTGCTTCCAGCACAAAGCATCCACCATACGAAAGTGGCTGTTCGGCGATTTTGGTTACCTGAGCCTTCGACATCACTTCATGTACGAATACTGGCAAGAATTCTCGCTACATTCGAAGGTGCTCCTTCCAGCCTACTTGGTTGGTTCATTTGCCACGCAAACACTTCCTGAGGACGCTACATGTAATAACATCGCATCTTATCTGCTTAATTACATGATGCTACTGAATTTAAGACCGCTGCAGGCATCCGGTTCCATGGTGTAATGGTTAGCACTCTGGACTTTGAATCCAGCGATCCGAGTTCGAGTCTCGGTGGAACCTGGCGCTGTGTTTTGCGATCGTTTCTAGAAATGAGTACGAGCCGGTAGTTGGAATTGTATATGCAGAATTTTAGCTACGATCATGTAATGCAAATTGTTAATTGCAGTCCACACGTGAATGGGGAACGCTGCAAATGCTTATGCTTTTGCTACTAGGATTAATAACGGGTCGTAAGGGGTTCAACTGCGAGAAGACGACCTCAGCTGTTTCTCCCAGCAGGAAAGACATCTCACCCTTTTGTGTGCTGCATGCGCATGCATTTAACAAACTTGCATGCGATGTACTAGTTCCTGGGAAACTAATAGAATCGTTGTACGTGCCAGTCTTTACGTATAGATATAAGTAAGCGAAGACGGCTTAATCCTGGCACGTAGATTGCTTTCCGCAAGACGCACCTGAGAGTCTGATGGGCCGGTGGCCCGACATGCAGTTTGTCCTGTTGCATGGCTTACTTTCAGAGAATCGCAAGTTTATCGTAGTGCTTGGTTGTCGCGAAAGTGAAAAGTAGGGCCTGTCCGGGATTTGAACCCGGGACCTCCTGCACCCAAAGCAGGAATCATACCCCTAGACCAACAGGCCGCACATGGAAGCAGGTCTGCACCCCGCCACCTACTGAGGTCTTGCCGCACTTGCTAGTTGCAGCATCCGATCTGGACCATATTCTCAAAGAGGTTTCTTAATCCGGCACCTACAACATGCGCTGTGCTGAACACCAGTGTATGTGAATGCTGAAACAGCTGCTTGAGTTGTGTGACAGAATTTCGACCGTGTGAAGTGCAAATGTTATCGTGTCACGCACTATCCGCCCACTACGTAGCGTTCTGTGTCAGCACGCAGTTTTCGACGGTACTCTGTGTCCATAGCTGTTTTCATAGCTAGGCTGCTTCCAGCACAAAGCATCCACCATACGAAAGTGGCTGTTCGGCGATTTTGGTTACCTGAGCCTTCGACATCACTTCATGTACGAATACTGGCAAGAATTCTCGCTACATTCGAAGGTGCTCCTTCCAGCCTACTTGGTTGGTTCATTTGCCACGCAAACTCTTCCTGAGGACGCTACATGTAATAACATCGCATCTTATCTGCTTAATTACATGATGCTACTGAATTTAAGACCGCTGCAGGCATCCGGTTCCATGGTGTAATGGTTAGCACTCTGGACTTTGAATCCAGCGATCCGAGTTCGAGTCTCGGTGGAACCTGGCGCTGTGTTTTGCGATCGTTTCTAGAAATGAGTACGAGCCGGTAGTTGGAATTGTATATGCAGAATTTTAGCTACGATCATGTAATGCAAATTGTTAATTGCAGTCCACACGTAAATGGGGAACGCTGCAAATGCTTATGCTTTTGCTACTAGGATTAATAACGGGTCGTAAGGGGTTCAACTGCGAGAAGACGACCTCAGCTGTTTCTCCCAGCAGGAAAGACATCTCACCCTTTTGTGTGCTGCATGCGCATGCATTTAACAAACTTGCATGCGATGTACTAGTTCCTGGGAAACTAATAGAATCGTTGTACGTGCCAGTCTTTACGTATAGATATAAGTAAGCGAAGACGGCTTAATCCTGGCACGTAGATTGCTTTCCGCAAGACGCACCTGAGAGTCTGATGGGCCGGTGGCCCGACATGCAGTTTGTCCTGTTGCATGGCTTACTTTCAGAGAATCGCAAGTTTATCGTAGTGCTTGGTTGTCGCGAAAGTGAAAAGTAGGGCCTGTCCGGGATTTGAACCCGGGACCTCCTGCACCCAAAGCAGGAATCATACCCCTAGACCAACAGGCCGCACATGGAAGCAGGTCTGCACCCCGCCACCTACTGAGGTCTTGCCGCACTTGCTAGTTGCAGCATCCGATCTGGACCATATTCTCAAAGAGGTTTCTTAATCCGGCACCTACAACATGCGCTGTGCTGAACACCAGTGTATGTGAATGCTGAAACAGCTGCTTGAGTTGTGTGACAGAATTTCGACCGTGTGAAGTGCAAATGTTATCGTGTCACGCACTATCCGCCCACTACGTAGCGTTCTGTGTCAGCACGCAGTTTTCGACGGTACTCTGTGTCCATAGCTGTTTTCATAGCTAGGCTGCTTCCAGCACAAAGCATCCACCATACGAAAGTGGCTGTTCGGCGATTTTGGTTACCTGAGCCTTCGACATCACTTCATGTACGAATACTGGCAAGAATTCTCGCTACATTCGAAGGTGCTCCTTCCACTTCCAGCCTACTTGGTTGGTTCATTTGCCACGCAAACACTTCCTGAGGACGCTACATGTAATAACATCGCATCTTATCTGCTTAATTACATGATGCTACTGAATTTAAGACCGCTGCAGGCATCCGGTTCCATGGTGTAATGGTTAGCACTCTGGACTTTGAATCCAGCGATCCGAGTTCGAGTCTCGGTGGAACCTGGCGCTGTGTTTTGCGATCGTTTCTAGAAATGAGTACGAGCCGGTAGTTGGAATTGTATATGCAGAATTTTAGCTACGATCATGTAATGCAAATTGTTAATTGCAGTCCACACGTGAATGGGGAACGCTGCAAATGCTTATGCTTTTGCTACTAGGATTAATAACGGGTCGTAAGGGGTTCAACTGCGAGAAGACGACCTCAGCTGTTTCTCCCAGCAGGAAAGACATCTCACCCTTTTGTGTGCTGCATGCGCATGCATTTAACAAACTTGCATGCGATGTACTAGTTCCTGGGAAACTAATAGAATCGTTGTACGTGCCAGTCTTTACGTATAGATATAAGTAAGCGAAGACGGCTTAATCCTGGCACGTAGATTGCTTTCCGCAAGACGCACCTGAGAGTCTGATGGGCCGGTGGCCCGACATGCAGTTTGTCCTGTTGCATGGCTTACTTTCAGAGAATCGCAAGTTTATCGTAGTGCTTGGTTGTCGCGAAAGTGAAAAGTAGGGCCTGTCCGGGATTTGAACCCGGGACCTCCTGCACCCAAAGCAGGAATCATACCCCTAGACCAACAGGCCGCACATGGAAGCAGGTCTGCACCCCGCCACCTACTGAGGTCTTGCCGCACTTGCTAGTTGCAGCATCCGATCTGGACCATATTCTCAAAGAGGTTTCTTAATCCGGCACCTACAACATGCGCTGTGCTGAACACCAGTGTATGTGAATGCTGAAACAGCTGCTTGAGTTGTGTGACAGAATTTCGACCGTGTGAAGTGCAAATGTTATCGTGTCACGCACTATCCGCCCACTACGTAGCGTTCTGTGTCAGCACGCAGTTTTCGACGGTACTCTGTGTCCATAGCTGTTTTCATAGCTAGGCTGCTTCCAGCACAAAGCATCCACCATACGAAAGTGGCTGTTCGGCGATTTTGGTTACCTGAGCCTTCGACATCACTTCATGTACGAATACTGGCAAGAATTCTCGCTACATTCGAAGGTGCTCCTTCCAGCCTACTTGGTTGGTTCATTTGCCACGCAAACTCTTCCTGAGGACGCTACATGTAATAACATCGCATCTTATCTGCTTAATTACATGATGCTACTGAATTTAAGACCGCTGCAGGCATCCGGTTCCATGGTGTAATGGTTAGCACTCTGGACTTTGAATCCAGCGATCCGAGTTCGAGTCTCGGTGGAACCTGGCGCTGTGTTTTGCGATCGTTTCTAGAAATGAGTACGAGCCGGTAGTTGGAATTGTATATGCAGAATTTTAGCTACGATCATGTAATGCAAATTGTTAATTGCAGTCCACACGTAAATGGGGAACGCTGCAAATGCTTATGCTTTTGCTACTAGGATTAATAACGGGTCGTAAGGGGTTCAACTGCGAGAAGACGACCTCAGCTGTTTCTCCCAGCAGGAAAGACATCTCACCCTTTTGTGTGCTGCATGCGCATGCATTTAACAAACTTGCATGCGATGTACTAGTTCCTGGGAAACTAATAGAATCGTTGTACGTGCCAGTCTTTACGTATAGATATAAGTAAGCGAAGACGGCTTAATCCTGGCACGTAGATTGCTTTCCGCAAGACGCACCTGAGAGTCTGATGGGCCGGTGGCCCGACATGCAGTTTGTCCTGTTGCATGGCTTACTTTCAGAGAATCGCAAGTTTATCGTAGTGCTTGGTTGTCGCGAAAGTGAAAAGTAGGGCCTGTCCGGGATTTGAACCCGGGACCTCCTGCACCCAAAGCAGGAATCATACCCCTAGACCAACAGGCCGCACATGGAAGCAGGTCTGCACCCCGCCACCTACTGAGGTCTTGCCGCACTTGCTAGTTGCAGCATCCGATCTGGACCATATTCTCAAAGAGGTTTCTTAATCCGGCACCTACAACATGCGCTGTGCTGAACACCAGTGTATGTGAATGCTGAAACAGCTGCTTGAGTTGTGTGACAGAATTTCGACCGTGTGAAGTGCAAATGTTATCGTGTCACGCACTATCCGCCCACTACGTAGCGTTCTGTGTCAGCACGCAGTTTTCGACGGTACTCTGTGTCCATAGCTGTTTTCATAGCTAGGCTGCTTCCAGCACAAAGCATCCACCATACGAAAGTGGCTGTTCGGCGATTTTGGTTACCTGAGCCATCGACATCACTTCATGTACGAATACTGGCAAGAATTCTCGCTACATTCGAAGGTGCTCCTTCCACTTCCAGCCTACTTGGTTGGTTCATTTGCCACGCAAACACTTCCTGAGGACGCTACATGTAATAACATCGCATCTTATCTGCTTAATTACATGATGCTACTGAATTTAAGACCGCTGCAGGCATCCGGTTCCATGGTGTAATGGTTAGCACTCTGGACTTTGAATCCAGCGATCCGAGTTCGAGTCTCGGTGGAACCTGGCGCTGTGTTTTGCGATCGTTTCTAGAAATGAGTACGAGCCGGTAGTTGGAATTGTATATGCAGAATTTTAGCTACGATCATGTAATGCAAATTGTTAATTGCAGTCCACACGTGAATGGGGAACGCTGCAAATGCTTATGCTTTTGCTACTAGGATTAATAACGGGTCGTAAGGGGTTCAACTGCGAGAAGACGACCTCAGCTGTTTCTCCCAGCAGGAAAGACATCTCACCCTTTTGTGTGCTGCATGCGCATGCATTTAACAAACTTGCATGCGATGTACTAGTTCCTGGGAAACTAATAGAATCGTTGTACGTGCCAGTCTTTACGTATAGATATAAGTAAGCGAAGACGGCTTAATCCTGGCACGTAGATTGCTTTCCGCAAGACGCACCTGAGAGTCTGATGGGCCGGTGGCCCGACATGCAGTTTGTCCTGTTGCATGGCTTACTTTCAGAGAATCGCAAGTTTATCGTAGTGCTTGGTTGTCGCGAAAGTGAAAAGTAGGGCCTGTCCGGGATTTGAACCCGGGACCTCCTGCACCCAAAGCAGGAATCATACCCCTAGACCAACAGGCCGCACATGGAAGCAGGTCTGCACCCCGCCACCTACTGAGGTCTTGCCGCACTTGCTAGTTGCAGCATCCGATCTGGACCATATTCTCAAAGAGGTTTCTTAATCCGGCACCTACAACATGCGCTGTGCTGAACACCAGTGTATGTGAATGCTGAAACAGCTGCTTGAGTTGTGTGACAGAATTTCGACCGTGTGAAGTGCAAATGTTATCGTGTCACGCACTATCCGCCCACTACGTAGCGTTCTGTGTCAGCACGCAGTTTTCGACGGTACTCTGTGTCCATAGCTGTTTTCATAGCTAGGCTGCTTCCAGCACAAAGCATCCACCATACGAAAGTGGCTGTTCGGCGATTTTGGTTACCTGAGCCTTCGACATCACTTCATGTACGAATACTGGCAAGAATTCTCGCTACATTCGAAGGTGCTCCTTCCACTTCCAGCCTACTTGGTTGGTTCATTTGCCACGCAAACACTTCCTGAGGACGCTACATGTAATAACATCGCATCCTATCTGCTTAATTACATGATGCTACTGAATTTAAGACCGCTGCAGGCATCCGGTTCCATGGTGTAATGGTTAGCACTCTGGACTTTGAATCCAGCGATCCGAGTTCGAGTCTCGGTGGAACCTGGCGCTGTGTTTTGCGATCGTTTCTAGAAATGAGTACGAGCCGGTAGTTGGAATTGTATATGCAGAATTTTAGCTACGATCATGTAATGCAAATTGTTAATTGCAGTCCACACGTGAATGGGGAACGCTGCAAATGCTTATGCTTTTGCTACTAGGATTAATAACGGGTCGTAAGGGGTTCAACTGCGAGAAGACGACCTCAGCTGTTTCTCCCAGCAGGAAAGACATCTCACCCTTTTGTGTGCTGCATGCGCATGCATTTAACAAACTTGCATGCGATGTACTAGTTCCTGGGAAACTAATAGAATCGTTGTACGTGCCAGTCTTTACGTATAGATATAAGTAAGCCAAGACGGCTTAATCCTGGCACGTAGATTGCTTTCCGCAAGACGCACCTGAGAGTCTGATGGGCCGGTGGCCCGACATGCAGTTTGTCCTGTTGCATGGCTTACTTTCAGAGAATCGCAAGTTTATCGTAGTGCTTGGTTGTCGCGAAAGTGAAAAGTAGGGCCTGTCCGGGATTTGAACCCGGGACCTCCTGCACCCAAAGCAGGAATCATACCCCTAGACCAACAGGCCGCACATGGAAGCAGGTCTGCACCCCGCCACCTACTGAGGTCTTGCCGCACTTGCTAGTTGCAGCATCCGATCTGGACCATATTCTCAAAGAGGTTTCTTAATCCGGCACCTACAACATGCGCTGTGCTGAACACCAGTGTATGTGAATGCTGAAACAGCTGCTTGAGTTGTGTGACAGAATTTCGACCGTGTGAAGTGCAAATGTTATCGTGTCACGCACTATCCGCCCACTACGTAGCGTTCTGTGTCAGCACGCAGTTTTCGACGGTACTCTGTGTCCATAGCTGTTTTCATAGCTAGGCTGCTTCCAGCACAAAGCATCCACCATACGAAAGTGGCTGTTCGGCGATTTTGGTTACCTGAGCCTTCGACATCACTTCATGTACGAATACTGGCAAGAATTCTCGCTACATTCGAAGGTGCTCCTTCCACTTCCAGCCTACTTGGTTGGTTCATTTGCCACGCAAACACTTCCTGAGGACGCTACATGTAATAACATCGCATCTTATCTGCTTAATTACATGATGCTACTGAATTTAAGACCGCTGCAGGCATCCGGTTCCATGGTGTAATGGTTAGCACTCTGGACTTTGAATCCAGCGATCCGAGTTCGAGTCTCGGTGGAACCTGGCGCTGTGTTTTGCGATCGTTTCTAGAAATGAGTACGAGCCGGTAGTTGGAATTGTATATGCAGAATTTTAGCTACGATCATGTAATGCAAATTGTTAATTGCAGTCCACACGTGAATGGGGAACGCTGCAAATGCTTATGCTTTTGCTACTAGGATTAATAACGGGTCGTAAGGGGTTCAACTGCGAGAAGACGACCTCAGCTGTTTCTCCCAGCAGGAAAGACATCTCACCCTTTTGTGTGCTGCATGCGCATGCATTTAACAAACTTGCATGCGATGTACTAGTTCCTGGGAAACTAATAGAATCGTTGTACGTGCCAGTCTTTACGTATAGATATAAGTAAGCGAAGACGGCTTAATCCTGGCACGTAGATTGCTTTCCGCAAGACGCACCTGAGAGTCTGATGGGCCGGTGGCCCGACATGCAGTTTGTCCTGTTGCATGGCTTACTTTCAGAGAATCGCAAGTTTATCGTAGTGCTTGGTTGTCGCGAAAGTGAAAAGTAGGGCCTGTCCGGGATTTGAACCCGGGACCTCCTGCACCCAAAGCAGGAATCATACCCCTAGACCAACAGGCCGCACATGGAAGCAGGTCTGCACCCCGCCACCTACTGAGGTCTTGCCGCACTTGCTAGTTGCAGCATCCGATCTGGACCATATTCTCAAAGAGGTTTCTTAATCCGGCACCTACAACATGCGCTGTGCTGAACACCAGTGTATGTGAATGCTGAAACAGCTGCTTGAGTTGTGTGACAGAATTTCGACCGTGTGAAGTGCAAATGTTATCGTGTCACGCACTATCCGCCCACTACGTAGCGTTCTGTGTCAGCACGCAGTTTTCGACGGTACTCTGTGTCCATAGCTGTTTTCATAGCTAGGCTGCTTCCAGCACAAAGCATCCACCATACGAAAGTGGCTGTTCGGCGATTTTGGTTACCTGAGCCATCGACATCACTTCATGTACGAATACTGGCAAGAATTCTCGCTACATTCGAAGGTGCTCCTTCCAGCCTACTTGGTTGGTTCATTTGCCACGCAAACACTTCCTGAGGACGCTACATGTAATAACATCGCATCTTATCTGCTTAATTACATGATGCTACTGAATTTAAGACCGCTGCAGGCATCCGGTTCCATGGTGTAATGGTTAGCACTCTGGACTTTGAATCCAGCGATCCGAGTTCGAGTCTCGGTGGAACCTGGCACTGTGTTTTGCGATCGTTTCTAGAAATGAGTACGAGCCGGTAGTTGGAATTGTATATGCAGAATTTTAGCTACGATCATGTAATGCAAATTGTTAATTGCAGTCCACACGTGAATGGGGAACGCTGCAAATGCTTATGCTTTTGCTACTAGGATTAATAACGGGTCGTAAGGGGTTCAACTGCGAGAAGACGACCTCAGCTGTTTCTCCCAGCAGGAAAGACATCTCACCCTTTTGTGTGCTGCATGCGCATGCATTTAACAAACTTGCATGCGATGTACTAGTTCCTGGGAAACTAATAGAATCGTTGTACGTGCCAGTCTTTACGTATAGATATAAGTAAGCGAAGACGGCTTAATCCTGGCACGTAGATTGCTTTCCGCAAGACGCACCTGAGAGTCTGATGGGCCGGTGGCCCGACATGCAGTTTGTCCTGTTGCATGGCTTACTTTCAGAGAATCGCAAGTTTATCGTAGTGCTTGGTTGTCGCGAAAGTGAAAAGTAGGGCCTGTCCGGGATTTGAACCCGGGACCTCCTGCACCCAAAGCAGGAATCATACCCCTAGATCAACAGGCCGCACATGGAAGCAGGTCTGCACCCCGCCACCTACTGAGGTCTTGCCGCACTTGCTAGTTGCAGCATCCGATCTGGACCATATTCTCAAAGAGGTTTCTTAATCCGGCACCTACAACATGCGCTGTGCTGAACACCAGTGTATGTGAATGCTGAAACAGCTGCTTGAGTTGTGTGACAGAATTTCGACCGTGTGAAGTGCAAATGTTATCGTGTCACGCACTATCCGCCCACTACGTAGCGTTCTGTGTCAGCACGCAGTTTTCGACGGTACTCTGTGTCCATAGCTGCTTTCATAGCTAGGCTGCTTCCAGCACAAAGCATCCACCATACGAAAGTGGCTGTTCGGCGATTTTGGTTACCTGAGCCTTCGACATCACTTCATGTACGAATACTGGCAAGAATTCTCGCTACATTCGAAGGTGCTCCTTCCACTTCCAGCCTACTTGGTTGGTTCATTTGCCACGCAAACACTTCCTGAGGACGCTACATGTAATAACATCGCATCCTATCTGCTTAATTACATGATGCTACTGAATTTAAGACCGCTGCAGGCATCCGGTTCCATGGTGTAATGGTTAGCACTCTGGACTTTGAATCCAGCGATCCGAGTTCGAGTCTCGGTGGAACCTGGCGCTGTGTTTTGCGATCGTTTCTAGAAATGAGTACGAGCCGGTAGTTGGAATTGTATATGCAGAATTTTAGCTACGATCATGTAATGCAAATTGTTAATTGCAGTCCACACGTGAATGGGGAACGCTGCAAATGCTTATGCTTTTGCTACTAGGATTAATAACGGGTCGTAAGGGGTTCAACTGCGAGAAGACGACCTCAGCTGTTTCTCCCAGCAGGAAAGACATCTCACCCTTTTGTGTGCTGCATGCGCATGCATTTAACAAACTTGCATGCGATGTACTAGTTCCTGGGAAACTAATAGAATCGTTGTACGTGCCAGTCTTTACGTATAGATATAAGTAAGCGAAGACGGCTTAATCCTGGCACGTAGATTGCTTTCCGCAAGACGCACCTGAGAGTCTGATGGGCCGGTGGCCCGACATGCAGTTTGTCCTGTTGCATGGCTTACTTTCAGAGAATCGCAAGTTTATCGTAGTGCTTGGTTGTCGCGAAAGTGAAAAGTAGGGCCTGTCCGGGATTTGAACCCGGGACCTCCTGCACCCAAAGCAGGAATCATACCCCTAGACCAACAGGCCGCACATGGAAGCAGGTCTGCACCCCGCCACCTACTGAGGTCTTGCCGCACTTGCTAGTTGCAGCATCCGATCTGGACCATATTCTCAAAGAGGTTTCTTAATCCGGCACCTACAACATGCGCTGTGCTGAACACCAGTGTATGTGAATGCTGAAACAGCTGCTTGAGTTGTGTGACAGAATTTCGACCGTGTGAAGTGCAAATGTTATCGTGTCACGCACTATCCGCCCACTACGTAGCGTTCTGTGTCAGCACGCAGTTTTCGACGGTACTCTGTGTCCATAGCTGTTTTCATAGCTAGGCTGCTTCCAGCACAAAGCATCCACCATACGAAAGTGGCTGTTCGGCGATTTTGGTTACCTGAGCCTTCGACATCACTTCATGTACGAATACTGGCAAGAATTCTCGCTACATTCGAAGGTGCTCCTTCCAGCCTACTTGGTTGGTTCATTTGCCACGCAAACACTTCCTGAGGACGCTACATGTAATAACATCGCATCTTATCTGCTTAATTACATGATGCTACTGAATTTAAGACCGCTACAGGCATCCGGTTCCATGGTGTAATGGTTAGCACTCTGGACTTTGAATCCAGCGATCCGAGTTCGAGTCTCGGTGGAACCTGGCGCTGTGTTTTGCGATCGTTTCTAGAAATGAGTACGAGCCGGTAGTTGGAATTGTATATGCAGAATTTTAGCTACGATCATGTAATGCAAATTGTTAATTGCAGTCCACACGTGAATGGGGAACGCTGCAAATGCTTATGCTTTTGCTACTAGGATTAATAACGGGTCGTAAGGGGTTCAACTGCGAGAAGACGACCTCAGCTGTTTCTCCCAGCAGGAAAGACATCTCACCCTTTTGTGTGCTGCATGCGCATGCATTTAACAAACTTGCATGCGATGTACTAGTTCCTGGGAAACTAATAGAATCGTTGTACGTGCCAGTCTTTACGTATAGATATAAGTAAGCGAAGACGGCTTAATCCTGGCACGTAGATTGCTTTCCGCAAGACGCACCTGAGAGTCTGATGGGCCGGTGGCCCGACATGCAGTTTGTCCTGTTGCATGGCTTACTTTCAGAGAATCGCAAGTTTATCGTAGTGCTTGGTTGTCGCGAAAGTGAAAAGTAGGGCCTGTCCGGGATTTGAACCCGGGACCTCCTGCACCCAAAGCAGGAATCATACCCCTAGATCAACAGGCCGCACATGGAAGCAGGTCTGCACCCCGCCACCTACTGAGGTCTTGCCGCACTTGCTAGTTGCAGCATCCGATCTGGACCATATTCTCAAAGAGGTTTCTTAATCCGGCACCTACAACATGCGCTGTGCTGAACACCAGTGTATGTGAATGCTGAAACAGCTGCTTGAGTTGTGTGACAGAATTTCGACCGTGTGAAGTGCAAATGTTATCGTGTCACGCACTATCCGCCCACTACGTAGCGTTCTGTGTCAGCACGCAGTTTTCGACGGTACTCTGTGTCCATAGCTGCTTTCATAGCTAGGCTGCTTCCAGCACAAAGCATCCACCATACGAAAGTGGCTGTTCGGCGATTTTGGTTACCTGAGCCTTCGACATCACTTCATGTACGAATACTGGCAAGAATTCTCGCTACATTCGAAGGTGCTCCTTCCACTTCCAGCCTACTTGGTTGGTTCATTTGCCACGCAAACACTTCCTGAGGACGCTACATGTAATAACATCGCATCCTATCTGCTTAATTACATGATGCTACTGAATTTAAGACCGCTGCAGGCATCCGGTTCCATGGTGTAATGGTTAGCACTCTGGACTTTGAATCCAGCGATCCGAGTTCGAGTCTCGGTGGAACCTGGCGCTGTGTTTTGCGATCGTTTCTAGAAATGAGTACGAGCCGGTAGTTGGAATTGTATATGCAGAATTTTAGCTACGATCATGTAATGCAAATTGTTAATTGCAGTCCACACGTGAATGGGGAACGCTGCAAATGCTTATGCTTTTGCTACTAGGATTAATAACGGGTCGTAAGGGGTTCAACTGCGAGAAGACGACCTCAGCTGTTTCTCCCAGCAGGAAAGACATCTCACCCTTTTGTGTGCTGCATGCGCATGCATTTAACAAACTTGCATGCGATGTACTAGTTCCTGGGAAACTAATAGAATCGTTGTACGTGCCAGTCTTTACGTATAGATATAAGTAAGCGAAGACGGCTTAATCCTGGCACGTAGATTGCTTTCCGCAAGACGCACCTGAGAGTCTGATGGGCCGGTGGCCCGACATGCAGTTTGTCCTGTTGCATGGCTTACTTTCAGAGAATCGCAAGTTTATCGTAGTGCTTGGTTGTCGCGAAAGTGAAAAGTAGGGCCTGTCCGGGATTTGAACCCGGGACCTCCTGCACCCAAAGCAGGAATCATACCCCTAGACCAACAGGCCGCACATGGAAGCAGGTCTGCACCCCGCCACCTACTGAGGTCTTGCCGCACTTGCTAGTTGCAGCATCCGATCTGGACCATATTCTCAAAGAGGTTTCTTAATCCGGCACCTACAACATGCGCTGTGCTGAACACCAGTGTATGTGAATGCTGAAACAGCTGCTTGAGTTGTGTGACAGAATTTCGACCGTGTGAAGTGCAAATGTTATCGTGTCACGCACTATCCGCCCACTACGTAGCGTTCTGTGTCAGCACGCAGTTTTCGACGGTACTCTGTGTCCATAGCTGTTTTCATAGCTAGGCTGCTTCCAGCACAAAGCATCCACCATACGAAAGTGGCTGTTCGGCGATTTTGGTTACCTGAGCCTTCGACATCACTTCATGTACGAATACTGGCAAGAATTCTCGCTACATTCGAAGGTGCTCCTTCCAGCCTACTTGGTTGGTTCATTTGCCACGCAAACACTTCCTGAGGACGCTACATGTAATAACATCGCATCTTATCTGCTTAATTACATGATGCTACTGAATTTAAGACCGCTGCAGGCATCCGGTTCCATGGTGTAATGGTTAGCACTCTGGACTTTGAATCCAGCGATCCGAGTTCGAGTCTCGGTGGAACCTGGCGCTGTGTTTTGCGATCGTTTCTAGAAATGAGTACGAGCCGGTAGTTGGAATTGTATATGCAGAATTTTAGCTACGATCATGTAATGCAAATTGTTAATTGCAGTCCACACGTGAATGGGGAACGCTGCAAATGCTTATGCTTTTGCTACTAGGATTAATAACGGGTCGTAAGGGGTTCAACTGCGAGAAGACGACCTCAGCTGTTTCTCCCAGCAGGAAAGACATCTCACCCTTTTGTGTGCTGCATGCGCATGCATTTAACAAACTTGCATGCGATGTACTAGTTCCTGGGAAACTAATAGAATCGTTGTACGTGCCAGTCTTTACGTATAGATATAAGTAAGCGAAGACGGCTTAATCCTGGCACGTAGATTGCTTTCCGCAAGACGCACCTGAGAGTCTGATGGGCCGGTGGCCCGACATGCAGTTTGTCCTGTTGCATGGCTTACTTTCAGAGAATCGCAAGTTTATCGTAGTGCTTGGTTGTCGCGAAAGTGAAAAGTAGGGCCTGTCCGGGATTTGAACCCGGGACCTCCTGCACCCAAAGCAGGAATCATACCCCTAGACCAACAGGCCGCACATGGAAGCAGGTCTGCACCCCGCCACCTACTGAGGTCTTGCCGCACTTGCTAGTTGCAGCATCCGATCTGGACCATATTCTCAAAGAGGTTTCTTAATCCGGCACCTACAACATGCGCTGTGCTGAACACCAGTGTATGTGAATGCTGAAACAGCTGCTTGAGTTGTGTGACAGAATTTCGACCGTGTGAAGTGCAAATGTTATCGTGTCACGCACTATCCGCCCACTACGTAGCGTTCTGTGTCAGCACGCAGTTTTCGACGGTACTCTGTGTCCATAGCTGTTTTCATAGCTAGGCTGCTTCCAGCACAAAGCATCCACCATACGAAAGTGGCTGTTCGGCGATTTTGGTTACCTGAGCCTTCGACATCACTTCATGTACGAATACTGGCAAGAATTCTCGCTACATTCGAAGGTGCTCCTTCCAGCCTACTTGGTTGGTTCATTTGCCACGCAAACTCTTCCTGAGGACGCTACATGTAATAACATCGCATCTTATCTGCTTAATTACATGATGCTACTGAATTTAAGACCGCTGCAGGCATCCGGTTCCATGGTGTAATGGTTAGCACTCTGGACTTTGAATCCAGCGATCCGAGTTCGAGTCTCGGTGGAACCTGGCGCTGTGTTTTGCGATCGTTTCTAGAAATGAGTACGAGCCGGTAGTTGGAATTGTATATGCAGAATTTTAGCTACGATCATGTAATGCAAATTGTTAATTGCAGTCCACACGTGAATGGGGAACGCTGCAAATGCTTATGCTTTTGCTACTAGGATTAATAACGGGTCGTAAGGGGTTCAACTGCGAGAAGACGACCTCAGCTGTTTCTCCCAGCAGGAAAGACATCTCACCCTTTTGTGTGCTGCATGCGCATGCATTTAACAAACTTGCATGCGATGTACTAGTTCCTGGGAAACTAATAGAATCGTTGTACGTGCCAGTCTTTACGTATAGATATAAGTAAGCGAAGACGGCTTAATCCTGGCACGTAGATTGCTTTCCGCAAGACGCACCTGAGAGTCTGATGGGCCGGTGGCCCGACATGCAGTTTGTCCTGTTGCATGGCTTACTTTCAGAGAATCGCAAGTTTATCGTAGTGCTTGGTTGTCGCGAAAGTGAAAAGTAGGGCCTGTCCGGGATTTGAACCCGGGACCTCCTGCACCCAAAGCAGGAATCATACCCCTAGACCAACAGGCCGCACATGGAAGCAGGTCTGCACCCCGCCACCTACTGAGGTCTTGCCGCACTTGCTAGTTGCAGCATCCGATCTGGACCATATTCTCAAAGAGGTTTCTTAATCCGGCACCTACAACATGCGCTGTGCTGAACACCAGTGTATGTGAATGCTGAAACAGCTGCTTGAGTTGTGTGACAGAATTTCGACCGTGTGAAGTGCAAATGTTATCGTGTCACGCACTATCCGCCCACTACGTAGCGTTCTGTGTCAGCACGCAGTTTTCGACGGTACTCTGTGTCCATAGCTGTTTTCATAGCTAGGCTGCTTCCAGCACAAAGCATCCACCATACGAAAGTGGCTGTTCGGCGATTTTGGTTACCTGAGCCTTCGACATCACTTCATGTACGAATACTGGCAAGAATTCTCGCTACATTCGAAGGTGCTCCTTCCAGCCTACTTGGTTGGTTCATTTGCCACGCAAACACTTCCTGAGGACGCTACATGTAATAACATCGCATCTTATCTGCTTAATTACATGATGCTACTGAATTTAAGACCGCTGCAGGCATCCGGTTCCATGGTGTAATGGTTAGCACTCTGGACTTTGAATCCAGCGATCCGAGTTCGAGTCTCGGTGGAACCTGGCGCTGTGTTTTGCGATCGTTTCTAGAAATGAGTACGAGCCGGTAGTTGGAATTGTATATGCAGAATTTTAGCTACGATCATGTAATGCAAATTGTTAATTGCAGTCCACACGTGAATGGGGAACGCTGCAAATGCTTATGCTTTTGCTACTAGGATTAATAACGGGTCGTAAGGGGTTCAACTGCGAGAAGACGACCTCAGCTGTTTCTCCCAGCAGGAAAGACATCTCACCCTTTTGTGTGCTGCATGCGCATGCATTTAACAAACTTGCATGCGATGTACTAGTTCCTGGGAAACTAATAGAATCGTTGTACGTGCCAGTCTTTACGTATAGATATAAGTAAGCGAAGACGGCTTAATCCTGGCACGTAGATTGCTTTCCGCAAGACGCACCTGAGAGTCTGATGGGCCGGTGGCCCGACATGCAGTTTGTCCTGTTGCATGGCTTACTTTCAGAGAATCGCAAGTTTATCGTAGTGCTTGGTTGTCGCGAAAGTGAAAAGTAGGGCCTGTCCGGGATTTGAACCCGGGACCTCCTGCACCCAAAGCAGGAATCATACCCCTAGACCAACAGGCCGCACATGGAAGCAGGTCTGCACCCCGCCACCTACTGAGGTCTTGCCGCACTTGCTAGTTGCAGCATCCGATCTGGACCATATTCTCAAAGAGGTTTCTTAATCCGGCACCTACAACATGCGCTGTGCTGAACACCAGTGTATGTGAATGCTGAAACAGCTGCTTGAGTTGTGTGACAGAATTTCGACCGTGTGAAGTGCAAATGTTATCGTGTCACGCACTATCCGCCCACTACGTAGCGTTCTGTGTCAGCACGCAGTTTTCGACGGTACTCTGTGTCCATAGCTGTTTTCATAGCTAGGCTGCTTCCAGCACAAAGCATCCACCATACGAAAGTGGCTGTTCGGCGATTTTGGTTACCTGAGCCATCGACATCACTTCATGTACGAATACTGGCAAGAATTCTCGCTACATTCGAAGGTGCTCCTTCCAGCCTACTTGGTTGGTTCATTTGCCACGCAAACACTTCCTGAGGACGCTACATGTAATAACATCGCATCTTATCTGCTTAATTACATGATGCTACTGAATTTAAGACCGCTGCAGGCATCCGGTTCCATGGTGTAATGGTTAGCACTCTGGACTTTGAATCCAGCGATCCGAGTTCGAGTCTCGGTGGAACCTGGCACTGTGTTTTGCGATCGTTTCTAGAAATGAGTACGAGCCGGTAGTTGGAATTGTATATGCAGAATTTTAGCTACGATCATGTAATGCAAATTGTTAATTGCAGTCCACACGTGAATGGGGAACGCTGCAAATGCTTATGCTTTTGCTACTAGGATTAATAACGGGTCGTAAGGGGTTCAACTGCGAGAAGACGACCTCAGCTGTTTCTCCCAGCAGGAAAGACATCTCACCCTTTTGTGTGCTGCATGCGCATGCATTTAACAAACTTGCATGCGATGTACTAGTTCCTGGGAAACTAATAGAATCGTTGTACGTGCCAGTCTTTACGTATAGATATAAGTAAGCGAAGACGGCTTAATCCTGGCACGTAGATTGCTTTCCGCAAGACGCACCTGAGAGTCTGATGGGCCGGTGGCCCGACATGCAGTTTGTCCTGTTGCATGGCTTACTTTCAGAGAATCGCAAGTTTATCGTAGTGCTTGGTTGTCGCGAAAGTGAAAAGTAGGGCCTGTCCGGGATTTGAACCCGGGACCTCCTGCACCCAAAGCAGGAATCATACCCCTAGACCAACAGGCCGCACATGGAAGCAGGTCTGCACCCCGCCACCTACTGAGGTCTTGCCGCACTTGCTAGTTGCAGCATCCGATCTGGACCATATTCTCAAAGAGGTTTCTTAATCCGGCACCTACAACATGCGCTGTGCTGAACACCAGTGTATGTGAATGCTGAAACAGCTGCTTGAGTTGTGTGACAGAATTTCGACCGTGTGAAGTGCAAATGTTATCGTGTCACGCACTATCCGCCCACTACGTAGCGTTCTGTGTCAGCACGCAGTTTTCGACGGTACTCTGTGTCCATAGCTGTTTTCATAGCTAGGCTGCTTCCAGCACAAAGCATCCACCATACGAAAGTGGCTGTTCGGCGATTTTGGTTACCTGAGCCTTCGACATCACTTCATGTACGAATACTGGCAAGAATTCTCGCTACATTCGAAGGTGCTCCTTCCACTTCCAGCCTACTTGGTTGGTTCATTTGCCACGCAAACACTTCCTGAGGACGCTACATGTAATAACATCGCATCTTATCTGCTTAATTACATGATGCTACTGAATTTAAGACCGCTGCAGGCATCCGGTTCCATGGTGTAATGGTTAGCACTCTGGACTTTGAATCCAGCGATCCGAGTTCGAGTCTCGGTGGAACCTGGCGCTGTGTTTTGCGATCGTTTCTAGAAATGAGTACGAGCCGGTAGTTGGAATTGTATATGCAGAATTTTAGCTACGATCATGTAATGCAAATTGTTAATTGCAGTCCACACGTGAATGGGGAACGCTGCAAATGCTTATGCTTTTGCTACTAGGATTAATAACGGGTCGTAAGGGGTTCAACTGCGAGAAGACGACCTCAGCTGTTTCTCCCAGCAGGAAAGACATCTCACCCTTTTGTGTGCTGCATGCGCATGCATTTAACAAACTTGCATGCGATGTACTAGTTCCTGGGAAACTAATAGAATCGTTGTACGTGCCAGTCTTTACGTATAGATATAAGTAAGCGAAGACGGCTTAATCCTGGCACGTAGATTGCTTTCCGCAAGACGCACCTGAGAGTCTGATGGGCCGGTGGCCCGACATGCAGTTTGTCCTGTTGCATGGCTTACTTTCAGAGAATCGCAAGTTTATCGTAGTGCTTGGTTGTCGCGAAAGTGAAAAGTAGGGCCTGTCCGGGATTTGAACCCGGGACCTCCTGCACCCAAAGCAGGAATCATACCCCTAGACCAACAGGCCGCACATGGAAGCAGGTCTGCACCCCGCCACCTACTGAGGTCTTGCCGCACTTGCTAGTTGCAGCATCCGATCTGGACCATATTCTCAAAGAGGTTTCTTAATCCGGCACCTACAACATGCGCTGTGCTGAACACCAGTGTATGTGAATGCTGAAACAGCTGCTTGAGTTGTGTGACAGAATTTCGACCGTGTGAAGTGCAAATGTTATCGTGTCACGCACTATCCGCCCACTACGTAGCGTTCTGTGTCAGCACGCAGTTTTCGACGGTACTCTGTGTCCATAGCTGTTTTCATAGCTAGGCTGCTTCCAGCACAAAGCATCCACCATACGAAAGTGGCTGTTCGGCGATTTTGGTTACCTGAGCCTTCGACATCACTTCATGTACGAATACTGGCAAGAATTCTCGCTACATCCGAAGGTGCTCCTTCCAGCCTACTTGGTTGGTTCATTTGCCACGCAAACACTTCCTGAGGACGCTACATGTAATAACATCGCATCTTATCTGCTTAATTACATGATGCTACTGAATTTAAGACCGCTGCAGGCATCCGGTTCCATGGTGTAATGGTTAGCACTCTGGACTTTGAATCCAGCGATCCGAGTTCGAGTCTCGGTGGAACCTGGCGCTGTGTTTTGCGATCGTTTCTAGAAATGAGTACGAGCCGGTAGTTGGAATTGTATATGCAGAATTTTAGCTACGATCATGTAATGCAAATTGTTAATTGCAGTCCACACGTGAATGGGGAACGCTGCAAATGCTTATGCTTTTGCTACTAGGATTAATAACGGGTCGTAAGGGGTTCAACTGCGAGAAGACGACCTCAGCTGTTTCTCCCAGCAGGAAAGACATCTCACCCTTTTGTGTGCTGCATGCGCATGCATTTAACAAACTTGCATGCGATGTACTAGTTCCTGGGAAACTAATAGAATCGTTGTACGTGCCAGTCTTTACGTATAGAAGACGGCTTAATCCTGGCACGTAGATTGCTTTCCGCAAGACGCACCTGAGAGTCTGATGGGCCGGTGGCCCGACATGCAGTTTGTCCTGTTGCATGGCTTACTTTCAGAGAATCGCAAGTTTATCGTAGTGCTTGGTTGTCGCGAAAGTGAAAAGTAGGGCCTGTCCGGGATTTGAACCCGGGACCTCCTGCACCCAAAGCAGGAATCATACCCCTAGACCAACAGGCCGCACATGGAAGCAGGTCTGCACCCCGCCACCTACTGAGGTCTTGCCGCACTTGCTAGTTGCAGCATCCGATCTGGACCATATTCTCAAAGAGGTTTCTTAATCCGGCACCTACAACATGCGCTGTGCTGAACACCAGTGTATGTGAATGCTGAAACAGCTGCTTGAGTTGTGTGACAGAATTTCGACCGTGTGAAGTGCAAATGTTATCGTGTCACGCACTATCCGCCCACTACGTAGCGTTCTGTGTCAGCACGCAGTTTTCGACGGTACTCTGTGTCCATAGCTGTTTTCATAGCTAGGCTGCTTCCAGCACAAAGCATCCACCATACGAAAGTGGCTGTTCGGCGATTTTGGTTACCTGAGCCTTCGACATCACTTCATGTACGAATACTGGCAAGAATTCTCGCTACATTCGAAGGTGCTCCTTCCAGCCTACTTGGTTGGTTCATTTGCCACGCAAACACTTCCTGAGGACGCTACATGTAATAACATCGCATCTTATCTGCTTAATTACATGATGCTACTGAATTTAAGACCGCTGCAGGCATCCGGTTCCATGGTGTAATGGTTAGCACTCTGGACTTTGAATCCAGCGATCCGAGTTCGAGTCTCGGTGGAACCTGGCGCTGTGTTTTGCGATCGTTTCTAGAAATGAGTACGAGCCGGTAGTTGGAATTGTATATGCAGAATTTTAGCTACGATCATGTAATGCAAATTGTTAATTGCAGTCCACACGTGAATGGGGAACGCTGCAAATGCTTATGCTTTTGCTACTAGGATTAATAACGGGTCGTAAGGGGTTCAACTGCGAGAAGACGACCTCAGCTGTTTCTCCCAGCAGGAAAGACATCTCACCCTTTTGTGTGCTGCATGCGCATGCATTTAACAAACTTGCATGCGATGTACTAGTTCCTGGGAAACTAATAGAATCGTTGTACGTGCCAGTCTTTACGTATAGATATAAGTAAGCGAAGACGGCTTAATCCTGGCACGTAGATTGCTTTCCGCAAGACGCACCTGAGAGTCTGATGGGCCGGTGGCCCGACATGCAGTTTGTCCTGTTGCATGGCTTACTTTCAGAGAATCGCAAGTTTATCGTAGTGCTTGGTTGTCGCGAAAGTGAAAAGTAGGGCCTGTCCGGGATTTGAACCCGGGACCTCCTGCACCCAAAGCAGGAATCATACCCCTAGACCAACAGGCCGCACATGGAAGCAGGTCTGCACCCCGCCACCTACTGAGGTCTTGCCGCACTTGCTAGTTGCAGCATCCGATCTGGACCATATTCTCAAAGAGGTTTCTTAATCCGGCACCTACAACATGCGCTGTGCTGAACACCAGTGTATGTGAATGCTGAAACAGCTGCTTGAGCTGTGTGACAGAATTTCGACCGTGTGAAGTGCAAATGTTATCGTGTCACGCACTATCCGCCCACTACGTAGCGTTCTGTGTCAGCACGCAGTTTTCGACGGTACTCTGTGTCCATAGCTGTTTTCATAGCTAGGCTGCTTCCAGCACAAAGCATCCACCATACGAAAGTGGCTGTTCGGCGATTTTGGTTACCTGAGCCATCGACATCACTTCATGTACGAATACTGGCAAGAATTCTCACTACATTCGAAGGTGCTCCTTCCACTTCCAGCCTACTTGGATGGTTCATTTGCCACGCAAACACTTCCTGAGGACGCTACATGTAATAACATCGCATCTTATCTGCTTAATTACATGATGCTACTGAATTTAAGACCGCTGCAGGCATCCGGTTCCATGGTGTAATGGTTAGCACTCTGGACTTTGAATCCAGCGATCCGAGTTCGAGTCTCGGTGGAACCTGGCACTGTGTTTTGCGATCGTTTCTAGAAATGAGTACGAGCCGGTAGTTGGAATTGTATATGCAGAATTTTAGCTACGATCATGTAATGCAAATTGTTAATTGCAGTCCACACGTGAATGGGGAACGCTGCAAATGCTTATGCTTTTGCTACTAGGATTAATAACGGGTCGTAAGGGGTTCAACTGCGAGAAGACGACCTCAGCTGTTTCTCCCAGCAGGAAAGACATCTCACCCTTTTGTGTGCTGCATGCGCATGCATTTAACAAACTTGCATGCGATGTACTAGTTCCTGGGAAACTAATAGAATCGTTGTACGTGCCAGTCTTTACGTATAGATATAAGTAAGCGAAGACGGCTTAATCCTGGCACGTAGATTGCTTTCCGCAAGACGCACCTGAGAGTCTGATGGGCCGGTGGCCCGACATGCAGTTTGTCCTGTTGCATGGCTTACTTTCAGAGAATCGCAAGTTTATCGTAGTGCTTGGTTGTCGCGAAAGTGAAAAGTAGGGCCTGTCCGGGATTTGAACCCGGGACCTCCTGCACCCAAAGCAGGAATCATACCCCTAGACCAACAGGCCGCACATGGAAGCAGGTCTGCACCCCGCCACCTACTGAGGTCTTGCCGCACTTGCTAGTTGCAGCATCCGATCTGGACCATATTCTCAAAGAGGTTTCTTAATCCGGCACCTACAACATGCGCTGTGCTGAACACCAGTGTATGTGAATGCTGAAACAGCTGCTTGAGTTGTGTGACAGAATTTCGACCGTGTGAAGTGCAAATGTTATCGTGTCACGCACTATCCGCCCACTACGTAGCGTTCTGTGTCAGCACGCAGTTTTCGACGGTACTCTGTGTCCATAGCTGTTTTCATAGCTAGGCTGCTTCCAGC
This sequence comes from Schistocerca nitens, assembly GCF_023898315.1. Classification (NCBI taxonomy): domain Eukaryota; kingdom Metazoa; phylum Arthropoda; class Insecta; order Orthoptera; family Acrididae; genus Schistocerca; species Schistocerca nitens. The sequence continues at coordinate 96,985,023 of NC_064615.1, read as the reverse complement.
ACAAAGCATCCACCATACGAAAGTGGCTGTTCGGCGATTTTGGTTACCTGAGCCTTCGACATCACTTCATGTACGAATACTGGCAAGAATTCTCGCTACATTCGAAGGTGCTCCTTCCACTTCCAGCCTACTTGGTTGGTTCATTTGCCACGCAAACACTTCCTGAGGACGCTACATGTAATAACATCGCATCTTATCTGCTTAATTACATGATGCTACTGAATTTAAGACCGCTGCAGGCATCCGGTTCCATGGTGTAATGGTTAGCACTCTGGACTTTGAATCCAGCGATCCGAGTTCGAGTCTCGGTGGAACCTGGCGCTGTGTTTTGCGATCGTTTCTAGAAATGAGTACGAGCCGGTAGTTGGAATTGTATATGCAGAATTTTAGCTACGATCATGTAATGCAAATTGTTAATTGCAGTCCACACGTGAATGGGGAACGCTGCAAATGCTTATGCTTTTGCTACTAGGATTAATAACGGGTCGTAAGGGGTTCAACTGCGAGAAGACGACCTCAGCTGTTTCTCCCAGCAGGAAAGACATCTCACCCTTTTGTGTGCTGCATGCGCATGCATTTAACAAACTTGCATGCGATGTACTAGTTCCTGGGAAACTAATAGAATCGTTGTACGTGCCAGTCTTTACGTACAGATATAAGTAAGCGAAGACGGCTTAATCCTGGCACGTAGATTGCTTTCCGCAAGACGCACCTGAGAGTCTGATGGGCCGGTGGCCCGACATGCAGTTTGTCCTGTTGCATGGCTTACTTTCAGAGAATCGCAAGTTTATCGTAGTGCTTGGTTGTCGCGAAAGTGAAAAGTAGGGCCTGTCCGGGATTTGAACCCGGGACCTCCTGCACCCAAAGCAGGAATCATACCCCTAGACCAACAGGCCGCACATGGAAGCAGGTCTGCACCCCGCCACCTACTGAGGTCTTGCCGCACTTGCTAGTTGCAGCATCCGATCTGGACCATATTCTCAAAGAGGTTTCTTAATCCGGCACCTACAACATGCGCTGTGCTGAACACCAGTGTATGTGAATGCTGAAACAGCTGCTTGAGTTGTGTGACAGAATTTCGACCGTGTGAAGTGCAAATGTTATCGTGTCACGCACTATCCGCCCACTACGTAGCGTTCTGTGTCAGCACGCAGTTTTCGACGGTACTCTGTGTCCATAGCTGTTTTCATAGCTAGGCTGCTTCCAGCACAAAGCATCCACCATACGAAAGTGGCTGTTCGGCGATTTTGGTTACCTGAGCCATCGACATCACTTCATGTACGAATACTGGCAAGAATTCTCGCTACATTCGAAGGTGCTCCTTCCACTTCCAGCCTACTTGGATGGTTCATTTGCCACGCAAACACTTCCTGAGGACGCTACATGTAATAACATCGCATCTTATCTGCTTAATTACATGATGCTACTGAATTTAAGACCGCTGCAGGCATCCGGTTCCATGGTGTAATGGTTAGCACTCTGGACTTTGAATCCAGCGATCCGAGTTCGAGTCTCGGTGGAACCTGGCGCTGTGTTTTGCGATCGTTTCTAGAAATGAGTACGAGCCGGTAGTTGGAATTGTATATGCAGAATTTTAGCTACGATCATGTAATGCAAATTGTTAATTGCAGTCCACACGTGAATGGGGAACGCTGCAAATGCTTATGCTTTTGCTACTAGGATTAATAACGGGTCGTAAGGGGTTCAACTGCGAGAAGACGACCTCAGCTGTTTCTCCCAGCAGGAAAGACATCTCACCCTTTTGTGTGCTGCATGCGCATGCATTTAACAAACTTGCATGCGATGTACTAGTTCCTGGGAAACTAATAGAATCGTTGTACGTGCCAGTCTTTACGTATAGATATAAGTAAGCGAAGACGGCTTAATCCTGGCACGTAGATTGCTTTCCGCAAGACGCACCTGAGAGTCTGATGGGCCGGTGGCCCGACATGCAGTTTGTCCTGTTGCATGGCTTACTTTCAGAGAATCGCAAGTTTATCGTAGTGCTTGGTTGTCGCGAAAGTGAAAAGTAGGGCCTGTCCGGGATTTGAACCCGGGACCTCCTGCACCCAAAGCAGGAATCATACCCCTAGACCAACAGGCCGCACATGGAAGCAGGTCTGCACCCCGCCACCTACTGAGGTCTTGCCGCACTTGCTAGTTGCAGCATCCGATCTGGACCATATTCTCAAAGAGGTTTCTTAATCCGGCACCTACAACATGCGCTGTGCTGAACACCAGTGTATGTGAATGCTGAAACAGCTGCTTGAGTTGTGTGACAGAATTTCGACCGTGTGAAGTGCAAATGTTATCGTGTCACGCACTATCCGCCCACTACGTAGCGTTCTGTGTCAGCACGCAGTTTTCGACGGTACTCTGTGTCCATAGCTGTTTTCATAGCTAGGCTGCTTCCAGCACAAAGCATCCACCATACGAAAGTGGCTGTTCGGCGATTTTGGTTACCTGAGCCTTCGACATCACTTCATGTACGAATACTGGCAAGAATTCTCGCTACATCCGAAGGTGCTCCTTCCAGCCTACTTGGTTGGTTCATTTGCCACGCAAACACTTCCTGAGGACGCTACATGTAATAACATCGCATCTTATCTGCTTAATTACATGATGCTACTGAATTTAAGACCGCTGCAGGCATCCGGTTCCATGGTGTAATGGTTAGCACTCTGGACTTTGAATCCAGCGATCCGAGTTCGAGTCTCGGTGGAACCTGGCGCTGTGTTTTGCGATCGTTTCTAGAAATGAGTACGAGCCGGTAGTTGGAATTGTATATGCAGAATTTTAGCTACGATCATGTAATGCAAATTGTTAATTGCAGTCCACACGTGAATGGGGAACGCTGCAAATGCTTATGCTTTTGCTACTAGGATTAATAACGGGTCGTAAGGGGTTCAACTGCGAGAAGACGACCTCAGCTGTTTCTCCCAGCAGGAAAGACATCTCACCCTTTTGTGTGCTGCATGCGCATGCATTTAACAAACTTGCATGCGATGTACTAGTTCCTGGGAAACTAATAGAATCGTTGTACGTGCCAGTCTTTACGTATAGAAGACGGCATAATCCTGGCACGTAGATTGCTTTCCGCAAGACGCACCTGAGAGTCTGATGGGCCGGTGGCCCGACATGCAGTTTGTCCTGTTGCATGGCTTACTTTCAGAGAATCGCAAGTTTATCGTAGTGCTTGGTTGTCGCGAAAGTGAAAAGTAGGGCCTGTCCGGGATTTGAACCCGGGACCTCCTGCACCCAAAGCAGGAATCATACCCCTAGACCAACAGGCCGCACATGGAAGCAGGTCTGCACCCCGCCACCTACTGAGGTCTTGCCGCACTTGCTAGTTGCAGCATCCGATCTGGACCATATTCTCAAAGAGGTTTCTTAATCCGGCACCTACAACATGCGCTGTGCTGAACACCAGTGTATGTGAATGCTGAAACAGCTGCTTGAGTTGTGTGACAGAATTTCGACCGTGTGAAGTGCAAATGTTATCGTGTCACGCACTATCCGCCCACTACGTAGCGTTCTGTGTCAGCACGCAGTTTTCGACGGTACTCTGTGTCCATAGCTGTTTTCATAGCTAGGCTGCTTCCAGCACAAAGCATCCACCATACGAAAGTGGCTGTTCGGCGATTTTGGTTACCTGAGCCTTCGACATCACTTCATGTACGAATACTGGCAAGAATTCTCGCTACATTCGAAGGTGCTCCTTCCAGCCTACTTGGTTGGTTCATTTGCCACGCAAACACTTCCTGAGGACGCTACATGTAATAACATCGCATCTTATCTGCTTAATTACATGATGCTACTGAATTTAAGACCGCTACAGGCATCCGGTTCCATGGTGTAATGGTTAGCACTCTGGACTTTGAATCCAGCGATCCGAGTTCGAGTCTCGGTGGAACCTGGCGCTGTGTTTTGCGATCGTTTCTAGAAATGAGTACGAGCCGGTAGTTGGAATTGTATATGCAGAATTTTAGCTACGATCATGTAATGCAAATTGTTAATTGCAGTCCACACGTGAATGGGGAACGCTGCAAATGCTTATGCTTTTGCTACTAGGATTAATAACGGGTCGTAAGGGGTTCAACTGCGAGAAGACGACCTCAGCTGTTTCTCCCAGCAGGAAAGACATCTCACCCTTTTGTGTGCTGCATGCGCATGCATTTAACAAACTTGCATGCGATGTACTAGTTCCTGGGAAACTAATAGAATCGTTGTACGTGCCAGTCTTTACGTATAGATATAAGTAAGCGAAGACGGCTTAATCCTGGCACGTAGATTGCTTTCCGCAAGACGCACCTGAGAGTCTGATGGGCCGGTGGCCCGACATGCAGTTTGTCCTGTTGCATGGCTTACTTTCAGAGAATCGCAAGTTTATCGTAGTGCTTGGTTGTCGCGAAAGTGAAAAGTAGGGCCTGTCCGGGATTTGAACCCGGGACCTCCTGCACCCAAAGCAGGAATCATACCCCTAGACCAACAGGCCGCACATGGAAGCAGGTCTGCACCCCGCCACCTACTGAGGTCTTGCCGCACTTGCTAGTTGCAGCATCCGATCTGGACCATATTCTCAAAGAGGTTTCTTAATCCGGCACCTACAACATGCGCTGTGCTGAACACCAGTGTATGTGAATGCTGAAACAGCTGCTTGAGTTGTGTGACAGAATTTCGACCGTGTGAAGTGCAAATGTTATCGTGTCACGCACTATCCGCCCACTACGTAGCGTTCTGTGTCAGCACGCAGTTTTCGACGGTACTCTGTGTCCATAGCTGTTTTCATAGCTAGGCTGCTTCCAGCACAAAGCATCCACCATACGAAAGTGGCTGTTCGGCGATTTTGGTTACCTGAGCCATCGACATCACTTCATGTACGAATACTGGCAAGAATTCTCGCTACATTCGAAGGTGCTCCTTCCACTTCCAGCCTACTTGGATGGTTCATTTGCCACGCAAACACTTCCTGAGGACGCTACATGTAATAACATCGCATCTTATCTGCTTAATTACATGATGCTACTGAATTTAAGACCGCTGCAGGCATCCGGTTCCATGGTGTAATGGTTAGCACTCTGGACTTTGAATCCAGCGATCCGAGTTCGAGTCTCGGTGGAACCTGGCGCTGTGTTTTGCGATCGTTTCTAGAAATGAGTACGAGCCGGTAGTTGGAATTGTATATGCAGAATTTTAGCTACGATCATGTAATGCAAATTGTTAATTGCAGTCCACACGTGAATGGGGAACGCTGCAAATGCTTATGCTTTTGCTACTAGGATTAATAACGGGTCGTAAGGGGTTCAACTGCGAGAAGACGACCTCAGCTGTTTCTCCCAGCAGGAAAGACATCTCACCCTTTTGTGTGCTGCATGCGCATGCATTTAACAAACTTGCATGCGATGTACTAGTTCCTGGGAAACTAATAGAATCGTTGTACGTGCCAGTCTTTACGTATAGATATAAGTAAGCGAAGACGGCTTAATCCTGGCACGTAGATTGCTTTCCGCAAGACGCACCTGAGAGTCTGATGGGCCGGTGGCCCGACATGCAGTTTGTCCTGTTGCATGGCTTACTTTCAGAGAATCGCAAGTTTATCGTAGTGCTTGGTTGTCGCGAAAGTGAAAAGTAGGGCCTGTCCGGGATTTGAACCCGGGACCTCCTGCACCCAAAGCAGGAATCATACCCCTAGACCAACAGGCCGCACATGGAAGCAGGTCTGCACCCCGCCACCTACTGAGGTCTTGCCGCACTTGCTAGTTGCAGCATCCGATCTGGACCATATTCTCAAAGAGGTTTCTTAATCCGGCACCTACAACATGCGCTGTGCTGAACACCAGTGTATGTGAATGCTGAAACAGCTGCTTGAGTTGTGTGACAGAATTTCGACCGTGTGAAGTGCAAATGTTATCGTGTCACGCACTATCCGCCCACTACGTAGCGTTCTGTGTCAGCACGCAGTTTTCGACGGTACTCTGTGTCCATAGCTGTTTTCATAGCTAGGCTGCTTCCAGCACAAAGCATCCACCATACGAAAGTGGCTGTTCGGCGATTTTGGTTACCTGAGCCTTCGACATCACTTCATGTACGAATACTGGCAAGAATTCTCGCTACATCCGAAGGTGCTCCTTCCAGCCTACTTGGTTGGTTCATTTGCCACGCAAACACTTCCTGAGGACGCTACATGTAATAACATCGCATCTTATCTGCTTAATTACATGATGCTACTGAATTTAAGACCGCTGCAGGCATCCGGTTCCATGGTGTAATGGTTAGCACTCTGGACTTTGAATCCAGCGATCCGAGTTCGAGTCTCGGTGGAACCTGGCGCTGTGTTTTGCGATCGTTTCTAGAAATGAGTACGAGCCGGTAGTTGGAATTGTATATGCAGAATTTTAGCTACGATCATGTAATGCAAATTGTTAATTGCAGTCCACACGTGAATGGGGAACGCTGCAAATGCTTATGCTTTTGCTACTAGGATTAATAACGGGTCGTAAGGGGTTCAACTGCGAGAAGACGACCTCAGCTGTTTCTCCCAGCAGGAAAGACATCTCACCCTTTTGTGTGCTGCATGCGCATGCATTTAACAAACTTGCATGCGATGTACTAGTTCCTGGGAAACTAATAGAATCGTTGTACGTGCCAGTCTTTACGTATAGAAGACGGCATAATCCTGGCACGTAGATTGCTTTCCGCAAGACGCACCTGAGAGTCTGATGGGCCGGTGGCCCGACATGCAGTTTGTCCTGTTGCATGGCTTACTTTCAGAGAATCGCAAGTTTATCGTAGTGCTTGGTTGTCGCGAAAGTGAAAAGTAGGGCCTGTCCGGGATTTGAACCCGGGACCTCCTGCACCCAAAGCAGGAATCATACCCCTAGACCAACAGGCCGCACATGGAAGCAGGTCTGCACCCCGCCACCTACTGAGGTCTTGCCGCACTTGCTAGTTGCAGCATCCGATCTGGACCATATTCTCAAAGAGGTTTCTTAATCCGGCACCTACAACATGCGCTGTGCTGAACACCAGTGTATGTGAATGCTGAAACAGCTGCTTGAGTTGTGTGACAGAATTTCGACCGTGTGAAGTGCAAATGTTATCGTGTCACGCACTATCCGCCCACTACGTAGCGTTCTGTGTCAGCACGCAGTTTTCGACGGTACTCTGTGTCCATAGCTGTTTTCATAGCTAGGCTGCTTCCAGCACAAAGCATCCACCATACGAAAGTGGCTGTTCGGCGATTTTGGTTACCTGAGCCTTCGACATCACTTCATGTACGAATACTGGCAAGAATTCTCGCTACATTCGAAGGTGCTCCTTCCAGCCTACTTGGTTGGTTCATTTGCCACGCAAACACTTCCTGAGGACGCTACATGTAATAACATCGCATCTTATCTGCTTAATTACATGATGCTACTGAATTTAAGACCGCTACAGGCATCCGGTTCCATGGTGTAATGGTTAGCACTCTGGACTTTGAATCCAGCGATCCGAGTTCGAGTCTCGGTGGAACCTGGCGCTGTGTTTTGCGATCGTTTCTAGAAATGAGTACGAGCCGGTAGTTGGAATTGTATATGCAGAATTTTAGCTACGATCATGTAATGCAAATTGTTAATTGCAGTCCACACGTGAATGGGGAACGCTGCAAATGCTTATGCTTTTGCTACTAGGATTAATAACGGGTCGTAAGGGGTTCAACTGCGAGAAGACGACCTCAGCTGTTTCTCCCAGCAGGAAAGACATCTCACCCTTTTGTGTGCTGCATGCGCATGCATTTAACAAACTTGCATGCGATGTACTAGTTCCTGGGAAACTAATAGAATCGTTGTACGTGCCAGTCTTTACGTATAGATATAAGTAAGCGAAGACGGCTTAATCCTGGCACGTAGATTGCTTTCCGCAAGACGCACCTGAGAGTCTGATGGGCCGGTGGCCCGACATGCAGTTTGTCCTGTTGCATGGCTTACTTTCAGAGAATCGCAAGTTTATCGTAGTGCTTGGTTGTCGCGAAAGTGAAAAGTAGGGCCTGTCCGGGATTTGAACCCGGGACCTCCTGCACCCAAAGCAGGAATCATACCCCTAGACCAACAGGCCGCACATGGAAGCAGGTCTGCACCCCGCCACCTACTGAGGTCTTGCCGCACTTGCTAGTTGCAGCATCCGATCTGGACCATATTCTCAAAGAGGTTTCTTAATCCGGCACCTACAACATGCGCTGTGCTGAACACCAGTGTATGTGAATGCTGAAACAGCTGCTTGAGTTGTGTGACAGAATTTCGACCGTGTGAAGTGCAAATGTTATCGTGTCACGCACTATCCGCCCACTACGTAGCGTTCTGTGTCAGCACGCAGTTTTCGACGGTACTCTGTGTCCATAGCTGTTTTCATAGCTAGGCTGCTTCCAGCACAAAGCATCCACCATACGAAAGTGGCTGTTCGGCGATTTTGGTTACCTGAGCCATCGACATCACTTCATGTACGAATACTGGCAAGAATTCTCGCTACATTCGAAGGTGCTCCTTCCACTTCCAGCCTACTTGGATGGTTCATTTGCCACGCAAACACTTCCTGAGGACGCTACATGTAATAACATCGCATCTTATCTGCTTAATTACATGATGCTACTGAATTTAAGACCGCTGCAGGCATCCGGTTCCATGGTGTAATGGTTAGCACTCTGGACTTTGAATCCAGCGATCCGAGTTCGAGTCTCGGTGGAACCTGGCACTGTGTTTTGCGATCGTTTCTAGAAATGAGTACGAGCCGGTAGTTGGAATTGTATATGCAGAATTTTAGCTACGATCATGTAATGCAAATTGTTAATTGCAGTCCACACGTGAATGGGGAACGCTGCAAATGCTTATGCTTTTGCTACTAGGATTAATAACGGGTCGTAAGGGGTTCAACTGCGAGAAGACGACCTCAGCTGTTTCTCCCAGCAGGAAAGACATCTCACCCTTTTGTGTGCTGCATGCGCATGCATTTAACAAACTTGCATGCGATGTACTAGTTCCTGGGAAACTAATAGAATCGTTGTACGTGCCAGTCTTTACGTATAGATATAAGTAAGCGAAGACGGCTTAATCCTGGCACGTAGATTGCTTTCCGCAAGACGCACCTGAGAGTCTGATGGGCCGGTGGCCCGACATGCAGTTTGTCCTGTTGCATGGCTTACTTTCAGAGAATCGCAAGTTTATCGTAGTGCTTGGTTGTCGCGAAAGTGAAAAGTAGGGCCTGTCCGGGATTTGAACCCGGGACCTCCTGCACCCAAAGCAGGAATCATACCCCTAGACCAACAGGCCGCACATGGAAGCAGGTCTGCACCCCGCCACCTACTGAGGTCTTGCCGCACTTGCTAGTTGCAGCATCCGATCTGGACCATATTCTCAAAGAGGTTTCTTAATCCGGCACCTACAACATGCGCTGTGCTGAACACCAGTGTATGTGAATGCTGAAACAGCTGCTTGAGTTGTGTGACAGAATTTCGACCGTGTGAAGTGCAAATGTTATCGTGTCACGCACTATCCGCCCACTACGTAGCGTTCTGTGTCAGCACGCAGTTTTCGACGGTACTCTGTGTCCATAGCTGTTTTCATAGCTAGGCTGCTTCCAGCACAAAGCATCCACCATACGAAAGTGGCTGTTCGGCGATTTTGGTTACCTGAGCCATCGACATCACTTCATGTACGAATACTGGCAAGAATTCTCGCTACATTCGAAGGTGCTCCTTCCACTTCCAGCCTACTTGGTTGGTTCATTTGCCACGCAAACACTTCCTGAGGACGCTACATGTAATAACATCGCATCTTATCTGCTTAATTACATGATGCTACTGAATTTAAGACCGCTACAGGCATCCGGTTCCATGGTGTAATGGTTAGCACTCTGGACTTTGAATCCAGCGATCCGAGTTCGAGTCTCGGTGGAACCTGGCGCTGTGTTTTGCGATCGTTTCTAGAAATGAGTACGAGCCGGTAGTTGGAATTGTATATGCAGAATTTTAGCTACGATCATGTAATGCAAATTGTTAATTGCAGTCCACACGTGAATGGGGAACGCTGCAAATGCTTATGCTTTTGCTACTAGGATTAATAACGGGTCGTAAGGGGTTCAACTGCGAGAAGACGACCTCAGCTGTTTCTCCCAGCAGGAAAGACATCTCACCCTTTTGTGTGCTGCATGCGCATGCATTTAACAAACTTGCATGCGATGTACTAGTTCCTGGGAAACTAATAGAATCGTTGTACGTGCCAGTCTTTACGTATAGATATAAGTAAGCGAAGACGGCTTAATCCTGGCACGTAGATTGCTTTCCGCAAGACGCACCTGAGAGTCTGATGGGCCGGTGGCCCGACATGCAGTTTGTCCTGTTGCATGGCTTACTTTCAGAGAATCGCAAGTTTATCGTAGTGCTTGGTTGTCGCGAAAGTGAAAAGTAAGGCCTGTCCGGGATTTGAACCCGGGACCTCCTGCACCCAAAGCAGGAATCATACCCCTAGACCAACAGGCCGCACATGGAAGCAGGTCTGCACCCCGCCACCTACTGAGGTCTTGCCGCACTTGCTAGTTGCAGCATCCGATCTGGACCATATTCTCAAAGAGGTTTCTTAATCCGGCACCTACAACATGCGCTGTGCTGAACACCAGTGTATGTGAATGCTGAAACAGCTGCTTGAGTTGTGTGACAGAATTTCGACCGTGTGAAGTGCAAATGTTATCGTGTCACGCACTATCCGCCCACTACGTAGCGTTCTGTGTCAGCACGCAGTTTTCGACGGTACTCTGTGTCCATAGCTGTTTTCATAGCTAGGCTGCTTCCAGCACAAAGCATCCACCATACGAAAGTGGCTGTTCGGCGATTTTGGTTACCTGAGCCATCGACATCACTTCATGTACGAATACTGGCAAGAATTCTCGCTACATTCGAAGGTGCTCCTTCCACTTCCAGCCTACTTGGTTGGTTCATTTGCCACGCAAACACTTCCTGAGGACGCTACATGTAATAACATCGCATCTTATCTGCTTAATTACATGATGCTACTGAATTTAAGACCGCTGCAGGCATCCGGTTCCATGGTGTAATGGTTAGCACTCTGGACTTTGAATCCAGCGATCCGAGTTCGAGTCTCGGTGGAACCTGGCGCTGTGTTTTGCGATCGTTTCTAGAAATGAGTACGAGCCGGTAGTTGGAATTGTATATGCAGAATTTTAGCTACGATCATGTAATGCAAATTGTTAATTGCAGTCCACACGTGAATGGGGAACGCTGCAAATGCTTATGCTTTTGCTACTAGGATTAATAACGGGTCGTAAGGGGTTCAACTGCGAGAAGACGACCTCAGCTGTTTCTCCCAGCAGGAAAGACATCTCACCCTTTTGTGTGCTGCATGCGCATGCATTTAACAAACTTGCATGCGATGTACTAGTTCCTGGGAAACTAATAGAATCGTTGTACGTGCCAGTCTTTACGTATAGATATAAGTAAGCGAAGACGGCTTAATCCTGGCACGTAGATTGCTTTCCGCAAGACGCACCTGAGAGTCTGATGGGCCGGTGGCCCGACATGCAGTTTGTCCTGTTGCATGGCTTACTTTCAGAGAATCGCAAGTTTATCGTAGTGCTTGGTTGTCGCGAAAGTGAAAAGTAAGGCCTGTCCGGGATTTGAACCCGGGACCTCCTGCACCCAAAGCAGGAATCATACCCCTAGACCAACAGGCCGCACATGGAAGCAGGTCTGCACCCCGCCACCTACTGAGGTCTTGCCGCACTTGCTAGTTGCAGCATCCGATCTGGACCATATTCTCAAAGAGGTTTCTTAATCCGGCACCTACAACATGCGCTGTGCTGAACACCAGTGTATGTGAATGCTGAAACAGCTGCTTGAGTTGTGTGACAGAATTTCGACCGTGTGAAGTGCAAATGTTATCGTGTCACGCACTATCCGCCCACTACGTAGCGTTCTGTGTCAGCACGCAGTTTTCGACGGTACTCTGTGTCCATAGCTGTTTTCATAGCTAGGCTGCTTCCAGCACAAAGCATCCACCATACGAAAGTGGCTGTTCGGCGATTTTGGTTACCTGAGCCATCGACATCACTTCATGTACGAATACTGGCAAGAATTCTCGCTACATTCGAAGGTGCTCCTTCCACTTCCAGCCTACTTGGATGGTTCATTTGCCACGCAAACACTTCCTGAGGACGCTACATGTAATAACATCGCATCTTATCTGCTTAATTACATGATGCTACTGAATTTAAGACCGCTGCAGGCATCCGGTTCCATGGTGTAATGGTTAGCACTCTGGACTTTGAATCCAGCGATCCGAGTTCGAGTCTCGGTGGAACCTGGCGCTGTGTTTTGCGATCGTTTCTAGAAATGAGTACGAGCCGGTAGTTGGAATTGTATATGCAGAATTTTAGCTACGATCATGTAATGCAAATTGTTAATTGCAGTCCACACGTGAATGGGGAACGCTGCAAATGCTTATGCTTTTGCTACTAGGATTAATAACGGGTCGTAAGGGGTTCAACTGCGAGAAGACGACCTCAGCTGTTTCTCCCAGCAGGAAAGACATCTCACCCTTTTGTGTGCTGCATGCGCATGCATTTAACAAACTTGCATGCGATGTACTAGTTCCTGGGAAACTAATAGAATCGTTGTACGTGCCAGTCTTTACGTATAGAAGACGGCATAATCCTGGCACGTAGATTGCTTTCCGCAAGACGCACCTGAGAGTCTGATGGGCCGGTGGCCCGACATGCAGTTTGTCCTGTTGCATGGCTTACTTTCAGAGAATCGCAAGTTTATCGTAGTGCTTGGTTGTCGCGAAAGTGAAAAGTAGGGCCTGTCCGGGATTTGAACCCGGGACCTCCTGCACCCAAAGCAGGAATCATACCCCTAGATCAACAGGCCGCACATGGAAGCAGGTCTGCACCCCGCCACCTACTGAGGTCTTGCCGCACTTGCTAGTTGCAGCATCCGATCTGGACCATATTCTCAAAGAGGTTTCTTAATCCGGCACCTACAACATGCGCTGTGCTGAACACCAGTGTATGTGAATGCTGAAACAGCTGCTTGAGTTGTGTGACAGAATTTCGACCGTGTGAAGTGCAAATGTTATCGTGTCACGCACTATCCGCCCACTACGTAGCGTTCTGTGTCAGCACGCAGTTTTCGACGGTACTCTGTGTCCATAGCTGTTTTCATAGCTAGGCTGCTTCCAGCACAAAGCATCCACCATACGAAAGTGGCTGTTCGGCGATTTTGGTTACCTGAGCCTTCGACATCACTTCATGTACGAATACTGGCAAGAATTCTCGCTACATTCGAAGGTGCTCCTTCCAGCCTACTTGGTTGGTTCATTTGCCACGCAAACACTTCCTGAGGACGCTACATGTAATAACATCGCATCTTATCTGCTTAATTACATGATGCTACTGAATTTAAGACCGCTGCAGGCATCCGGTTCCATGGTGTAATGGTTAGCACTCTGGACTTTGAATCCAGCGATCCGAGTTCGAGTCTCGGTGGAACCTGGCGCTGTGTTTTGCGATCGTTTCTAGAAATGAGTACGAGCCGGTAGTTGGAATTGTATATGCAGAATTTTAGCTACGATCATGTAATGCAAATTGTTAATTGCAGTCCACACGTGAATGGGGAACGCTGCAAATGCTTATGCTTTTGCTACTAGGATTAATAACGGGTCGTAAGGGGTTCAACTGCGAGAAGACGACCTCAGCTGTTTCTCCCAGCAGGAAAGACATCTCACCCTTTTGTGTGCTGCATGCGCATGCATTTAACAAACTTGCATGCGATGTACTAGTTCCTGGGAAACTAATAGAATCGTTGTACGTGCCAGTCTTTACGTATAGATATAAGTAAGCGAAGACGGCTTAATCCTGGCACGTAGATTGCTTTCCGCAAGACGCACCTGAGAGTCTGATGGGCCGGTGGCCCGACATGCAGTTTGTCCTGTTGCATGGCTTACTTTCAGAGAATCGCAAGTTTATCGTAGTGCTTGGTTGTCGCGAAAGTGAAAAGTAGGGCCTGTCCGGGATTTGAACCCGGGACCTCCTGCACCCAAAGCAGGAATCATACCCCTAGACCAACAGGCCGCACATGGAAGCAGGTCTGCACCCCGCCACCTACTGAGGTCTTGCCGCACTTGCTAGTTGCAGCATCCGATCTGGACCATATTCTCAAAGAGGTTTCTTAATCCGGCACCTACAACATGCGCTGTGCTGAACACCAGTGTATGTGAATGCTGAAACAGCTGCTTGAGTTGTGTGACAGAATTTCGACCGTGTGAAGTGCAAATGTTATCGTGTCACGCACTATCCGCCCACTACGTAGCGTTCTGTGTCAGCACGCAGTTTTCGACGGTACTCTGTGTCCATAGCTGTTTTCATAGCTAGGCTGCTTCCAGCACAAAGCATCCACCATACGAAAGTGGCTGTTCGGCGATTTTGGTTACCTGAGCCATCGACATCACTTCATGTACGAATACTGGCAAGAATTCTCGCTACATTCGAAGGTGCTCCTTCCACTTCCAGCCTACTTGGATGGTTCATTTGCCACGCAAACACTTCCTGAGGACGCTACATGTAATAACATCGCATCTTATCTGCTTAATTACATGATGCTACTGAATTTAAGACCGCTGCAGGCATCCGGTTCCATGGTGTAATGGTTAGCACTCTGGACTTTGAATCCAGCGATCCGAGTTCGAGTCTCGGTGGAACCTGGCACTGTGTTTTGCGATCGTTTCTAGAAATGAGTACGAGCCGGTAGTTGGAATTGTATATGCAGAATTTTAGCTACGATCATGTAATGCAAATTGTTAATTGCAGTCCACACGTGAATGGGGAACGCTGCAAATGCTTATGCTTTTGCTACTAGGATTAATAACGGGTCGTAAGGGGTTCAACTGCGAGAAGACGACCTCAGCTGTTTCTCCCAGCAGGAAAGACATCTCACCCTTTTGTGTGCTGCATGCGCATGCATTTAACAAACTTGCATGCGATGTACTAGTTCCTGGGAAACTAATAGAATCGTTGTACGTGCCAGTCTTTACGTATAGATATAAGTAAGCGAAGACGGCTTAATCCTGGCACGTAGATTGCTTTCCGCAAGACGCACCTGAGAGTCTGATGGGCCGGTGGCCCGACATGCAGTTTGTCCTGTTGCATGGCTTACTTTCAGAGAATCGCAAGTTTATCGTAGTGCTTGGTTGTCGCGAAAGTGAAAAGTAGGGCCTGTCCGGGATTTGAACCCGGGACCTCCTGCACCCAAAGCAGGAATCATACCCCTAGACCAACAGGCCGCACATGGAAGCAGGTCTGCACCCCGCCACCTACTGAGGTCTTGCCGCACTTGCTAGTTGCAGCATCCGATCTGGACCATATTCTCAAAGAGGTTTCTTAATCCGGCACCTACAACATGCGCTGTGCTGAACACCAGTGTATGTGAATGCTGAAACAGCTGCTTGAGTTGTGTGACAGAATTTCGACCGTGTGAAGTGCAAATGTTATCGTGTCACGCACTATCCGCCCACTACGTAGCGTTCTGTGTCAGCACGCAGTTTTCGACGGTACTCTGTGTCCATAGCTGTTTTCATAGCTAGGCTGCTTCCAGCACAAAGCATCCACCATACGAAAGTGGCTGTTCGGCGATTTTGGTTACCTGAGCCATCGACATCACTTCATGTACGAATACTGGCAAGAATTCTCGCTACATTCGAAGGTGCTCCTTCCACTTCCAGCCTACTTGGTTGGTTCATTTGCCACGCAAACACTTCCTGAGGACGCTACATGTAATAACATCGCATCTTATCTGCTTAATTACATGATGCTACTGAATTTAAGACCGCTACAGGCATCCGGTTCCATGGTGTAATGGTTAGCACTCTGGACTTTGAATCCAGCGATCCGAGTTCGAGTCTCGGTGGAACCTGGCGCTGTGTTTTGCGATCGTTTCTAGAAATGAGTACGAGCCGGTAGTTGGAATTGTATATGCAGAATTTTAGCTACGATCATGTAATGCAAATTGTTAATTGCAGTCCACACGTGAATGGGGAACGCTGCAAATGCTTATGCTTTTGCTACTAGGATTAATAACGGGTCGTAAGGGGTTCAACTGCGAGAAGACGACCTCAGCTGTTTCTCCCAGCAGGAAAGACATCTCACCCTTTTGTGTGCTGCATGCGCATGCATTTAACAAACTTGCATGCGATGTACTAGTTCCTGGGAAACTAATAGAATCGTTGTACGTGCCAGTCTTTACGTATAGATATAAGTAAGCGAAGACGGCTTAATCCTGGCACGTAGATTGCTTTCCGCAAGACGCACCTGAGAGTCTGATGGGCCGGTGGCCCGACATGCAGTTTGTCCTGTTGCATGGCTTACTTTCAGAGAATCGCAAGTTTATCGTAGTGCTTGGTTGTCGCGAAAGTGAAAAGTAAGGCCTGTCCGGGATTTGAACCCGGGACCTCCTGCACCCAAAGCAGGAATCATACCCCTAGACCAACAGGCCGCACATGGAAGCAGGTCTGCACCCCGCCACCTACTGAGGTCTTGCCGCACTTGCTAGTTGCAGCATCCGATCTGGACCATATTCTCAAAGAGGTTTCTTAATCCGGCACCTACAACATGCGCTGTGCTGAACACCAGTGTATGTGAATGCTGAAACAGCTGCTTGAGTTGTGTGACAGAATTTCGACCGTGTGAAGTGCAAATGTTATCGTGTCTGGCACTATCCGCCCACTACGTAGCGTTCTGTGTCAGCACGCAGTTTTCGACGGTACTCTGTGTCCATAGCTGTTTTCATAGCTAGGCTGCTTCCAGCACAAAGCATCCACCATACGAAAGTGGCTGTTCGGCGATTTTGGTTACCTGAGCCATCGACATCACTTCATGTACGAATACTGGCAAGAATTCTCGCTACATTCGAAGGTGCTCCTTCCACTTCCAGCCTACTTGGTTGGTTCATTTGCCACGCAAACACTTCCTGAGGACGCTACATGTAATAACATCGCATCTTATCTGCTTAATTACATGATGCTACTGAATTTAAGACCGCTGCAGGCATCCGGTTCCATGGTGTAATGGTTAGCACTCTGGACTTTGAATCCAGCGATCCGAGTTCGAGTCTCGGTGGAACCTGGCGCTGTGTTTTGCGATCGTTTCTAGAAATGAGTACGAGCCGGTAGTTGGAATTGTATATGCAGAATTTTAGCTACGATCATGTAATGCAAATTGTTAATTGCAGTCCACACGTGAATGGGGAACGCTGCAAATGCTTATGCTTTTGCTACTAGGATTAATAACGGGTCGTAAGGGGTTCAACTGCGAGAAGACGACCTCAGCTGTTTCTCCCAGCAGGAAAGACATCTCACCCTTTTGTGTGCTGCATGCGCATGCATTTAACAAACTTGCATGCGATGTACTAGTTCCTGGGAAACTAATAGAATCGTTGTACGTGCCAGTCTTTACGTATAGATATAAGTAAGCGAAGACGGCTTAATCCTGGCACGTAGATTGCTTTCCGCAAGACGCACCTGAGAGTCTGATGGGCCGGTGGCCCGACATGCAGTTTGTCCTGTTGCATGGCTTACTTTCAGAGAATCGCAAGTTTATCGTAGTGCTTGGTTGTCGCGAAAGTGAAAAGTAAGGCCTGTCCGGGATTTGAACCCGGGACCTCCTGCACCCAAAGCAGGAATCATACCCCTAGACCAACAGGCCGCACATGGAAGCAGGTCTGCACCCCGCCACCTACTGAGGTCTTGCCGCACTTGCTAGTTGCAGCATCCGATCTGGACCATATTCTCAAAGAGGTTTCTTAATCCGGCACCTACAACATGCGCTGTGCTGAACACCAGTGTATGTGAATGCTGAAACAGCTGCTTGAGTTGTGTGACAGAATTTCGACCGTGTGAAGTGCAAATGTTATCGTGTCACGCACTATCCGCCCACTACGTAGCGTTCTGTGTCAGCACGCAGTTTTCGACGGTACTCTGTGTCCATAGCTGTTTTCATAGCTAGGCTGCTTCCAGCACAAAGCATCCACCATACGAAAGTGGCTGTTCGGCGATTTTGGTTACCTGAGCCATCGACATCACTTCATGTACGAATACTGGCAAGAATTCTCGCTACATTCGAAGGTGCTCCTTCCACTTCCAGCCTACTTGGTTGGTTCATTTGCCACGCAAACACTTCCTGAGGACGCTACATGTAATAACATCGCATCTTATCTGCTTAATTACATGATGCTACTGAATTTAAGACCGCTGCAGGCATCCGGTTCCATGGTGTAATGGTTAGCACTCTGGACTTTGAATCCAGCGATCCGAGTTCGAGTCTCGGTGGAACCTGGCGCTGTGTTTTGCGATCGTTTCTAGAAATGAGTACGAGCCGGTAGTTGGAATTGTATATGCAGAATTTTAGCTACGATCATGTAATGCAAATTGTTAATTGCAGTCCACACGTGAATGGGGAACGCTGCAAATGCTTATGCTTTTGCTACTAGGATTAATAACGGGTCGTAAGGGGTTCAACTGCGAGAAGACGACCTCAGCTGTTTCTCCCAGCAGGAAAGACATCTCACCCTTTTGTGTGCTGCATGCGCATGCATTTAACAAACTTGCATGCGATGTACTAGTTCCTGGGAAACTAATAGAATCGTTGTACGTGCCAGTCTTTACGTATAGATATAAGTAAGCGAAGACGGCTTAATCCTGGCACGTAGATTGCTTTCCGCAAGACGCACCTGAGAGTCTGATGGGCCGGTGGCCCGACATGCAGTTTGTCCTGTTGCATGGCTTACTTTCAGAGAATCGCAAGTTTATCGTAGTGCTTGGTTGTCGCGAAAGTGGAAAGTAGGGCCTGTCCGGGATTTGAACCCGGGACCTCCTGCACCCAAAGCAGGAATCATACCCCTAGACCAACAGGCCGCACATGGAAGCAGGTCTGCACCCCGCCACCTACTGAGGTCTTGCCGCACTTGCTAGTTGCAGCATCCGATCTGGACCATATTCTCAAAGAGGTTTCTTAATCCGGCACCTACAACATGCGCTGTGCTGAACACCAGTGTATGTGAATGCTGAAACAGCTGCTTGAGTTGTGTGACAGAATTTCGACCGTGTGAAGTGCAAATGTTATCGTGTCACGCACTATCCGCCCACTACGTAGCGTTCTGTGTCAGCACGCAGTTTTCGACGGTACTCTGTGTCCATAGCTGTTTTCATAGCTAGGCTGCTTCCAGCACAAAGCATCCACCATACGAAAGTGGCTGTTCGGCGATTTTGGTTACCTGAGCCTTCGACATCACTTCATGTACGAATACTGGCAAGAATTCTCGCTACATTCGAAGGTGCTCCTTCCACTTCCAGCCTACTTGGTTGGTTCATTTGCCACGCAAACACTTCCTGAGGACGCTACATGTAATAACATCGCATCTTATCTGCTTAATTACATGATGCTACTGAATTTAAGACCGCTGCAGGCATCCGGTTCCATGGTGTAATGGTTAGCACTCTGGACTTTGAATCCAGCGATCCGAGTTCGAGTCTCGGTGGAACCTGGCGCTGTGTTTTGCGATCGTTTCTAGAAATGAGTACGAGCCGGTAGTTGGAATTGTATATGCAGAATTTTAGCTACGATCATGTAATGCAAATTGTTAATTGCAGTCCACACGTGAATGGGGAACGCTGCAAATGCTTATGCTTTTGCTACTAGGATTAATAACGGGTCGTAAGGGGTTCAACTGCGAGAAGACGACCTCAGCTGTTTCTCCCAGCAGGAAAGACATCTCACCCTTTTGTGTGCTGCATGCGCATGCATTTAACAAACTTGCATGCGATGTACTAGTTCCTGGGAAACTAATAGAATCGTTGTACGTGCCAGTCTTTACGTATAGATATAAGTAAGCGAAGACGGCTTAATCCTGGCACGTAGATTGCTTTCCGCAAGACGCACCTGAGAGTCTGATGGGCCGGTGGCCCGACATGCAGTTTGTCCTGTTGCATGGCTTACTTTCAGAGAATCGCAAGTTTATCGTAGTGCTTGGTTGTCGCGAAAGTGAAAAGTGGGGCCTGTCCGGGATTTGAACCCGGGACCTCCTGCACCCAAAGCAGGAATCATACCCCTAGACCAACAGGCCGCACATGGAAGCAGGCCTGCACCCCGCCACCTACTGAGGTCTTGCCGCACTTGCTAGTTGCAGCATCCGATCTGGACCATATTCTCAAAGAGGTTTCTTAATCCGGCACCTACAACATGCGCTGTGCTGAACACCAGTGTATGTGAATGCTGAAACAGCTGCTTGAGTTGTGTGACAGAATTTCGACCGTGTGAAGTGCAAATGTTATCGTGTCACGCACTATCCGCCCACTACGTAGCGTTCTGTGTCAGCACGCAGTTTTCGACGGTACTCTGTGTCCATAGCTGTTTTCATAGCTAGGCTGCTTCCAGCACAAAGCATCCACCATACGAAAGTGGCTGTTCGGCGATTTTGGTTACCTGAGCCTTCGACATCACTTCATGTACGAATACTGGCAAGAATTCTCGCTACATTCGAAGGTGCTCCTTCCACTTCCAGCCTACTTGGTTGGTTCATTTGCCACGCAAACACTTCCTGAGGACGCTACATGTAATAACATCGCATCTTATCTGCTTAATTACATGATGCTACTGAATTTAAGACCGCTGCAGGCATCCGGTTCCATGGTGTAATGGTTAGCACTCTGGACTTTGAATCCAGCGATCCGAGTTCGAGTCTCGGTGGAACCTGGCGCTGTGTTTTGCGATCGTTTCTAGAAATGAGTACGAGCCGGTAGTTGGAATTGTATATGCAGAATTTTAGCTACGATCATGTAATGCAAATTGTTAATTGCAGTCCACACGTGAATGGGGAACGCTGCAAATGCTTATGCTTTTGCTACTAGGATTAATAACGGGTCGTAAGGGGTTCAACTGCGAGAAGACGACCTCAGCTGTTTCTCCCAGCAGGAAAGACATCTCACCCTTTTGTGTGCTGCATGCGCATGCATTTAACAAACTTGCATGCGATGTACTAGTTCCTGGGAAACTAATAGAATCGTTGTACGTGCCAGTCTTTACGTATAGATATAAGTAAGCGAAGACGGCTTAATCCTGGCACGTAGATTGCTTTCCGCAAGACGCACCTGAGAGTCTGATGGGCCGGTGGCCCGACATGCAGTTTGTCCTGTTGCATGGCTTACTTTCAGAGAATCGCAAGTTTATCGTAGTGCTTGGTTGTCGCGAAAGTGAAAAGTAGGGCCTGTCCGGGATTTGAACCCGGGACCTCCTGCACCCAAAGCAGGAATCATACCCCTAGACCAACAGGCCGCACATGGAAGCAGGCCTGCACCCCGCCACCTACTGAGGTCTTGCCGCACTTGCTAGTTGCAGCATCCGATCTGGACCATATTCTCAAAGAGGTTTCTTAATCCGGCACCTACAACATGCGCTGTGCTGAACACCAGTGTATGTGAATGCTGAAACAGCTGCTTGAGTTGTGTGACAGAATTTCGACCGTGTGAAGTGCAAATGTTATCGTGTCACGCACTATCCGCCCACTACGTAGCGTTCTGTGTCAGCACGCAGTTTTCGACGGTACTCTGTGTCCATAGCTGTTTTCATAGCTAGGCTGCTTCCAGCACAAAGCATCCACCATACGAAAGTGGCTGTTCGGCGATTTTGGTTACCTGAGCCATCGACATCACTTCATGTACGAATACTGGCAAGAATTCTCGCTACATTCGAAGGTGCTCCTTCCACTTCCAGCCTACTTGGTTGGTTCATTTGCCACGCAAACACTTCCTGAGGACGCTACATGTAATAACATCGCATCTTATCTGCTTAATTACATGATGCTACTGAATTTAAGACCGCTGCAGGCATCCGGTTCCATGGTGTAATGGTTAGCACTCTGGACTTTGAATCCAGCGATCCGAGTTCGAGTCTCGGTGGAACCTGGCGCTGTGTTTTGCGATCGTTTCTAGAAATGAGTACGAGCCGGTAGTTGGAATTGTATATGCAGAATTTTAGCTACGATCATGTAATGCAAATTGTTAATTGCAGTCCACACGTGAATGGGGAACGCTGCAAATGCTTATGCTTTTGCTACTAGGATTAATAACGGGTCGTAAGGGGTTCAACTGCGAGAAGACGACCTCAGCTGTTTCTCCCAGCAGGAAAGACATCTCACCCTTTTGTGTGCTGCATGCGCATGCATTTAACAAACTTGCATGCGATGTACTAGTTCCTGGGAAACTAATAGAATCGTTGTACGTGCCAGTCTTTACGTATAGATATAAGTAAGCGAAGACGGCTTAATCCTGGCACGTAGATTGCTTTCCGCAAGACGCACCTGAGAGTCTGATGGGCCGGTGGCCCGACATGCAGTTTGTCCTGTTGCATGGCTTACTTTCAGAGAATCGCAAGTTTATCGTAGTGCTTGGTTGTCGCGAAAGTGAAAAGTAGGGCCTGTCCGGGATTTGAACCCGGGACCTCCTGCACCCAAAGCAGGAATCATACCCCTAGACCAACAGGCCGCACATGGAAGCAGGTCTGCACCCCGCCACCTACTGAGGTCTTGCCGCACTTGCTAGTTGCAGCATCCGATCTGGACCATATTCTCAAAGAGGTTTCTTAATCCGGCACCTACAACATGCGCTGTGCTGAACACCAGTGTATGTGAATGCTGAAACAGCTGCTTGAGTTGTGTGACAGAATTTCGACCGTGTGAAGTGCAAATGTTATCGTGTCACGCACTATCCGCCCACTACGTAGCGTTCTGTGTCAGCACGCAGTTTTCGACGGTACTCTGTGTCCATAGCTGTTTTCATAGCTAGGCTGCTTCCAGCACAAAGCATCCACCATACGAAAGTGGCTGTTCGGCGATTTTGGTTACCTGAGCCTTCGACATCACTTCATGTACGAATACTGGCAAGAATTCTCGCTACATTCGAAGGTGCTCCTTCCACTTCCAGCCTACTTGGTTGGTTCATTTGCCACGCAAACACTTCCTGAGGACGCTACATGTAATAACATCGCATCTTATCTGCTTAATTACATGATGCTACTGAATTTAAGACCGCTGCAGGCATCCGGTTCCATGGTGTAATGGTTAGCACTCTGGACTTTGAATCCAGCGATCCGAGTGCGAGTCTCGGTGGAACCTGGCGCTGTGTTTTGCGATCGTTTCTAGAAATGAGTACGAGCCGGTAGTTGGAATTGTATATGCAGAATTTTAGCTACGATCATGTAATGCAAATTGTTAATTGCAGTCCACACGTGAATGGGGAACGCTGCAAATGCTTATGCTTTTGCTACTAGGATTAATAACGGGTCGTAAGGGGTTCAACTGCGAGAAGACGACCTCAGCTGTTTCTCCCAGCAGGAAAGACATCTCACCCTTTTGTGTGCTGCATGCGCATGCATTTAACAAACTTGCATGCGATGTACTAGTTCCTGGGAAACTAATAGAATCGTTGTACGTGCCAGTCTTTACGTATAGATATAAGTAAGCGAAGACGGCTTAATCCTGGCACGTAGATTGCTTTCCGCAAGACGCACCTGAGAGTCTGATGGGCCGGTGGCCCGACATGCAGTTTGTCCTGTTGCATGGCTTACTTTCAGAGAATCGCAAGTTTATCGTAGTGCTTGGTTGTCGCGAAAGTGAAAAGTAGGGCCTGTCCGGGATTTGAACCCGGGACCTCCTGCACCCAAAGCAGGAATCATACCCCTAGACCAACAGGCCGCACATGGAAGCAGGCCTGCACCCCGCCACCTACTGAGGTCTTGCCGCACTTGCTAGTTGCAGCATCCGATCTGGACCATATTCTCAAAGAGGTTTCTTAATCCGGCACCTACAACATGCGCTGTGCTGAACACCAGTGTATGTGAATGCTGAAACAGCTGCTTGAGTTGTGTGACAGAATTTCGACCGTGTGAAGTGCAAATGTTATCGTGTCACGCACTATCCGCCCACTACGTAGCGTTCTGTGTCAGCACGCAGTTTTCGACGGTACTCTGTGTCCATAGCTGTTTTCATAGCTAGGCTGCTTCCAGCACAAAGCATCCACCATACGAAAGTGGCTGTTCGGCGATTTTGGTTACCTGAGCCTTCGACATCACTTCATGTACGAATACTGGCAAGAATTCTCGCTACATTCGAAGGTGCTCCTTCCACTTCCAGCCTACTTGGTTGGTTCATTTGCCACGCAAACACTTCCTGAGGACGCTACATGTAATAACATCGCATCTTATCTGCTTAATTACATGATGCTACTGAATTTAAGACCGCTGCAGGCATCCGGTTCCATGGTGTAATGGTTAGCACTCTGGACTTTGAATCCAGCGATCCGAGTTCGAGTCTCGGTGGAACCTGGCGCTGTGTTTTGCGATCGTTTCTAGAAATGAGTACGAGCCGGTAGTTGGAATTGTATATGCAGAATTTTAGCTACGATCATGTAATGCAAATTGTTAATTGCAGTCCACACGTGAATGGGGAACGCTGCAAATGCTTATGCTTTTGCTACTAGGATTAATAACGGGTCGTAAGGGGTTCAACTGCGAGAAGACGACCTCAGCTGTTTCTCCCAGCAGGAAAGACATCTCACCCTTTTGTGTGCTGCATGCGCATGCATTTAACAAACTTGCATGCGATGTACTAGTTCCTGGGAAACTAATAGAATCGTTGTACGTGCCAGTCTTTACGTATAGATATAAGTAAGCGAAGACGGCTTAATCCTGGCACGTAGATTGCTTTCCGCAAGACGCACCTGAGAGTCTGATGGGCCGGTGGCCCGACATGCAGTTTGTCCTGTTGCATGGCTTACTTTCAGAGAATCGCAAGTTTATCGTAGTGCTTGGTTGTCGCGAAAGTGAAAAGTAGGGCCTGTCCGGGATTTGAACCCGGGACCTCCTGCACCCAAAGCAGGAATCATACCCCTAGACCAACAGGCCGCACATGGAAGCAGGTCTGCACCCCGCCACCTACTGAGGTCTTGCCGCACTTGCTAGTTGCAGCATCCGATCTGGACCATATTCTCAAAGAGGTTTCTTAATCCGGCACCTACAACATGCGCTGTGCTGAACACCAGTGTATGTGAATGCTGAAACAGCTGCTTGAGTTGTGTGACAGAATTTCGACCGTGTGAAGTGCAAATGTTATCGTGTCACGCACTATCCGCCCACTACGTAGCGTTCTGTGTCAGCACGCAGTTTTCGACGGTACTCTGTGTCCATAGCTGTTTTCATAGCTAGGCTGCTTCCAGCACAAAGCATCCACCATACGAAAGTGGCTGTTCGGCGATTTTGGTTACCTGAGCCTTCGACATCACTTCATGTACGAATACTGGCAAGAATTCTCGCTACATTCGAAGGTGCTCCTTCCACTTCCAGCCTACTTGGTTGGTTCATTTGCCACGCAAACACTTCCTGAGGACGCTACATGTAATAACATCGCATCTTATCTGCTTAATTACATGATGCTACTGAATTTAAGACCGCTGCAGGCATCCGGTTCCATGGTGTAATGGTTAGCACTCTGGACTTTGAATCCAGCGATCCGAGTGCGAGTCTCGGTGGAACCTGGCGCTGTGTTTTGCGATCGTTTCTAGAAATGAGTACGAGCCGGTAGTTGGAATTGTATATGCAGAATTTTAGCTACGATCATGTAATGCAAATTGTTAATTGCAGTCCACACGTGAATGGGGAACGCTGCAAATGCTTATGCTTTTGCTACTAGGATTAATAACGGGTCGTAAGGGGTTCAACTGCGAGAAGACGACCTCAGCTGTTTCTCCCAGCAGGAAAGACATCTCACCCTTTTGTGTGCTGCATGCGCATGCATTTAACAAACTTGCATGCGATGTACTAGTTCCTGGGAAACTAATAGAATCGTTGTACGTGCCAGTCTTTACGTATAGATATAAGTAAGCGAAGACGGCTTAATCCTGGCACGTAGATTGCTTTCCGCAAGACGCACCTGAGAGTCTGATGGGCCGGTGGCCCGACATGCAGTTTGTCCTGTTGCATGGCTTACTTTCAGAGAATCGCAAGTTTATCGTAGTGCTTGGTTGTCGCGAAAGTGAAAAGTAGGGCCTGTCCGGGATTTGAACCCGGGACCTCCTGCACCCAAAGCAGGAATCATACCCCTAGACCAACAGGCCGCACATGGAAGCAGGCCTGCACCCCGCCACCTACTGAGGTCTTGCCGCACTTGCTAGTTGCAGCATCCGATCTGGACCATATTCTCAAAGAGGTTTCTTAATCCGGCACCTACAACATGCGCTGTGCTGAACACCAGTGTATGTGAATGCTGAAACAGCTGCTTGAGTTGTGTGACAGAATTTCGACCGTGTGAAGTGCAAATGTTATCGTGTCACGCACTATCCGCCCACTACGTAGCGTTCTGTGTCAGCACGCAGTTTTCGACGGTACTCTGTGTCCATAGCTGTTTTCATAGCTAGGCTGCTTCCAGCACAAAGCATCCACCATACGAAAGTGGCTGTTCGGCGATTTTGGTTACCTGAGCCTTCGACATCACTTCATGTACGAATACTGGCAAGAATTCTCGCTACATTCGAAGGTGCTCCTTCCACTTCCAGCCTACTTGGTTGGTTCATTTGCCACGCAAACACTTCCTGAGGACGCTACATGTAATAACATCGCATCTTATCTGCTTAATTACATGATGCTACTGAATTTAAGACCGCTGCAGGCATCCGGTTCCATGGTGTAATGGTTAGCACTCTGGACTTTGAATCCAGCGATCCGAGTTCGAGTCTCGGTGGAACCTGGCGCTGTGTTTTGCGATCGTTTCTAGAAATGAGTACGAGCCGGTAGTTGGAATTGTATATGCAGAATTTTAGCTACGATCATGTAATGCAAATTGTTAATTGCAGTCCACACGTGAATGGGGAACGCTGCAAATGCTTATGCTTTTGCTACTAGGATTAATAACGGGTCGTAAGGGGTTCAACTGCGAGAAGACGACCTCAGCTGTTTCTCCCAGCAGGAAAGACATCTCACCCTTTTGTGTGCTGCATGCGCATGCATTTAACAAACTTGCATGCGATGTACTAGTTCCTGGGAAACTAATAGAATCGTTGTACGTGCCAGTCTTTACGTATAGATATAAGTAAGCGAAGACGGCTTAATCCTGGCACGTAGATTGCTTTCCGCAAGACGCACCTGAGAGTCTGATGGGCCGGTGGCCCGACATGCAGTTTGTCCTGTTGCATGGCTTACTTTCAGAGAATCGCAAGTTTATCGTAGTGCTTGGTTGTCGCGAAAGTGAAAAGTAGGGCCTGTCCGGGATTTGAACCCGGGACCTCCTGCACCCAAAGCAGGAATCATACCCCTAGACCAACAGGCCGCACATGGAAGCAGGTCTGCACCCCGCCACCTACTGAGGTCTTGCCGCACTTGCTAGTTGCAGCATCCGATCTGGACCATATTCTCAAAGAGGTTTCTTAATCCGGCACCTACAACATGCGCTGTGCTGAACACCAGTGTATGTGAATGCTGAAACAGCTGCTTGAGTTGTGTGACAGAATTTCGACCGTGTGAAGTGCAAATGTTATCGTGTCACGCACTATCCGCCCACTACGTAGCGTTCTGTGTCAGCACGCAGTTTTCGACGGTACTCTGTGTCCATAGCTGTTTTCATAGCTAGGCTGCTTCCAGCACAAAGCATCCACCATACGAAAGTGGCTGTTCGGCGATTTTGGTTACCTGAGCCATCGACATCACTTCATGTACGAATACTGGCAAGAATTCTCGCTACATTCGAAGGTGCTCCTTCCACTTCCAGCCTACTTGGTTGGTTCATTTGCCACGCAAACACTTCCTGAGGACGCTACATGTAATAACATCGCATCTTATCTGCTTAATTACATGATGCTACTGAATTTAAGACCGCTGCAGGCATCCGGTTCCATGGTGTAATGGTTAGCACTCTGGACTTTGAATCCAGCGATCCGAGTTCGAGTCTCGGTGGAACCTGGCGCTGTGTTTTGCGATCGTTTCTAGAAATGAGTACGAGCCGGTAGTTGGAATTGTATATGCAGAATTTTAGCTACGATCATGTAATGCAAATTGTTAATTGCAGTCCACACGTGAATGGGGAACGCTGCAAATGCTTATGCTTTTGCTACTAGGATTAATAACGGGTCGTAAGGGGTTCAACTGCGAGAAGACGACCTCAGCTGTTTCTCCCAGCAGGAAAGACATCTCACCCTTTTGTGTGCTGCATGCGCATGCATTTAACAAACTTGCATGCGATGTACTAGTTCCTGGGAAACTAATAGAATCGTTGTACGTGCCAGTCTTTACGTATAGATATAAGTAAGCGAAGACGGCTTAATCCTGGCACGTAGATTGCTTTCCGCAAGACGCACCTGAGAGTCTGATGGGCCGGTGGCCCGACATGCAGTTTGTCCTGTTGCATGGCTTACTTTCAGAGAATCGCAAGTTTATCGTAGTGCTTGGTTGTCGCGAAAGTGAAAAGTAGGGCCTGTCCGGGATTTGAACCCGGGACCTCCTGCACCCAAAGCAGGAATCATACCCCTAGACCAACAGGCCGCACATGGAAGCAGGTCTGCACCCCGCCACCTACTGAGGTCTTGCCGCACTTGCTAGTTGCAGCATCCGATCTGGACCATATTCTCAAAGAGGTTTCTTAATCCGGCACCTACAACATGCGCTGTGCTGAACACCAGTGTATGTGAATGCTGAAACAGCTGCTTGAGTTGTGTGACAGAATTTCGACCGTGTGAAGTGCAAATGTTATCGTGTCACGCACTATCCGCCCACTACGTAGCGTTCTGTGTCAGCACGCAGTTTTCGACGGTACTCTGTGTCCATAGCTGTTTTCATAGCTAGGCTGCTTCCAGCACACAGCATCCACCATACGAAAGTGGCTGTTCGGCGATTTTGGTTACCTGAGCCTTCGACATCACTTCATGTACGAATACTGGCAAGAATTCTCGCTACATTCGAAGGTGCTCCTTCCACTTCCAGCCTACTTGGTTGGTTCATTTGCCACGCAAACACTTCCTGAGGACGCTACATGTAATAACATCGCATCTTATCTGCTTAATTACATGATGCTACTGAATTTAAGACCGCTGCAGGCATCCGGTTCCATGGTGTAATGGTTAGCACTCTGGACTTTGAATCCAGCGATCCGAGTGCGAGTCTCGGTGGAACCTGGCGCTGTGTTTTGCGATCGTTTCTAGAAATGAGTACGAGCCGGTAGTTGGAATTGTATATGCAGAATTTTAGCTACGATCATGTAATGCAAATTGTTAATTGCAGTCCACACGTGAATGGGGAACGCTGCAAATGCTTATGCTTTTGCTACTAGGATTAATAACGGGTCGTAAGGGGTTCAACTGCGAGAAGACGACCTCAGCTGTTTCTCCCAGCAGGAAAGACATCTCACCCTTTTGTGTGCTGCATGCGCATGCATTTAACAAACTTGCATGCGATGTACTAGTTCCTGGGAAACTAATAGAATCGTTGTACGTGCCAGTCTTTACGTATAGATATAAGTAAGCGAAGACGGCTTAATCCTGGCACGTAGATTGCTTTCCGCAAGACGCACCTGAGAGTCTGATGGGCCGGTGGCCCGACATGCAGTTTGTCCTGTTGCATGGCTTACTTTCAGAGAATCGCAAGTTTATCGTAGTGCTTGGTTGTCGCGAAAGTGAAAAGTAGGGCCTGTCCGGGATTTGAACCCGGGACCTCCTGCACCCAAAGCAGGAATCATACCCCTAGACCAACAGGCCGCACATGGAAGCAGGTCTGCACCCCGCCACCTACTGAGGTCTTGCCGCACTTGCTAGTTGCAGCATCCGATCTGGACCATATTCTCAAAGAGGTTTCTTAATCCGGCACCTACAACATGCGCTGTGCTGAACACCAGTGTATGTGAATGCTGAAACAGCTGCTTGAGTTGTGTGACAGAATTTCGACCGTGTGAAGTGCAAATGTTATCGTGTCACGCACTATCCGCCCACTACGTAGCGTTCTGTGTCAGCACGCAGTTTTCGACGGTACTCTGTGTCCATAGCTGTTTTCATAGCTAGGCTGCTTCCAGCACAAAGCATCCACCATACGAAAGTGGCTGTTCGGCGATTTTGGTTACCTGAGCCTTCGACATCACTTCATGTACGAATACTGGCAAGAATTCTCGCTACATTCGAAGGTGCTCCTTCCACTTCCAGCCTACTTGGTTGGTTCATTTGCCACGCAAACACTTCCTGAGGACGCTACATGTAATAACATCGCATCTTATCTGCTTAATTACATGATGCTACTGAATTTAAGACCGCTGCAGGCATCCGGTTCCATGGTGTAATGGTTAGCACTCTGGACTTTGAATCCAGCGATCCGAGTGCGAGTCTCGGTGGAACCTGGCGCTGTGTTTTGCGATCGTTTCTAGAAATGAGTACGAGCCGGTAGTTGGAATTGTATATGCAGAATTTTAGCTACGATCATGTAATGCAAATTGTTAATTGCAGTCCACACGTGAATGGGGAACGCTGCAAATGCTTATGCTTTTGCTACTAGGATTAATAACGGGTCGTAAGGGGTTCAACTGCGAGAAGACGACCTCAGCTGTTTCTCCCAGCAGGAAAGACATCTCACCCTTTTGTGTGCTGCATGCGCATGCATTTAACAAACTTGCATGCGATGTACTAGTTCCTGGGAAACTAATAGAATCGTTGTACGTGCCAGTCTTTACGTATAGATATAAGTAAGCGAAGACGGCTTAATCCTGGCACGTAGATTGCTTTCCGCAAGACGCACCTGAGAGTCTGATGGGCCGGTGGCCCGACATGCAGTTTGTCCTGTTGCATGGCTTACTTTCAGAGAATCGCAAGTTTATCGTAGTGCTTGGTTGTCGCGAAAGTGAAAAGTAGGGCCTGTCCGGGATTTGAACCCGGGACCTCCTGCACCCAAAGCAGGAATCATACCCCTAGACCAACAGGCCGCACGTGGAAGCAGGTCTGCACCCCGCCACCTACTGAGATCTTGCCGCACTTGCTAGTTGCAGCATCCGATCTGGACCATATTCTCAAAGAGGTTTCTTAATCCGGCACCTACAACATGCGCTGTGCTGAACACCAGTGTATGTGAATGCTGAAACAGCTGCTTGAGTTGTGTGACAGAATTTCGACCGTGTGAAGTGCAAATGTTATCGTGTCACGCACTATCCGCCCACTACGTAGCGATCTGTGTCAGCACGCAGTTTTCGACGGTACTCTGTGTCCATAGCTGTTTTCATAGCTAGGCTGCTTCCAGCACAAAGCATCCACCATACGAAAGTGGCTGTTCGGCGATTTTGGTTACCTGAGCCTTCGACATCACTTCATGTACGAATACTGGCAAGAATTCTCGCTACATTCGAAGGTGCTCCTTCCACTTCCAGCCTACTTGGTTGGTTCATTTGCCACGCAAACACTTCCTGAGGACGCTACATGTAATAACATCGCATCTTATCTGCTTAATTACATGATGCTACTGAATTTAAGACCGCTGCAGGCATCCGGTTCCATGGTGTAATGGTTAGCACTCTGGGCTTTGAATCCAGCGATCCGAGTTCGAGTCTCGGTGGAACCTGGCGCTGTGTTTTGCGATCGTTTCTAGAAATGAGTACGAGCCGGTAGTTGGAATTGTATATGCAGAATTTTAGCTACGATCATGTAATGCAAATTGTTAATTGCAGTCCACACGTGAATGGGGAACGCTGCAAATGCTTATGCTTTTGCTACTAGGATTAATAACGGGTCGTAAGGGGTTCAACTGCGAGAAGACGACCTCAGCTGTTTCTCCCAGCAGGAAAGACATCTCACCCTTTTGTGTGCTGCATGCGCATGCATTTAACAAACTTGCATGCGATGTACTAGTTCCTGGGAAACTAATAGAATCGTTGTACGTGCCAGTCTTTACGTATAGATATAAGTAAGCGAAGACGGCTTAATCCTGGCACGTAGATTGCTTTCCGCAAGACGCACCTGAGAGTCTGATGGGCCGGTGGCCCGACATGCAGTTTGTCCTGTTGCATGGCTTACTTTCAGAGAATCGCAAGTTTATCGTAGTGCTTGGTTGTCGCGAAAGTGAAAAGTAGGGCCTGTCCGGGATTTGAACCCGGGACCTCCTGCACCCAAAGCAGGAATCATACCCCTAGACCAACAGGCCGCACATGGAAGCAGGTCTGCACCCCGCCACCTACTGAGGTCTTGCCGCACTTGCTAGTTGCAGCATCCGATCTGGACCATATTCTCAAAGAGGTTTCTTAATCCGGCACGTACAACATGCGCTGTGCTGAACACCAGTGTATGTGAATGCTGAAACAGCTGCTTGAGTTGTGTGACAGAATTTCGACCGTGTGAAGTGCAAATGTTATCGTGTCACGCACTATCCGCCCACTACGTAGCGTTCTGTGTCAGCACGCAGTTTTCGACGGTACTCTGTGTCCATAGCTGTTTTCATAGCTAGGCTGCTTCCAGCACAAAGCATCCACCATACGAAAGTGGCTGTTCGGCGATTTTGGTTACCTGAGCCTTCGACATCACTTCATGTACGAATACTGGCAAGAATTCTCGCTACATTCGAAGGTGCTCCTTCCACTTCCAGCCTACTTGGTTGGTTCATTTGCCACGCAAACACTTCCTGAGGACGCTACATGTAATAACATCGCATCTTATCTGCTTAATTACATGATGCTACTGAATTTAAGACCGCTGCAGGCATCCGGTTCCATGGTGTAATGGTTAGCACTCTGGACTTTGAATCCAGCGATCCGAGTTCGAGTCTCGGTGGAACCTGGCGCTGTGTTTTGCGATCGTTTCTAGAAATGAGTACGAGCCGGTAGTTGGAATTGTATTTGCAGAATTTTTTTTAATTGCAGTCCACACGTGAATGGGGAACGCTGCAAATGCTTATGCTTTTGCTACTAGGATTAATAACGGGTCGTAAGGGGTTCAACTGCGAGAAGACGACCTCAGCTGTTTCTCCCAGCAGGAAAGACATCTCACCCTTTTGTGTGCTGCATGCGCATGCATTTAACAAACTTGCATGCGATGTACTAGTTCCTGGGAAACTAATAGAATCGTTGTACGTGCCAGTCTTTACGTATAGATATAAGTAAGCGAAGACGGCTTAATCCTGGCACGTAGATTGCTTTCCGCAAGACGCACCTGAGAGTCTGATGGGCCGGTGGCCCGACATGCAGTTTGTCCTGTTGCATGGCTTACTTTCAGAGAATCGCAAGTTTATCGTAGTGCTTGGTTGTCGCGAAAGTGAAAAGTAGGGCCTGTCCGGGATTTGAACCCGGGACCTCCTGCACCCAAAGCAGGAATCATACCCCTAGACCAACAGGCCGCACATGGAAGCAGGTCTGCACCCCGCCACCTACTGAGGTCTTGCCGCACTTGCTAGTTGCAGCATCCGATCTGGACCATATTCTCAAAGAGGTTTCTTAATCCGGCACCTACAACATGCGCTGTGCTGAACACCAGTGTATGTGAATGCTGAAACAGCTGCTTGAGTTGTGTGACAGAATTTCGACCGTGTGAAGTGCAAATGTTATCGTGTCACGCACTATCCGCCCACTACGTAGCGTTCTGTGTCAGCACGCAGTTTTCGACGGTACTCTGTGTCCATAGCTGTTTTCATAGCTAGGCTGCTTCCAGCACAAAGCATCCACCATACGAAAGTGGCTGTTCGGCGATTTTGGTTACCTGAGCCTTCGACATCACTTCATGTACGAATACTGGCAAGAATTCTCGCTACATTCGAAGGTGCTCCTTCCACTTCCAGCCTACTTGGTTGGTTCATTTGCCACGCAAACACTTCCTGAGGACGCTACATGTAATAACATCGCATCTTATCTGCTTAATTACATGATGCTACTGAATTTAAGACCGCTGCAGGCATCCGGTTCCATGGTGTAATGGTTAGCACTCTGGACTTTGAATCCAGCGATCCGAGTGCGAGTCTCGGTGGAACCTGGCGCTGTGTTTTGCGATCGTTTCTAGAAATGAGTACGAGCCGGTAGTTGGAATTGTATATGCAGAATTTTAGCTACGATCATGTAATGCAAATTGTTAATTGCAGTCCACACGTGAATGGGGAACGCTGCAAATGCTTATGCTTTTGCTACTAGGATTAATAACGGGTCGTAAGGGGTTCAACTGCGAGAAGACGACCTCAGCTGTTTCTCCCAGCAGGAAAGACATCTCACCCTTTTGTGTGCTGCATGCGCATGCATTTAACAAACTTGCATGCGATGTACTAGTTCCTGGGAAACTAATAGAATCGTTGTACGTGCCAGTCTTTACGTATAGATATAAGTAAGCGAAGACGGCTTAATCCTGGCACGTAGATTGCTTTCCGCAAGACGCACCTGAGAGTCTGATGGGCCGGTGGCCCGACATGCAGTTTGTCCTGTTGCATGGCTTACTTTCAGAGAATCGCAAGTTTATCGTAGTGCTTGGTTGTCGCGAAAGTGAAAAGTAGGGCCTGTCCGGGATTTGAACCCGGGACCTCCTGCACCCAAAGCAGGAATCATACCCCTAGACCAACAGGCCGCACGTGGAAGCAGGTCTGCACCCCGCCACCTACTGAGATCTTGCCGCACTTGCTAGTTGCAGCATCCGATCTGGACCATATTCTCAAAGAGGTTTCTTAATCCGGCACCTACAACATGCGCTGTGCTGAACACCAGTGTATGTGAATGCTGAAACAGCTGCTTGAGTTGTGTGACAGAATTTCGACCGTGTGAAGTGCAAATGTTATCGTGTCACGCACTATCCGCCCACTACGTAGCGATCTGTGTCAGCACGCAGTTTTCGACGGTACTCTGTGTCCATAGCTGTTTTCATAGCTAGGCTGCTTCCAGCACAAAGCATCCACCATACGAAAGTGGCTGTTCGGCGATTTTGGTTACCTGAGCCTTCGACATCACTTCATGTACGAATACTGGCAAGAATTCTCGCTACATTCGAAGGTGCTCCTTCCACTTCCAGCCTACTTGGTTGGTTCATTTGCCACGCAAACACTTCCTGAGGACGCTACATGTAATAACATCGCATCTTATCTGCTTAATTACATGATGCTACTGAATTTAAGACCGCTGCAGGCATCCGGTTCCATGGTGTAATGGTTAGCACTCTGGGCTTTGAATCCAGCGATCCGAGTTCGAGTCTCGGTGGAACCTGGCGCTGTGTTTTGCGATCGTTTCTAGAAATGAGTACGAGCCGGTAGTTGGAATTGTATATGCAGAATTTTAGCTACGATCATGTAATGCAAATTGTTAATTGCAGTCCACACGTGAATGGGGAACGCTGCAAATGCTTATGCTTTTGCTACTAGGATTAATAACGGGTCGTAAGGGGTTCAACTGCGAGAAGACGACCTCAGCTGTTTCTCCCAGCAGGAAAGACATCTCACCCTTTTGTGTGCTGCATGCGCATGCATTTAACAAACTTGCATGCGATGTACTAGTTCCTGGGAAACTAATAGAATCGTTGTACGTGCCAGTCTTTACGTATAGATATAAGTAAGCGAAGACGGCTTAATCCTGGCACGTAGATTGCTTTCCGCAAGACGCACCTGAGAGTCTGATGGGCCGGTGGCCCGACATGCAGTTTGTCCTGTTGCATGGCTTACTTTCAGAGAATCGCAAGTTTATCGTAGTGCTTGGTTGTCGCGAAAGTGAAAAGTAGGGCCTGTCCGGGATTTGAACCCGGGACCTCCTGCACCCAAAGCAGGAATCATACCCCTAGACCAACAGGCCGCACATGGAAGCAGGCCTGCACCCCGCCACCTACTGAGGTCTTGCCGCACTTGCTAGTTGCAGCATCCGATCTGGACCATATTCTCAAAGAGGTTTCTTAATCCGGCACGTACAACATGCGCTGTGCTGAACACCAGTGTATGTGAATGCTGAAACAGCTGCTTGAGTTGTGTGACAGAATTTCGACCGTGTGAAGTGCAAATGTTATCGTGTCACGCACTATCCGCCCACTACGTAGCGTTCTGTGTCAGCACGCAGTTTTCGACGGTACTCTGTGTCCATAGCTGTTTTCATAGCTAGGCTGCTTCCAGCACAAAGCATCCACCATACGAAAGTGGCTGTTCGGCGATTTTGGTTACCTGAGCCTTCGACATCACTTCATGTACGAATACTGGCAAGAATTCTCGCTACATTCGAAGGTGCTCCTTCCACTTCCAGCCTACTTGGTTGGTTCATTTGCCACGCAAACACTTCCTGAGGACGCTACATGTAATAACATCGCATCTTATCTGCTTAATTACATGATGCTACTGAATTTAAGACCGCTGCAGGCATCCGGTTCCATGGTGTAATGGTTAGCACTCTGGACTTTGAATCCAGCGATCCGAGTTCGAGTCTCGGTGGAACCTGGCGCTGTGTTTTGCGATCGTTTCTAGAAATGAGTACGAGCCGGTAGTTGGAATTGTATATGCAGAATTTTAGCTACGATCATGTAATGCAAATTGTTAATTGCAGTCCACACGTGAATGGGGAACGCTGCAAATGCTTATGCTTTTGCTACTAGGATTAATAACGGGTCGTAAGGGGTTCAACTGCGAGAAGACGACCTCAGCTGTTTCTCCCAGCAGGAAAGACATCTCACCCTTTTGTGTGCTGCATGCGCATGCATTTAACAAACTTGCATGCGATGTACTAGTTCCTGGGAAACTAATAGAATCGTTGTACGTGCCAGTCTTTACGTATAGATATAAGTAAGCGAAGACGGCTTAATCCTGGCACGTAGATTGCTTTCCGCAAGACGCACCTGAGAGTCTGATGGGCCGGTGGCCCGACATGCAGTTTGTCCTGTTGCATGGCTTACTTTCAGAGAATCGCAAGTTTATCGTAGTGCTTGGTTGTCGCGAAAGTGAAAAGTAGGGCCTGTCCGGGATTTGAACCCGGGACCTCCTGCACCCAAAGCAGGAATCATACCCCTAGACCAACAGGCCGCACATGGAAGCAGACCTGCACCCCGCCACCTACTGAGGTCTTGCCGCACTTGCTAGTTGCAGCATCCGATCTGGACCATATTCTCAAAGAGGTTTCTTAATCCGGCACCTACAACATGCGCTGTGCTGAACACCAGTGTATGTGAATGCTGAAACAGCTGCTTGAGTTGTGTGACAGAATTTCGACCGTGTGAAGTGCAAATGTTATCGTGTCACGCACTATCCGCCCACTACGTAGCGTTCTGTGTCAGCACGCAGTTTTCGACGGTACTCTGTGTCCATAGCTGTTTTCATAGCTAGGCTGCTTCCAGCACAAAGCATCCACCATACGAAAGTGGCTGTTCGGCGATTTTGGTTACCTGAGCCTTCGACATCACTTCATGTACGAATACTGGCAAGAATTCTCGCTACATTCGAAGGTGCTCCTTCCACTTCCAGCCTACTTGGTTGGTTCATTTGCCACGCAAACACTTCCTGAGGACGCTACATGTAATAACATCGCATCTTATCTGCTTAATTACATGATGCTACTGAATTTAAGACCGCTGCAGGCATCCGGTTCCATGGTGTAATGGTTAGCACTCTGGACTTTGAATCCAGCGATCCGAGTGCGAGTCTCGGTGGAACCTGGCGCTGTGTTTTGCGATCGTTTCTAGAAATGAGTACGAGCCGGTAGTTGGAATTGTATATGCAGAATTTTAGCTACGATCATGTAATGCAAATTGTTAATTGCAGTCCACACGTGAATGGGGAACGCTGCAAATGCTTATGCTTTTGCTACTAGGATTAATAACGGGTCGTAAGGGGTTCAACTGCGAGAAGACGACCTCAGCTGTTTCTCCCAGCAGGAAAGACATCTCACCCTTTTGTGTGCTGCATGCGCATGCATTTAACAAACTTGCATGCGATGTACTAGTTCCTGGGAAACTAATAGAATCGTTGTACGTGCCAGTCTTTACGTATAGATATAAGTAAGCGAAGACGGCTTAATCCTGGCACGTAGATTGCTTTCCGCAAGACGCACCTGAGAGTCTGATGGGCCGGTGGCCCGACATGCAGTTTGTCCTGTTGCATGGCTTACTTTCAGAGAATCGCAAGTTTATCGTAGTGCTTGGTTGTCGCGAAAGTGAAAAGTAGGGCCTGTCCGGGATTTGAACCCGGGACCTCCTGCACCCAAAGCAGGAATCATACCCCTAGACCAACAGGCCGCACGTGGAAGTAGGTCTGCACCCCGCCACCTACTGAGATCTTGCCGCACTTGCTAGTTGCAGCATCCGATCTGGACCATATTCTCAAAGAGGTTTCTTAATCCGGCACCTACAACATGCGCTGTGCTGAACACCAGTGTATGTGAATGCTGAAACAGCTGCTTGAGTTGTGTGACAGAATTTCGACCGTGTGAAGTGCAAATGTTATCGTGTCACGCACTATCCGCCCACTACGTAGCGATCTGTGTCAGCACGCAGTTTTCGACGGTACTCTGTGTCCATAGCTGTTTTCATAGCTAGGCTGCTTCCAGCACAAAGCATCCACCATACGAAAGTGGCTGTTCGGCGATTTTGGTTACCTGAGCCTTCGACATCACTTCATGTACGAATACTGGCAAGAATTCTCGCTACATTCGAAGGTGCTCCTTCCACTTCCAGCCTACTTGGTTGGTTCATTTGCCACGCAAACACTTCCTGAGGACGCTACATGTAATAACATCGCATCTTATCTGCTTAATTACATGATGCTACTGAATTTAAGACCGCTGCAGGCATCCGGTTCCATGGTGTAATGGTTAGCACTCTGGACTTTGAATCCAGCGATCCGAGTTCGAGTCTCGGTGGAACCTGGCGCTGTGTTTTGCGATCGTTTCTAGAAATGAGTACGAGCCGGTAGTTGGAATTGTATATGCAGAATTTTAGCTACGATCATGTAATGCAAATTGTTAATTGCAGTCCACACGTGAATGGGGAACGCTGCAAATGCTTATGCTTTTGCTACTAGGATTAATAACGGGTCGTAAGGGGTTCAACTGCGAGAAGACGACCTCAGCTGTTTCTCCCAGCAGGAAAGACATCTCACCCTTTTGTGTGCTGCATGCGCATGCATTTAACAAACTTGCATGCGATGTACTAGTTCCTGGGAAACTAATAGAATCGTTGTACGTGCCAGTCTTTACGTATAGATATAAGTAAGCGAAGACGGCTTAATCCTGGCACGTAGATTGCTTTCCGCAAGACGCACCTGAGAGTCTGATGGGCCGGTGGCCCGACATGCAGTTTGTCCTGTTGCATGGCTTACTTTCAGAGAATCGCAAGTTTATCGTAGTGCTTGGTTGTCGCGAAAGTGAAAAGTAGGGCCTGTCCGGGATTTGAACCCGGGACCTCCTGCACCCAAAGCAGGAATCATACCCCTAGACCAACAGGCCGCACATGGAAGCAGGCCTGCACCCCGCCACCTACTGAGGTCTTGCCGCACTTGCTAGTTGCAGCATCCGATCTGGACCATATTCTCAAAGAGGTTTCTTAATCCGGCACCTACAACATGCGCTGTGCTGAACACCAGTGTATGTGAATGCTGAAACAGCTGCTTGAGTTGTGTGACAGAATTTCGACCGTGTGAAGTGCAAATGTTATCGTGTCACGCACTATCCGCCCACTACGTAGCGTTCTGTGTCAGCACGCAGTTTTCGACGGTACTCTGTGTCCATAGCTGTTTTCATAGCTAGGCTGCTTCCAGCACAAAGCATCCACCATACGAAAGTGGCTGTTCGGCGATTTTGGTTACCTGAGCCTTCGACATCACTTCATGTACGAATACTGGCAAGAATTCTCGCTACATTCGAAGGTGCTCCTTCCACTTCCAGCCTACTTGGTTGGTTCATTTGCCACGCAAACACTTCCTGAGGACGCTACATGTAATAACATCGCATCTTATCTGCTTAATTACATGATGCTACTGAATTTAAGACCGCTGCAGGCATCCGGTTCCATGGTGTAATGGTTAGCACTCTGGACTTTGAATCCAGCGATCCGAGTGCGAGTCTCGGTGGAACCTGGCGCTGTGTTTTGCGATCGTTTCTAGAAATGAGTACGAGCCGGTAGTTGGAATTGTATATGCAGAATTTTAGCTACGATCATGTAATGCAAATTGTTAATTGCAGTCCACACGTGAATGGGGAACGCTGCAAATGCTTATGCTTTTGCTACTAGGATTAATAACGGGTCGTAAGGGGTTCAACTGCGAGAAGACGACCTCAGCTGTTTCTCCCAGCAGGAAAGACATCTCACCCTTTTGTGTGCTGCATGCGCATGCATTTAACAAACTTGCATGCGATGTACTAGTTCCTGGGAAACTAATAGAATCGTTGTACGTGCCAGTCTTTACGTATAGATATAAGTAAGCGAAGACGGCTTAATCCTGGCACGTAGATTGCTTTCCGCAAGACGCACCTGAGAGTCTGATGGGCCGGTGGCCCGACATGCAGTTTGTCCTGTTGCATGGCTTACTTTCAGAGAATCGCAAGTTTATCGTAGTGCTTGGTTGTCGCGAAAGTGAAAAGTAGGGCCTGTCCGGGATTTGAACCCGGGACCTCCTGCACCCAAAGCAGGAATCATACCCCTAGACCAACAGGCCGCACGTGGAAGTAGGTCTGCACCCCGCCACCTAC
The DNA here is from genome assembly GCF_023898315.1 of Schistocerca nitens. Taxonomy (NCBI): domain Eukaryota; kingdom Metazoa; phylum Arthropoda; class Insecta; order Orthoptera; family Acrididae; genus Schistocerca; species Schistocerca nitens. Next base: position 96,944,321 of record NC_064615.1, on the reverse strand, counting down.
TGAGATCTTGCCGCACTTGCTAGTTGCAGCATCCGATCTGGACCATATTCTCAAAGAGGTTTCTTAATCCGGCACCTACAACATGCGCTGTGCTGAACACCAGTGTATGTGAATGCTGAAACAGCTGCTTGAGTTGTGTGACAGAATTTCGACCGTGTGAAGTGCAAATGTTATCGTGTCACGCACTATCCGCCCACTACGTAGCGATCTGTGTCAGCACGCAGTTTTCGACGGTACTCTGTGTCCATAGCTGTTTTCATAGCTAGGCTGCTTCCAGCACAAAGCATCCACCATACGAAAGTGGCTGTTCGGCGATTTTGGTTACCTGAGCCTTCGACATCACTTCATGTACGAATACTGGCAAGAATTCTCGCTACATTCGAAGGTGCTCCTTCCACTTCCAGCCTACTTGGTTGGTTCATTTGCCACGCAAACACTTCCTGAGGACGCTACATGTAATAACATCGCATCTTATCTGCTTAATTACATGATGCTACTGAATTTAAGACCGCTGCAGGCATCCGGTTCCATGGTGTAATGGTTAGCACTCTGGACATTGAATCCAGCGATCCGAGTTCGAGTCTCGGTGGAACCTGGCGCTGTGTTTTGCGATCGTTTCTAGAAATGAGTACGAGCCGGTAGTTGGAATTGTATATGCAGAATTTTAGCTACGATCATGTAATGCAAATTGTTAATTGCAGTCCACACGTGAATGGGGAACGCTGCAAATGCTTATGCTTTTGCTACTAGGATTAATAACGGGTCGTAAGGGGTTCAACTGCGAGAAGACGACCTCAGCTGTTTCTCCCAGCAGGAAAGACATCTCACCCTTTTGTGTGCTGCATGCGCATGCATTTAACAAACTTGCATGCGATGTACTAGTTCCTGGGAAACTAATAGAATCGTTGTACGTGCCAGTCTTTACGTATAGATATAAGTAAGCGAAGACGGCTTAATCCTGGCACGTAGATTGCTTTCCGCAAGACGCACCTGAGAGTCTGATGGGCCGGTGGCCCGACATGCAGTTTGTCCTGTTGCATGGCTTACTTTCAGAGAATCGCAAGTTTATCGTAGTGCTTGGTTGTCGCGAAAGTGAAAAGTAGGGCCTGTCCGGGATTTGAACCCGGGACCTCCTGCACCCAAAGCAGGAATCATACCCCTAGACCAACAGGCCGCACATGGAAGCAGGCCTGCACCCCGCCACCTACTGAGGTCTTGCCGCACTTGCTAGTTGCAGCATCCGATCTGGACCATATTCTCAAAGAGGTTTCTTAATCCGGCACGTACAACATGCGCTGTGCTGAACACCAGTGTATGTGAATGCTGAAACAGCTGCTTGAGTTGTGTGACAGAATTTCGACCGTGTGAAGTGCAAATGTTATCGTGTCACGCACTATCCGCCCACTACGTAGCGTTCTGTGTCAGCACGCAGTTTTCGACGGTACTCTGTGTCCATAGCTGTTTTCATAGCTAGGCTGCTTCCAGCACAAAGCATCCACCATACGAAAGTGGCTGTTCGGCGATTTTGGTTACCTGAGCCTTCGACATCACTTCATGTACGAATACTGGCAAGAATTCTCGCTACATTCGAAGGTGCTCCTTCCACTTCCAGCCTACTTGGTTGGTTCATTTGCCACGCAAACACTTCCTGAGGACGCTACATGTAATAACATCGCATCTTATCTGCTTAATTACATGATGCTACTGAATTTAAGACCGCTGCAGGCATCCGGTTCCATGGTGTAATGGTTAGCACTCTGGACTTTGAATCCAGCGATCCGAGTTCGAGTCTCGGTGGAACCTGGCGCTGTGTTTTGCGATCGTTTCTAGAAATGAGTACGAGCCGGTAGTTGGAATTGTATATGCAGAATTTTAGCTACGATCATGTAATGCAAATTGTTAATTGCAGTCCACACGTGAATGGGGAACGCTGCAAATGCTTATGCTTTTGCTACTAGGATTAATAACGGGTCGTAAGGGGTTCAACTGCGAGAAGACGACCTCAGCTGTTTCTCCCAGCAGGAAAGACATCTCACCCTTTTGTGTGCTGCATGCGCATGCATTTAACAAACTTGCATGCGATGTACTAGTTCCTGGGAAACTAATAGAATCGTTGTACGTGCCAGTCTTTACGTATAGATATAAGTAAGCGAAGACGGCTTAATCCTGGCACGTAGATTGCTTTCCGCAAGACGCACCTGAGAGTCTGATGGGCCGGTGGCCCGACATGCAGTTTGTCCTGTTGCATGGCTTACTTTCAGAGAATCGCAAGTTTATCGTAGTGCTTGGTTGTCGCGAAAGTGAAAAGTAGGGCCTGTCCGGGATTTGAACCCGGGACCTCCTGCACCCAAAGCAGGAATCATACCCCTAGACCAACAGGCCGCACATGGAAGCTGGCCTGCACCCCGCCACCTACTGAGGTCTTGCCGCACTTGCTAGTTGCAGCATCCGATCTGGACCATATTCTCAAAGAGGTTTCTTAATCCGGCACCTACAACATGCGCTGTGCTGAACACCAGTGTATGTGAATGCTGAAACAGCTGCTTGAGTTGTGTGACAGAATTTCGACCGTGTGAAGTGCAAATGTTATCGTGTCACGCACTATCCGCCCACTACGTAGCGTTCTGTGTCAGCACGCAGTTTTCGACGGTACTCTGTGTCCATAGCTGTTTTCATAGCTAGGCTGCTTCCAGCACAAAGCATCCACCATACGAAAGTGGCTGTTCGGCGATTTTGGTTACCTGAGCCTTCGACATCACTTCATGTACGAATACTGGCAAGAATTCTCGCTACATTCGAAGGTGCTCCTTCCACTTCCAGCCTACTTGGTTGGTTCATTTGCCACGCAAACACTTCCTGAGGACGCTACATGTAATAACATCGCATCTTATCTGCTTAATTACATGATGCTACTGAATTTAAGACCGCTGCAGGCATCCGGTTCCATGGTGTAATGGTTAGCACTCTGGACTTTGAATCCAGCGATCCGAGTGCGAGTCTCGGTGGAACCTGGCGCTGTGTTTTGCGATCGTTTCTAGAAATGAGTACGAGCCGGTAGTTGGAATTGTATATGCAGAATTTTAGCTACGATCATGTAATGCAAATTGTTAATTGCAGTCCACACGTGAATGGGGAACGCTGCAAATGCTTATGCTTTTGCTACTAGGATTAATAACGGGTCGTAAGGGGTTCAACTGCGAGAAGACGACCTCAGCTGTTTCTCCCAGCAGGAAAGACATCTCACCCTTTTGTGTGCTGCATGCGCATGCATTTAACAAACTTGCATGCGATGTACTAGTTCCTGGGAAACTAATAGAATCGTTGTACGTGCCAGTCTTTACGTATAGATATAAGTAAGCGAAGACGGCTTAATCCTGGCACGTAGATTGCTTTCCGCAAGACGCACCTGAGAGTCTGATGGGCCGGTGGCCCGACATGCAGTTTGTCCTGTTGCATGGCTTACTTTCAGAGAATCGCAAGTTTATCGTAGTGCTTGGTTGTCGCGAAAGTGAAAAGTAGGGCCTGTCCGGGATTTGAACCCGGGACCTCCTGCACCCAAAGCAGGAATCATACCCCTAGACCAACAGGCCGCACATGGAAGCAGGTCTGCACCCCGCCACCTACTGAGGTCTTGCCGCACTTGCTAGTTGCAGCATCCGATCTGGACCATATTCTCAAAGAGGTTTCTTAATCCGGCACCTACTACATGCGCTGTGCTGAACACCAGTGTATGTGAATGCTGAAACAGCTGCTTGAGTTGTGTGACAGAATTTCGACCGTGTGAAGTGCAAATGTTATCGTGTCACGCACTATCCGCCCACTACGTAGCGTTCTGTGTCAGCACGCAGTTTTCGACGGTACTCTGTGTCCATAGCTGTTTTCATAGCTAGGCTGCTTCCAGCACAAAGCATCCACCATACGAAAGTGGCTGTTCGGCGATTTTGGTTACCTGAGCCATCGACATCACTTCATGTACGAATACTGGCAAGAATTCTCGCTACATTCGAAGGTGCTCCTTCCACTTCCAGCCTACTTGGTTGGTTCATTTGCCACGCAAACACTTCCTGAGGACGCTACATGTAATAACATCGCATCTTATCTGCTTAATTACATGATGCTACTGAATTTAAGACCGCTGCAGGCATCCGGTTCCATGGTGTAATGGTTAGCACTCTGGACTTTGAATCCAGCGATCCGAGTGCGAGTCTCGGTGGAACCTGGCGCTGTGTTTTGCGATCGTTTCTAGAAATGAGTACGAGCCGGTAGTTGGAATTGTATATGCAGAATTTTAGCTACGATCATGTAATGCAAATTGTTAATTGCTGTCCACACGTGAATGGGGAACGCTGCAAATGCTTATGCTTTTGCTACTAGGATTAATAACGGGTCGTAAGGGGTTCAACTGCGAGAAGACGACCTCAGCTGTTTCTCCCAGCAGGAAAGACATCTCACCCTTTTGTGTGCTGCATGCGCATGCATTTAACAAACTTGCATGCGATGTACTAGTTCCTGGGAAACTAATAGAATCGTTGTACGTGCCAGTCTTTACGTATAGATATAAGTAAGCGAAGACGGCTTAATCCTGGCACGTAGATTGCTTTCCGCAAGACGCACCTGAGAGTCTGATGGGCCGGTGGCCCGACATGCAGTTTGTCCTGTTGCATGGCTTACTTTCAGAGAATCGCAAGTTTATCGTAGTGCTTGGTTGTCGCGAAAGTGAAAAGTAGGGCCTGTCCGGGATTTGAACCCGGGACCTCCTGCACCCAAAGCAGGAATCATACCCCTAGACCAACAGGCCGCACGTGGAAGCAGGTCTGCACCCCGCCACCTACTGAGATCTTGCCGCACTTGCTAGTTGCAGCATCCGATCTGGACCATATTCTCAAAGAGGTTTCTTAATCCGGCACCTACAACATGCGCTGTGCTGAACACCAGTGTATGTGAATGCTGAAACAGCTGCTTGAGTTGTGTGACAGAATTTCGACCGTGTGAAGTGCAAATGTTATCGTGTCACGCACTATCCGCCCACTACGTAGCGATCTGTGTCAGCACGCAGTTTTCGACGGTACTCTGTGTCCATAGCTGTTTTCATAGCTAGGCTGCTTCCAGCACAAAGCATCCACCATACGAAAGTGGCTGTTCGGCGATTTTGGTTACCTGAGCCTTCGACATCACTTCATGTACGAATACTGGCAAGAATTCTCGCTACATTCGAAGGTGCTCCTTCCACTTCCAGCCTACTTGGTTGGTTCATTTGCCACGCAAACACTTCCTGAGGACGCTACATGTAATAACATCGCATCTTATCTGCTTAATTACATGATGCTACTGAATTTAAGACCGCTGCAGGCATCCGGTTCCATGGTGTAATGGTTAGCACTCTGGGCTTTGAATCCAGCGATCCGAGTTCGAGTCTCGGTGGAACCTGGCGCTGTGTTTTGCGATCGTTTCTAGAAATGAGTACGAGCCGGTAGTTGGAATTGTATATGCAGAATTTTAGCTACGATCATGTAATGCAAATTGTTAATTGCAGTCCACACGTGAATGGGGAACGCTGCAAATGCTTATGCTTTTGCTACTAGGATTAATAACGGGTCGTAAGGGGTTCAACTGCGAGAAGACGACCTCAGCTGTTTCTCCCAGCAGGAAAGACATCTCACCCTTTTGTGTGCTGCATGCGCATGCATTTAACAAACTTGCATGCGATGTACTAGTTCCTGGGAAACTAATAGAATCGTTGTACGTGCCAGTCTTTACGTATAGATATAAGTAAGCGAAGACGGCTTAATCCTGGCACGTAGATTGCTTTCCGCAAGACGCACCTGAGAGTCTGATGGGCCGGTGGCCCGACATGCAGTTTGTCCTGTTGCATGGCTTACTTTCAGAGAATCGCAAGTTTATCGTAGTGCTTGGTTGTCGCGAAAGTGAAAAGTAGGGCCTGTCCGGGATTTGAACCCGGGACCTCCTGCACCCAAAGCAGGAATCATACTCCTAGACCAACAGGCCGCACATGGAAGCAGGCCTGCACCCCGCCACCTACTGAGGTCTTGCCGCACTTGCTAGTTGCAGCATCCGATCTGGACCATATTCTCAAAGAGGTTTCTTAATCCGGCACGTACAACATGCGCTGTGCTGAACACCAGTGTATGTGAATGCTGAAACAGCTGCTTGAGTTGTGTGACAGAATTTCGACCGTGTGAAGTGCAAATGTTATCGTGTCACGCACTATCCGCCCACTACGTAGCGTTCTGTGTCAGCACGCAGTTTTCGACGGTACTCTGTGTCCATAGCTGTTTTCATAGCTAGGCTGCTTCCAGCACAAAGCATCCACCATACGAAAGTGGCTGTTCGGCGATTTTGGTTACCTGAGCCTTCGACATCACTTCATGTACGAATACTGGCAAGAATTCTCGCTACATTCGAAGGTGCTCCTTCCACTTCCAGCCTACTTGGTTGGTTCATTTGCCACGCAAACACTTCCTGAGGACGCTACATGTAATAACATCGCATCTTATCTGCTTAATTACATGATGCTACTGAATTTAAGACCGCTGCAGGCATCCGGTTCCATGGTGTAATGGTTAGCACTCTGGACTTTGAATCCAGCGATCCGAGTTCGAGTCTCGGTGGAACCTGGCGCTGTGTTTTGCGATCGTTTCTAGAAATGAGTACGAGCCGGTAGTTGGAATTGTATATGCAGAACTTTAGCTACGATCATGTAATGCAAATTGTTAATTGCAGTCCACACGTGAATGGGGAACGCTGCAAATGCTTATGCTTTTGCTACTAGGATTAATAACGGGTCGTAAGGGGTTCAACTGCGAGAAGACGACCTCAGCTGTTTCTCCCAGCAGGAAAGACATCTCACCCTTTTGTGTGCTGCATGCGCATGCATTTAACAAACTTGCATGCGATGTACTAGTTCCTGGGAAACTAATAGAATCGTTGTACGTGCCAGTCTTTACGTATAGATATAAGTAAGCGAAGACGGCTTAATCCTGGCACGTAGATTGCTTTCCGCAAGACGCACCTGAGAGTCTGATGGGCCGGTGGCCCGACATGCAGTTTGTCCTGTTGCATGGCTTACTTTCAGAGAATCGCAAGTTTATCGTAGTGCTTGGTTGTCGCGAAAGTGAAAAGTAGGGCCTGTCCGGGATTTGAACCCGGGACCTCCTGCACCCAAAGCAGGAATCATACCCCTAGACCAACAGGCCGCACGTGGAAGCAGGTCTGCACCCCGCCACCTACTGAGATCTTGCCGCACTTGCTAGTTGCAGCATCCGATCTGGACCATATTCTCAAAGAGGTTTCTTAATCCGGCACGTACAACATGCGCTGTGCTGAACACCAGTGTATGTGAATGCTGAAACAGCTGCTTGAGTTGTGTGACAGAATTTCGACCGTGTGAAGTGCAAATGTTATCGTGTCACGCACTATCCGCCCACTACGTAGCGTTCTGTGTCAGCACGCAGTTTTCGACGGTACTCTGTGTCCATAGCTGTTTTCATAGCTAGGCTGCTTCCAGCACAAAGCATCCACCATACGAAAGTGGCTGTTCGGCGATTTTGGTTACCTGAGCCTTCGACATCACTTCATGTACGAATACTGGCAAGAATTCTCGCTACATTCGAAGGTGCTCCTTCCACTTCCAGCCTACTTGGTTGGTTCATTTGCCACGCAAACACTTCCTGAGGACGCTACATGTAATAACATCGCATCTTATCTGCTTAATTACATGATGCTCCTGAATTTAAGACCGCTGCAGGCATCCGGTTCCATGGTGTAATGGTTAGCACTCTGGACTTTGAATCCAGCGATCCGAGTTCGAGTCTCGGTGGAACCTGGCGCTGTGTTTTGCGATCGTTTCTAGAAATGAGTACGAGCCGGTAGTTGGAATTGTATATGCAGAACTTTAGCTACGATCATGTAATGCAAATTGTTAATTGCAGTCCACACGTGAATGGGGAACGCTGCAAATGCTTATGCTTTTGCTACTAGGATTAATAACGGGTCGTAAGGGGTTCAACTGCGAGAAGACGACCTCAGCTGTTTCTCCCAGCAGGAAAGACATCTCACCCTTTTGTGTGCTGCATGCGCATGCATTTAACAAACTTGCATGCGATGTACTAGTTCCTGGGAAACTAATAGAATCGTTGTACGTGCCAGTCTTTACGTATAGATATAAGTAAGCGAAGACGGCTTAATCCTGGCACGTAGATTGCTTTCCGCAAGACGCACCTGAGAGTCTGATGGGCCGGTGGCCCGACATGCAGTTTGTCCTGTTGCATGGCTTACTTTCAGAGAATCGCAAGTTTATCGTAGTGCTTGGTTGTCGCGAAAGTGAAAAGTAGGGCCTGTCCGGGATTTGAACCCGGGACCTCCTGCACCCAAAGCAGGAATCATACCCCTAGACCAACAGGCCGCACGTGGAAGCAGGTCTGCACCCCGCCACCTACTGAGATCTTGCCGCACTTGCTAGTTGCAGCATCCGATCTGGACCATATTCTCAAAGAGGTTTCTTAATCCGGCACCTACAACATGCGCTGTGCTGAACACCAGTGTATGTGAATGCTGAAACAGCTGCTTGAGTTGTGTGACAGAATTTCGACCGTGTGAAGTGCAAATGTTATCGTGTCACGCACTATCCGCCCACTACGTAGCGATCTGTGTCAGCACGCAGTTTTCGACGGTACTCTGTGTCCATAGCTGTTTTCATAGCTAGGCTGCTTCCAGCACAAAGCATCCACCATACGAAAGTGGCTGTTCGGCGATTTTGGTTACCTGAGCCTTCGACATCACTTCATGTACGAATACTGGCAAGAATTCTCGCTACATTCGAAGGTGCTCCTTCCACTTCCAGCCTACTTGGTTGGTTCATTTGCCACGCAAACACTTCCTGAGGACGCTACATGTAATAACATCGCATCTTATCTGCTTAATTACATGATGCTACTGAATTTAAGACCGCTGCAGGCATCCGGTTCCATGGTGTAATGGTTAGCACTCTGGGCTTTGAATCCAGCGATCCGAGTTCGAGTCTCGGTGGAACCTGGCGCTGTGTTTTGCGATCGTTTCTAGAAATGAGTACGAGCCGGTAGTTGGAATTGTATATGCAGAATTTTAGCTACGATCATGTAATGCAAATTGTTAATTGCAGTCCACACGTGAATGGGGAACGCTGCAAATGCTTATGCTTTTGCTACTAGGATTAATAACGGGTCGTAAGGGGTTCAACTGCGAGAAGACGACCTCAGCTGTTTCTCCCAGCAGGAAAGACATCTCACCCTTTTGTGTGCTGCATGCGCATGCATTTAACAAACTTGCATGCGATGTACTAGTTCCTGGGAAACTAATAGAATCGTTGTACGTGCCAGTCTTTACGTATAGATATAAGTAAGCGAAGACGGCTTAATCCTGGCACGTAGATTGCTTTCCGCAAGACGCACCTGAGAGTCTGATGGGCCGGTGGCCCGACATGCAGTTTGTCCTGTTGCATGGCTTACTTTCAGAGAATCGCAAGTTTATCGTAGTGCTTGGTTGTCGCGAAAGTGAAAAGTAGGGCCTGTCCGGGATTTGAACCCGGGACCTCCTGCACCCAAAGCAGGAATCATACCCCTAGACCAACAGGCCGCACATGGAAGCAGGCCTGCACCCCGCCACCTACTGAGGTCTTGCCGCACTTGCTAGTTGCAGCATCCGATCTGGACCATATTCTCAAAGAGGTTTCTTAATCCGGCACCTACAACATGCGCTGTGCTGAACACCAGTGTATGTGAATGCTGAAACAGCTGCTTGAGTTGTGTGACAGAATTTCGACCGTGTGAAGTGCAAATGTTATCGTGTCACGCACTATCCGCCCACTACGTAGCGTTCTGTGTCAGCACGCAGTTTTCGACGGTACTCTGTGTCCATAGCTGTTTTCATAGCTAGGCTGCTTCCAGCACAAAGCATCCACCATACGAAAGTGGCTGTTCGGCGATTTTGGTTACCTGAGCCTTCGACATCACTTCATGTACGAATACTGGCAAGAATTCTCGCTACATTCGAAGGTGCTCCTTCCACTTCCAGCCTACTTGGTTGGTTCATTTGCCACGCAAACACTTCCTGAGGACGCTACATGTAATAACATCGCATCTTATCTGCTTAATTACATGATGCTACTGAATTTAAGACCGCTGCAGGCATCCGGTTCCATGGTGTGTGTGTACTGCTGCGCTCCGATTGTGTTGTTTACATAGGTGTTCTGCTGTTGTCGTCTTTGCTGTCTGTCCGTTCATCTTCGTGTTTGTGTATCTTTGTCAGTGTTTGGCTGTTCATCACCGTTCTGTCTCTCACCGGAATTTCGGTTTTTTAACCGGAGTTTCATCCCTGTTCTGAATCATGTCTACGAACGTCAGGAAAAACACACTGGTCTTCGCTTTCGACAAGGAAACCCGTCATATTCAGCCAACGTCACTGGAAATACACGATTGGATAACTGAGGTAATTGGTGTCAACTCTGATTCCGTCCATACCATGCAGTTAGACAATGATAAATACTGTATTTTTGTTAAGTTTGAGAGCTCGGTGACGATAGATAGACTTTTAGCAAAGTGGGGTAGTGAAGTAGAATTCATTCACAGAGACGGCTCGAAGAGCAAAGTTCGGATCTGGCGAGCTGATATTGTTTACACTACCGTTCGCGTGCTTAACTTACCTATTGAAATTGATAATGATTTAATTAAGGATGCGCTTTGCAAGTATGGTGACGTTAAATCTGTTAATAATGAACGTTGGTCTCGTCACTACAAACTACAGTGTTTTAACGGAATTCGATCTGTGGAGATGGACATCAAGACCAATATTCCGTCTCATATATTTGTAAATGGCTACAAGGCGCAAATTGTGTATTCAGGTCAAGTACCGACCTGTCATGTTTGTAATGAGTCTGGTCACTTTAGACAGGATTGTCCGCGGCGGGTTTTTGTATTGAAAAGTAACCTAACGCAACGCCAGAAACTTACCCTAAACGATGTCTTGCCAAATAATGTATCAGTCCCGTTGGGTGTGGATACTGCCCAAGCAAACCACTCTGATTTATCCGTCAATGATATTACTCAATTTCCATGTTTAGATAAAAAGGCTGATCTTGATACCCCCGCATCCTCCGAATTGCAGACAAAAAAACGGCCCCATGAGATAACTGATAGCTGTTCTGACGACGAGTTGTCTGACAAATCTCACTCCGTGCGCAAACAAAAACAATGCGAGGAGGAGGTAATGCCACACCTCCAGGAAATACAGATGGAAGCTTGTAATCAATCAGAACGTAAACAGTTGGTGGGAAACTGCGAAGACGGGGATGTTTCTAGCAATAACCGCGAACCATCAGGAGGCGACACAGTTTGCACAGACGAGCAGACTTCTGACAATCGCCGGCCGCGGTGGTCTAGTGGTTCTGGCGCTGCAGTCCGGAACCGCGGGACTGCTACGGTCGCAGGTTCGAATCCTGCCTCGGGCATGGGTGTGTGTGATGTCCTTAGGTTAGTTAGGTTTAAGTAGTTCTAAGTTCTAGGGGACTTATGACCTAAGATGTTGAGTCCCATAGTGCTCAGAGCCATTTCTGACAATCACGAGCAACAATTAGTGTGTCTGGCTCAACCCTCTGTAACGGCTAGTGCTTCCCCGAACGGTACAGATCACACGACAGGACTAAGCAGTACCGGCCGTGTCTTACAGTTGGACGACCCGACAGGATCGGCGTCGCAACCGACCACCACAAAACCCGTTACAGAGCCTTCGGATGCCCCACGAAGGAAGATAAAGCCGCAACCGAATGTCAATGCTCCTCGTAATCAAGCGAAGTTAAAGAGCGCGAAAGGTACCACGCAACCCCATAATGTGCGTTACGAAACTGTCAGGCACGGGTCATTGAAAGAATCTCCTGAGGAACTTCCTGATAATCAATCTTCTACTGACTCAGGAGGAAAATCTCAAACCTAGACCGCACCAATACTGTAATTTGCAACCTCTCAATGGGACGTTCTGTTCTGTCTAAATTTTCTGTGTCTCCTAAGTAATAATTTAGTAGCATGTTATTTATTCACTGTCCTCACATCCAACGAGTAATAGCGCAATGACCCAGTGTTATACCATTGCTACTGTCAACATTAATAAAATACGGTCGGCATTGAAAATAGCAGCGCTAAAAGAATTTTTATATGATTCGGGAACTGATATAGCCCTGCTGCAGGAAGTTGTCACGTCGGATTTAAATATTCCCGGGTATGTTGCTCACCTAAATGTCTCCCACGAAACTAGCGTGGGGACAGCTTTTTTAATCCGAGATGGGATTCCAGTAACGGAAGTAGAACGACTGGAATCTGGAAGGGGAATAGGGCTCAAGATTTATGACGTGTCCCTTATTAACTTGTATGCCCCTTCCGGCAGCTCACATAGATCTGACAGAACACGATTTTTTAAAGACGAGGTAATATATTTATTACGCAAAAACCCCAGTCGCCTTATAATGGGAGGTGATTTTAATTGCGTCCTCAACAGGAAAGATCAGAGTCCGAATTTTAATTATTCTGCTGAATTAAAACATCTCGTTACTAGCTTAAAGCTAAAGGATGCTTGGGAATGCAAACACCCTGCTATTGTCGAGTACACTTATGCAACATCCAATGCATGCAGTAGACTCGATAGATTCTACATTACCGAAAATCTCGAAACAGCTCTATTGAAAACAGAAACAATTCCTGTCTACTTTTCGGACCATTCCGGTGTGTTGGCCTGTATCAATTTACAAGCGCAGCCAATCCGCCGCTTCAAAAACCAGTGGAATTTAAATGTCTCGCTGTTACCAGACCGTGAATTAGAAGATCAGATAAAAGACGCATGGGCGTTGTGCCTGCGTGCTCTTCCTAGATACGCGACTACCATAGACTGGTGGACAAAAATGACAAAGCCGAAACTTAGGAAGACGATCATGCAATATAGCTTTCAGAGGGCCAGAGATCTTAAAAACACTATAGAGTTCTATTACTCAGTACTCAGAGAGCTATATGGTCAAACATCTGGTTCACATCTTCGCCTGACAGATATCAAAAAAATTAAGGCTAAATTACTTAGCATTAAGAGGCATCAACTGGAAGGACTTAAAATAAAATCCAAGGCGAAATCTGTATCAGACGACGAAACAACTTCCCTATACCACCTTCTGAAGCACGCTAAAAACAGAAGAACAATGCTTATCGACGAATTACGGACGCCGAATGGTACAAGTCTTAGGACACAGAAGGAGATTCTGAATGAGATCTATCGCTACTTCGATAAATTATATTCTGAAAATTCCAGCTGCGAGGAATCTATTGATGATTTCCTCGACTTTCTTGTGCCACAGCTGACGGATGATGACAACGTTACCTTCCTGTCGCACGTATGTAATGAGGACGTTTATGAGACTCTGTGTAACTCCCCTCTGAAAAAATCCCCGGGTCCTGATGGTCTACCAGCAGAATTTTATGTCCACTATTGGCCGATAGTGGGAGGGACAATTACAGCGATTGTAAATGAAGTTCTTCAGGGCGCAATGTTACCCTCTGAATTTAAAGAAAGTAAAATAGTCCTTATCCCCAAAACTAAAGGACACACAGATCTTACTAACTTCCGACCGATTTCGTTGCTCAATGCGGACTATAAAATAGTAGCAAGAATTCTCAACAAGAAAATTTCATCCTTAGCAAGTAGACTGATTAGTCCGTATCAACACTGCATTGCAGGTAAAACTCTGTTTCATAATTTAGCGGAATTTCGGGATATAATTGCAATCACTTCAGTCACTAACATCAAATGTGCCCTGGTTTTCCTGGATTTCCATAAAGCATTCGATCTCGTGAATCATCTCTACCTCTTCAAGACGTTAAAAAAGCTTGGTTTCCAAGAACGAGCCTTAAACGTAATAAAAAACGTGGCGACAGGAATAAACGCATGCATAGCAGTTAACAGTCAGGCTACGAGAAAATTTCAAATACGACGCGGTGTTCCTCAGGGAAGCCCCCTTTCTATGTCACTCTTTGCCATTTCACTGGACCCATTTCTTAAACGTATTCACGATAAATTAACAGGAATAACACTGTCAGGGTGCAAAACAGCTATAAAAGCTTATGCTGATGATGTAGACGTCAAATCAGAAATAATGACGATGTAGCTACGTTAGCTGCAGTGATTCAGACTTACTGCAGTGCGTCTGGGGCAAATTCAAATGAAAAGAAAAGCAAAATTTTACATCTTAGGGGTTTTGAGCACATAAACGTAGAGTGGGCAAAGCTGGTCAGGCAGCATACGACGCTTGGTGTTACATTAACCGCATGCCCAATGAAAATGACTGCGTTGAATTGGAAAGCTGCGGCACGGAAAGTGCAGGGTGCTATAATGGAAAATTTATCACGGAACATGAATCAGATTCAGAGGATTAAGTACATCAACACGTGTATCTTAGCTACAGCATATCACACTGCTCAGCTCTTTCCACTACCCAAAATGGTAGCCAGGAACATAACGTCCAGAATCACAAATTTTCTGTGGAAAGGAGAACTGTTTCGAGTAACCGCCAAAGTGGCCACCTTACATCCCAGAAATGGTGGTTTAGGTCTAATCAATATTACCAACAAAGCCTCTGCCCTCTTCGTCAAAAGGCAACTAACTATCATTAGAGAAGTACCGGAAAGTATTTCAAGCCGACTTTTTGAAATTCTCAAACCTCGCAGCCTGCAGCCTCCTATTGATGTGCAAAACATTAACAATCGTCTCCAGCACGTGCGAGCCTTTTATATTGAACTTAGCTACTTGAGGGACGAAGTTACACGGCTACGTCACCTAACGTCAAAAGACATTATGCGGCTCTGGCAGACATGTGAAGGAAAGAATAAAGTAGAGAGACAGTTTCCTCACATACACTGGACTGCTATCTGGCAAAACATCAATTTAAAAGTTTTATCTTCTGACATAAGAACAGCATGGTACAAAGCCGTTAATAATATCATTAGCACCAACGAAAGATTATATGAAATTGGCCTCAGTGACACCGATCTATGTCAACGATGTCGACTAGTGGACACAATTATCCACAGATACACTTGCGGCGGCAATATACATATCTGGAATTGGCTCAAAGTGCAAATAGCTCTCATTACAAGGTCTTCACCACAGTACATCTCGCTGTCAGTGCTGCACAGACCACAAGACCGTTATTTTCCAGAGACGAAGAATAATGCTGTTTATTGGCTCCTGGGAAATTATGTAACTTACGTAACTCATGACGCTGGAACTGACACCGTTACAGATTTCCAGATATACTTACAGTGCAAATACCACAAAATACGTACTTATGCGGACCACAAGAAGAAATATGGTAATATGCTACAAATTATATTTGATAGAATGGGAATAGGCTAATAACCATCAACCTAAAGCACACAGTATTGAGTGAATATATTACTATGTGCAGAAGCATTGTGTGTTTCATTTCTTATACTTTCATTTTTGTTGATTTTCCATTATGACAAAATGGTCAAAAACGACAACTGATAAAAAATAAATAAAAAAAAAAAACTTAAAAAAAATGAAAGGAACAACAGGTAGAAGATTGAGTTATATTTTTCATTTCATGCACATGAAGGGCAATTACTTATTTCAAGAAAGAATTCTTTTCATTTAATCATGATAATATAAAAAACCATACAAAAAAGAGGAAACACAAATTACAAAAAAAAAAAAAAAAAAAAAATTAAATACATTTTAAAAAATTGCCAAAGGCGGCAGTTGTATTTTTGGACCATAGGAGGGACAAGGTCGAAAATCAGTGATGGGTATGGTGGAGACATTGCGGCCAGGCCTCAGATTATTTTTGACCCCTGCCCGCTTTGCCTCCCCCTGCCTATTACTGAAAAAAAAAAAAAAAAAAAAGTTGGAAAATAATAAAAACAATGGATAAGGCGTAAAAAAAAATAAAAAAAAAATAAAAAAAAAATGGTGTAATGGTTAGCACTCTGGACTTTGAATCCAGCGATCCGAGTTCGAGTCTCGGTGGAACCTGGCGCTGTGTTTTGCGATCGTTTCTAGAAATGAGTACGAGCCGGTAGTTGGAATTGTATTTGCAGAATTTTTGTTAATTGCAGTCCACACGTGAATGGGGAACGCTGCAAATGCTTATGCTTTTGCTACTAGGATTAATAACGGGTCGTAAGGGGTTCAACTGCGAGAAGACGACCTCAGCTGTTTCTCCCAGCAGGAAAGACATCTCACCCTTTTGTGTGCTGCATGCGCATGCATTTAACAAACTTGCATGCGATGTACTAGTTCCTGGGAAACTAATAGAATCGTTGTACGTGCCAGTCTTTACGTATAGATATAAGTAAGCGAAGACGGCTTAATCCTGGCACGTAGATTGCTTTCCGCAAGACGCACCTGAGAGTCTGATGGGCCGGTGGCCCGACATGCAGTTTGTCCTGTTGCATGGCTTACTTTCAGAGAATCGCAAGTTTATCGTAGTGCTTGGTTGTCGCGAAAGTGAAAAGTAGGGCCTGTCCGGGATTTGAACCCGGGACCTCCTGCACCCAAAGCAGGAATCATACCCCTAGACCAACAGGCCGCACATGGAAGCAGGCCTGCACCCCGCCACCTACTGAGGTCTTGCCGCACTTGCTAGTTGCAGCATCCGATCTGGACCATATTCTCAAAGAGGTTTCTTAATCCGGCACCTACAACATGCGCTGTGCTGAACACCAGTGTATGTGAATGCTGAAACAGCTGCTTGAGTTGTGTGACAGAATTTCGACCGTGTGAAGTGCAAATGTTATCGTGTCACGCACTATCCGCCCACTACGTAGCGTTCTGTGTCAGCACGCAGTTTTCGACGGTACTCTGTGTCCATAGCTGTTTTCATAGCTAGGCTGCTTCCAGCACAAAGCATCCACCATACGAAAGTGGCTGTTCGGCGATTTTGGTTACCTGAGCCTTCGACATCACTTCATGTACGAATACTGGCAAGAATTCTCGCTACATTCGAAGGTGCTCCTTCCAGCCTACTTGGTTGGTTCATTTGCCACGCAAACTCTTCCTGAGGACGCTACATGTAATAACATCGCATCTTATCTGCTTAATTACATGATGCTACTGAATTTAAGACCGCTGCAGGCATCCGGTTCCATGGTGTAATGGTTAGCACTCTGGACTTTGAATCCAGCGATCCGAGTTCGAGTCTCGGTGGAACCTGGCGCTGTGTTTTGCAATCGTTTCTAGAAATGAGTACGAGCCGGTAGTTGGAATTGTATATGCAGAATTTTAGCTACGATCATGTAATGCAAATTGTTAATTGCAGTCCACACGTGAATGGGGAACGCTGCAAATGCTTATGCTTTTGCTACCAGGATTAATAACGGGTCGTAAGGGGTTCAACTGCGAGAAGACGACCTCAGCTGTTTCTCCCAGCAGGAAAGACATCTCACCCTTTTGTGTGCTGCATGCGCATGCATTTAACAAACTTGCATGCGATGTACTAGTTCCTGGGAAACTAATAGAATCGTTGTACGTGCCAGTCTTTACGTATAGATATAAGTAAGCGAAGACGGCTTAATCCTGGCACGTAGATTGCTTTCCGCAAGACGCACCTGAGAGTCTGATGGGCCGGTGGCCCGACATGCAGTTTGTCCTGTTGCATGGCTTACTTTCAGAGAATCGCAAGTTTATCGTAGTGCTTGGTTGTCGCGAAAGTGAAAAGTAGGGCCTGTCCGGGATTTGAACCCGGGATCTCCTGCACCCAAAGCAGGAATCATACCCCTAGACCAACTTTTTTTTTTTTTTTTTTTTTTTTTAGGCCGGATTTGAACCAGCGACCTATGGATAACTGTGAATCGCCCACTACAGTCCACCGCTCTACCAACTTTTTTTTTTTTTTTTTTTTTTTTTTTTTTTTTTTTTACGAAGGTTCCACCGAGATTCGAACTCGGATCGCTGGATTCAGAGTCCAGAGTGCTAACCGTTACACCATTTTTTTTTTTTTTAATTTTGACAGGATTCGAACCTGCAATCTTCGGATCCGAAGTCCGACGCCTTATCCATTTTTTTTTTTATGTTTTTTTTTTTTCGAATGCTCTACGACTTTTTTTTTTTTTTTAATCCGAAGTCCGACGCCTTATCCACTTTTTTTTTTCTTTTTTGAATCATACCCCTTTTTTTATTTCTTTATTTGTTTGGTAATGTAAAACCGGCTGTAAAATCGTCGGGAGTGAATCCTTTCTCTTGTGCGCCTGGTGACGGAGGTCGGGGTCAGAGACGCGCCGCAAAAGCAGTGGGGCCTATTCGCGGCACTGCCAGTACTTCGCGCTCCAAACCCCTCCCATGTCACCATGAAAGACAATCAGTGGTCACTAGCCTATTCCCATCCTTTCGAAAACAATGTGGAGCATATTACCAAATGTCTTCTTATGAGCCGGGTACTGGAGCATCTTTGCAAATTCTGTTTCCATATACATTAAAAATTCAAGGTGATTGTCGCCTCCAACGTTGTTAAAAATGTAACTGGTGAACTTCCCCTTGAGCCAGATCACTGTATTGTTTTTCGTCTGAGGGAAGTAGCGATCAGCGGGGCGGTACAAATGCTGAGGGGTAAAAGTGGGCGCAGCGGTCCTGGTGATGAGGGCAAGTTTCTCTCTGATCCACTGCCAGTTGTAATTATGGCCGCCACACGTATATCGATGACACACAGTGTCGACAAGGTGACATTTGCCACAGAGGTTTGTGTCACTTAACCCTATTCCGAAGAGACGTTCATTAGTACAGATGAGATTATGGATAACTTTGTACCACGCTGTCCGTGCATCACTCGAAAGAACCGAACAACTAATATTTTTCCAGACGACGTCCCATGCGAATCCAGGGAACTTGGATTCTATGACATTGTTCCTGTGCAGCTGTTGCCGTTCTGCTAAAATCGCTTTCGCCGTGACTGTCGGCGACCGTAAAAGTTCTTTGCTGATGTAGCTGCACTCAAGATAAAAGTTCCTTATATGTTTAAGTTTAAAACTGATGTGCTGAAGATGGACTGGGGGGTCGACACTTTGCGGCCGGACTATATTGTACAACTTCGCCGTGAGGCATTCCGGGGAGTTGGACATGATAGTTAATGTTCTGTTGACATATAATGCCATTGCTTTACAGTTAATGTCCGTCAATCCCAGGCCCCCTTTACAAGGATCCAGAATTGCTGTCTTGCCCGAGACACGAAATATTTCCCCACGCCACAAAAAATTTGTTAAGCGGGACATAATGGCCTTTGCTATCATGGCGGGAAGAGGGAAAATCTGTGCAGTGTAGTAAGCCTTGGACAAGATATAAGTGTTTAATAAGCGAACCCTTTGAAATTGGTCCAGGCAGCGGGAGTGATTGGCAATCAATGCCCCCTGGATAGTCCGTAAAACCTCGCGCCAATCTATCGAGATCATTCGGAAAATGGATGTCGTCAGGACTATTCCAATAGCTTTATGTTGATGGACAGGAGTCGCCCACGCAATGCGCAACTGGGCAAGCCCCTTGAGGTTTAGAAATTTACTTTTTTGAACGTTCTGCCTCGCACCGGATGCCGAACAATAGGCCGCGAGCGCCAACTCGAGGTGTGACACATCCGCCTGATTTCTAATGATGACGCCAACGTCATCCGCATATGCGCCCACCACAGTTTTCATTCCTGAAACTGTAAGTCCGGTGAGCCGACATCGTAGCTGTCGTAAAAAGGGTTCGAGAGAAAGAACAAAAAGCAGCATTGACAAGGGACTGCCTTGTGGGACGCCTCGTCGTATTTCAATGCGCTGCGTCAACTGGCAATTAACAGAGAGTTGTGCTGTGATTCCCATCGCCACGTTCTTGATGACGGCTATGGAGGTGGCAAGAAATCCCATCCGGCGCAACGTCTCTATCAGATACGGATGATCGACCCGATCAAACGCTTTGTGGAAATCGACAAAAAGCAGTCCACATTTAATATTGCATGCGTGAGTCAGGGCAACGACGTCCCGGTATAAAGCAGCAGTTTGTAGGATGGTCTTCTTAAAGGCACAAGTCTGTTGGGGGCAAATGATTTTAGCGGTGAGCGGCATAATGCGGTGATGGAGTACTCGAGCGAGAAGTTTATAATCAGAGTTCAAAAGTGAAATCGGTCGGAGGTTAGTTAAACGTTTGCAACCCTTGTTCTTCGGGAGAAGTACAATTTTGCACTGTTTGAATTCTGCTGGCACCGGTGTTCCCCGTAAGACTTCATTGATTAGTTGGGTGAACTTATCTCCTATTAAATGCCAAAACCTTTTATAGAATTCAACGGGGAGGCCGTCAGGTCCTGGCGATTTGTTAACGGCAGAATTGCAGATTACGGCGTAAACATCATCATTTTCGACAGTCGAAGAAATAGCGTCATTGTCATCTCCCGTAAGTTGTGGAGTATGAGAGCCAAAAAGTTCGTCATAATCGTCCACATTTGTATCCCCCGGTGCATACATGTTTGAATAGTAAGCGGAGATTTCCTGGAGTATTCCCCGCTGCGTGCTGATTTTGGTACCATCCTCGAGTTGAAGTTCGTCTATGAAAGTGCCTCGCCTAGTTTTGCTGTCGCGAATAAGATGATACAAGGCAGCAGTCTCATCTGCAATGACGGATTTCGCTTTGGACCGTACCTTAAGGCCCTCCAGTTCTTGACGTTTCAAGCGCAGTAATTTGGCTTTTATCAGTTTGACATCTTTCAGGCGTGTCGTCACTGCTCCCGCCTGATCATAAAGATCCCGTAGCACACTGTAATAGAACTCGACGGTGGTTTTCCGTTCCCTAGCCCTGCGGATACTAAAGGATATTAAAACACTCCTGATCTTTGGCTTCGCCCGTCTGGTCCACCATTCAATCACACTTCGAAAGTTGTGAAGTGAACGGAGACACAGCACCCATGCAGCAGCTATTTCGTCTTCTAATTCTGTGTCCGACAATAGAGAAACATTGAGATGCCACTGGTTGCGTACTCGGCGAGTAGGTTGTTGTGGCAGATTGAGACATGTTAACAACGCACTATGGTCGGAGAAAATGACGGGAACAGTTTCAGCGTGTGTTACGTTGCTTTTTAAATCATCCGAAACATAAATTCTGTCGATTCTGCTAGAAGAGTTGGCAACGGTATGAGTAAATTTCACCAGTGTGGGGTATTTTACCTCCCACACATCGTGCAGTTTGAGGTCAGCAACAAGGCGTCGCAGCTCACCAGAATAATTAAAATTAGGAGTCTGATCTTTGCGGCCCAGAACACAATTAAAGTCACCACCGAGTATCAGTGGTGAGGGATTTCGCCGCAAAAGGTAAATGATATCGTCTTTGAAGAATGCGGCTCGTGCTGCCCGGTGACTACTACCAGAGGGTGCATATAAATTGACAAAAGTGACCCCTGCTATTGTAAGTCCAATCCCTCTCCCCGACTCTAACGTTTCAACTGTTTGTACTGGAATGCCTTCCCGAACTAAAATGGCAGTACCGACGTGCGCTTCCGGTGAAACATTGTAAAAACCTACAAATCCGGGAAAGTCGAGGCGGGGCGAGACAACCTCCTGAAGAAAGGCGATGTCAGTCGCTGAGTCGTAGAGAAACTGTTTGAGAGCAGCGAGTTTTAAATCCGACTGGATCCTGTTAATATTGAGGGTGGAAAGCGTGTAGGATTGCAACATGAAGCACGGAGATATCTAACCAACTATCAAGCCATCATTCCACGCCAGAACCTTCGTGAGAATCTGACTTGGAAGGTGCGTCAGCATCGGCGTGGGAACCTTTCTTTTTAGGCTTCCTGCGAACAACATTGACATTTGGTTTCACCGAGTGGCGGCGCCAACCTCCCGTTGAGAAATTCGCAGCGGAAGGCGGGGTAGGAGGATCGGAGCTGACGTCAGGTGCCAGCTCCTCCTCCGCTGCACACGGTGGTTGCTCAGACTGCAAAACTACTTCCGGCGTCCTATCTCTTCCACATTCTCTTTCGGGAGCGGAGTGGTTATCAACAGTGGAACCTTCCGTTTGTTTGTTGTCGGGCTGAGGCGGTGACGTAGCCAGCTGTTGACGCTCACGCATGTCCACGACCTGGCTACAAACGGTGTCAACATCGGTCGGTCGGTCGGTCTGCATCGGTTGACATGCCTCAGGTGACAGGCGTGGTACTGAAGCTACCGCGGCCTGTTCGTTTACGGGTAATGGATCCAACTTTGCAACTGTCACCGGAGAATTGGCGCTACAAACCGAAAGCATGGAATGTTCGGAGCCCGGAATCTCAAACAGCGGTTGCGAAGTGCCATCGACAGAAGTCTTAGCCACATTAATGTCATCTTCGTCTGCACTACCGCTATCGTACGTGCGGCGTCTCTTGTGAGTAACGACACTACTTTGAACAACAGAAGAGTCTGAAGTCTCCTTTCGCGCTAGCGGTGGAAAGTCAGCAGCACGATGCTGCGCCCTATCTTCATCTTTGTCCGGGATGGAGGAACTTGACCCATCTGACACAGAAGTTTCCTTCACAAGGTCGGCCAGAGTTAACTTTTTTCGCTGCTGTAAGTGGGTTTGCAAAACAAAGACCCGTTTCGGACAATCCTGCCTCATATGTCCACTCTCATTACAGACATGACAGGTCAAAGTCTGTCCACTGTACATAACATGCGCTTTATATCCGCAAACTTGAACATGAGAGGGAATATTATGCTTGACATGCATGTCGACCGAACGCACACCGCTAAAGCATTGCAACCGGTGTTGGCTGGACCACCGTTCATTCCTAATTAGCTTGATATCCCCATACTTAGAAAGAACATCTTTTAAATAACAGTTGTCAACCTCGGGGGGCAAGTTAAAAACACGCACATGCTTGTAATCAACATCAGCATTAGAAACTGTGACCTTACTCACCGAATTGTCACGGTGTCGGAATTCAGCTTCCCCATCAAATTTGTTTAAGATCCGTTCCAGCACCAAAGGTGAGAGCAGCTTGACATAGAAACAGTATTGTTCCAGATCATAGTAAGCCGTATGTATCTGATCAGATGTGAGGCCAACAACATCAACAATCCAGTCGTGAATTTCCAGTGAGCTGGGTTGTACATACCGGGTAGACTTGTCAAAACCAAATCGCACAGTAAGCTTCCTGGGAAACATGGTAGACATTTCAGCAGATAAACAGCGGCCAAAACCGCTTTCAAGAAAGAAACAAAAGAGACGTCGACTACACAAGGACAACGACACAAAACACTAACACACACTGAACGAAGAGCAACAAGAATTAGTCACGACTTCGAAACACAGCAGCTAAGCGGAGCGCTAACACGTCCTCACAGCACGCCGTCTGAAGCGGAACTGGACGGGCCGCACATGGAAGCAGGTCTGCACCCCGCCACCTACTGAGGTCTTGCCGCACTTGCTAGTTGCAGCATCCGATCTGGACCATATTCTCAAAGAGGTTTCTTAATCCGGCACCTACAACATGCGCTGTGCTGAACACCAGTGTATGTGAATGCTGAAACAGCTGCTTGAGTTGTGTGACAGAATTTCGACCGTGTGAAGTGCAAATGTTATCGTGTCACGCACTATCCGCCCACTACGTAGCGTTCTGTGTCAGCACGCAGTTTTCGACGGTACTCTGTGTCCATAGCTGTTTTCATAGCTAGGCTGCTTCCAGCACAAAGCATCCACCATACGAAAGTGGCTGTTCGGCGATTTTGGTTACCTGAGCCTTCGACATCACTTCATGTACGAATACTGGCAAGAATTCTCGCTACATTCGAAGGTGCTCCTTCCACTTCCAGCCTACTTGGTTGGTTCATTTGCCACGCAAACACTTCCTGAGGACGCTACATGTAATAACATCGCATCTTATCTGCTTAATTACATGATGCTACTGAATTTAAGACCGCTGCAGGCATCCGGTTCCATGGTGTAATGGTTAGCACTCTGGACTTTGAATCCAGCGATCCGAGTTCGAGTCTCGGTGGAACCTGGCGCTGTGTTTTGCGATCGTTTCTAGAAATGAGTACGAGCCGGTAGTTGGAATTGTATTTGTAGAATTTTTGTTAATTGCAGTCCACACGTGAATGGGGAACGCTGCAAATGCTTATGCTTTTGCTACTAGGATTAATAACGGGTCGTAAGGGGTTCAACTGCGAGAAGACGACCTCAGCTGTTTCTCCCAGCAGGAAAGACATCTCACCCTTTTGTGTGCTGCATGCGCATGCATTTAACAAACTTGCATGCGATGTACTAGTTCCTGGGAAACTAATAGAATCGTTGTACGTGCCAGTCTTTACGTATAGATATAAGTAAGCGAAGACGGCTTAATCCTGGCACGTAGATTGCTTTCCGCAAGACGCACCTGAGAGTCTGATGGGCCGGTGGCCCGACATGCAGTTTGTCCTGTTGCATGGCTTACTTTCAGAGAATCGCAAGTTTATCGTAGTGCTTGGTTGTCGCGAAAGTGAAAAGTAGGGCCTGTCCGGGATTTGAACCCGGGACCTCCTGCACCCAAAGCAGGAATCATACCCCTAGACCAACAGGCCGCACATGGAAGCAGGTCTGCACCCCGCCACCTACTGAGGTCTTGCCGCACTTGCTAGTTGCAGCATCCGATCTGGACCATATTCTCAAAGAGGTTTCTTAATCCGGCACCTACAACATGCGCTGTGCTGAACACCAGTGTATGTGAATGCTGAAACAGCTGCTTGAGTTGTGTGACAGAATTTCGACCGTGTGAAGTGCAAATGTTATCGTGTCACGCACTATCCGCCCACTACGTAGCGTTCTGTGTCAGCACGCAGTTTTCGACGGTACTCTGTGTCCATAGCTGTTTTCATAGCTAGGCTGCTTCCAGCACAAAGCATCCACCATACGAAAGTGGCTGTTCGGCGATTTTGGTTACCTGAGCCTTCGACATCACTTCATGTACGAATACTGGCAAGAATTCTCGCTACATTCGAAGGTGCTCCTTCCAGCCTACTTGGTTGGTTCATTTGCCACGCAAACTCTTCCTGAGGACGCTACATGTAATAACATCGCATCTTATCTGCTTAATTACATGATGCTACTGAATTTAAGACCGCTGCAGGCATCCGGTTCCATGGTGTAATGGTTAGCACTCTGGACTTTGAATCCAGCGATCCGAGTTCGAGTCTCGGTGGAACCTGGCGCTGTGTTTTGCGATCGTTTCTAGAAATGAGTACGAGCCGGTAGTTGGAGTTGTATATGCAATTGGTAATTGCAGTCTACACGTGAATGGGGAACGCTGCAAATGCTTATGATTTTGCTAATAGGATTAATAACGGGACGTAAGGGGATCAACTGCGAGAAGACGACCTCAGCTGTTTCTCCCAGCAAGAAAGACATCTCACCCTTTTGTGTGCTGCATGCGCATGCATTTAACAAACTTGCATGCGAAGTACTAGTTCCTGGGAAACTAATAGAATCGTTGTACGTGCCAGTCTTTACGTATAGGTATAAGTAAGCGAAGACGGCTTAATCCTGACAGGTAGATTGCTTTCCACAAGACGCACCTGAGGGTCTGATGGGCCGGTGGCACGACATGCAGTTTGTCCTGTTGCATGGCTTACTTTCAGAGAATCGCAAGTTTATCGTAGTGCTTGGTTGTCGCGAAAGTGAAAAGTAGAGCCTGTCCGGGATTTGAATCCGGGACCTCCTGCACCCAAAGCAGGAATCATACCCCTAGACCAACAGGCCGCACATGGAAGCAGGTCTGCACCCCGCCACCTACTGAGGTCTTGCCGCACTTGCTAGTTGCAGCATCCGATCTGGACCATATTCTCAAAGAGGTTTCTTAATCCGGCACCTACAACATGCGCTGTGCTGAACACCAGTGTATGTGAATGCTGAAACAGCTGCTTGAGTTGTGTGACAGAATTTCGACCGTGTGAAGTGCAAATGTTATCGTGTCACGCACTATCCGCCCACTACGTAGCGTTCTGTGTCAGCACGCAGTTTTCGACGGTACTCTGTGTCCATAGCTGTTTTCATAGCTAGGCTGCTTCCAGCACAAAGCATCCACCATACGAAAGTGGCTGTTCGGCGATTTTGGTTACCTGAGCCTTCGACATCACTTCATGTACGAATACTGGCAAGAATTCTCGCTACATTCGAAGGTGCTCCTTCCACTTCCAGCCTACTTGGTTGGTTCATTTGCCACGCAAACACTTCCTGAGTACGCTACATGTAATAACATCGCATCTTATCTGCTTAATTACATGATGCTACTGAATTTAAGACCGCTGCAGGCATCCGGTTCCATGGTGTAATGGTTAGCACTCTGGACTTTGAATCCAGCGATCCGAGTTCGAGTCTCGGTGGAACCTGGCGCTGTGTTTTGCGATCGTTTCTAGAAATGAGTACGAGCCGGTAGTTGGAGTTGTATATGCAATTGGTAATTGCAGTCCAAACGTGAATGGGGAACGCTGCAAATGCTTATGATTTTGCTAATAGGATTAATAACGGGACGTAAGGGGATCAACTGCGAGAAGACGACCTCAGCTGTTTCTCCCAGCAAGAAAGACATCTCACCCTTTTGTGTGCTGCATGCGCATGCATTTAACACACTTGCATGCGAAGTACTAGTTCCTGGGAAACTAATAGAATCGTTGTACGTGCCAGTCTTTACGTATAGGTATAAGTAAGCGAAGACGGCTTAATCCTGACAGGTAGATTGCTTTCCACAAGACGCACCTGAGGGTCTGATGGGCCGGTGGCACGACATGCAGTTTGTCCTGTTGCATGGCTTACTTTCAGAGAATCGCAAGTTTATCGTAGTGCTTGGTTGTCGCGAAAGTGAAAAGTAGGGCCTGTCCGGGATTTGAACCCGGGACCTCCTGCACCCAAAGCAGGAATCATACCCCTAGACCAACAGGCCGCACATGGAAGCAGGTCTGCACCCCGCCACCTACTGAGGTCTTGCCGCACTTGCTAGTTGCAGCATCCGATCTGGACCATATTCTCAAAGAGGTTTCTTAATCCGGCACCTACAACATGCGCTGTGCTGAACACCAGTGTATGTGAATGCTGAAACAGCTGCTTGAGTTGTGTGACAGAATTTCGACCGTGTGAAGTGCAAATGTTATCGTGTCACGCACTATCCGCCCACTACGTAGCGTTCTGTGTCAGCACGCAGTTTTCGACGGTACTCTGTGTCCATAGCTGTTTTCATAGCTAGGCTGCTTCCAGCACAAAGCATCCACCATACGAAAGTGGCTGTTCGGCGATTTTGGTTACCTGAGCCTTCGACATCACTTCATGTACGAATACTGGCAAGAATTCTCGCTACATTCGAAGGTGCTCCTTCCACTTCCAGCCTACTTGGTTGGTTCATTTGCCACGCAAACACTTCCTGAGTACGCTACATGTAATAACATCGCATCTTATCTGCTTAATTACATGATGCTACTGAATTTAAGACCGCTGCAGGCATCCGGTTCCATGGTGTAATGGTTAGCACTCTGGACTTTGAATCCAGCGATCCGAGTTCGAGTCTCGGTGGAACCTGGCGCTGTGTTTTGCGATCGTTTCTAGAAATGAGTACGAGCCGGTAGTTGGAGTTGTATATGCAATTGGTAATTGCAGTCCACACGTGAATGGGGAACGCTGCAAATGCTTATGATTTTGCTAATAGGATTAATAACGGGACGTAAGGGGATCAACTGCGAGAAGACGACCTCAGCTGTTTCTCCCAGCAAGAAAGACATCTCACCCTTTTGTGTGCTGCATGCGCATGCATTTAACAAACTTGCATGCGAAGTACTAGTTCCTGGGAAACTAATAGAATCGTTGTACGTGCCAGTCTTTACGTATAGGTATAAGTAAGCGAAGACGGCTTAATCCTGACAGGTAGATTGCTTTCCACAAGACGCACCTGAGGGTCTGATGGGCCGGTGGCACGACATGCAGTTTGTCCTGTTGCATGGCTTACTTTCAGAGAATCGCAAGTTTATCGTAGTGCTTGGTTGTCGCGAAAGTGAAAAGTAGAGCCTGTCCGGGATTTGAATCCGGGACCTCCTGCACCCAAAGCAGGAATCATACCCCTAGACCAACAGGCCGCACATGGAAGCAGGTCTGCACCCCGCCACCTACTGAGGTCTTGCCGCACTTGCTAGTTGCAGCATCCGATCTGGACCATATTCTCAAAGAGGTTTCTTAATCCGGCACCTACAACATGCGCTGTGCTGAACACCAGTGTATGTGAATGCTGAAACAGCTGCTTGAGTTGTGTGACAGAATTTCGACCGTGTGAAGTGCAAATGTTATCGTGTCACGCACTATCCGCCCACTACGTAGCGTTCTGTGTCAGCACGCAGTTTTCGACGGTACTCTGTGTCCATAGCTGTTTTCATAGCTAGGCTGCTTCCAGCACAAAGCATCCACCATACGAAAGTGGCTGTTCGGCGATTTTGGTTACCTGAGCCTTCGACATCACTTCATGTACGAATACTGGCAAGAATTCTCGCTACATTCGAAGGTGCTCCTTCCACTTCCAGCCTACTTGGTTGGTTCATTTGCCACGCAAACACTTCCTGAGGACGCTACATGTAATAACATTGCATCTTATCTGCTTAATTACATGATGCTACTGAATTTAAGACCGCTGCAGGCATCCGGTTCCATGGTGTAATGGTTAGCACTCTGGACTTTGAATCCAGCGATCCGAGTTCGAGTCTCGGTGGAACCTGGCGCTGTGTTTTGCGATCGTTTCTAGAAATGAGTACGAGCCGGTAGTTGGAGTTGTATATGCAATTGGTAATTGCAGTCCACACGTGAATGGGGAACGCTGCAAATGCTTATGATTTTGCTACTAGGATTAATAACGGGACGTAAGGGGATCAACTGCGAGAAGACGACCTCAGCTGTTTCTCCCAGCAGGAAAGACATCTCTCCCTTTTGTGTGCTGCATGCGCATGCATTTAACAAACTTGCATGCGATGTACTAGTTCCTGGGAAACTAATAGAATCGTTGTACGTGCCAGTCTTTACGTATAGATATAAGTAAGCGAAGACGGCTTAATCCTGGCACGTAGATTGCTTTCCGCAAGACGCACCTGAGAGTCTGATGGGCCGGTGGCCCGACATGCAGTTTGTCCTGTTGCATGGCTTACTTTCAGAGAATCGCAAGTTTATCGTAGTGCTTGGTTGTCGCGAAAGTGAAAAGTAGGGCCTGTCCGGGATTTGAACCCGGGACCTCCTGCACCCAAAGCAGGAATCATACCCCTAGACCAACAGGCCGCACATGGAAGCAGGTCTGCACCCCGCCACCTACTGAGGTCTTGCCGCACTTGCTAGTTGCAGCATCCGATCTGGACCATATTCTTAAATAGGTTTCTTAATCCGGCACCTACAACATGCGCTGTGCTGAACACCAGTGTATGTGAATGCTGAAACAGCTGCTTGAGTTGTGTGACAGAATTTCGACCGTGTGAAGTGCAAATGTTATCGTGTCACGCACTATCCGCCCACTACGTAGCGTTCTGTGTCAGCACGCAGTTTTCGACGGTACTCTGTGTCCATAGCTGTTTTCATAGCTAGGCTGCTTCCAGCACAAAGCATCCACCATACGAAAGTGGCTGTTCGGGGATTTTGGTTACCTGAGCCTTCGACATCACTTCATGTACGAATACTGGCAAGAATTCTCGCTACATTCGAAGGTGCTCCTTCCACTTCCAGCCTACTTGGTTGGTTCATTTGCCACGCAAACACTTCCTGAGGACGCTACATGTAATAACATCGCATCTTATCTGCTTAATTACATGATGCTACTGAATTTAAGACCGCTGCAGGCATCCGGTTCCATGGTGTAATGGTTAGCACTCTGGACTTTGAATCCAGCGATCCGAGTTCGAGTCTCGGTGGAACCTGGCGCTGTGTTTTGCGATCGTTTCTAGAAATGAGTACGAGCCGGTAGTTGGAGTTGTATATGCAATTGGTAATTGCAGTCTACACGTGAATGGGGAACGCTGCAAATGCTTATGATTTTGCTAATAGGATTAATAACGGGACGTAAGGGGATCAACTGCGAGAAGACGACCTCAGCTGTTTCTCCCAGCAAGAAAGACATCTCACCCTTTTGTGTGCTGCATGCGCATGCATTTAACAAACTTGCATGCGAAGTACTAGTTCCTGGGAAACTAATAGAATCGTTGTACGTGCCAGTCTTTACGTATAGGTATAAGTAAGCGAAGACGGCTTAATCCTGACAGGTAGATTGCTTTCCACAAGACGCACCTGAGGGTCTGATGGGCCGGTGGCACGACATGCAGTTTGTCCTGTTGCATGGCTTACTTTCAGAGAATCGCAAGTTTATCGTAGTGCTTGGTTGTCGCGAAAGTGAAAAGTAGGGCCTGTCCGGGATTTGAACCCGGGACCTCCTGCACCCAAAGCAGGTATCATACCCCTAGACCAACAGGCCGCACATGGAAGCAGGTCTGCACCCCGCCACCTACTGAGGTCTTGCCGCACTTGCTAGTTGCAGCATCCGATCTGGACCATATTCTCAAAGAGGTTTCTTAATCCGGCACCTACAACATGCGCTGTGCTGAACACCAGTGTATGTGAATGCTGAAACAGCTGCTTGAGTTGTGTGACAGAATTTCGACCGTGTGAAGTGCAAATGTTATCGTGTCACGCACTATCCGCCCACTACGTAGCGTTCTGTGTCAGCACGCAGTTTTCGACGGTACTCTGTGTCCATAGCTGTTTTCATAGCTAGGCTGCTTCCAGCACAAAGCATCCACCATACGAAAGTGGCTGTTCGGCGATTTTGGTTACCTGAGCCTTCGACATCACTTCATGTACGAATACTGGCAAGAATTCTCGCTACATTCGAAGGTGCTCCTTCCACTTCCAGCCTACTTGGTTGGTTCATTTGCCACGCAAACACTTCCTGAGGACGCTACATGTAATAACATCGCATCTTATCTGCTTAATTACATGATGCTACTGAATTTAAGACCGCTGCAGGCATCCGGTTCCATGGTGTAATGGTTAGCACTCTGGACTTTGAATCCAGCGATCCGAGTTCGAGTCTCGGTGGAACCTGGCGCTGTGTTTTGCGATCGTTTCTAGAAATGAGTACGAGCCGGTAGTTGGAGTTGTATATGCAATTGGTAATTGCAGTCTACACGTGAATGGGGAACGCTGCAAATGCTTATGATTTTGCTAATAGGATTAATAACGGGACGTAAGGGGATCAACTGCGAGAAGACGACCTCAGCTGTTTCTCCCAGCAAGAAAGACATCTCACCCTTTTGTGTGCTGCATGCGCATGCATTTAACAAACTTGCATGCGAAGTACTAGTTCCTGGGAAACTAATAGAATCGTTGTACGTGCCAGTCTTTACGTATAGGTATAAGTAAGCGAAGACGGCTTAATCCTGACAGGTAGATTGCTTTCCACAAGACGCACCTGAGGGTCTGATGGGCCGGTGGCACGACATGCAGTTTGTCCTGTTGCATGGCTTACTTTCAGAGAATCGCAAGTTTATCGTAGTGCTTGGTTGTCGCGAAAGTGAAAAGTAGAGCCTGTCCGGGATTTGAATCCGGGACCTCCTGCACCCAAAGCAGGAATCATACCCCTAGACCAACAGGCCGCACATGGAAGCAGGTCTGCACCCCGCCACCTACTGAGGTCTTGCCGCACTTGCTAGTTGCAGCATCCGATCTGGACCATATTCTCAAAGAGGTTTCTTAATCCGGCACCTACAACATGCGCTGTGCTGAACACCAGTGTATGTGAATGCTGAAACAGCTGCTTGAGTTGTGTGACAGAATTTCGACCGTGTGAAGTGCAAATGTTATCGTGTCACGCACTATCCGCCCACTACGTAGCGTTCTGTGTCAGCACGCAGTTTTCGACGGTACTCTGTGTCCATAGCTGTTTTCATAGCTAGGCTGCTTCCAGCACAAAGCATCCACCATACGAAAGTGGCTGTTCGGCGATTTTGGTTACCTGAGCCTTCGACATCACTTCATGTACGAATACTGGCAAGAATTCTCGCTACATTCGAAGGTGCTCCTTCCACTTCCAGCCTACTTGGTTGGTTCATTTGCCACGCAAACACTTCCTGAGTACGCTACATGTAATAACATCGCATCTTATCTGCTTAATTACATGATGCTACTGAATTTAAGACCGCTGCAGGCATCCGGTTCCATGGTGTAATGGTTAGCACTCTGGACTTTGAATCCAGCGATCCGAGTTCGAGTCTCGGTGGAACCTGGCGCTGTGTTTTGCGATCGTTTCTAGAAATGAGTACGAGCCGGTAGTTGGAATTGTATATGCAGAATTTTAGCTACGATCATGTAATGCAAATTGTTAATTGCAGTCCACACGTGAATGGGGAACGCTGCAAATGCTTATGCTTTTGCTACTAGGATTAATAACGGGTCGTAAGGGGTTCAACTGCGAGAAGACGACCTCAGCTGTTTCTCCCAGCAGGAAAGACATCTCTCCCTTTTGTGTGCTGCATGCGCATGCATTTAACAAACTTGCATGCGATGTACTAGTTCCTGGGAAACTAATAGAATCGTTGTACGTGCCAGTCTTTACGTATAGATATAAGTAAGCGAAGACGGCTTAATCCTGGCACGTAGATTGCTTTCCGCAAGACGCACCTGAGAGTCTGATGGGCCGGTGGCCCGACATGCAGTTTGTCCTGTTGCATGGCTTACTTTCAGAGAATCGCAAGTTTATCGTAGTGCTTGGTTGTCGCGAAAGTGAAAAGTAGGGCCTGTCCGGGATTTGAACCCGGGACCTCCTGCACCCAAAGCAGGAATCATACCCCTAGACCAACAGGCCGCACATGGAAGCAGGTCTGCACCCCGCCACCTACTGAGGTCTTGCCGCACTTGCTAGTTGCAGCATCCGATCTGGACCATATTCTCAAAGAGGTTTCTTAATCCGGCACCTACAACATGCGCTGTGCTGAACACCAGTGTATGTGAATGCTGAAACAGCTGCTTGAGTTGTGTGACAGAATTTCGACCGTGTGAAGTGCAAATGTTATCGTGTCACGCACTATCCGCCCACTACGTAGCGTTCTGTGTCAGCACGCAGTTTTCGACGGTACTCTGTGTCCATAGCTGTTTTCATAGCTAGGCTGCTTCCAGCACAAAGCATCCACCATACGAAAGTGGCTGTTCGGCGATTTTGGTTACCTGAGCCTTCGACATCACTTCATGTACGAATACTGGCAAGAATTCTCGCTACATTCGAAGGTGCTCCTTCCACTTCCAGCCTACTTGGTTGGTTCATTTGCCACGCAAACACTTCCTGAGGACGCTACATGTAATAACATCGCATCTTATCTGCTTAATTACATGATGCTACTGAATTTAAGACCGCTGCAGGCATCCGGTTCCATGGTGTAATGGTTAGCACTCTGGACTTTGAATCCAGCGATCCCAGTTCGAGTCTCGGTGGAACCTGGCGCTGTGTTTTGCGATCGTTTCTAGAAATGAGTACGAGCCGGTAGTTGGAGTTGTATATGCAATTGGTAATTGCAGTCCACACGTGAATGGGGAACGCTGCAAATGCTTATGATTTTGCTAATAGGATTAATAACGGGACGTAAGGGGATCAACTGCGAGAAGACGACCTCAGCTGTTTCTCCCAGCAAGAAAGACATCTCACCCTTTTGTGTGCTGCATGCGCATGCATTTAACAAACTTGCATGCGAAGTACTAGTTCCTGGGAAACTAATAGAATCGTTGTACGTGCCAGTCTTTACGTATATGTATAAGTAAGCGAAGACGGCTTAATCCTGACAGGTAGATTGCTTTCCACAAGACGCACCTGAGGGTCTGATGGGCCGGTGGCACGACATGCAGTTTGTCCTGTTGCATGGCTTACTTTCAGAGAATCGCAAGTTTATCGTAGTGCTTGGTTGTCGCGAAAGTGAAAAGTAGAGCCTGTCCGGGATTTGAATCCGGGACCTCCTGCACCCAAAGCAGGAATCATACCCCTAGACCAACAGGCCGCACATGGAAGCAGGTCTGCACCCCGCCACCTACTGAGGTCTTGCCGCACTTGCTAGTTGCAGCATCCGATCTGGACCATATTCTCAAAGAGGTTTCTTAATCCGGCACCTACAACATGCGCTGTGCTGAACACCAGTGTATGTGAATGCTGAAACAGCTGCTTGAGTTGTGTGACAGAATTTCGACCGTGTGAAGTGCAAATGTTATCGTGTCACGCACTATCCGCCCACTACGTAGCGTTCTGTGTCAGCACGCAGTTTTCGACGGTACTCTGTGTCCATAGCTGTTTTCATAGCTAGGCTGCTTCCAGCACAAAGCATCCACCATACGAAAGTGGCTGTTCGGCGATTTTGGTTACCTGAGCCTTCGACATCACTTCATGTACGAATACTGGCAAGAATTCTCGCTACATTCGAAGGTGCTCCTTCCACTTCCAGCCTACTTGGTTGGTTCATTTGCCACGCAAACACTTCCTGAGGACGCTACATGTAATAACATCGCATCTTATCTGCTTAATTACATGATGCTACTGAATTTAAGACCGCTGCAGGCATCCGGTTCCATGGTGTAATGGTTAGCACTCTGGACTTTGAATCCAGCGATCCGAGTTCGAGTCTCGGTGGAACCTGGCGCTGTGTTTTGCGATCGTTTCT
The DNA here is from genome assembly GCF_023898315.1 of Schistocerca nitens. NCBI lineage: Eukaryota > Metazoa > Arthropoda > Insecta > Orthoptera > Acrididae > Schistocerca > Schistocerca nitens. The sequence goes on along the minus strand of NC_064615.1, from coordinate 96,909,612 downwards.
AGAAATGATTACGAGCCGGTAGTTGGAGTTGTATATGCAATTGGTAATTGCAGTCCACACGTGAATGGGGAACGCTGCAAATGCTTATGATTTTGCTACTAGGATTAATAACGGGACGTAAGGGGATCAACTGCGAGAAGACGACCTCAGCTGTTTCTCCCAGCAGGAAAGACATCTCTCCCTTTTGTGTGCTGCATGCGCATGCATTTAACAAACTTGCATGCGATGTACTAGTTCCTGGGAAACTAATAGAATCGTTGTACGTGCCAGTCTTTACGTATAGATATAAGTAAGCGAAGACGGCTTAATCCTGGCACGTAGATTGCTTTCCGCAAGACGCACCTGAGAGTCTGATGGGCCGGTGGCCCGACATGCAGTTTGTCCTGTTGCATGGCTTACTTTCAGAGAATCGCAAGTTTATCGTAGTGCTTGGTTGTCGCGAAAGTGAAAAGTAGAGCCTGTCCGGGATTTGAACCCGGGACCTCCTGCACCCAAAGCAGGAATCATACCCCTAGACCAACAGGCCGCACATGGAAGCAGGTCTGCACCCCGCCACCTACTGAGGTCTTGCCGCACTTGCTAGTTGCAGCATCCGATCTGGACCATATTCTCAAATAGGTTTCTTAATCCGGCACCTACAACATGCGCTGTGCTGAACACCAGTGTATGTGAATGCTGAAACAGCTGCTTGAGTTGTGTGACAGAATTTCGACCGTGTGAAGTGCAAATGTTATCGTGTCACGCACTATCCGCCCACTACGTAGCGTTCTGTGTCAGCACGCAGTTTTCGACGGTACTCTGTGTCCATAGCTGTTTTCATAGCTAGGCTGCTTCCAGCACAAAGCATCCACCATACGAAAGTGGCTGTTCGGGGATTTTGGTTACCTGAGCCTTCGACATCACTTCATGTACGAATACTGGCAAGAATTCTCGCTACATTCGAAGGTGCTCCTTCCACTTCCAGCCTACTTGGTTGGTTCATTTGCCACGCAAACACTTCCTGAGGACGCTACATGTAATAACATCGCATCTTATCTGCTTAATTACATGATGCTACTGAATTTAAGACCGCTGCAGGCATCCGGTTCCATGGTGTAATGGTTAGCACTCTGGACTTTGAATCCAGCGATCCGAGTTCGAGTCTCGGTGGAACCTGGCGCTGTGTTTTGCGATCGTTTCTAGAAATGAGTACGAGCCGGTAGTTGGAGTTGTATATGCAATTGGTAATTGCAGTCCACACGTGAATGGGGAACGCTGCAAATGCTTATGATTTTGCTAATAGGATTAATAACGGGACGTAAGGGGATCAACTGCGAGAAGACGACCTCAGCTGTTTCTCCCAGCAAGAAAGACATCTCACCCTTTTGTGTGCTGCATGCGCATGCATTTAACAAACTTGCATGCGAAGTACTAGTTCCTGGGAAACTAATAGAATCGTTGTACGTGCCAGTCTTTACGTATAGGTATAAGTAAGCGAAGACGGCTTAATCCTGACAGGTAGATTGCTTTCCACAAGACGCACCTGAGGGTCTGATGGGCCGGTGGCACGACATGCAGTTTGTCCTGTTGCATGGCTTACTTTCAGAGAATCGCAAGTTTATCGTAGTGCTTGGTTGTCGCGAAAGTGAAAAGTAGAGCCTGTCCGGGATTTGAATCCGGGACCTCCTGCACCCAAAGCAGGAATCATACCCCTAGACCAACAGGCCGCACATGGAAGCAGGTCTGCACCCCGCCACCTACTGAGGTCTTGCCGCACTTGCTAGTTGCAGCATCCGATCTGGACCATATTCTCAAAGAGGTTTCTTAATCCGGCACCTACAACATGCGCTGTGCTGAACACCAGTGTATGTGAATGCTGAAACAGCTGCTTGAGTTGTGTGACAGAATTTCGACCGTGTGAAGTGCAAATGTTATCGTGTCACGCACTATCCGCCCACTACGTAGCGTTCTGTGTCAGCACGCAGTTTTCGACGGTACTCTGTGTCCATAGCTGTTTTCATAGCTAGGCTGCTTCCAGCACAAAGCATCCACCATACGAAAGTGGCTGTTCGGCGATTTTGGTTACCTGAGCCTTCGACATCACTTCATGTACGAATACTGGCAAGAATTCTCGCTACATTCGAAGGTGCTCCTTCCACTTCCAGCCTACTTGGTTGGTTCATTTGCCACGCAAACACTTCCTGAGGACGCTACATGTAATAACATCGCATCTTATCTGCTTAATTACATGATGCTACTGAATTTAAGACCGCTGCAGGCATCCGGTTCCATGGTGTAATGGTTAGCACTCTGGACTTTGAATCCAGCGATCCGAGTTCGAGTCTCGGTGGAACCTGGCGCTGTGTTTTGCGATCGTTTCTAGAAATGAGTACGAGCCGGTAGTTGGAATTGTATATGCAGAATTTTAGCTACGATCATGTAATGCAAATTGTTAATTGCAGTCCACACGTGAATGGGGAACGCTGCAAATGCTTATGCTTTTGCTACTAGGATTAATAACGGGTCGTAAGGGGTTCAACTGCGAGAAGACGACCTCAGCTGTTTCTCCCAGCAGGAAAGACATCTCTCCCTTTTGTGTGCTGCATGCGCATGCATTTAACAAACTTGCATGCGATGTACTAGTTCCTGGGAAACTAATAGAATCGTTGTACGTGCCAGTCTTTACGTATAGATATAAGTAAGCGAAGACGGCTTAATCCTGGCACGTAGATTGCTTTCCGCAAGACGCACCTGAGAGTCTGATGGGCCGGTGGCCCGACATGCAGTTTGTCCTGTTGCATGGCTTACTTTCAGAGAATCGCAAGTTTATCGTAGTGCTTGGTTGTCGCGAAAGTGAAAAGTAGGGCCTGTCCGGGATTTGAACCCGGGACCTCCTGCACCCAAAGCAGGAATCATACCCCTAGACCAACAGGCCGCACATGGAAGCAGGTCTGCACCCCGCCACCTACTGAGGTCTTGCCGCACTTGCTAGTTGCAGCATCCGATCTGGACCATATTCTCAAAGAGGTTTCTTAATCCGGCACCTACAACATGCGCTGTGCTGAACACCAGTGTATGTGAATGCTGAAACAGCTGCTTGAGTTGTGTGACAGAATTTCGACCGTGTGAAGTGCAAATGTTATCGTGTCACGCACTATCCGCCCACTACGTAGCGTTCTGTGTCAGCACGCAGTTTTCGACGGTACTCTGTGTCCATAGCTGTTTTCATAGCTAGGCTGCTTCCAGCACAAAGCATCCACCATACGAAAGTGGCTGTTCGGCGATTTTGGTTACCTGAGCCTTCGACATCACTTCATGTACGAATACTGGCAAGAATTCTCGCTACATTCGAAGGTGCTCCTTCCACTTCCAGCCTACTTGGTTGGTTCATTTGCCACGCAAACACTTCCTGAGGACGCTACATGTAATAACATCGCATCTTATCTGCTTAATTACATGATGCTACTGAATTTAAGACCGCTGCAGGCATCCGGTTCCATGGTGTAATGGTTAGCACTCTGGACTTTGAATCCAGCGATCCCAGTTCGAGTCTCGGTGGAACCTGGCGCTGTGTTTTGCGATCGTTTCTAGAAATGAGTACGAGCCGGTAGTTGGAGTTGTATATGCAATTGGTAATTGCAGTCCACACGTGAATGGGGAACGCTGCAAATGCTTATGATTTTGCTAATAGGATTAATAACGGGACGTAAGGGGATCAACTGCGAGAAGACGACCTCAGCTGTTTCTCCCAGCAAGAAAGACATCTCACCCTTTTGTGTGCTGCATGCGCATGCATTTAACAAACTTGCATGCGAAGTACTAGTTCCTGGGAAACTAATAGAATCGTTGTACGTGCCAGTCTTTACGTATATGTATAAGTAAGCGAAGACGGCTTAATCCTGACAGGTAGATTGCTTTCCACAAGACGCACCTGAGGGTCTGATGGGCCGGTGGCACGACATGCAGTTTGTCCTGTTGCATGGCTTACTTTCAGAGAATCGCAAGTTTATCGTAGTGCTTGGTTGTCGCGAAAGTGAAAAGTAGAGCCTGTCCGGGATTTGAATCCGGGACCTCCTGCACCCAAAGCAGGAATCATACCCCTAGACCAACAGGCCGCACATGGAAGCAGGTCTGCACCCCGCCACCTACTGAGGTCTTGCCGCACTTGCTAGTTGCAGCATCCGATCTGGACCATATTCTCAAAGAGGTTTCTTAATCCGGCACCTACAACATGCGCTGTGCTGAACACCAGTGTATGTGAATGCTGAAACAGCTGCTTGAGTTGTGTGACAGAATTTCGACCGTGTGAAGTGCAAATGTTATCGTGTCACGCACTATCCGCCCACTACGTAGCGTTCTGTGTCAGCACGCAGTTTTCGACGGTACTCTGTGTCCATAGCTGTTTTCATAGCTAGGCTGCTTCCAGCACAAAGCATCCACCATACGAAAGTGGCTGTTCGGCGATTTTGGTTACCTGAGCCTTCGACATCACTTCATGTACGAATACTGGCAAGAATTCTCGCTACATTCGAAGGTGCTCCTTCCACTTCCAGCCTACTTGGTTGGTTCATTTGCCACGCAAACACTTCCTGAGGACGCTACATGTAATAACATCGCATCTTATCTGCTTAATTACATGATGCTACTGAATTTAAGACCGCTGCAGGCATCCGGTTCCATGGTGTAATGGTTAGCACTCTGGACTTTGAATCCAGCGATCCGAGTTCGAGTCTCGGTGGAACCTGGCGCTGTGTTTTGCGATCGTTTCTAGAAATGATTACGAGCCGGTAGTTGGAGTTGTATATGCAATTGGTAATTGCAGTCCACACGTGAATGGGGAACGCTGCAAATGCTTATGATTTTGCTACTAGGATTAATAACGGGACGTAAGGGGATCAACTGCGAGAAGACGACCTCAGCTGTTTCTCCCAGCAGGAAAGACATCTCTCCCTTTTGTGTGCTGCATGCGCATGCATTTAACAAACTTGCATGCGATGTACTAGTTCCTGGGAAACTAATAGAATCGTTGTACGTGCCAGTCTTTACGTATAGATATAAGTAAGCGAAGACGGCTTAATCCTGGCACGTAGATTGCTTTCCGCAAGACGCACCTGAGAGTCTGATGGGCCGGTGGCCCGACATGCAGTTTGTCCTGTTGCATGGCTTACTTTCAGAGAATCGCAAGTTTATCGTAGTGCTTGGTTGTCGCGAAAGTGAAAAGTAGAGCCTGTCCGGGATTTGAACCCGGGACCTCCTGCACCCAAAGCAGGAATCATACCCCTAGACCAACAGGCCGCACATGGAAGCAGGTCTGCACCCCGCCACCTACTGAGGTCTTGCCGCACTTGCTAGTTGCAGCATCCGATCTGGACCATATTCTCAAATAGGTTTCTTAATCCGGCACCTACAACATGCGCTGTGCTGAACACCAGTGTATGTGAATGCTGAAACAGCTGCTTGAGTTGTGTGACAGAATTTCGACCGTGTGAAGTGCAAATGTTATCGTGTCACGCACTATCCGCCCACTACGTAGCGTTCTGTGTCAGCACGCAGTTTTCGACGGTACTCTGTGTCCATAGCTGTTTTCATAGCTAGGCTGCTTCCAGCACAAAGCATCCACCATACGAAAGTGGCTGTTCGGGGATTTTGGTTACCTGAGCCTTCGACATCACTTCATGTACGAATACTGGCAAGAATTCTCGCTACATTCGAAGGTGCTCCTTCCACTTCCAGCCTACTTGGTTGGTTCATTTGCCACGCAAACACTTCCTGAGGACGCTACATGTAATAACATCGCATCTTATCTGCTTAATTACATGATGCTACTGAATTTAAGACCGCTGCAGGCATCCGGTTCCATGGTGTAATGGTTAGCACTCTGGACTTTGAATCCAGCGATCCGAGTTCGAGTCTCGGTGGAACCTGGCGCTGTGTTTTGCGATCGTTTCTAGAAATGAGTACGAGCCGGTAGTTGGAGTTGTATATGCAATTGGTAATTGCAGTCCACACGTGAATGGGGAACGCTGCAAATGCTTATGATTTTGCTAATAGGATTAATAACGGGACGTAAGGGGATCAACTGCGAGAAGACGACCTCAGCTGTTTCTCCCAGCAAGAAAGACATCTCACCCTTTTGTGTGCTGCATGCGCATGCATTTAACAAACTTGCATGCGAAGTACTAGTTCCTGGGAAACTAATAGAATCGTTGTACGTGCCAGTCTTTACGTATAGGTATAAGTAAGCGAAGACGGCTTAATCCTGACAGGTAGATTGCTTTCCACAAGACGCACCTGAGGGTCTGATGGGCCGGTGGCACGACATGCAGTTTGTCCTGTTGCATGGCTTACTTTCAGAGAATCGCAAGTTTATCGTAGTGCTTGGTTGTCGCGAAAGTGAAAAGTAGAGCCTGTCCGGGATTTGAATCCGGGACCTCCTGCACCCAAAGCAGGAATCATACCCCTAGACCAACAGGCCGCACATGGAAGCAGGTCTGCACCCCGCCACCTACTGAGGTCTTGCCGCACTTGCTAGTTGCAGCATCCGATCTGGACCATATTCTCAAAGAGGTTTCTTAATCCGGCACCTACAACATGCGCTGTGCTGAACACCAGTGTATGTGAATGCTGAAACAGCTGCTTGAGTTGTGTGACAGAATTTCGACCGTGTGAAGTGCAAATGTTATCGTGTCACGCACTATCCGCCCACTACGTAGCGTTCTGTGTCAGCACGCAGTTTTCGACGGTACTCTGTGTCCATAGCTGTTTTCATAGCTAGGCTGCTTCCAGCACAAAGCATCCACCATACGAAAGTGGCTGTTCGGCGATTTTGGTTACCTGAGCCTTCGACATCACTTCATGTACGAATACTGGCAAGAATTCTCGCTACATTCGAAGGTGCTCCTTCCACTTCCAGCCTACTTGGTTGGTTCATTTGCCACGCAAACACTTCCTGAGGACGCTACATGTAATAACATCGCATCTTATCTGCTTAATTACATGATGCTACTGAATTTAAGACCGCTGCAGGCATCCGGTTCCATGGTGTAATGGTTAGCACTCTGGACTTTGAATCCAGCGATCCGAGTTCGAGTCTCGGTGGAACCTGGCGCTGTGTTTTGCGATCGTTTCTAGAAATGAGTACGAGCCGGTAGTTGGAATTGTATATGCAGAATTTTAGCTACGATCATGTAATGCAAATTGTTAATTGCAGTCCACACGTGAATGGGGAACGCTGCAAATGCTTATGCTTTTGCTACTAGGATTAATAACGGGTCGTAAGGGGTTCAACTGCGAGAAGACGACCTCAGCTGTTTCTCCCAGCAGGAAAGACATCTCTCCCTTTTGTGTGCTGCATGCGCATGCATTTAACAAACTTGCATGCGATGTACTAGTTCCTGGGAAACTAATAGAATCGTTGTACGTGCCAGTCTTTACGTATAGATATAAGTAAGCGAAGACGGCTTAATCCTGGCACGTAGATTGCTTTCCGCAAGACGCACCTGAGAGTCTGATGGGCCGGTGGCCCGACATGCAGTTTGTCCTGTTGCATGGCTTACTTTCAGAGAATCGCAAGTTTATCGTAGTGCTTGGTTGTCGCGAAAGTGAAAAGTAGGGCCTGTCCGGGATTTGAACCCGGGACCTCCTGCACCCAAAGCAGGAATCATACCCCTAGACCAACAGGCCGCACATGGAAGCAGGTCTGCACCCCGCCACCTACTGAGGTCTTGCCGCACTTGCTAGTTGCAGCATCCGATCTGGACCATATTCTCAAAGAGGTTTCTTAATCCGGCACCTACAACATGCGCTGTGCTGAACACCAGTGTATGTGAATGCTGAAACAGCTGCTTGAGTTGTGTGACAGAATTTCGACCGTGTGAAGTGCAAATGTTATCGTGTCACGCACTATCCGCCCACTACGTAGCGTTCTGTGTCAGCACGCAGTTTTCGACGGTACTCTGTGTCCATAGCTGTTTTCATAGCTAGGCTGCTTCCAGCACAAAGCATCCACCATACGAAAGTGGCTGTTCGGCGATTTTGGTTACCTGAGCCTTCGACATCACTTCATGTACGAATACTGGCAAGAATTCTCGCTACATTCGAAGGTGCTCCTTCCACTTCCAGCCTACTTGGTTGGTTCATTTGCCACGCAAACACTTCCTGAGGACGCTACATGTAATAACATCGCATCTTATCTGCTTAATTACATGATGCTACTGAATTTAAGACCGCTGCAGGCATCCGGTTCCATGGTGTAATGGTTAGCACTCTGGACTTTGAATCCAGCGATCCGAGTTCGAGTCTCGGTGGAACCTGGCGCTGTGTTTTGCGATCGTTTCTAGAAATGAGTACGAGCCGGTAGTTGGAGTTGTATATGCAATTGGTAATTGCAGTCCACACGTGAATGGGGAACGCTGCAAATGCTTATGATTTTGCTAATAGGATTAATAACGGGACGTAAGGGGATCAACTGCGAGAAGACGACCTCAGCTGTTTCTCCCAGCAAGAAAGACATCTCACCCTTTTGTGTGCTGCATGCGCATGCATTTAACAAACTTGCATGCGAAGTACTAGTTCCTGGGAAACTAATAGAATCGTTGTACGTGCCAGTCTTTACGTATAGGTATAAGTAAGCGAAGACGGCTTAATCCTGACAGGTAGATTGCTTTCCACAAGACGCACCTGAGGGTCTGATGGGCCGGTGGCACGACATGCAGTTTGTCCTGTTGCATGGCTTACTTTCAGAGAATCGCAAGTTTATCGTAGTGCTTGGTTGTCGCGAAAGTGAAAAGTAGAGCCTGTCCGGGATTTGAATCCGGGACCTCCTGCACCCAAAGCAGGAATCATACCCCTAGACCAACAGGCCGCACATGGAAGCAGGTCTGCACCCCGCCACCTACTGAGGTCTTGCCGCACTTGCTAGTTGCAGCATCCGATCTGGACCATATTCTCAAAGAGGTTTCTTAATCCGGCACCTACAACATGCGCTGTGCTGAACACCAGTGTATGTGAATGCTGAAACAGCTGCTTGAGTTGTGTGACAGAATTTCGACCGTGTGAAGTGCAAATGTTATCGTGTCACGCACTATCCGCCCACTACGTAGCGTTCTGTGTCAGCACGCAGTTTTCGACGGTACTCTGTGTCCATAGCTGTTTTCATAGCTAGGCTGCTTCCAGCACAAAGCATCCACCATACGAAAGTGGCTGTTCGGCGATTTTGGTTACCTGAGCCTTCGACATCACTTCATGTACGAATACTGGCAAGAATTCTCGCTACATTCGAAGGTGCTCCTTCCACTTCCAGCCTACTTGGTTGGTTCATTTGCCACGCAAACACTTCCTGAGGACGCTACATGTAATAACATCGCATCTTATCTGCTTAATTACATGATGCTACTGAATTTAAGACCGCTGCAGGCATCCGGTTCCATGGTGTAATGGTTAGCACTCTGGACTTTGAATCCAGCGATCCGAGTTCGAGTCTCGGTGGAACCTGGCGCTGTGTTTTGCGATCGTTTCTAGAAATGAGTACGAGCCGGTAGTTGGAGTTGTATATGCAATTGGTAATTGCAGTCCACACGTGAATGGGGAACGCTGCAAATGCTTATGATTTTGCTACTAGGATTAATAACGGGACGTAAGGGGATCAACTGCGAGAAGACGACCTCAGCTGTTTCTCCCAGCAGGAAAGACATCTCTCCCTTTTGTGTGCTGCATGCGCATGCATTTAACAAACTTGCATGCGATGTACTAGTTCCTGGGAAACTAATAGAATCGTTGTACGTGCCAGTCTTTACGTATAGATATAAGTAAGCGAAGACGGCTTAATCCTGGCACGTAGATTGCTTTCCGCAAGACGCACCTGAGAGTCTGATGGGCCGGTGGCCCGACATGCAGTTTGTCCTGTTGCATGGCTTACTTTCAGAGAATCGCAAGTTTATCGTAGTGCTTGGTTGTCGCGAAAGTGAAAAGTAGAGCCTGTCCGGGATTTGAACCCGGGACCTCCTGCACCCAAAGCAGGAATCATACCCCTAGACCAACAGGCCGCACATGGAAGCAGGTCTGCACCCCGCCACCTACTGAGGTCTTGCCGCACTTGCTAGTTGCAGCATCCGATCTGGACCATATTCTCAAATAGGTTTCTTAATCCGGCACCTACAACATGCGCTGTGCTGAACACCAGTGTATGTGAATGCTGAAACAGCTGCTTGAGTTGTGTGACAGAATTTCGACCGTGTGAAGTGCAAATGTTATCGTGTCACGCACTATCCGCCCACTACGTAGCGTTCTGTGTCAGCACGCAGTTTTCGACGGTACTCTGTGTCCATAGCTGTTTTCATAGCTAGGCTGCTTCCAGCACAAAGCATCCACCATACGAAAGTGGCTGTTCGGGGATTTTGGTTACCTGAGCCTTCGACATCACTTCATGTACGAATACTGGCAAGAATTCTCGCTACATTCGAAGGTGCTCCTTCCACTTCCAGCCTACTTGGTTGGTTCATTTGCCACGCAAACACTTCCTGAGGACGCTACATGTAATAACATCGCATCTTATCTGCTTAATTACATGATGCTACTGAATTTAAGACCGCTGCAGGCATCCGGTTCCATGGTGTAATGGTTAGCACTCTGGACTTTGAATCCAGCGATCCGAGTTCGAGTCTCGGTGGAACCTGGCGCTGTGTTTTGCGATCGTTTCTAGAAATGAGTACGAGCCGGTAGTTGGAGTTGTATATGCAATTGGTAATTGCAGTCCACACGTGAATGGGGAACGCTGCAAATGCTTATGATTTTGCTAATAGGATTAATAACGGGACGTAAGGGGATCAACTGCGAGAAGACGACCTCAGCTGTTTCTCCCAGCAAGAAAGACATCTCACCCTTTTGTGTGCTGCATGCGCATGCATTTAACAAACTTGCATGCGAAGTACTAGTTCCTGGGAAACTAATAGAATCGTTGTACGTGCCAGTCTTTACGTATAGGTATAAGTAAGCGAAGACGGCTTAATCCTGACAGGTAGATTGCTTTCCACAAGACGCACCTGAGGGTCTGATGGGCCGGTGGCACGACATGCAGTTTGTCCTGTTGCATGGCTTACTTTCAGAGAATCGCAAGTTTATCGTAGTGCTGGGTTGTCGCGAAAGTGAAAAGTAGAGCCTGTCCGGGATTTGAATCCGGGACCTCCTGCACCCAAAGCAGGAATCATACCCCTAGACCAACAGGCCGCACATGGAAGCAGGTCTGCACCCCGCCACCTACTGAGGTCTTGCCGCACTTGCTAGTTGCAGCATCCGATCTGGACCATATTCTCAAAGAGGTTTCTTAATCCGGCACCTACAACATGCGCTGTGCTGAACACCAGTGTATGTGAATGCTGAAACAGCTGCTTGAGTTGTGTGACAGAATTTCGACCGTGTGAAGTGCAAATGTTATCGTGTCACGCACTATCCGCCCACTACGTAGCGTTCTGTGTCAGCACGCAGTTTTCGACGGTACTCTGTGTCCATAGCTGTTTTCATAGCTAGGCTGCTTCCAGCACAAAGCATCCACCATACGAAAGTGGCTGTTCGGCGATTTTGGTTACCTGAGCCTTCGACATCACTTCATGTACGAATACTGGCAAGAATTCTCGCTACATTCGAAGGTGCTCCTTCCAGCCTACTTGGTTGGTTCATTTGCCACGCAAACACTTCCTGAGGACGCTACATGTAATAACATCGCATCTTATCTGCTTAATTACATGATGCTACTGAATTTAAGACCGCTGCAGGCATCCGGTTCCATGGTGTAATGGTTAGCACTCTGGACTTTGAATCCAGCGATCCGAGTTCGAGTCTCGGTGGAACCTGGCGCTGTGTTTTGCGATCGTTTCTAGAAATGAGTACGAGCCGGTAGTTGGAATTGTATATGCAGAATTTTAGCTACGATCATGTAATGCAAATTGTTAATTGCAGTCCACACGTGAATGGGGAACGCTGCAAATGCTTATGCTTTTGCTACTAGGATTAATAACGGGTCGTAAGGGGTTCAACTGCGAGAAGACGACCTCAGCTGTTTCTCCCAGCAGGAAAGACATCTCTCCCTTTTGTGTGCTGCATGCGCATGCATTTAACAAACTTGCATGCGATGTACTAGTTCCTGGGAAACTAATAGAATCGTTGTACGTGCCAGTCTTTACGTATAGATATAAGTAAGCGAAGACGGCTTAATCCTGGCACGTAGATTGCTTTCCGCAAGACGCACCTGAGAGTCTGATGGGCCGGTGGCCCGACATGCAGTTTGTCCTGTTGCATGGCTTACTTTCAGAGAATCGCAAGTTTATCGTAGTGCTTGGTTGTCGCGAAAGTGAAAAGTAGGGCCTGTCCGGGATTTGAACCCGGGACCTCCTGCACCCAAAGCAGGAATCATACCCCTAGACCAACAGGCCGCACATGGAAGCAGGTCTGCACCCCGCCACCTACTGAGGTCTTGCCGCACTTGCTAGTTGCAGCATCCGATCTGGACCATATTCTCAAAGAGGTTTCTTAATCCGGCACCTACAACATGCGCTGTGCTGAACACCAGTGTATGTGAATGCTGAAACAGCTGCTTGAGTTGTGTGACAGAATTTCGACCGTGTGAAGTGCAAATGTTATCGTGTCACGCACTATCCGCCCACTACGTAGCGTTCTGTGTCAGCACGCAGTTTTCGACGGTACTCTGTGTCCATAGCTGTTTTCATAGCTAGGCTGCTTCCAGCACAAAGCATCCACCATACGAAAGTGGCTGTTCGGCGATTTTGGTTACCTGAGCCTTCGACATCACTTCATGTACGAATACTGGCAAGAATTCTCGCTACATTCGAAGGTGCTCCTTCCACTTCCAGCCTACTTGGTTGGTTCATTTGCCACGCAAACACTTCCTGAGTACGCTACATGTAATAACATCGCATTTTATCTGCTTAATTACATGATGCTACTGAATTTAAGACCGCTGCAGGCATCCGGTTCCATGGTGTAATGGTTAGCACTCTGGACTTTGAATCCAGCGATCCGAGTTCGAGTCTCGGTGGAACCTGGCGCTGTGTTTTGCGATCGTTTCTAGAAATGAGTACGAGCCGGTAGTTGGAGTTGTATATGCAATTGGTAATTGCAGTCCACACGTGAATGGGGAACGCTGCAAATGCTTATGATTTTGCTAATAGGATTAATAACGGGACGTAAGGGGATCAACTGCGAGAAGACGACCTCAGCTGTTTCTCCCAGCAAGAAAGACATCTCACCCTTTTGTGTGCTGCATGCGCATGCATTTAACAAACTTGCATGCGAAGTACTAGTTCCTGGGAAACTAATAGAATCGTTGTACGTGCCAGTCTTTACGTATAGGTATAAGTAAGCGAAGACGGCTTAATCCTGACAGGTAGATTGCTTTCCACAAGACGCACCTGAGGGTCTGATGGGCCGGTGGCACGACATGCAGTTTGTCCTGTTGCATGGCTTACTTTCAGAGAATCGCAAGTTTATCGTAGTGCTTGGTTGTCGCGAAAGTGAAAAGTAGAGCCTGTCCGGGATTTGAATCCGGGACCTCCTGCACCCAAAGCAGGAATCATACCCCTAGACCAACAGGCCGCACATGGAAGCAGGTCTGCACCCCGCCACCTACTGAGGTCTTGCCGCACTTGCTAGTTGCAGCATCCGATCTGGACCATATTCTCAAAGAGGTTTCTTAATCCGGCACCTACAACATGCGCTGTGCTGAACACCAGTGTATGTGAATGCTGAAACAGCTGCTTGAGTTGTGTGACAGAATTTCGACCGTGTGAAGTGCAAATGTTATCGTGTCACGCACTATCCGCCCACTACGTAGCGTTCTGTGTCAGCACGCAGTTTTCGACGGTACTCTGTGTCCATAGCTGTTTTCATAGCTAGGCTGCTTCCAGCACAAAGCATCCACCATACGAAAGTGGCTGTTCGGCGATTTTGGTTACCTGAGCCTTCGACATCACTTCATGTACGAATACTGGCAAGAATTCTCGCTACATTCGAAGGTGCTCCTTCCACTTCCAGCCTACTTGGTTGGTTCATTTGCCACGCAAACACTTCCTGAGTACGCTACATGTAATAACATCGCATCTTATCTGCTTAATTACATGATGCTACTGAATTTAAGACCGCTGCAGGCATCCGGTTCCATGGTGTAATGGTTAGCACTCTGGACTTTGAATCCAGCGATCCGAGTTCGAGTCTCGGTGGAACCTGGCGCTGTGTTTTGCGATCGTTTCTAGAAATGAGTACGAGCCGGTAGTTGGAGTTGTATATGCAATTGGTAATTGCAGTCCACACGTGAATGGGGAACGCTGCAAATGCTTATGATTTTGCTACTAGGATTAATAACGGGACGTAAGGGGATCAACTGCGAGAAGACGACCTCAGCTGTTTCTCCCAGCAGGAAAGACATCTCTCCCTTTTGTGTGCTGCATGCGCATGCATTTAACAAACTTGCATGCGATGTACTAGTTCCTGGGAAACTAATAGAATCGTTGTACGTGCCAGTCTTTACGTATAGATATAAGTAAGCGAAGACGGCTTAATCCTGGCACGTAGATTGCTTTCCGCAAGACGCACCTGAGAGTCTGATGGGCCGGTGGCCCGACATGCAGTTTGTCCTGTTGCATGGCTTACTTTCAGAGAATCGCAAGTTTATCGTAGTGCTTGGTTGTCGCGAAAGTGAAAAGTAGGGCCTGTCCGGGATTTGAACCCGGGACCTCCTGCACCCAAAGCAGGAATCATACCCCTAGACCAACAGGCCGCACATGGAAGCAGGTCTGCACCCCGCCACCTACTGAGGTCTTGCCGCACTTGCTAGTTGCAGCATCCGATCTGGACCATATTCTCAAATAGGTTTCTTAATCCGGCACCTACAACATGCGCTGTGCTGAACACCAGTGTATGTGAATGCTGAAACAGCTGCTTGAGTTGTGTGACAGAATTTCGACCGTGTGAAGTGCAAATGTTATCGTGTCACGCACTATCCGCCCACTACGTAGCGTTCTGTGTCAGCACGCAGTTTTCGACGGTACTCTGTGTCCATAGCTGTTTTCATAGCTAGGCTGCTTCCAGCACAAAGCATCCACCATACGAAAGTGGCTGTTCGGGGATTTTGGTTACCTGAGCCTTCGACATCACTTCATGTACGAATACTGGCAAGAATTCTCGCTACATTCGAAGGTGCTCCTTCCACTTCCAGCCTACTTGGTTGGTTCATTTGCCACGCAAACACTTCCTGAGGACGCTACATGTAATAACATCGCATCTTATCTGCTTAATTACATGATGCTACTGAATTTAAGACCGTTGCAGGCATCCGGTTCCATGGTGTAATGGTTAGCACTCTGGACATTGAATCCAGCGATCCGAGTTCGAGTCTCGGTGGAACCTGGCGCTGTGTTTTGCGATCGTTTCTAGAAATGAGTACGAGCCGGTAGTTGGAGTTGTATATGCAATTGGTAATTGCAGTCCACACGTGAATGGGGAACGCTGCAAATGCTTATGATTTTGCTAATAGGATTAATAACGGGACGTAAGGGGATCAACTGCGAGAAGACGACCTCAGCTGTTTCTCCCAGCAGGAAAGACATCTCTCCCTTTTGTGTGCTGCATGCGCATGCATTTAACAAACTTGCATGCGATGTACTAGTTCCTGGGAAACTAATAGAATCGTTGTACGTGCCAGTCTTTACGTATAGATATAAGTAAGCGAAGACGGCTTAATCCTGGCACGTAGATTGCTTTCCGCAAGACGCACCTGAGAGTCTGATGGGCCGGTGGCCCGACATGCAGTTTGTCCTGTTGCATGGCTTACTTTCAGAGAATCGCAAGTTTATCGTAGTGCTTGGTTGTCGCGAAAGTGAAAAGTAGGGCCTGTCCGGGATTTGAACCCGGGACCTCCTGCACCCAAAGCAGGAATCATACCCCTAGACCAACAGGCCGCACATGGAAGCAGGTCTGCACCCCGCCACCTACTGAGGTCTTGCCGCACTTGCTAGTTGCAGCATCCGATCTGGACCATATTCTCAAAGAGGTTTCTTAATCCGGCACCTACAACATGCGCTGTGCTGAACACCAGTGTATGTGAATGCTGAAACAGCTGCTTGAGTTGTGTGACAGAATTTCGACCGTGTGAAGTGCAAATGTTATCGTGTCACGCACTATCCGCCCACTACGTAGCGTTCTGTGTCAGCACGCAGTTTTCGACGGTACTCTGTGTCCATAGCTGTTTTCATAGCTAGGCTGCTTCCAGCACAAAGCATCCACCATACGAAAGTGGCTGTTCGGCGATTTTGGTTACCTGAGCCTTCGACATCACTTCATGTACGAATACTGGCAAGAATTCTCGCTACATTCGAAGGTGCTCCTTCCACTTCCAGCCTACTTGGTTGGTTCATTTGCCACGCAAACACTTCCTGAGGACGCTACATGTAATAACATCGCATCTTATCTGCTTAATTACATGATGCTACTGAATTTAAGACCGCTGCAGGCATCCGGTTCCATGGTGTAATGGTTAGCACTCTGGACTTTGAATCCAGCGATCCGAGTTCGAGTCTCGGTGGAACCTGGCGCTGTGTTTTGCGATCGTTTCTAGAAATGAGTACGAGCCGGTAGTTGGAGTTGTATATGCAATTGGTAATTGCAGTCCACACGTGAATGGGGAACGCTGCAAATGCTTATGATTTTGCTAATAGGATTAATAACGGGACGTAAGGGGATCAACTGCGAGAAGACGACCTCAGCTGTTTCTCCCAGCAAGAAAGACATCTCACCCTTTTGTGTGCTGCATGCGCATGCATTTAACAAACTTGCATGCGAAGTACTAGTTCCTGGGAAACTAATAGAATCGTTGTACGTGCCAGTCTTTACGTATAGGTATAAGTAAGCGAAGACGGCTTAATCCTGACAGGTAGATTGCTTTCCACAAGACGCACCTGAGGGTCTGATGGGCCGGTGGCACGACATGCAGTTTGTCCTGTTGCATGGCTTACTTTCAGAGAATCGCAAGTTTATCGTAGTGCTTGGTTGTCGCGAAAGTGAAAAGTAGAGCCTGTCCGGGATTTGAATCCGGGACCTCCTGCACCCAAAGCAGGAATCATACCCCTAGACCAACAGGCCGCACATGGAAGCAGGTCTGCACCCCGCCACCTACTGAGGTCTTGCCGCACTTGCTAGTTGCAGCATCCGATCTGGACCATATTCTCAAAGAGGTTTCTTAATCCGGCACCTACAACATGCGCTGTGCTGAACACCAGTGTATGTGAATGCTGAAACAGCTGCTTGAGTTGTGTGACAGAATTTCGACCGTGTGAAGTGCAAATGTTATCGTGTCACGCACTATCCGCCCACTACGTAGCGTTCTGTGTCAGCACGCAGTTTTCGACGGTACTCTGTGTCCATAGCTGTTTTCATAGCTAGGCTGCTTCCAGCACAAAGCATCCACCATACGAAAGTGGCTGTTCGGCGATTTTGGTTACCTGAGCCTTCGACATCACTTCATGTACGAATACTGGCAAGAATTCTCGCTACATTCGAAGGTGCTCCTTCCACTTCCAGCCTACTTGGTTGGTTCATTTGCCACGCAAACACTTCCTGAGGACGCTACATGTAATAACATCGCATCTTATCTGCTTAATTACATGATGCTACTGAATTTAAGACCGCTGCAGGCATCCGGTTCCATGGTGTAATGGTTAGCACTCTGGACTTTGAATCCAGCGATCCGAGTTCGAGTCTCGGTGGAACCTGGCGCTGTGTTTTGCGATCGTTTCTAGAAATGAGTACGAGCCGGTAGTTGGAGTTGTATATGCAATTGGTAATTGCAGTCCACACGTGAATGGGGAACGCTGCAAATGCTTATGATTTTGCTAATAGGATTAATAACGGGACGTAAGGGGATCAACTGCGAGAAGACGACCTCAGCTGTTTCTCCCAGCAAGAAAGACATCTCACCCTTTTGTGTGCTGCATGCGCATGCATTTAACAAACTTGCATGCGAAGTACTAGTTCCTGGGAAACTAATAGAATCGTTGTACGTGCCAGTCTTTACGTATAGATATAAGTAAGCGAAGACGGCTTAATCCTGGCACGTAGATTGCTTTCCGCAAGACGCACCTGAGGGTCTGATGGGCCGGTGGCCCGACATGCAGTTTGTCCTGTTGCATGGCTTACTTTCAGAGAATCGCAAGTTTATCGTAGTGCTTGGTTGTCGCGAAAGTGAAAAGTAGGGCCTGTCCGGGATTTGAACCCGGGACCTCCTGCACCCAAAGCAGGAATCATACCCCTAGACCAACAGGCCGCACATGGAAGCAGGTCTGCACCCCGCCACCTACTGAGGTCTTGCCGCACTTGCTAGTTGCAGCATCCGATCTGGACCATATTCTCAAAGAGGTTTCTTAATCCGGCACCTACAACATGCGCTGTGCTGAACACCAGTGTATGTGAATGCTGAAACAGCTGCTTGAGTTGTGTGACAGAATTTCGACCGTGTGAAGTGCAAATGTTATCGTGTCACGCACTATCCGCCCACTACGTAGCGTTCTGTGTCAGCACGCAGTTTTCGACGGTACTCTGTGTCCATAGCTGTTTTCATAGCTAGGCTGCTTCCAGCACAAAGCATCCACCATACGAAAGTGGCTGTTCGGGGATTTTGGTTACCTGAGCCTTCGACATCACTTCATGTACGAATACTGGCAAGAATTCTCGCTACATTCGAAGGTGCTCCTTCCACTTCCAGCCTACTTGGTTGGTTCATTTGCCACGCAAACACTTCCTGAGGACGCTACATGTAATAACATCGCATCTTATCTGCTTAATTACATGATGCTACTGAATTTAAGACCGCTGCAGGCATCCGGTTCCATGGTGTAATGGTTAGCACTCTGGACTTTGAATCCAGCGATCCGAGTTCGAGTCTCGGTGGAACCTGGCGCTGTGTTTTGCGATCGTTTCTAGAAATGAGTACGAGCCGGTAGTTGGAGTTGTATATGCAATTGGTAATTGCAGTCCACACGTGAATGGGGAACGCTGCAAATGCTTATGATTTTGCTAATAGGATTAATAACGGGACGTAAGGGGATCAACTGCGAGAAGACGACCTCAGCTGTTTCTCCCAGCAAGAAAGACATCTCACCCTTTTGTGTGCTGCATGCGCATGCATTTAACAAACTTGCATGCGAAGTACTAGTTCCTGGGAAACTAATAGAATCGTTGTACGTGCCAGTCTTTACGTATAGATATAAGTAAGCGAAGACGGCTTAATCCTGGCACGTAGATTGCTTTCCGCAAGACGCACCTGAGGGTCTGATGGGCCGGTGGCCCGACATGCAGTTTGTCCTGTTGCATGGCTTACTTTCAGAGAATCGCAAGTTTATCGTAGTGCTTGGTTGTCGCGAAAGTGAAAAGTAGGGCCTGTCCGGGATTTGAACCCGGGACCTCCTGCACCCAAAGCAGGAATCATACCCCTAGACCAACAGGCCGCACATGGAAGCAGGTCTGCACCCCGCCACCTACTGAGGTCTTGCCGCACTTGCTAGTTGCAGCATCCGATCTGGACCATATTCTCAAAGAGGTTTCTTAATCCGGCACCTACAACATGCGCTGTGCTGAACACCAGTGTATGTGAATGCTGAAACAGCTGCTTGAGTTGTGTGACAGAATTTCGACCGTGTGAAGTGCAAATGTTATCGTGTCACGCACTATCCGCCCACTACGTAGCGTTCTGTGTCAGCACGCAGTTTTCGACGGTACTCTGTGTCCATAGCTGTTTTCATAGCTAGGCTGCTTCCAGCACAAAGCATCCACCATACGAAAGTGGCTGTTCGGGGATTTTGGTTACCTGAGCCTTCGACATCACTTCATGTACGAATACTGGCAAGAATTCTCGCTACATTCGAAGGTGCTCCTTCCACTTCCAGCCTACTTGGTTGGTTCATTTGCCACGCAAACACTTCCTGAGGACGCTACATGTAATAACATCGCATCTTATCTGCTTAATTACATGATGCTACTGAATTTAAGACCGCTGCAGGCATCCGGTTCCATGGTGTAATGGTTAGCACTCTGGACTTTGAATCCAGCGATCCGAGTTCGAGTCTCGGTGGAACCTGGCGCTGTGTTTTGCGATCGTTTCTAGAAATGAGTACGAGCCGGTAGTTGGAGTTGTATATGCAATTGGTAATTGCAGTCCACACGTGAATGGGGAACGCTGCAAATGCTTATGATTTTGCTAATAGGATTAATAACGGGACGTAAGGGGATCAACTGCGAGAAGACGACCTCAGCTGTTTCTCCCAGCAAGAAAGACATCTCACCCTTTTGTGTGCTGCATGCGCATGCATTTAACAAACTTGCATGCGAAGTACTAGTTCCTGGGAAACTAATAGAATCGTTGTACGTGCCAGTCTTTACGTATAGGTATAAGTAAGCGAAGACGGCTTAATCCTGACAGGTAGATTGCTTTCCACAAGACGCACCTGAGGGTCTGATGGGCCGGTGGCACGACATGCAGTTTGTCCTGTTGCATGGCTTACTTTCAGAGAATCGCAAGTTTATCGTAGTGCTTGGTTGTCGCGAAAGTGAAAAGTAGAGCCTGTCCGGGATTTGAATCCGGGACCTCCTGCACCCAAAGCAGGAATCATACCCCTAGACCAACAGGCCGCACATGGAAGCAGGTCTGCACCCCGCCACCTACTGAGGTCTTGCCGCACTTGCTAGTTGCAGCATCCGATCTGGACCATATTCTCAAAGAGGTTTCTTAATCCGGCACCTACAACATGCGCTGTGCTGAACACCAGTGTATGTGAATGCTGAAACAGCTGCTTGAGTTGTGTGACAGAATTTCGACCGTGTGAAGTGCAAATGTTATCGTGTCACGCACTATCCGCCCACTACGTAGCGTTCTGTGTCAGCACGCAGTTTTCGACGGTACTCTGTGTCCATAGCTGTTTTCATAGCTAGGCTGCTTCCAGCACAAAGCATCCACCATACGAAAGTGGCTGTTCGGCGATTTTGGTTACCTGAGCCTTCGACATCACTTCATGTACGAATACTGGCAAGAATTCTCGCTACATTCGAAGGTGCTCCTTCCACTTCCAGCCTACTTGGTTGGTTCATTTGCCACGCAAACACTTCCTGAGGACGCTACATGTAATAACATCGCATCTTATCTGCTTAATTACATGATGCTACTGAATTTAAGACCGCTGCAGGCATCCGGTTCCATGGTGTAATGGTTAGCACTCTGGACTTTGAATCCAGCGATCCGAGTTCGAGTCTCGGTGGAACCTGGCGCTGTGTTTTGCGATCGTTTCTAGAAATGAGTACGAGCCGGTAGTTGGAGTTGTATATGCAATTGGTAATTGCAGTCCACACGTGAATGGGGAACGCTGCAAATGCTTATGATTTTGCTACTAGGATTAATAACGGGACGTAAGGGGATCAACTGCGAGAAGACGACCTCAGCTGTTTCTCCCAGCAGGAAAGACATCTCTCCCTTTTGTGTGCTGCATGCGCATGCATTTAACAAACTTGCATGCGATGTACTAGTTCCTGGGAAACTAATAGAATCGTTGTACGTGCCAGTCTTTACGTATAGATATAAGTAAGCGAAGACGGCTTAATCCTGGCACGTAGATTGCTTTCCGCAAGACGCACCTGAGAGTCTGATGGGCCGGTGGCCCGACATGCAGTTTGTCCTGTTGCATGGCTTACTTTCAGAGAATCGCAAGTTGATCGTAGTGCTTGGTTGTCGCGAAAGTGAAAAGTAGGGCCTGTCCGGGATTTGAACCCGGGACCTCCTGCACCCAAAGCAGGAATCATACCCCTAGACCAACAGGCCGCACATGAAAGCAGGTCTGCACCCCGCCACCTACTGAGGTCTTGCCGCACTTGCTAGTTGCAGCATCCGATCTGGACCATATTCTCAAAGAGGTTTCTTAATCCGGCACCTACAACATGCGCTGTGCTGAACACCAGTGTATGTGAATGCTGAAACAGCTGCTTGAGTTGTGTGACAGAATTTCGACCGTGTGAAGTGCAAATGTTATCGTGTCACGCACTATCCGCCCACTACGTAGCGTTCTGTGTCAGCACGCAGTTTTCGACGGTACTCTGTGTCCATAGCTGTTTTCATAGCTAGGCTGCTTCCAGCACAAAGCATCCACCATACGAAAGTGGCTGTTCGGCGATTTTGGTTACCTGAGCCTTCGACATCACTTCATGTACGAATACTGGCAAGAATTCTCGCTACATTCGAAGGTGCTCCTTCCACTTCCAGCCTACTTGGTTGGTTCATTTGCCACGCAAACACTTCCTGAGGACGCTACATGTAATAACATCGCATCTTATCTGCTTAATTACATGATGCTACTGAATTTAAGACCGCTGCAGGCATCCGGTTCCATGGTGTAATGGTTAGCACTCTGGACTTTGAATCCAGCGATCCGAGTTCGAGTCTCGGTGGAACCTGGCGCTGTGTTTTGCGATCGTTTCTAGAAATGAGTACGAGCCGGTAGTTGGAGTTGTATATGCAATTGGTAATTGCAGTCCACACGTGAATGGGGAACGCTGCAAATGCTTATGATTTTGCTACTAGGATTAATAACGGGACGTAAGGGGATCAACTGCGAGAAGACGACCTCAGCTGTTTCTCCCAGCAGGAAAGACATCTCTCCCTTTTGTGTGCTGCATGCGCATGCATTTAACAAACTTGCATGCGATGTACTAGTTCCTGGGAAACTAATAGAATCGTTGTACGTGCCAGTCTTTACGTATAGATATAAGTAAGCGAAGACGGCTTAATCCTGGCACGTAGATTGCTTTCCGCAAGACGCACCTGAGAGTCTGATGGGCCGGTGGCCCGACATGCAGTTTGTCCTGTTGCATGGCTTACTTTCAGAGAATCGCAAGTTTATCGTAGTGCTTGGTTGTCGCGAAAGTGAAAAGTAGGGCCTGTCCGGGATTTGAACCCGGGACCTCCTGCACCCAAAGCAGGAATCATACCCCTAGACCAACAGGCCGCACATGGAAGCAGGTCTGCACCCCGCCACCTACTGAGGTCTTGCCGCACTTGCTAGTTGCAGCATCCGATCTGGACCATATTCTCAAATAGGTTTCTTAATCCGGCACCTACAACATGCGCTGTGCTGAACACCAGTGTATGTGAATGCTGAAACAGCTGCTTGAGTTGTGTGACAGAATTTCGACCGTGTGAAGTGCAAATGTTATCGTGTCACGCACTATCCGCCCACTACGTAGCGTTCTGTGTCAGCACGCAGTTTTCGACGGTACTCTGTGTCCATAGCTGTTTTCATAGCTAGGCTGCTTCCAGCACAAAGCATCCACCATACGAAAGTGGCTGTTCGGGGATTTTGGTTACCTGAGCCTTCGACATCACTTCATGTACGAATACTGGCAAGAATTCTCGCTACATTCGAAGGTGCTCCTTCCACTTCCAGCCTACTTGGTTGGTTCATTTGCCACGCAAACACTTCCTGAGGACGCTACATGTAATAACATCGCATCTTATCTGCTTAATTACATGATGCTACTGAATTTAAGACCGCTGCAGGCATCCGGTTCCATGGTGTAATGGTTAGCACTCTGGACTTTGAATCCAGCGATCCGAGTTCGAGTCTCGGTGGAACCTGGCGCTGTGTTTTGCGATCGTTTCTAGAAATGAGTACGAGCCGGTAGTTGGAGTTGTATATGCAATTGGTAATTGCAGTCCACACGTGAATGGGGAACGCTGCAAATGCTTATGATTTTGCTAATAGGATTAATAACGGGACGTAAGGGGATCAACTGCGAGAAGACGACCTCAGCTGTTTCTCCCAGCAAGAAAGACATCTCACCCTTTTGTGTGCTGCATGCGCATGCATTTAACAAACTTGCATGCGAAGTACTAGTTCCTGGGAAACTAATAGAATCGTTGTACGTGCCAGTCTTTACGTATAGGTATAAGTAAGCGAAGACGGCTTAATCCTGACAGGTAGATTGCTTTCCACAAGACGCACCTGAGGGTCTGATGGGCCGGTGGCACGACATGCAGTTTGTCCTGTTGCATGGCTTACTTTCAGAGAATCGCAAGTTTATCGTAGTGCTTGGTTGTCGCGAAAGTGAAAAGTAGAGCCTGTCCGGGATTTGAATCCGGGACCTCCTGCACCCAAAGCAGGAATCATACCCCTAGACCAACAGGCCGCACATGGAAGCAGGTCTGCACCCCGCCACCTACTGAGGTCTTGCCGCACTTGCTAGTTGCAGCATCCGATCTGGACCATATTCTCAAAGAGGTTTCTTAATCCGGCACCTACAACATGCGCTGTGCTGAACACCAGTGTATGTGAATGCTGAAACAGCTGCTTGAGTTGTGTGACAGAATTTCGACCGTGTGAAGTGCAAATGTTATCGTGTCACGCACTATCCGCCCACTACGTAGCGTTCTGTGTCAGCACGCAGTTTTCGACGGTACTCTGTGTCCATAGCTGTTTTCATAGCTAGGCTGCTTCCAGCACAAAGCATCCACCATACGAAAGTGGCTGTTCGGCGATTTTGGTTACCTGAGCCTTCGACATCACTTCATGTACGAATACTGGCAAGAATTCTCGCTACATTCGAAGGTGCTCCTTCCACTTCCAGCCTACTTGGTTGGTTCATTTGCCACGCAAACACTTCCTGAGGACGCTACATGTAATAACATCGCATCTTATCTGCCTAATTACATGATGCTACTGAATTTAAGACCGCTGCAGGCATCCGGTTCCATGGTGTAATGGTTAGCACTCTGGAGTTTGAATCCAGCGATCCGAGTTCGAGTCTCGGTGGAACCTGGCGCTGTGTTTTGCGATCGTTTCTAGAAATGAGTACGAGCCGGTAGTTGGAGTTGTATATGCAATTGGTAATTGCAGTCCACACGTGAATGGGGAACGCTGCAAATGCTTATGATTTTGCTACTAGGATTAATAACGGGACGTAAGGGGATCAACTGCGAGAAGACGACCTCAGCTGTTTCTCCCAGCAAGAAAGACATCTCACCCTTTTGTGTGCTGCATGCGCATGCATTTAACAAACTTGCATGCGAAGTACTAGTTCCTGGGAAACTAATAGAATCGTTGTACGTGCCAGTCTTTACGTATAGGTATAAGTAAGCGAAGACGGCTTAATCCTGACAGGTAGATTGCTTTCCACAAGACGCACCTGAGGGTCTGATGGGCCGGTGGCACGACATGCAGTTTGTCCTGTTGCATGGCTTACTTTCAGAGAATCTCAAGTTTATCGTAGTGCTTGGTTGTCACGAAAGTGAAAAGTAGGGCCTGTCCGGGATTTGAACCCGGTACCTCCTGCACCCAAAGCAGGAATCATACCCCTAGACCAACAGGCCGCACATGGAAGCAGGTCTGCACCCCGCCACCTACTGAGGTCTTGCCGCACTTGCTAGTTGCATCATCCGATCTGGACCATATTCTGAAAGAGGTTTCTTAATCCGGCACCTACAACATGCGCTGTGCTGAACACCAGTGTATGTGAATGCTGAAACAGCTGCTTGAGTTGTGTGACAGAATTTCGACCGTGTGAAGTGCAAATGTTATCGTGTCACGCACTATCCGCCCACTACGTAGCGTTCTGTGTCAGCACGCAGTTTTCGACGGTACTCTGTGTCCATAGCTGTTTTCATAGCTAGGCTGCTTCCAGCACAAAGCATCCACCATACGAAAGTGGCTGTTCGGCGATTTTGGTTACCTGAGCCTTCGACATCACTTCATGTACGAATACTGGCAAGAATTCTCGCTACATTCGAAGGTGCTCCTTCCACTTCCAGCCTACTTGGTTGGTTCATTTGCCACGCAAACACTTCCTGAGGACGCTACATGTAATAACATCGCATCTTATCTGCTTAATTACATGATGCTACTGAATTTAAGACCGCTGCAGGCATCCGGTTCCATGGTGTAATGGTTAGCACTCTGGACTTTGAATCCAGCGATCCGAGTTCGAGTCTCGGTGGAACCTGGCGCTGTGTTTTGCGATCGTTTCTAGAAATGAGTACGAGCCGGTAGTTGGAGTTGTATATGCAATTGGTAATTGCAGTCCACACGTGAATGGGGAACGCTGCAAATGCTTATGATTTTGCTAATAGGATTAATAACGGGACGTAAGGGGATCAACTGCGAGAAGACGACCTCAGCTGTTTCTCCCAGCAAGAAAGACATCTCACCCTTTTGTGTGCTGCATGCGCATGCATTTAACACACTTGCATGCGAAGTACTAGTTCCTGGGAAACTAATAGAATCGTTGTACGTGCCAGTCTTTACGTATAGGTATAAGTAAGCGAAGACGGCTTAATCCTGACAGGTAGATTGCTTTCCACAAGACGCACCTGAGGGTCTGATGGGCCGGTGGCACGACATGCAGTTTGTCCTGTTGCATGGCTTACTTTCAGAGAATCGCAAGTTTATCGTAGTGCTTGGTTGTCGCGAAAGTGAAAAGTAGGGCCTGTCCGGGATTTGAACCCGGGACCTCCTGCACCCAAAGCAGGAATCATACCCCTTTTTTTTTTTTGTACTTTTTCTTATGCAACTTTGTTCCACAGCTCTATTAAATATTTTCCCATTATTTGTTGATAATTGTCCTATACTTGTTCTATGTTTGATGTTTGCAATTGTTTTTAAAGTGTTTGTTAATTTTTCTTTATGTTTACTTTTTTGAAATTTTTTTTGTATTTTTTTTTCTTTTTTTTTTTAAAAAAAGAAAAAATAAACAAATCCCCTCCTTTGGGGAGCACCGTGAACAATTTTTTCAAGAAGAAAGAAAAAACATTTTTGTGTCTCATCTCGGATCCAAGTTTATTCCGCTGATCCATGTTCACCGTTGGAGGGAGGTACCGAGGCGCAGTGGCTGAAGTCAGGACACGGCGCAGAAGCAGTGGGGCCTCTTCGCGGCACTACAGGTGCTCCGTGTCCCAATTCACCCCCACATACCCGGTACACTACCCTATTCCCATTTTCTCGAACACAATTTTAAGCATATTTCCAAAGTTCTTGCCATGATTCTTGTATTGAAGTGTTTTGTGAAATTCGATTGCCATATGCATTTTGAATTGGACAGGATCATCATCGCCAAGTTTGTTAAAGATATAACTAGAATAATTACCCAGTAACCAGCTCACAGCGTTATTTTTCGTCTGTGGGTAAAACTTAAAATCAGGTCGATAGATCATCATCGCCTGGACATTGCCGGGAACACTGCGAGTGATAAGTGCGACTTGTTGCTGAATCCAGTTCCAGTTGTGGAGACGTTCCCCACAGGTGCACCTGTGCAGCACGGTATCTAGGAGGTCGCAGTGAAGACAGAGGTCGGTAGCACTCAGTCCTATCCGGTGGAGTCGCTCATTGGTACTTATTATATTATTGACTGCTTTATACCACGCAGTACGAGCATCCGAGCTCAAAACAGTGGAACCAACGTTTCGCCATACTGTATCCCATTTTACTCCACTATATTTGTTAACAATCGGATTCTGGCTTTCGTGTTCCCTCCTTTCCGCCAAAATGGCTTTTGCCGTTAAAGACTGAGTTTGCCGTAACTGGTGACTAAGGTAGCTATACTCGAGATAATACTCTCTGATATGCTTAAGCCGGTAACAAATAGGTTGAACATTCAGCGGAGGTTCAAGACTGTGTGGCCGGACAGCATGAAATAACTGTGCCGTAAGACCATGAGGTTCCTTCTGTATGATTTCCGCCGTACGGGACACGTACAGAGCCAGTGCTTTGCTCCGTATGTCAACCAATCCCATCCCTCCATGCGTAGGGTGTAGCGCTGCTGTTCGTGCAGATACACGAAAGATCTCGCCTTTCCATAGAAATTACGTAACCGTTGACGTGATATGTTGAGCCACTCCTGCAGGAAGAGGAAGAACCTGCGCCGTGTAGAAGGCCTTAGATAAAACACACGTATTAATCAACGTAATTCTGTCAAATTGGTTCAGACTTCTGTGGTAGTTATCAATTACCGCACCGTTGATTTTTTGAGCCACATCCCTCCAGTTCGCTGCCGTCATGTTTAATGTTGACGCCTTCAACACTATCCCTAGAGCTTTAAGTTCACTGACGTGTGTGGCACATGAAATTTGAAGACGATCAAGGCCTCGCAGATTTAAAAACTTGCTTTTCTGTTCATTTATGTGTGCTCCAGACGCCTGACAGTAGGTCTTGAGGACAGCTTCAAGCTCAGTGACGTCAGACTGATCTCTGATAACAATCCCAACATCATCCGCATAGGCTCCTGTTACGGACTTCACTCCTGAGATCGTTAAACCACTAAGCTTCGCCTGCAGGTGCGTGAGGAGCGGCTCGAGCGAAATGACGAACAGCAACATCGACAAGGGGCTGCCCTGAGGGACTCCTCTGTCGATTAGGAGCCGTTTCGTGAGTTGCGAATTTACGGAAATTTTTGCAGTGATTCCGATGGCCACATTCTTTATCATTGCGATCGCGGACGGTAAAAAGCCCAAGCGCCGCAGTGTCTCTAATAGGTACGTGTGATTGACAAGATCAAATGCCTTAAAAAAATCGAGAAAGAGCAGACCACATCTTACGTTGCTGGCGTCAGCTAACGCAATAATATCCCTATAAAAGGCGACCGTTTGCAGTATAGTCCGCCGAAAAGCACATGTCTGCTGTTTGCAAAGTAGGTTGGAAGTGAGCGGCAGAAACCTCATCTTAACTGCACGAGCTACAATCTTGTAATCGGAATTCAGTAGTGATATCGGCCGAAGATTTGTTACAGATTTTCCACCTCTGGTCTTAGGGAGGAGAACAATTTTACATTCCTTAAACTCTCCTGGAACAGACTGCCCCTGCAAGACCTCGTTCACCATGTCTGTGATCTTCTCTCCTAGTATGTGCCAGAACTTTTTATAAAATTCAATGGGAAGGCCGTCAGGCCCAGGGGACTTGTTAGTAGGGGAACTGCTGATGATGTCGAAAACGTCTTCGTGACTGAAAACCGAAGAAAGACTGTCACTTTCGTCTGCAGTTATCCTCGAAGAAAGAACTTCAAGGAGTTGAGAAGCGCTGTCTGCATGGGGAGCGTTTGAAGTATAAGTCCTGACAAAGTAGCTGTAAAGTTCTCTGACGATATCGCGTTGATTTGTGACCGTCGTGCCATCTTCGAGTTTAAGTTCATCAATGAAAGCCCTTCTTCTATTCTTCGCGTGCTTGACAAGGTGATACAAGGCCACCGTTTCGTCTGCGCGTACTGATTTAACTTTGGATCGAACCTTTAGTCCTTCTAACTGCTCCCGTTTCAGACTGAGTAATTTAGCTTTGATTCTCTGAATTTCCCCTATTCTAGTAGCCATGGCATCCGCTCTGTCATACAAATCTCTTAAGACGGAGTAATAAAATTCCATTGTCCTGCGAATTCCAGTAGCCCGTTCAATACCAAAGGACATAAGAACCCTGCGCAGTTTGGGCTTCGCTTTATAGGTCCACCATGCTATAATGCTAGGGAAGGCATGAATAGTGCGGAGGCACTGGTCCCAAGCACGCCTGACGGCCTCCTCCAGATCTGAGTCGGTTAATAATGAAAGATTAAGATGCCACTGATTTTTAAACCAGCGCGTGGGTTGTTGTTGTAAGTTGATACACGCAACCACGCCACTGTGGTCTGAGAAGCTGGTAGGAATAGTTTCTACATTTAATAAGTGAGTTGCTAAATTATCAGACACATAAATCCTGTCGATCCTGCTACAGGAATTGCCAACGATGTGTGTGTACCTCACTAAAGTTGGGTACCGAGCTTCCCAGGTATCTTTGAGTTTAAGATCATAAACAAGACGGTTTAAATCAGGTGAATAATTAAAATTTGGTGTCTGATCTTTTCTGGACAATACACAATTAAAATCACCTCCAATGATCAGCTGCGTAGGATTGTTCCGCAGTAAATAAATGATATCTTCCTTATAAAAGCGTGCTCTGTCAGCTCTACGAGTACTCCCGGAAGGCGCGTACAAATTAATAACAGTAACGCCAAAAATATTGACACTCAGTCCTCGACCGGATTCTAATCTTTCAATGTGGGCAACTGGAATACCTTCCCTAATTAAGACGGCAGTCCCCACGTTCGTTTCCGGGGAAGAATTCATTATTGCAACAAAACCGGTAAGGTTTATGTGCTGCAAGGCCACCTCTTGTAAAAGGGCGACGTCTGTATCCGACTCGTAAAGATATTGTTGTAGAGCACGTACCTTGACGTCAGATCGGATCTTGTTAATATTTAACGTTGTTATTTTATAAGCCTGTGACATACTGAGACCTATGCAGGAAGGGGGATAAATTAATCATCGCCAAAGGTCGGATCGTCATGCCATTCCATTTGCGTATCCGGTTGTAAAGCCAAGTCATGCTCGTTGTGTTTGCCCCCGGCATCTGTATTCTTAGTTTTCTTTCGGACAACGTTCACATTTGGTTGGATTCTGTTCCTGCGGCGCCCACTATGAGCCATCTCGGCAGACGGCGGCGTGGGCGGGTCATGGGGAACGTCAACGGCCGACGACGGGCCCGACACTACGGCCGGAATCACTCGCGGCGTGTCCTCCGGCGGCAAACCAGCTGCGGAAGTACTTTCGCTATCAACACGTTTGTCATCAAACTCCACATGAAGTGGTTTGTTGACATTTTCCGACACCGACTGCTGTTTATGTTCGCGTTCCGTGTTATGACAACATTCCTGTTGTGTTTCCGTGTCGCGAGCCGCCGCCGTTGGCCGTCCGGCATCCTCATCTAGAGGTGTGGTCTGTGTACTATCACAACTGTCTACGCCGTGGTGAACCCCTGCAGCGACCTGCTGTTCACAATTCGATCGGTCTACCGGAACCTGGTGCTGTGGTTGGTCGGAGGGCCGACCATCCGTCCCCTGCGACGCCGCGACAGCAGCTGAATTGTCACTATGTGACATGCCAGAGGAAAAATCGTCTACGAGAACGGGACCTTTTACGAACTTAGTATCAGATCTACGTTCCTGCGAGTCTTGTCTCTTTGATTCTGGTGTACTGTGGGTTTCGTCCTCAGAACTACTACCGTCACAAGTCCTACGCCGTTTGTTGGTAGCAGTGTCTCCGGTCGCAAGTGTCGGTTCGTCCGCACTTTTCCGAGGCAAGGTTGGAAATTCCTCAATGCGCACGACTTCCGGTTTATGCAACGCAGATGCACCACCGGCTGTAGCACTTTCTGCCGCTTGATTATCGGTAATAATCTCCGCGAGCGTTAACCGTTTCCGTTGCTGTAAGGAATTTTTTAAGACGAAAACTCGTTTGGGACAATCTTGACGCATGTGGCCACTCTCATTGCAGATGTGACACGTCAAAGTTTGACCAGAGTACGTAACTTGAACCCTGTAGTCGCAAACCATAATATGGGAAGGAATATTGACCTTCACATGCATATCGACTGACCGAACACCA
Source organism: Schistocerca nitens (assembly GCF_023898315.1). Taxonomy (NCBI): domain Eukaryota; kingdom Metazoa; phylum Arthropoda; class Insecta; order Orthoptera; family Acrididae; genus Schistocerca; species Schistocerca nitens. The sequence continues at coordinate 96,878,144 of NC_064615.1, read as the reverse complement.
CTGAAACACTGCAGGCGATGCTGGCTAGACCAGCGTTCATTTCGAATCTGTTTGACATCCCCATACTTGCTTAACACATCTTTCAAATAACAATTTTCAACTTCTGGGGGCAGATTAAAAATACGTACATTTTTATATTCTACGTCGGCATTAGTAACGGTAACGGTACTTACAGAGTTATCCCGATGTCGGAACTCAACTCGCCCGCCATGCTTCATGAGTACCTTATCCAGCAACACAGGGTTCAGTAATTTGACAAAAAAACAATACTGCTCCATGTCGTAATACGCAGTGTGCACCTGATCAGAATTGATACCAATAACGTCCACTATCCAATCATGAATTTCCAGTGACGTCGGTTGTACGTGACGGGTTGACTTTTCAAATTCGAAACGGAGGGTACTTTTCCTGGGAAATAACCTGGCCATAGCACAAATTTACAAGCGGTCGAGGCCGCTAAATAATAACAGCGAAAAAGGTTAGAAACTTCACCACAATTAACGGAAAAACAATCACTGCACGACCAACAGAAAGTAGAAAAAACACAAATATCACAACTCGTAAACACACCGGTTAACAGCGCTCTCAGCACGTCCGAATAGCTCCGTGTCTCAAGCGCGACTGGACCAACAGGCGGCACATGGAAGAAGGTCTGCACCCCGCCACCTACTGAGGTCTTGCCGCACTTGCTAGTTGCAGCATCCGATCTGGACCATATTCTCAAAGAGGTTTCTTAATCCGGCACCTACAACATGCGCTGTGCTGAACACCAGTGTATGTGAATGCTGAAACAGCTGCTTGAGTTGGTGTGACAGAATTTCGACCGTGTGAAGTGCAAATGTCATCGTGTCACGCCTATCCGCCCACTACGTAGCGTTCTGTGTCAGCACGCAGTTTCGACGGTACTCTGTGTCCATAGCTGTTTTCATAGCTAGGCTGCTTCCAGCACAAAGCATCCACCATACGAAAGTGGCTGTTCGGCGATTTTGGTTACCTGAGCCTTCGACATCACTTCATGTACGAATACTGGCAAGAATTCTCGCTACATTCGAAGGTGCTCCTTCCACTTCCAGCCTACTTGGTATTTGCAGTCCACACGTGAATGGGGAACGCTGCAAATGCTTATGATTTTGCTACTAGGATTAATAACGGGACGTAAGGGGATCAACTGCGAGAAGACGACCTCAGCTGTTTCTCCCAGCAAGAAAGACATCTCACCCTTTTGTGTGCTGCATGCGCATGCATTTAACAAACTTGCATGCGAAGTACTAGTTCCTGGGAAACTAATAGAATCGTTGTACGTGCCAGTCTTTACGTATAGGTATAAGTAAGCGAAGACGGCTTAATCCTGACACGTAGATTGCTTTCCACAAGACGCACCTGAGGGTCTGATGGGCCGGTGGCCCGACATGCAGTTTGTCCTGTTGCATGGCTTACTTTCAGAGAATCGCAAGTTGATCGTAGTGCTTGGTTGTCGCGAAAGTGAAAAGTAGGGCCTGTCCGGGATTTGAACCCGGGACCTCCTGCACCCAAAGCAGGAATCATACCCCTAGACCAACAGGCCGCACATGAAAGCAGGTCTGCACCCCGCCACCTACTGAGGTCTTGCCGCACTTGCTAGTTGCAGCATCCGATCTGGACCATATTCTCAAAGAGGTTTCTTAATCCGGCACCTACAACATGCGCTGTGCTGAACACCAGTGTATGTGAATGCTGAAACAGCTGCTTGAGTTGTGTGACAGAATTTCGACCGTGTGAAGTGCAAATGTTATCGTGTCACGCACTATCCGCCCACTACGTAGCGTTCTGTGTCAGCACGCAGTTTTCGACGGTACTCTGTGTCCATAGCTGTTTTCATAGCTAGGCTGCTTCCAGCACAAAGCATCCACCATACGAAAGTGGCTGTTCGGCGATTTTGGTTACCTGAGCCTTCGACATCACTTCATGTACGAATACTGGCAAGAATTCTCGCTACATTCGAAGGTGCTCCTTCCAGCCTACATGGTTGGTTCATTTGCCACGCAAACTCTTCCTGAGGACGCTACATGTAATAACATCGCATCTTATCTGCTTAATTACATGATGCTACTGAATTTAAGACCGCTGCAGGCATCCGGTTCCATGGTGTAATGGTTAGCACTCTGGACTTTGAATCCAGCGATCCGAGTTCGAGTCTCGGTGGAACCTGGCGCTGTGTTTTGCGATCGTTTCTAGAAATGAGTACGAGCCGGTAGTTGGAATTGTATATGCAATTGGTAATTTCAGTCCACACGTGAATGGGGAACGCTGCAAATGCTTATGATTTTGCTACTAGGATTAATAACGGGACGTAAGGGGATCAACTGCGAGAAGACGACCTCAGCTGTTTCTCCCAGCAAGAAAGACATCTCACCCTTTTGTGTGCTGCATGCGCATGCATTTAACAAACTTGCATGCGAAGTACTAGTTCCTGGGAAACTAATAGAATCGTTGTACGTGCCAGTCTTTACGTATAGGTATAAGTAAGCGAAGACGGCTTAATCCTGACACGTAGATTGCTTTCCACAAGACGCACCTGAGAGTCTGATGGGCCGGTGGCCCGACATGCAGTTTGTCCTGTTGCATGGCTTACTTTCAGAGAATCGCAAGTTTATCGTAGTGCTTGGTTGTCGCGAAAGTGAAAAGTAGGGCCTGTCCGGGATTTGAACCCGGGACGTCCTGCACCCAAAGCAGGAATCATACCCCTAGACCAACAGGCCGCACATGGAAGCAGGTCTGCACCCCGCCACCTACTGAAGTCTTGCCGCACTTGCTAGTTGCAGCATCCGATCTGGACCATATTCTCAAAGAGGTTTCTTAATCCGGCACCTACAACATGCGCTGTGCTGAACACCAGTGTATGTGAATGCTGAAACAGCTGCTTGAGTTGTGTGACAGAATTTCGACCGTGTGAAGTGCAAGTGTTATCGTGTCACGCACTATCCGCCCACTACGTAGCGTTCTGTGTCAGCACGCAGTTTTCGACGGTACTCTGTGTCCATAGCTGTTTTCATAGCTAGGCTGCTTCCAGCACAAAGCATCCACCATACGAAAGTGGCTGTTCGGCGATTTTGGTTACCTGAGCCTTCGACATCACTTCATGTACGAATACTGGCAAGAATTCTCGCTACATTCGAAGGTGCTCCTTCCACTTCCAGCCTACTTGGTTGGTTCATTTGCCACGCAAACACTTCCTGAGGACGCTACATGTAATAACATCGCATCTTATCTGCCTAATTACATGATGCTACTGAATTTAAGACCGCTGCAGGCATCCGGTTCCATGGTGTAATGGTTAGCTCTCTGGACTTGGAATCCAGCGATCCGAGTTCGAGTCTCGGTGGAACCTGGCGCTGTGTTTTGCGATCGTTTCTAGAAATGAGTACGAGCCGGTAGTTGGAATTGTATATGCAATTGGTAATTGCAGTCCACACGTGAATGGGGAACGCTGCAAATGCTTATGATTTTGCTACTAGGATTAATAACGGGACGTAAGGGGATCAACTGCGAGAAGACGACCTCAGGTGTTTCTCCCAGCAGGAAAGACATCTCACCCTTTTGTGTGCTGCATGCGCATGCATTTAACAAACTTGCATGCGATGTACTAGTTCCTGGGAAACTAATAGAATCGTTGTACGTGCCAGTCTTTACGTATAGATATAAGTAAGCGAAGACGGCTTAATCCTGGCACGTAGATTGCTTTCCGCAAGACGCACCTGAGAGTCTGATGGGCCGGTGGCCCGACATGGAGTTTGTCCTGTTGCATGGCTTACTTTCAGAGAATCGCAAGTTTATCGTAGTGCTTGGTTGTCGCGAAAGTGAAAAGTAGGTCCTGTCCGGGATTAGAACCCGGGACCTACTGCACCCAAAGCAGGAATCATACCCCTTTTTTTTTAATCTCATTTTGTTCGCTATTGTTTGTTGCATCTGCTCGGGGCGGACGTCGTAAGACATCCATTTATGTTCGTTGTTGATCGATTGACTCAGTTTATTTATTACAGAGAGCACGTAACCCTCTGACCGAACACCTGAGCTACCGTGCCGGCAATACCCCTAGACCAACAGGCCGCACATGGAAGCAGGTCTGCACCCCGCCACCTACTGAGGTCTTGCCGCACTTGCTAGTTGCAGCATCCGATCTGGACCATATTCTCAAAGAGGTTTCTTAATCCGGCACCTACAACATGCGCTGTGCTGAACACCAGTGTATGTGAATGCTGAAACAGCTGCTTGAGTTGTGTGACAGAATTTCGACCGTGTGAAGTGCAAATGTTATCGTGTCACGCACTATCCGCCCACTACGTAGCGTTCTGTGTCAGCACGCAGTTTTCGACGGTACTCTGTGTCCATAGCTGTTTTCATAGCTAGGCTGCTTCCAGCACAAAGCATCCACCATACGAAAGTGGCTGTTCGGCGATTTTGGTTACCTGAGCCTTCGACATCACTTCATGTACGAATACTGGCAAGAATTCTCGCTACATTCGAAGGTGCTCCTTCCACTTCCAGCCTACTTGGTTGGTTCATTTGCCACGCAAACACTTCCTGAGGACGCTACATGTAATAACATCGCATCTTATCTGCTTAATTACATGATGCTACTGAATTTAAGACCGCTGCAGGCATCCGGTAACATGGTGTAATGGTTAGCACTCTGGACTTGGAATCCAGCGATCCGAGTTCGAGTCTCGGTGGAACCTGGCGCTGTGTTTTGCGATCGTTTCTAGAAATGAGTACGAGCCGGTAGTTGGAATTGTATATGCAATTGGTAATTGCAGTCCACACGTGAATGGGGAACGCTGCAAATGCTTATGATTTTGCTACTAGGATTAATAACGGGACGTAAGGGGATCAACTGCGAGAAGACGACCTCAGCTGTCTCTCCCAGCAAGAAAGACATCTCACCCTTTTGTGTGCTGCATGCGCATGCATTTAACAAACTTGCATGCGAAGTACTAGTTCCTGGGAAACTAATAGAATCGTTGTACGTGCCAGTCTTTACGTATAGGTATAAGTAAGCGAAGACGGCTTAATCCTGACACGTAGATTGCTTTCCACAAGACGCACCTGAGGGTCTGATGGGCCGGTGGCCCGACATGCAGTTTGTCCTGTTGCATGGCTTACTTTCAGAGAATCGCAAGTTTATCGTAGTGCTTGGTTGTCGCGAAAGTGAAAAGTAGGGCCTGTCCGGGATTTGAACCCGGGACCTCCTGCACCCAAAGCAGGAATCATACCCCTAGACCAACAGGCCGCACGTGGAAGCAGGTCTGCACCCCGCCACCTACTGAGGTCTTGCCGCACTTGCTAGTTGCAGCATCCGATCTGGACCATATTCTCAAAGAGGTTTCTTAATCCGGCACCTACAACATGCGCTGTGCTGAACACCAGTGTATGTGAATGCTGAAACAGCTGCTTGAGTTGTGTGACAGAATTTCGACCGTGTGAAGTGCAAATGTTATCGTGTCACGCACTATCCGCCCACTACGTAGCGTTCTGTGTCAGCACACAGTTTTCGAAGGTACTCTGTGTCCATAGCTGTTTTCATAGCTAGGCTGCTTCCAGCACAAAGCATCCACCATACGAAAGTGGCTGTTCGGCGATTTTGGTTACCTGAGCCTTCGACATCACTTCATGTACGAATACTGGCAAGAATTCTCGCTACATTCGAAGGTGCTCCTTCCACTTCCAGCCTACTTGGTTGGTTCATTTGCCACGCAAACACTTCCTGAGGACGCTACATGTAATAACATCGCATCTTATCTGCTTAATTACATGATGCTACTGAATTTAAGACCGCTGCAGGCATCCGGTTCCATGGTGTAATGGTTAGCACTCTGGACTTGGAATCCAGCGATCCGAGTTCGAGTCTCGGTGGAACCTGGTGCTGTGTTTTGCGATCGTTTCTAGAAATGAGTACGAGCCGGTAGTTGGAATTGTATATGCAATTGGTAATTGCAGTCCACACGTGAATGGGGAACGCTGCAAATGCTTATGATTTTGCTACTAGGATTAATAACGGGACGTAAGGGGATCAACTGCGAGAAGACGACCTCAGCTGTTTCTCCCAGCAAGAAAGACATCTCACCCTTTTGTGTGCTGCATGCGCATGCATTTAACAAACTTGCATGCGAAGTACTAGTTCCTGGGAAACTAATAGAATCGTTGTACGTGCCAGTCTTTACGTATAGGTATAAGTAAGCGAAGACGGCTTAATCCTGACACGTAGATTGCTTTCCACAAGACGCACCTGAGGGTCTGATGGGCCGGTGGCCCGACATGCAGTTTGTCCTGTTGCATGGCTTACTTTCAGAGAATCGCAAGTTTATCGTAGTGCTTGGTTGTCGCGAAAGTGAAAAGTAGGGCCTGTCCGGGATTTGAACCCGGGACCTCCTGCACCCAAAGCAGGAATCATACCCCTAGACCAACAGGCCGCACATGGAAGCAGGTCTGCACCCCGCCACCTACTGAGGTCTTGCCGCACTTGCTAGTTGCAGCATCCGATCTGGACCATATTCTCAAAGAGGTTTCTTAATCCGGCACCTACAACATGCGCTGTGCTGAACACCAGTGTATGTGAATGCTGAAACAGCTGCTTGAGTTGTGTGACAGAATTTCGACCGTGTGAAGTGCAAATGTTATCGTGTCACGCACTATCCGCCCACTACGTAGCGTTCTGTGTCAGCACGCAGTTTTCGAAGGTACTCTGTGTCCATAGCTGTTTTCATAGCTAGGCTGCTTCCAGCACAAAGCATCCACCATACGAAAGTGGCTGTTCGGCGATTTTGGTTACCTGAGCCTTCGACATCACTTCATGTACGAATACTGGCAAGAATTCTCGCTACATTCGAAGGTGCTCCTTCCACTTCCAGCCTACTTGGTTGGTTCATTTGCCACGCAAACACTTCCTGAGGACGCTACATGTAATAACATCGCATCTTATCTGCTTAATTACATGATGCTACTGAATTTAAGACCGCTGCAGGCATCCGGTTCCATGGTGTAATGGTTAGCACTCTGGACTTGGAATCCAGCGATCCGAGTTCGAGTCTCGGTGGAACCTGGCGCTGTGTTTTGCGATCGTTTCTAGAAATGAGTACGAGCCGGTAGTTGGAATTGTATATGCAATTGGTAATTGCAGTCCACACGTGAATGGGGAACGCTGCAAATGCTTATGATTTTGCTACTAGGATTAATAACGGGACGTAAGGGGATCAACTGCGAGAAGACGACCTCAGCTGTTTCTCCCAGCAACAAAGACATCTCACCCTTTTGTGTGCTGCATGCGCATGCATTTAACAAACTTGCATGCGAAGTACTAGTTCCTGGGAAACTAATAGAATCGTTGTACGTGCCAGTCTTTACGTATAGGTATAAGTAAGCGAAGACGGCTTAATCCTGACACGTAGATTGCTTTCCACAAGACGCACCTGAGGGTCTGATGGGCCGGTGGCCCGACATGCAGTTTGTCCTGTTGCATGGCTTACTTTCAGAGAATCGCAAGTTTATCGTAGTGCTTGGTTGTCGCGAAAGTGAAAAGTAGGGCCTGTCCGGGATTTGACCCCGGGACCTCCTGCACCCAAAGCAGGAATCATACCCCTAGACCAACAGGCCGCACATGGAAGCAGGTCTGCACCCCGCCATCTACTGAGGTCTTGCCGCACTTGCTAGTTGCAGCATCCGATCTGGACCATATTCTCAAAGAGGTTTCTTAATCCGGCACCTACAACATGCGCTGTGCTGAACACCAGTGTATGTGAATGCTGAAACAGCTGCTTGAGTTGTGTGACAGAATTTCGACCGTGTGAAGTGCAAATGTTATCGTGTCACGCACTATCCGCCCACTACGTAGCGTTCTGTGTCAGCACGCAGTTTTCGACGGTACTCTGTGTCCATAGCTGTTTTCATAGCTAGGCTGCTTCCAGCACAAAGCATCCACCATACGAAAGTGGCTGTTCGGCGATTTTGGTTACCTGAGCCTTCGACATCACTTCATGTACGAATACTGGCAAGAATTCTCGCTACATTCGAAGGTGCTCCTTCCACTTCCAGCCTACTTGGTTGGTTCATTTGCCACGCAAACACTTCCTGAGGACGCTACATGTAATAACATCGCATCTTATCTGCTTAATTACATGATGCTACTTAATTTAAGACCGCTGCAGGCATCCGGTTCCATGGTGTAATGGTTAGCACTCTGGACTTTGAATCCAGCGATCCGAGTTCGAGTCTCGGTGGAACCTGGCGCTGTGTTTTGCGATCGTTTCTAGAAATGAGTACGAGCCGGTAATTGGAATTGCATATGCAATTGGTAATTGCAGTCCACACGTGAATGGGGAACGCTGCAAATGCTTATGATTTTGCTACTAGGATTAATAACGGGACGTAAGGGGATCAACTGCGAGAAGACGACCTCAGCTGTCTCTCCCAGCAAGAAAGACATCTCACCCTTTTGTGTGCTGCATGCGCATGCATTTAACAAACTTGCATGCGAAGTACTAGTTCCTGGGAAACTAATAGAATCGTTGTACGTGCCAGTCTTTACGTATAGGTATAAGTAAGCGAAGACGGCTTAATCCTGACACGTAGATTGCTTTCCACAAGACGCACCTGAGGGTCTGATGGGCCGGTGGCCCGACATGCAGTTTGTCCTGTTGCATGGCTTACTTTCAGAGAATCGCAAGTTTATCGTAGTGCTTGGTTGTCGCGAAAGTGAAAAGTAGGGCCTGTCCGGGATTTGAACCCGGGACCTCCTGCACCCAAAGCAGGAATCATACCCCTAGACCAACAGGCCGCACATGGAAGCAGGTCTGCACCCCGCCACCTACTGAGGTCTTGCCGCACTTGCTAGTTGCAGCATCCGATCTGGACCATATTCTCAAAGAGGTTTCTTAATCCGGCACCTACAACATGCGCTGTGCTGAACACCAGTGTATGTGAATGCTGAAACAGCTGCTTGAGTTGTGTGACAGAATTTCGACCGTGTGAAGTGCAAATGTTATCGTGTCACGCACTATCCGCCCACTACGTAGCGTTCTGTGTCAGCACGCAGTTTTCGAAGGTACTCTGTGTCCATAGCTGTTTTCATAGCTAGGCTGCTTCCAGCACAAAGCATCCACCATACGAAAGTGGCTGTTCGGCGATTTTGGTTACCTGAGCCTTCGACATCACTTCATGTACGAATACTGGCAAGAATTCTCGCTACATTCGAAGGTGCTCCTTCCACTTCCAGCCTACTTGGTTGGTTCATTTGCCACGCAAACACTTCCTGAGGACGCTACATGTAATAACATCGCATCTTATCTGCTTAATTACATGATGCTACTGAATTTAAGACCGCTGCAGGCATCCGGTTCCATGGTGTAATGGTTAGCACTCTGGACTTGGAATCCAGCGATCCGAGTTCGAGTCTCGGTGGAACCTGGCGCTGTGTTTTGCGATCGTTTCTAGAAATGAGTACGAGCCGGTAGTTGGAATTGTATATGCAATTGGTAATTGCAGTCCACACGTGAATGGGGAACGCTGCAAATGCTTATGATTTTGCTACTAGGATTAATAACGGGACGTAAGGGGATCAACTGCGAGAAGACGACCTCAGCTGTTTCTCCCAGCAACAAAGACATCTCACCCTTTTGTGTGCTGCATGCGCATGCATTTAACAAACTTGCATGCGAAGTACTAGTTCCTGGGAAACTAATAGAATCGTTGTACGTGCCAGTCTTTACGTATAGGTATAAGTAAGCGAAGACGGCTTAATCCTGACACGTAGATTACTTTCCACAAGACGCACCTGAGGGTCTGATGGGCCGGTGGCCCGACATGCAGTTTGTCCTGTTGCATGGCTTACTTTCAGAGAATCGCAAGTTTATCGTAGTGCTTGGTTGTCGCGAAAGTGAAAAGTAGGGCCTGTCCGGGATTTGACCCCGGGACCTCCTGCACCCAAAGCAGGAATCATACCCCTAGACCAACAGGCCGCACATGGAAGCAGGTCTGCACCCCGCCATCTACTGAGGTCTTGCCGCACTTGCTAGTTGCAGCATCCGATCTGGACCATATTCTCAAAGAGGTTTCTTAATCCGGCACCTACAACATGCGCTGTGCTGAACACCAGTGTATGTGAATGCTGAAACAGCTGCTTGAGTTGTGTGACAGAATTTCGACCGTGTGAAGTGCAAATGTTATCGTGTCACGCACTATCCGCCCACTACGTAGCGTTCTGTGTCAGCACGCAGTTTTCGACGGTACTCTGTGTCCATAGCTGTTTTCATAGCTAGGCTGCTTCCAGCACAAAGCATCCACCATACGAAAGTGGCTGTTCGGCGATTTTGGTTACCTGAGCCTTCGACATCACTTCATGTACGAATACTGGCAAGAATTCTCGCTACATTCGAAGGTGCTCCTTCCACTTCCAGCCTACTTGGTTGGTTCATTTGCCACGCAAACACTTCCTGAGGACGCTACATGTAATAACATCGCATCTTATCAGCTTAATTACATGATGCTACTGAATTTAAGACCGCTGCAGGCATCCGGTTCCACGGTGTAATGGTTAGCACTCTGGACTTTGAATCCAGCGATCCGAGTTCGAGTCTCGGTGGAACCTGGCGCTGTGTTTTGCGATCGTTTCTAGAAATGAGTACGAGCCGGTAGTTGGAATTGTATATGCAATTGGTAATTGCAGTCCACACGTGAATGGGGAACGCTGCAAATGCTTATGATTTTGCTACTAGGATTAATAACGGGACGTAAGGGGATCAACTGCGAGAAGACGACCTCAGCTGTTTCTCCCAGCAAGAAAGACATCTCACCCTTTTGTGTGCTGCATGCGCATGCATTTAACAAACTTGCATGCGAAGTACTAGTTCCTGGGAAACTAATAGAATCGTTGTACGTGCCAGTCTTTACGTATAGGTATAAGTAAGCGAAGACGGCTTAATCCTGACACGTAGATTGCTTTCCACAAGACGCACCTGAGGGTCTGATGGGCCGGTGGCCCGACATGCAGTTTGTCCTGTTGCATGGCTTACTTTCAGAGAATCGCAAGTTTATCGTAGTGCTTGGTTGTCGCGAAAGTGAAAAGTAGGGCCTGTCCGGGATTTGAACCCGGGACCTCCTGCACCCAAAGCAGGAACCATACCCCTAGACCAACAGGCCGCACATGGAAGCAGGTCTGCACCCCGCCACCTACTGAGGTCTTGCCGCACTTGCTAGTTGCAGCATCCGATCTGGACCATATTCTCAAAGAGGTTTCTTAATCCGGCACCTACAACATGCGCTGTGCTGAACACCAGTGTATGTGAATGCTGAAACAGCTGCTTGAGTTGTGTGACAGAATTTCGACCGTGTGAAGTGCAAATGTTATCGTGTCACGCACTATCCGCCCACTACGTAGCGTTCTGTGTCAGCACGCAGTTTTCGACGGTACTCTGTGTCCATAGCTGTTTTCATAGCTAGGCTGCTTCCAGCACAAAGCATCCACCATACGAAAGTGGCTGTTCGGCGATTTTGGTTACCTGAGCCTTCGACATCACTTCATGTACGAATACTGGCAAGAATTCTCGCTACATTCGAAGGTGCTCCTTCCACTTCCAGCCTACTTGGTTGGATCATTTGCCACGCAAACACTTCCTGAGGACGCTACATGTAATAACATCGCATCTTATCTGCTTAATTACATGATGCTACTGAATTTAAGACCGCTGCAGGCATCCGGTTCCATGGTGTAATGGTTAGCACTCTGGACTTGGAATCCAGCGATCCGAGTTCGAGTCTCGGTGGAACCTGGCGCTGTGTTTTGCGATCGTTTCTAGAAATGAGTACGAGCCGGTAGTTGGAATTGTATATGCAATTGGTAATTGCAGTCCACACGTGAATGGGGAACGCTGCAAATGCTTATGATTTTGCTACTAGGATTAATAACGGGACGTAAGGGGATCAACTGCGAGAAGACGACCTCAGCTGTTTCTCCCAGCAAGAAAGACATCTCACCCTTTTGTGTGCTGCATGCGCATGCATTTAACAAACTTGCATGCGAAGTACTAGTTCCTGGGAAACTAATAGAATCGTTGTACGTGCCAGTCTTTACGTATAGGTATAAGTATGCGAAGACGGCTTAATCCTGACACGTAGATTGCTTTCCACAAGACGCACCTGAGGGTCTGATGGGCCGGTGGCCCGACATGCAGTTTGTCCTGTTGCATGGCTTACTTTCAGAGAATCGCAAGTTTATCGTAGTGCTTGGTTGTCGCGAAAGTGAAAAGTAGGGCCTGTCCGGGATTTGAACCCGGGACCTCCTGCACCCAAAGCAGGAATCATACCCCTAGACCAACAGGCCGCACATGGAAGCAGGTCTGCACCCCGCCACCTACTGAGGTCTTGCCGCACTTGCTAGTTGCAGCATCCGATCTGGACCATATTCTCAAAGAGGTTTCTTAATCCGGCACCTACAACATGCGCTGTGCTGAACACCAGTGTATGTGAATGCTGAAACAGCTGCTTGAGTTGTGTGACAGAATTTCGACCGTGTGAAGTGCAAATGTTATCGTGTCACGCACTATCCGCCCACTACGTAGCGTTCTGTGTCAGCACGCAGTTTTCGACGGTACTCTGTGTCCATAGCTGTTTTCATAGCTAGGCTGCTTCCAGCACAAAGCATCCACCATACGAAAGTGGCTGTTCGGCGATTTTGGTTACCTGAGCCTTCGACATCACTTCATGTACGAATACTGGCAAGAATTCTCGCTACATTCGAAGGTGCTCCTTCCACTTCCAGCCTACTTGGTTGGTTCATTTGCCACGCAAACACTTCCTGAGCACGCTACGTGTAATAACATCGCATCTTATCGGCTTAATTACATGATGCTACTGAATTTAAGATCGCTACAGGCATACGGTTCCAGGGTGTAATGGTTAGCACTCTGGACTTTGAATCCAGCGATCCGAGTTCGAGTCTCGGTGGAACTTGACGCTGTGTTTTGCGATCGTTTCTAGAAATGTGTACGAGCCGGTATTTGGTATTGTATATGCAGAATTTTTTATGCAAATTGTTAATAGCAGCCCACACGTGAGTGGGGAACGCTCCAAATGCTTATACTTTTGCTACTGGGATTAATAACGGGACGTAAGGGGTTCAACTGCGGGAAGATAACTTAAGCAATTTCTCCCAGCAGGAAACACATCTCTCCGTTTTGGGTGCTGCATGCGCATGCATTTAACAAACTTTCATGCGATGTACTAGTTCCTGGGAAACTAATAGAATCGTTGTACGTGCCAGTCTTTACGTATATACAGTAAGTAAGTAAGCGAAGACGGCTTAATCCTGCCCCGTAGATGGCTTTTCACACGACGTACTTGTCAGCTTTATGGACCGGTGGCCCGACATGCAGTTTGTCCTGCTGTATGGCTTATTTTCAGAGACTCGCAAGTTTATCGCAGTGCTTAATTGTCGCGAAAGTGAAAAGTAGGACCTGTACGGGATTTGTCCCGGGACCTCCTGCACCCAAAGCAGGAATCATACAACTAGACCAACAGGTCGCACATGGAAGCAGGTCTGCACCCCGCCACCTACTGGGATCTTGCCGCACTTGCTAGTTGCAGCATCCAATCTGGACCATATTCTCAAAGAGGTTTCTTAATCCGACACCTAGAACATGAGCTGTGCTGGACACCAGTGTATGTGAATGCTGAAAGAACTGCTTGAGTTCCAGCACAAAGCACCCACCATACGAAAGTGGATGTCCACATGTGATTGGGGAACGCTCCAAAAGCTTATGCTTTTGGTACTAGGATTAAAAACGGGACGTAAGGGGTTCAACTGCGAGAAGACGACCTCAGCTGTTTCTCCCAGCAGGAAAGACATCTCTCCGTTTTGTGTACTGCATGCGCATGCATTTAACAAACTTGCATGCGATGTACTAGTTCCTGGGAAACGGGTAAAATCGTTATACGTGCCAGTCTTTACGCATGGATATAAATAAGCGATGACGGCTTAATCCTGCCACGTAGATGGCTTTCCACATGACGCACTTGCCAGTTTCATGGGCCTGTGGCCCGACATGCAGCATATCCCGCTGCATGGCTTACTTCGAAAGAATCGCAAGTTTATCGTTGTGTTTGGTTGTCGCGAAAGTGAAAAGTACGGCATGTCGAATATTTGATCCCTGGACCTCCTGCACCCAAAGCAGAAATTATACCCCTAGGCCAACAGGAACACCGGTTCCATGGGGTAATGGTTATCATTCAGTTGTGTTCAGGCACTCGGCCAGTGCACATCGCGCGGTGACGGCCGGTAGCGCGAGCCAGTGTTTACTTCGCGAGCAGTGCTGAGGTGGAGAGTTGAGCAGCGTGTGCGAGCGCTGTTGACGTTTGTTTCTGTATAACTGTTGTAAGTAATATGTCGACAATTAACAGAGCGAACAGCGTTCAGTGTGTTTTCGATCGTGCTGCCTTGCGACCGACGGCTTTTGAAATTCATGAGTGGATCTTTGAGGATCTGAAATTGCCTGAAGATGTAGTCGACACGTTCCAATTGGACTTTGTGCAGTACTCGTTATTTATGAAATTTATTTCGAGTGACACTTATGAGAAATTCGTTGAGGAGCATGCTGGTGTGAGACCATTTCGTCACAATGATGGCAGTATTAGTAATGTCCAAATCGTGCCTTCGGGATACGGAGTGAGAACCGTCGGGGTATTTAATGGGCCACCTGAGTGCCCTAATGACCTGATTGCACGTTCTCTGTCACTGTACGGCGCTGTTTTGTCAGTTACAAATGAAAAATGGTCGAGTGCATATCGCTACCAAGTTAACAGCGGTGTGCGAAGTGTACGTGTAGACTTAAAGAAGCATACACATTCGTATGTTGCCATTGGCGGCTGTCGTGCACAGGTAACTTACATTGGATAGCCCCCTACCTGTTCGATCTGCCATTCAACTGAACATCTGCGGATGAATTGTACACGTCGACGTCCATTTCAACTTCCACGGGTACGCCCTGCAGACGGTAATGAAAAGCTTGTTCCGCTATTGAGTGAGGTAGTCGCGGGGACTGTACCACCACCCCGGCAGCCGGAACGTGTTAGCGAGGCGGAGATGCCAGTTCAGGTGGAATGCAGTGCCAAAGACATTCGCGGTAGGACGGACGTCGATTCGGCACCGTCATCCTCACTGGGGCAGTTACCGCTGGATAGCAACGATGCGCCAGCCACCTCTGAAACTGAGCCGTGTGAGATACAGGAGCGGGTGCAGATCAGTTTGCCTGAACCACCCCTATCGGTAGAGACTGCAGCAGAAACGAAGAAAGGCCGCCGAAGGAGAGGCAAAAGGAATAGTAGCAAAGATGAAAAGTCGGATGATTTGAGACCCGTACACATGTCAGAAAGTGGCAGCGAGACTGAACCTCAATCTTCTTGCTCCGTGTGCTGCGAGGACACCGCGAGGCAAGAACGCATCCGTGAACAAACCAAACACCAGAAGGCACTACTGAGTGCTGAGAGGGAACAGAGCACCGTAATGGCTAAGAGGAAGAGCGAACAGAGGAGCGAGCAGCTGCAGCAGCGCTCCCGCAGGAACTCGATGACGTCAGTCGCAGCCCCGCGTGGTGGCCAGGCGGACGCGACCACGTTGACAGACTCCGCCGGCGGTGGCGGGCAGGGCGGCGCGCGCACCGCGAAGCATCCCGACAGCAATGAGCCGTGGTGGCAGCAGAACGAGGAGATGCAGCAGTAGCTGCTCTCGCGCATGACCTTCGCGCTGCGACATTTCCACTCCCAGACCCGTTATTGGTTTTGACATTTCGTTTCGTACTCCAGACGTTCCCGACGAGTTTTTGTTCAAAGCCGTCGAGAAGGACGATCCAACACTGAGAGTTCATTGTCCTCTGAACCATCATGTGCGATAGCCAAACCTACAACGTTACCACACTTAACGTCAATAGAATTAAAAGTGCGGTGAAACTCCGTTCGCTAATTGATTTCTTGTATGGTACCAGCGTTGACATTGCCCTCCTACAGGAGGTAATCACAGTCTTAGAAGTGCCCGGTTACGTTCTCATTGATAACATCAATCTCCAGGATGCTGTAGGCACTGCCATACTTCTGCGCGACGGTATCCCATTTACGGATGTGCAGCGGCTGCCTAGTGGTCGTGGCATTTCTCTTCGAGTGAATGGTGTGCAGATTGTTAACGTGTACGCCCCCTCAAGTAGCACTCAAAATTTTATAAAAAACGAGGTTCCCTTTCTTCCTAGCGCTTATCGTGCACATCTCATCCTCGGTGGTGACTTCAATTGTGTGCTTAACGACAGAGACCAAACTCCTAATACGAACAGATGTATCGAACTTGAACATTTAATTCATGGTATGTGTCTTCACGATACATGGCAACAACTGCACGGTGAACAGGTAGCGTACACCTTCGTAACCAGTCATTCTGCCAGTCGGCTGGATAGGATCTATGTGTCCGATGCCCTCCAGCGACACACTGTGAACTGTGACATAGCTCCTGTCAACATCTCCGACCATTGTGCGTATCAGTGTTACCTTAACCTACAACGCCAGCAAATATACCGCGGGAAAGGCTACTGGAAATTGAATTTCAGCCTTCTGCAGGATGCCCAACTTGAAGAGGAGGTGAACGTAACGTGGCAACAGCTCCAGCGGCAACGACATCGTTACGATAGCGTTTTCCAGTGGTGGATTCAGTGTGCTAAGCCTAAATTACGCCTCATCCTCATGAGCTACGCCCGGCAAAAAAGCTAAAAAGCTATTGGCAGAAACAGACTATTGAGTTTTATTGTCGCTGTTTGAGAGAACTGTACAGTCGCACTAACAATCCTTCTCGCGATATCGACGTAAAGATCAAACGATATAAGGCGAAAATCACGGCGATACAACGCCAACGAATGCAAGGCATCATCGTGCGAGCCCACCTCAAGAATGTTGCCGCCGAAGAACGGGCCTCTCTGTACCACATCCTCAAAACAACGAAACGGTGTAAAGCCATGTTGATTGAAGCCGTCGTTGATGACGATGAGAATGCCATCACGAAGGAACGTGACATCATCTCGCACGTCTACGACTATTATAGTCAACTTTACAAGAAGCAATCCGTTGATGAACACTCGTGCGACGATTTTCTTAGGACCCTGAGCTGTCGCTTGTCACAACAGGACAATGCAAATCTGGCATCTCTTTTCACAAAGGACGAAATCCGACTGGCGGTCCACTGTGCAAAGAAGGGGAAGTCACCAGGATCCGACGGTCTCAGCGCTGAGTTTTACCAGCGTTACTGGAACCTCCTCGGTCCGACACTCCTCGAGATAGCGAATGAACTGTGGCACCTGGCAATTATACCCAAGGCATTTACGGAAGGTATCATCCTGCCCTTAACGAAAAAAGGGAACAGAAGGAAGGTCGAAAACATGCCACCCATCACACTCCTCAATGCCGATTTCAAAATCATCACCAGATCGATTAAGCTAAGGATGCAAGCCGTTATGTACAAGGTTTTGGGCAGTTACCAGTAAAGTGCAGTGCAAGGCCGAAGTGCAATCTCAGCTACCTGCGATTTGAGGGACATCATCTGTTCATATGCTGAAACCAAAGGACAGGGCGCTCTGATCTTTCTAGATTTTGAGAAGGCTTATGACCGTGTACGTCATGACTTCCTCTTTAAAAGCATGAAGAAACTAGGATTTGGACCTCATCTCATAGAATTAATTCGCAAACTTACTATAAACGCCTCTTCACGGATTCTCATTAATGGTCATTTTACAAAAGAAGTTTCAAAAATGGTTCAAATGGCTCTGAGCACTATGGGACTCAACTGCTGTGGTCATAAGTCCCCTAGAACTTAGAACTACTTAAACCTAACTAACCTAAGGACATCACACACATCCATGCCCGAGGCAGGATTCGAACCTGCGACCGTAACGGTCGTGCGGTTCCAGACTGTAGCGCCTTTAACCGCTCGGCCACTCCGGCCGGCAAAAGAAGTTTCCATTGAGCAATCCATCCGCCAAGGATGTCCTCTGTCAATGATTTTGTACGCCATTGCAGTAGAGCCGCCACTGAACAACTTAGCGCATAGCGGGATCGGGATTAGCGTCCAGTCTGTCACTATCCCTTGCATTGCGTATGCTGACGATATATGCGTAACTGTGTCATCATCGCAACAACGTCTGTCAGCGGAAACTCTTTTACAAACATTCACATTGCTTTCAGGAGCAATACTAAATAGAACTAAAACCACAGCTTTGCAGATCGGTGGCGGTATCGGAGACATACCCATGTTACCTGGTGCAAGGTCAAGGATTATCACACAACCCTCGGTGTTACCTTTGAGGCCAAACCAGACAAATTCCTGACGAAGAACTGGTCACACATGCTTAATAAATTACGTGCTGCTTTGATACTTCACTCCGACCGTGACTTGAACATACTACAGAAAGTTAAGACCATCGAGATCGCCATTACGAGCAAGATGAATTATTTGGGGCAAATTCTTCCAATCTCCGACCATCTAGCCAAGAGTATACAACAAGCGTTATGTTGGTTTCTTTTTAGGGGGCACATTTTCAAAGTTCATTTCGATACCTTAACCTTACCGTCGTTCAAATGTGGCCTTAACCTCATTAAAGTACACAAAAAATGTGTCACCCTGCTCCTAAATCACATCTGGAAGGAGTTCCGTACCAGGAGGACCAGTATCATCACAAACTTCATTCAGCGGTGGAAGCCTCATAGCCTTGACCCACCCGTTAATATCGCCGGCATTCCACTTTCTTACCGACATGTGCGACTGTACTACATGGAAATGAGCTACATTCGACACATCATCGTCGATAACGGAAGCCTGACGAACAGGAAGCTTTATGGCCTTCTCATGACAACAAACCAAAGGAATCGTTCGAAGAAAAACATCCACATTCACATTGGAGTATAGTATGGCGGAATGTGCACAGCGACGTGTTACCGTCACGCGTCATAGCCGACTGGTATCTAACAGTCAACGATAAAGTAGCAACGAATGAAAAGCTACATAAAGTTGGCCTTCATACAACGCCCAACTGTGACGCACGCGGAAGAGTCGATACAATTCTTCATAGGTTCACGTGCGGACATGCAGAAGCAATTACTACATTTCTTCGTCAACGATTGTCGGTGATAGACCATACGACGCCCTGTGGTGTAGACCTTTTAGAGATCATTCAGCAACAAAAACTGAGATATCCACGAGCCGACCTTGGGGAATATCAGTCTGGATTCCGTAAAAATATGGGAACACGTGAGGCAATACTGACCCTACGACGTATCTTAGAAGCTAGATTAAGAAAAGGCAAACCTACGTTTCTAGCATTAGTAGACTTGGAGAAATCCTTTAACAATGTTGACTGGAATACTCTCTTTCAAATTCTGAAGGTGGCAGGGGTCAAATACAGGGAGCGAAAGGCTATTAACAATTTGTACAGAAACCAGGTGGCAGTAATAAGAGTCGATGGACACGAAAGGGACGCAGTGGTTGGGAAGGGAGTGAGATAGGGTTGGAGCCTCTCCCCGATGCTATTCTATCTGTATATTGAGCAAGCAGTAAAGGAAACAAAAGAAAAATTCGGATTAGGTATTAAAATCCATGGAGAAGAAATAATAACTTTAAGGTTCTCTGATGTCATTGTACTTCTGTCAGAGACAGCAAAGGATTTGGAAGAGCAGTTGTACAGAATGGACAGTGTCTTGAAGGGAGGATATAAGATGAACATCAACAAAAGCAAAACGAGGATAATGGAATGTAGTCGAATTAAGTCAGGCGATGCTGAGGGAATTAGATTAAGAAATGAGACACTAAAAGTAGTAAAGGAGTTTTGCTATTTGGGGAGCAAAGTAACTGATGATGGTCGAAGTAGAGAGGATATAAAATGTAGACTGGCAATGGGAAGAAAAGCATTTCGGAAGAAGAGATATTTGTTAACATAGAGTATAGATTTAAGTGTCAGGAAGTCGTTTCTCAAAGTATTTGTATGGAGTGTAGCCATGTATGGAAGTGAAACATGGACGATAAATAGTTTAGACAAGAAGAGAATAGAAGCTTTTGAAATGTGGTGCTACAGAAGGATGCTGAAGATTAGATGGGTAGATCACGTAACTATTGAGGAAGTATTGAATAGGATTGGGGCGAAGAGGAGTTTGTGGCATAACTCGACGAGAAGAAGGGATCGGTTGGTTGGACATGTTCTGAGACATCGAGGGATCACAAATTTAGTATTGGAGGGCAGCGTGGAGGGTAAAAATCGTGGAGGGAGACCAAGAGATGAATGACTTAACGGATTCAGAAGGATGTAGGCTGAAGTACGTATTGGGAGATGAAGAAGCTTGCAGAGGATAGATAGCATGGGGGGCTGCATCACGCCAGTCTCAGGACTGAAGACCACAACAACAACAGTTGCTTCATTTGCCACGCAGACACTTCCTGAGGACGCTGCATGTAATAACGCCGCATCTTATCGGCTTAATGACACTGATACTACTGAATTTAAGGCCGTCACTGGCATCCGGTTCCATGGTGTAATGGTTGGCGCTCTGGATGTTGAATCCAGCGATCCGAATTCGAGTCTCGGTGGAGCCTGAAGCTGTGTTCAATGGAAGTCCACACATGAATGGGGAACGCTTATGCATTTGCTACTAGGATTAATAACGGGACGTAAGGGGTTCAGCTGCGAGAAGACGACCTCAGCTGTTTCTCCCAGCAGGAAAGACATCTCTCCGTTTTGGGTGCATGCATTTAACAAACTTGCATGCGATGTACTAGTTCCTGGGAAACGAATAGAATCTTTGTAGGTGCCAGTTTGTCCAGTTGCATGGCTTTATTTCAGATGCTCGCTAGATGCTCGCTAGTTCATCGTAGTGCTTGGTTGCCGCGAAAGTGAAAGGTAGGGCTTGTCCGGGATTTGAACCCGGGACCTACTGCACCCTAAGCAGGAATCATACCCCTAGACCAACAGGGCGCACAAGTAAGCTGTTCTGCACTCCGGCAGCTGCTGAGGTCTTGCCGCACTTGCTAGCTGTAGCATCCAATCTGGACCATATTCTCAAAGAGGTTTCTTAATCCGACACCTACAACATGAGCTGTGCTGAACACCAGTGTATGTGAATGCTGAAACAGCTGCTTGAGTTGTGTGACAGAATTTCGACCCTGTGAAGTGCAAATGTTATCGTGTCACGCACTATCCGCCCACTACGTAGCGTTGTATGTCAGCATGCAGTTTTCGACAGTACTCTGTATCCATAGCTCTTTTCGTAGCTATGCTGCATCCAGCACATAGCATCCACCGTACGAAAGTGGCTGTGCCGCGATTTTGTTTACCTGAGCCTTCGGCATCAAAAATGTCTCTGAGCACTATGGAACTTAACATCTATGGTCATCATCCCCTAGAACTTAGAACCACTTAAACCTAACTAACCTGAGGACATCACACAATACCCAGTCATCACGAGGCAGGGAGAATCCCTGACCCCGCCGGGAATCGAACCTGGAAACCCGGGCGTGGGAAGCGAGAACGCTACCGCACGACCACGAGCTGCGGACTTTTGACATTATTTCATGTACGAATGCTGGCAAGAATTGTCGCTACATTGGAAGCTGCACCTTCCACTTTCAGCCTACTTGGTTGCTTCATTTCTCACGCAAACACTTCCTGAGGACGCTACATGTAATAACGTCACATCTTATTGGCTTAATGACTCTGGTGCTACTGAAATTAAGACCGTCATTGTCATCCGGGTCCATGGTGCACATTCCGGCTTTCGCTGTCGCCGCGGTCGGACGTGCTAGCTGGTTGCTCCGCGTCGTCGGTGTCCTTGCCAGTGTTTACTGTTTGCCGTTGTGTTTTTATGTGTTCCGAGTGATTCACGTGTATTGTACTTTTTTGTGGTCGTCCTTTTCGTCAGCAACTTGCTGATCTTGTACGGGATTCGGGCTTGAGCGGATTCCCTACAGCTGCAGCGCCATGTCTACCATCATCCGGAAAAACACCCTGGTTTTGGCTTTGACAAGGATACCGGCCGAGTTCAATCGACCGTGCTCGAGATTCATGACAGGCTAACCGAGGTAATAGGCATCACTTCTGATTCTGTGCACACCACCCAGCTAGATTCTGATCGTTATTGCGTATTTGTCAAGTTTCTCAGTCCAGTAGCAGTTGTTCGACTTCTTGAAAAAATCGGCAAATAAGTCCCTTTTGTTCACCGCGACGGCGCCACTAGTACGGTTACTGTAACACGTGCCGATACGTCGATTCAGACCGTTCGAGTAGTTAACTTGCTCATAGAGATTGACAATGCTAAATTTAAAGATGCATTTTCTAAGTTTGGTGCGGTTAAAGAAATTGTCAACGAAAAGTGGTCGTCTCGCTACAAATTACAATGTTTCAATGCGATTAGATCCGTGGACATGGAAGTAAAAGTGAACATTCCTTCTCACATCACGGTCGATGGTTATAAGGCTCACATTATATATTCTGGTCAAGCCCCCACCTGCCATATCTGCAATGAACTAGGCCATCTTCGCCAAGACTGCCCCCGCCGATTTTTTGTATTAAAAATTAATCTCCAGCCCGACGTAGATTAACACTTAACGAGGTAATGGGAGTAGATACTTCTGGTTCTTCTGCACACACTGATGTTGATGCTCCCCAGGCAACTACCTCCGAGACCCCGCCCATAACCTCTGATGCGTTTCCACCACTCGTAGGACGGCAAACTGCTGCGCCAGTTTGTCTTGAAAGTGAATCTCAGCAAAAGAAAAGGCCGCTGGAACGTAGTGATGAGCATTCAGATGAGGAAGTATCTCACACGACTCCTGCAGCCAGGAAACCAAAACCATCAATCGCGGAGGATTTAGTACCAGATGATGTTATGCGGGTCGATTTTGAAGCCAGTGCGGATGGACTTGAGGGGATGCCGAATTCTGAGACGCCGGGTCATGAACAGGAACCTCCAATTTTGAGTGCCGCGCCCGAAGGACAACAGTTGCTACAACGCGCACACAATGACGAAGTGTTGTGTCAACAACGCGCTGCAGCTGAGGCCCGACAACAAGTTCCGGGCGGAAGTAAACAAGCGTAAGTGTGTACCAACCTGCCAGCTGCCGGCGGCAGTGCTTCGACAACGACACCACCGCGTCTCAAAGAATCCACAAAAACTCCGGGACCTCAAAACGCCCCACGACGAAGGCTCAATCCACAGCCAAATCTCTCCGTTCCTCGCAGCAAGGGCAATTCCACTTCGTCGCAAGCGGATGTAGTACCCCGAAATATTAGTTATTAAATTGTGAGGGAACGATTCGGTGATGACAACAGCAAAAAACTCGGCGAAGCCCATCCTCCACAGTAGTAATTCCGTTGGTACAAGGTTTGTTCCGTGCTGTCGCCTAAGGTTGCAAAGCTTCTTCGTGTTTCTTCTGTCCTTTTATCCGGTTATGGTTCGCAGCATTCACTGTGTAGTTTTTGCTACAACCGGCCTATGATTCGTAGTGTATCACTTGTTATGGTCTTTATTTAGCTTCTTGATCCAATAATCCTCTCATGACTGCTCACATTATACCTTTTTTAATTCTGCAGCCGGCACTTTTGAGCTCGATGACATCGTTTTGTTATACTTTTACATCTCATTACCTATATGCTACAGGCCTATACTATCACCTCCCTTAATATCAATAGGTTTACGTCAGACTTAAAACTTGCTTTATTATAACCATTTTTGTTTGACTCTGGTACAGATATTGCGCTTTTACAAGAGGCTGCAACATGGCAAATTAACATTCTCGGCTATGTTGCAATAATCAATTTCGCTCCCGAATTGAGTGCTGGCACAGCGATTTTATTCAGGGAAGGAACACCTCTAACCGATGTCGAAAAGTTAGACTCTGGACGGGGCATAGGCGTGAATATCATGGGCGTCAGTGTAATCAATCTGTATGCACCATCTGGAAGTACACGGCGCGCTGACAGATCGAAGTTTTTTAAGGAGGATCCCATCTACTTATTGCGGAGAGACTCTCCAAACTTGATCATTGCAGGCGATTTTAATTGTGTATTGCACCAAAAAGATCAATCCCCCAATTTTAATTATTCCCCTGAATTAAACTTTCTTGTCTCCCAAATGAAATTGAGGGACGCGTGGGAAGTTAACTATCCCACGCTTGGGAAATACATGCACATTTCACATAATTCCAGTAGCAGGATTGATAGAATCTATATGCCAAGCCACATAGTGAGGAATTTGCTACAAGTGGAAATCACTCCAGTCAGCTTCCCTGATCACTGTAGTGTGAGTGCCTGCATAAACTTAGACCGGCAACCAACTCACTGGTTTAGGAATCAGTGGAGCATGAATGTCGGCCTTTTAACAGACGACGAGCTCGAGGCCGAATTAAAGACAGCTTGGGAATTTTGCTTGCACTCTGTACACAACTTTCCGAGTGTTTTGGAGTGCTGGACCTGCAAGGCGGAGCCCAAATTACGGAAAGTAATTATATCTTATAGTATAGAGAGATCTCGGGCAGTTCACCGTACAATGGAATTTTACTACATGGTTTTAAGGGACTCGTATGATCAGGCAGATGGCTCAGGCAGGCGCTTGTCCGACATCAAGAACATTAAAGCGACATTATTATGCTTACGGAGAAAACTACTGGAGAGTCTTAAAATTACGTCAAAAGCCAGATCTGTTAGCGAGGACGAAACGGCTGCGTTATATCATCTGATTAAACAGCGCAAGAACCGACGACGGATATTCATGGACGAACATAGATTAGTAAACGGAACTGTCCTCACTGTGCAAAACGAGATAATCAGAGAAATCCACAGGTATTACAGTGCCCTGTACGAGGCAGAAGCAACGCAAGAGGACGATTCGGATGAGTTATTTGCGTTTACAACCTCCACAATTACGGCCGGCGACAACGCCAACTTATTTTCGGCTTTTAGTCCAGATGATGTCCTTGAAATAATTCGCGGCTCCCCTAAAAAGGAAATCGCCGGGCCCTGATGGCCTTCCGGTCGAATTCTATCAACGATGTTGGAGTATCATAGGTGATAAGTTGACACAAGCCGTTAACGACGTCTTGCCGGGAAAGTTTGTACCATCAGAACTTAAATAATGTAAAATACTGTTCATTCCTAAAAATAAGGGATGTAAAAAGATTAACAACTTCCGGCCGATTTCTCTTCTTAATTCAGATTATAAGATTATTGCGAGAGCTTTAAACAAACGAATGATGCCGTTGACCGCAAACATAATTGGGCAACAGCAAACTTGTGCTTATAGGCGATCAATATTTCAGACTACGGCACAATATAGAGATATCGTCGCTCTGTCGTCTGCCAGCACCATTAAGTGCGGCCTCCTTTTTGTCGACTTTTATAAAGCATTTGATAATGTCAGCCATAAATACCTCTTAGAAACGATGAGGAGTATGGGCTTCCGCGCCGGCCGCGGTGGTCTAGCGGTTCTAGGCGCGCAGTCCGGAACCGCGCGACTGCTACGGTCGCAGGTTCGAATCCTGCCTCGGGCATGGATGTGTGTGATGTCCTTAGGTTAGTTAGGTTTAAGTAGTTCTAAGTTCTAGGGGACTGATGACCACAGATGTTAAGTCCCATAGTGCTCAGAGCCATTTGAACCATTTTTGATGGGCTTCCGCCATGACTCCATCGCTATCGTGAGAAATATGATCACTGGCCTGGCCGCCACGACCTCCGTCAACTGCCAGCTCACAAGACCCATTACCATCGCAAGGGGTGTCCTCCAAGGAAGCCCCCTTTCCATGTTGCTCTTTATCATCTCACTAGAACCATTGCTGCGGCTAGTACAAGAGCACATGACGGGCATAACGATTGCCGGGAAGAAAACTGCAGTTGGGGCATATGCTGATGATGTCGGCATCGTCGTGAGGAACAGGGAAAATGTGATTCAACTGGAGCCAGACCTCAGAAGCTATTGTTCCGCTTCTGGCGCAAAAATGAATGAAACTAAAAACAAATTTCTACGTATAAGGGGACTTGACGATGTCGGCCTAGAATGGGCTAACCATGTTACGGAACACAAATCTCTTGGGACGATACTGACGGTCCTCCCACAAAGGATGATAACGGCAAATTGGCGGGATGTCTCGCTCCAAGTCAAGGGTGCTTTAATAGATAACGTTTATCGCAGCATGGACCAAATTCAGAGGGTTAAATGTATAAATACATGTATCCTGTCACGAGCATATTATGTGGCACAGGTCTTTCCAATCCCCACTGTCATAGCCAAACAGATAATGAGCAAGTTGACCAATTTTCTGTGGCGGGGGGAAATATTTCGAGTTGACGTGAAGACTGTGACCCTCGACCCTCTGCATGGCGGTATGGGTCTGACCGATCTGAACGCCAAAGCAATGGCTTTGTACATTAAACGGATGACATCCTTAATCCAAAACTACTCTGACACCCTTACGGCAAAGTTGTTTGAGGCAGTCGCGCCGAAGAGCGTAGAACCGCCGATCAATGTGCAGACGATCGACTACCAGCTCTCCCACATCCGCACATATTATCTGGAAAAGAGCTACTTGAGCGAGGTCCTTCTCCAACATCGACCCTTAACTGCCAAGGACATTCTGCAGCACAGGAAACAATATGAGGGCAAGAACAAAATCGAACAAAAGCACACTGGAGTCAATTGGGATGTCAAAATGGTTCAAATGGCTCTGAGCACTATGGGACTCAACTGCTGTGGCCATAAGTCCCCTAGAACTTAGAACTACTTAAACCTAACTAACCTAAGGACAACACACACATCCATGCCCGAGGCAGGATTCGAACCTGCGACCGTAGCGGTCGCGCGGTTCCAGACTGCAGCGCCAGAACCGCTCGGCCACCAGCGGCCGGCCAATTGGGAAGTCCTGTGGCCGAACATCAGCAGCAGTGTACTTCCGTCCTTGGTCAGGTCGACATGGTACAAAACGGTTAACAACATTATCAGCACAAATGAGCGCCTGCATGCGTTTGGGCTAAGCGACACAGCCCATTGTATAGATTGTCACCAAGTGGATACTGTTCCCCACAGATATACTTGCAGTCACCGCATGCGCAATTGGCAATGGGTTCGTCAAAAAGTCGCCCTTATAACTAGGACATCTGAAAATAACATACACACGAACTTACTGCACAGACCGGACGTCAAATATTTTCCGCCAACTAAAAATAATGCCGTCATATGGCTGTTGGGCCAATATACAAGTCATGTCTTCAATCGGCTGACGGGCGACGATTACAGCGAGTTTCTGTTACACATGGAAACGGAATATATTAAAAGTAACACTACTCGGATCACCGTCGCAAGTACGGTAATATGCTCCATATTGCATTCAGTAGAACAGGGATAGCTGTTCGAGCTCTAAAACCTTCACTCGTTTATGTATCAACCGAATGATCTGGCACCAATCCCATACTGATGCTTTCCCAAAAATAAAACAAAATTAAAAAATAAATCAATGTGCCTTTACAATCAATGTGAGTGGTGACGGGTATGATGGCGGCACCGTGGCCAGGCCTCGGACTAATTGTTGACCCTTGCCCTCCTTGCCGCCATCTGCCTGCCCCGCTCGCTATATATATATATATATATATATATATATATGTATATATGTATATATATATATATATATATATATATATATACTCCTGGAAATGGAAAAAAGAACACATTGACACCGGTGTGTCAGACCCACCATACTTGCTCCGGACACTGCGAGAGGGCTGTACAAGCAATGATCACACGCACGGCACAGCGGACACACCAGGAACCGCGGTGTTGGCCGTCGAATGGCGTTAACTGCGCAGCATTTGTGCACCGCCACCGTCAGTGTCAGCCAGTTTGCCGTGGCATACGGAGCTCCATCGCAGTCTTTAACACTGGTAGCATGCCGCGACAGCGTGGACGTGAACCGTATGTGCAGTTGACGGACTTTGAGCGAGGGCGTATAGTGGGCATGCGGGAGGCCGGGTGGACGTACCGCCGAATTGCTCAACACGTGGGGCGTGAGGTCTCCACAGTACATCGATGTTGTCGCCAGTGGTCGGTGGAAGGTGCACGTGCCCGTCGACCTGGGACCGGACCGCAGCGACGCACGGATGCACGCCAAGACCGTAGGATCCTACGCAGTGCCGTAGGGGACCGCACCGCCACTTCCCAGCAAATTAGGGACACTGTTGCTCCTGGGGTATCGGCGAGGACCATTCGCAACCGTCTCCATGAAGCTGCGCTACGGTCCCGCACACCGTTAGGCCGTCTTCCGCTCACGCCCCAACATCGTGCAGCTCGCCTCCAGTGGTGTCGCGACAGGCGTGAATGGAGGGACGAATGGAGACGTGTCGTCTTCAGCGATGAGAGTCGCTTCTGCCTTGGTGCCAATGATGGTCGTATGCGTGTTTGGCGCCGTGCAGGTGAGCGCCACAATCAGGACTGCATGCGACCGAGGCACACAGGGCCAACACCCGGCATCATGGTGTGGGGAGCGATCTCCTACACTGGCCGTACACCACTGGTGATCGTCGAGGGGACACTGAATAGTGCACGGTACATCCAAACCGTCATCGAACCCATCGTTCTACCATTCCTAGACCGGCAAGGGAACTTGCTGTTCCAACAGGACAATGCACGTCCGCATGTATCCCGTGCCACCCAACGTGCTCTAGAAGGTGTAAGTCAACTACCCTGGCCAGCAAGATCTCCGGATCTGTCCCCCATTGAGCATGTTTGGGACTGGATGAAGCGTCGTCTCACGCGGTGTGCACGTCCAGCACGAACGCTGGTCCAACTGAGGCGCCAGGTGGAAATGGCATGGCAAGCCGTTCCACAGGACTACATCCAGCATCTCTACGATCGTCTCCATGGGAGAATAGCAGCCTGCATTGCTGCGAAAGGTGGATATACACTGTACTAGTGCCGACATTGTGCATGCTCTGTCGCCTGTGTCTATGTGCCTGTGGTTCTGTCAGTGTGATCATGTGATGTATCTGACCCCAGGAATGTGTCAATAAAGTTTCCCCTTCCTGGGACAATGAATTCACGGTGTTCTTATTTCAATTTCCGGGAGTGTATATATACATATATATATATATATAATAGAGGGAAACATTCCACGTAGGAAAAATATATCTAAAAACAAAGATGATGTGACGTACCAAATGAAAGTGCTGGCAGGTCGACAGACACACAAACAAACACAAACATACACACAAAATTCTAGCTTTCGCAACCAACGGTTGCTTTCCTAACGAACCTGCAGGAAAGCGATAACTTGGTTGATAACTGACCGCATTGAAATGTAGCACAATGCGATTAAATATGTCTCAGTGCACAACAAGAATAATCGGACTTCGTATAACAAACATATTCGACTGCTGGTTCGAAGAGAACAGATGCAAATTTGCATGTGATAGAGCGCTGATGGCTCGTAATCGCCAGAGCACTGAACGTTTGCTTACCAGCACAATTAGGTTGCTGAAACACATAACAATATTTGATGTACACTTTCAATAAGTGGTAAGTCTTTTTTGTGGGTATGTGGGATTAAAGGGACGAGACTACCATGGTCATCAGTCGGTAAGTCTTTTTTACTCAACATCATGATTAATACTCATAATTAACTCAAATATAGCATTCTTAAAGCCATCTACACAGAAGAATTAGAGGTAACTGAGACTCGAAGGAACTTCGTTTTCTATAAAAGACAAGCAAAATTAATCCATCACTCTAATATACCAAGATAAAAGATATTCTTACATCTCAGAGCAGTATCTAATCAAATGACAATTTTTTTACACGTTCCTGTGGGGAAGAGGTGGTGATTGTAAGGGCATCTACAGACCCTCTACTACTAACAGTGAAAATTCCAGATTAACATGGCGAATCTGTGAAGGTATATGGTAACGTCAAATAGCCGTCAAATTCTAATAATCCGTTTATCACAACGTTCACCAATAACCAGACCTCTACTGTATCCACATTAGATGCAGCTGTAGACCTAGTGGTGCGTACTACAGGGTGCGCACAGTAAGAATGAGGTCACACAGATACCGAAATTTACGTTATCAGAAACAAGCACATACAGTTGCAGCCACCAAAAGGCACACCGGAAAAACAAATGTAATGTAACCAATAGACAAAGAAGACATAATTCGGAAATCGTGCGTACTTGTAGATCAAGATGAACGACATTTAATACAAGAAAAAATCATTTTTCACCCTTGAAAGTGTGTCGGTCATGATAAACAATTATTAATTACACACTGTGCCCCAGTAATTTTGATAATAGTCGATTATTAAAATGACTGGGTCTACGTGAAATTCGTGGCGTCAGTAACAAACCCAACAGTTAACAGTTAGTCAATGGTATTCAGAGCATCGACGCAACACGAGCAGTACTTGGTTCTTTAGCCACGACTGTACTCCAAGCGAACATGCTTGCTACACGTGTAGTGAGGAACACATAACCAACAGTTCTTAGACGTTGCGGGCGCTGCCGCCGTTAGAAAACTACTACACTCGGCACAGACAGCGCACATCACGTTCCAACTTCATTCGAAGAGAAACACGTGAAAATAAACACGCATACGCAGATCGTGTACACCAGATATAATGTGAGAGGTACATACGCTGTCATCCAGGACGGCAACACGCACCTGTTCTCTCTGTTCTATAAGCCGATTGTTTCGACTTTGTCAGCGCTTTTCAGTCACACAACACGTTTGCAATATCTCTGGAAGAGGAATTTCATTTTCACCGAGTGACTGTTTTCAATTACAATTATTGTAGATGATCTGAATACAGAGCAACATTTTCAGTAATGGAACAATAAGTTTAAGAAAACAAAATTATTACTCGATACATGCCGCAACGAATGGATGGAAAAACAAAGAAACAAAGGAATATGTAAGAATGACCTGGAATGCTTCTGATTGATTGCACGTGTTTTTGAAAACGAAGTTTCTGATGTGTCTGAAACTTAAATATCGTAGCTGATACGGTTTACCATTTCTGATGTACGACAGGGTCACATGGGCTCTTAACGTTGAAGATGCATTTAAAACTAGGCATTTTAATTTGTAACAAATGGCGAAGAGAGAAGAAAAAATATAGCCGACGACGTAAGTGCCATTACGTAAATGGCATTAGGCAAAACGCGAAAATCCGCATAGATGTGTGGAGCTGCTAATAGTAATTCAGTGAAACGTCGATGAAAATTCTTAATATAACGGTGAGCCTGAATTGCCTGAAGGTGAAAATCATGTACATGCCTTATTTTTGGTGTATCAAATTTTTCGTAAATTTCAGTTCGTTATTCTTTATAGGAGGTTATCGCTTCTTAATGCCTTCCCTAATAGGAATAATCACGTTATTAAGAATGTCATTAGCTATATACACACATTTGGTGTGAACGTATGTGAAATTTTAAGTGCTTCTTTGCGAAATCTTCAGTAACAATACGATTTTTCAGTATTGAGATTTTACTTGCTTCAAATAACATCAATTAAATTTTGCTTAACGATTTGGTTTTTCTCGTATTAGCAGATTTGTTACTAATGGTATTACTGGCGATTTTTACGTGTGGGAATTCTGATGCTGGTTATTTCGCTGCCCTTACATTACCGTTCGGTTTTGTATTTCCATACTGATTCTTCTCATCTCATTGGAAATTTTTCACATTTGAATCAGGAGCTACACGTGTAAATCAAACTATTACGATATATCGGTCGAGTCTGACACTAGGCAGAGGTTAGAAGTTATTTTGGGGCAACACAGTTTCACGGCTGAGATTTTGTAATCGATAACCCTATATTCAGGGAGGTATAATGTATTTTTCCATGCGGAATCTATCACTGTCGATAGCAACATGTTCCCTACTGCTATGCGTAAATTTTATAAAACAAAGGATCATCTGTAGTAGAACAAGTAGTGTACACCCACCCCACCAATTCTTTGATATAAACAATTGGGTAAACCTCATAATAACACTGTTCGCGTGTGTGAAGTTCGCGTCCATGCGTCTCCTAGACCTCAAGTCAGGTGTTAATGTAAAAAAGTGCTGCAGAAACGAGAAACTTTTGAGAGAAACCGGAGGTTGTGCGCACGAGATGCAAGTCATATACGGGTTAAAAGACAAGAGCATTCGCAGCTGGAGACGATTCGCTGCTGACCACCATGCCCCCTGGCCACGGAGAGGAAGGAGAAGGCGCACAGGGCCGGCTATGCCTCTCCTGCACCGCAGCGATGGACCTCCGCAGCCAACGGGAACGCTGTTTGCCTCTGCCGAAATAGCTTCCTTTCCCGAGGACTTGCCTCCTCTCCCCGGGGAGTCTTGAAGTTCCAGAGTGCCCAGTCCACTCTGCAGGTCTCTGATGAGACGGGGAGATAGAGGAAGCGGAAGGTAGAGAGAGGGAGGGAGAGAGAGAGAAACGAAGAAGAGGACGAGGATCAGGCAGTGTCACTTCAGATAGTCTGACTTCAAGAAACGCCTGAGTGCGTATACTTCGCTGCCTGCTTTTCACACTTCATACGTGTCTAGTGCTTCCTTGTACTAAATATTTACCTGAGACCGACTCCTTACGGACTGGTGCTCTAAAAAGAAGGGCCCTGTTAAGATTGAACACTTGGAGAGTTTCTACATGCTCACGAACAGTCTGGAGGAGTGCAAGACTTGAGATCGTAAACTAGCCATTTTTACACTTTTTAAATTCTGTATTTAATAACGAATGTAAATATTAGTTAAAAATACTGAATCATAAGTGTTTGATGAGAATAACATACTATCAATTTTACTTATTAAAGTATTAAAGTACCCTCGATAAATTAACATTTGATACAAAAATCGGTAACTTGAAGTGAAATAATTCTTATTTCTGGAGTTAGTACACAATATCAATATCGTTCATTTCATTATGAGACATCAAATTTTATTTACCAGTAATTAAAAAGCTGTTATTTTTATCAAAAAGGGTTGTTCAATATTTATTAATTAACGTTTCCGTTATTTCGACTAATTATAGATTTCTCATAAAAAATTACTAGCAGGTTTCACAAACGAAAACCGAACCAGCAACTCCCAGTAACTGCATGTCACGCACTCACCTAACAGCACTTATGTTCTGCAGATGGGAATGTTTTGTATTTAACAGTGCACGGAAATTTTCTAATTTTTATGGGGCGTTATTTCTAATCTATTTGAGAATTTTGTCGTTTGGGCTTAGGAAACTGATGAGCAGGCTCTGACCTGTAAGTGCTATAAACATGAAGAGATCCACGGATGCCACTCCTTAATGCCACGCTGTTAGGTATATGTACATTTCACCATGCAGTAAGCTTGCAGTTTCCACCAATAAAGAGAAAGAATTACTTTCACGCAGTACTGAGCACACTTCTGGCTGGCTTCTTGTGACTGATCACAAACTACCGACACTAAAATTGGAATACACTGGCAGGTTGCTTACACCAGTTTGGCAACAAAACAGAGAAAAACGAAGCGGTGCAACTGTATAACCCAATTCATACATTCAGTCCAGTGCGCAAACTTAGAGTCTTAGTTTGCGTTACGTTGATGTACAACTTTACAACTATTACCCTATATTTATAATGTCGGGCGTGCAAATAACTGTCAGCAATTGGTAGCTGACTGAAGAACTTCTCGCAAAGAAATCAGAAATAACAACACATGGTCAGCCTGAACAAAAGATATCGCGAAGTACAGTAATATTTCCAGAAAAAATTTAATTGTGTGAACACAAAAATTACGGAACATGCTTCTCAGGATGACGTTCCAGTCTAACAAAATTTTACAAAACACAAATACTCCTAGTTGTAGGAACAATATTTTTTGAGATTTGCTAAAAAATTGCAGTTTTTCCACGAAAGGCGGAATTGAAGGCACATTTTATGACACACACGAACGAACAATAAAGCGATTCAGTTTATAGAATGTGAGGGATGTTGGCCACCTTCACATAAGAAATTTAAACAAAAGGGATGAGAGCGTTTATACTCTAGAAGCCAGTCGTAGTCGTTAATGTCTTCTACTTTCAATGTTAGAAATAGAATGAACTTTTCTAAATGTGTATGGTGCTAATATTACAGTAGGAAGTTCATACTAAGACTAAGAAAAGCTTGAATCATTCCATTTGAAGTGAGTACAGAAACAGCGTATGTGGCTTGTTATGGTCGAGGATGAATCTCGACAGGAAGGTATAGTCTTTTCTTTTGGTTTGTTGCTGTCGCCCTGTACTTCGTATCCAGTAAACGATAGAGTGGTGACTACATCTCCAACTGGCCATCCAGATTTAAGTATTCAGTGGTTACCCTTAGTTCCTTCAGGAAAACAACGAAGTGGTACTTCTGATAAGTACCATTCACCTTCTTTGTTCCAACCCGAGCTTCATGGTGTAATGAAGCTGGTCTTCTTTTCTTCTTCTTCTTTAGTGGTCAATCCCAGGATTGGTTTGCAACAGCTACAATGGCAGCTTGTCTCCATTCTGTGCGTCTTTCAGCTTTTCTCTTCATTTCTTTATAGGTGTTACATCCCCCATCTTTCACGATTTGATCCATGTACCTCAGCCGTGGTCTTCCTCTTGGTCTTTTCCCCTCGACATATCCTCTATGATTGTGTTCAGGAGTCCTTTATGTCTTAATAGATGGCCTGTATATTGTACTCTTCTCTTAACAATGAAACACCAGAAGCATCTCTTCTCACCTGCTCTTTCCAGAACCACTTCGTTTGTGACCTTGTCGATACATTTTATTTTGAGTATGCGTCTATAGCACCACGTTTCAAAAGAGTTTAGCTTCTGGGCTTCCTCTGTCCCGAGAGTCCATGTTTCACACCCATAGCATGCCACACTCCACTCATATGATTTCAAAAATATTTTCCTGATTTCAAGGCTGATGTTCTTAGATGTTAAGATGTTTTTCTTCTTGTTAAAAGCAGCCTTTGCTTGAGCAATTCTACTTCTCACTTTTACCTTGCTCCTTCCATCCCTGGTAATATTACTCCCCAGATAAGTAAATTTATCAACTTGTTCAAGCAGTTCATTGCCTACATGAACTTGGACTTTCACTCGATCTTTTTTGTCACATGCCATTTCTTTTGTTTTTGCTTTATTAATTCTGATATTATATTCTTCCACCATAACTTTATCCATTCTATTCAGTAGGACTACAAGATCTTCTTCACTTTCAGCTTGGACAGCTATATCATCGGCATATCTTATCATATCTACACTCCTGGAAATTGAAATAAGAACACCGTGAATTCATTGTCCCAGGAAGGGGAAACTTTATTGACACATTCCTGGGGTCAGATACATCACATGATCACACTGACAGAACCACAGGCACATAGGCACAGGCAACAGAGCATGCACAATGTCGGCACTAGTACAGTGTATATCCACCTTTCGCAGCAATGCAGGCTGCTATTCTCCCATGGAGACGATCGTAGAGATGCTGGATGTAGTCCTGTGGAACGGCTTGCCATGCCATTTCCACCTGGCGCCTCAGTTGGACCAGCGTTCGTGCTGGACGTGCAGACCGCGTGAGACGACGCTTCATCCAGTCCCAAACATGCTCAATGGGGGACAGATCCGGAGATCTTGCTGGCCAGGGTAGTTGACTTACACCTTCTAGAGCACGTTGGGTGGCACGGGATACATGCGGACGTGCATTGTCCTGTTGGAACAGCAAGTTCCCTTGCCGGTCTAGGAATGGTAGAACGATGGGTTCGATGACGGTTTGGACGTACCGTGCACTATTCAGTGTCCCCTCGACGATCACCAGTGGTGTACGGCCAGTGTAGGAGATCGCTCCCCACACCATGATGCCGGGTGTTGGCCCTGTGTGCCTCGGTCGTATGCAGTCCTGATTGTGGCGCTCACCTGCACGGCGCCAAACACGCATGCGACCATCATTGGCACCAAGGCAGAAGCGACTCTCATCGCTGAAGACGACACGTCTCCATTCGTCCCTCCATTCACGCCTGTCGCGACACCACTGGAGGCGGGCTGCACGATGTTGGGGCGTGAGCGGAAGACGGCCTAACGGTGTGCGGGACCGTAGCCCAGCTTCATGGAGACGGTTGCGAATGGTCCTCGCCGATACCCCAGAAGCAACAGTGTCCCTAATTTGCTGGGAAGTGGCGGTGCGGTCCCCTACGGCACTGCGTAGGATCCTACGGTCTTGGCGTGCATCCGTGCGTCGCTGCGGTCCGGGCACCTTCCGCCGACCACTGGCGACAACATCGATGTACTGTGGAGACCTCACGCCCCACGTGTTGAGCAATTCGGCGGTACGTCCACCCGGCCTCCCGCATGCCCACTATACGCCCTCGCTCAAAGCCCGTCAACTGCACATACGGTTCACGTCCACGCTGTCGCGGTATGCTACCAGTGTTAAAGACTGCGATGGAGCTCCGTATTCCACGGCAAACTGGCTGACACTGACGGCGGCGGTGCACAAATGCTGCGCAGCTAGCGCCATTCGACGGCCAACACCGTGGTTCCTGGTGTGTCCGCTGTGCCGTGCGTGTGATCATTGCTTGTACAGCCTTCTCGCAGTGTCTGGAGCAGGTATGGTGGGTCTGACACACCGGTGTCAATGTGTTCTTTTTTCCATTTCCAGGAGTGTATTCGTTGGCCATGAATTACTACACCTGTCTGTGAATTTTCCCTTACCTTTTTCAGTGTCTCTTCAATGTATAGGTTAAAGATAACAGGGGATACTGCGCAACCTTGTTGGACGCCTTTCCGTATCTGCACCTCTTGTTGTTTTGTCCGTCCACGGATAACTGCTGTCTCGTTTTTGTACAGGTTCCATATCATTATTCTATCTTCATAGTCTATTCCTACCTTTCTGAGTACCTCAAACATCTTACCCCATTTAATATTATCAAATGCTTTCTCTACATCTACGAAAGCTATGAATGTTGTTAGGTTCTTACCTAGTCGTTTCTCTATTATTAGGTTTAGAGTAAATATTGCTTCTCTGGTTCCTCTATCATTCCGGAATCCAAACTGGTCTTCGGAGAGTGTAGCTTAGACTTTTTGTTCTATGCGTTTTAGGATATTTGCGGTTACTATTTCAGAGGCGTGAGTAACTAGGCTGAGTGTCCTATAATTTTCACATATTGTAGCATTTGCCTTCTTTGGAATGGGGATCATAATGTTTTTATCAAAGTCTGTAGGAATTTTACCCTGTTCGTACATGTTGAAAACAAGATTATACAACTCCTGATTCAGTTTTGCTCCTCCAGAATTCAGAAATTCAGCTGGGATATTGTCTATACCAGGCGATCTGTTGTTTTTCATTTTTTCAGAGCTAGTTCAAACTCTTTAATATAGGTTCACCTATGTTGTGTGCATCTACTTTTGTTTCTTCTCCCATGATGCTTCCAGACAGTTCTGGTCCGCTGTACAGTTTTCCTATATATTGTTTCCATCTTCTTGCAACTTAATCATCGTCAACCAACATATTGCCATTTCCATCCATCACAGCCCTACACTTGTTTTTTCTGTCTCCAAAGAAATGTCTCACACATTTATAGGCCTTGTCAATATTTCCCTTTCTGATGTTGTCCTCAACTGAAATACAAAGATCATCGAGGTATTTTTCTCTGAAGATAAATTAATATCTCGATCCGTTAGTATAAAATTGTAAGTATGCATTTAGGGTCGTTTTGGCACTGTAAAACTGTCTTACATATTTTCGATCAGAAAACACGACTTTCACAAAATGATTTTTTATATTCCCAATTTAAACCGAAACTGTAATTACATGTGAAATCATGTCATACTTCTATTTTTGTAATTTTTTTCTGAAAATATATGTAAAAGAAAAAATGAACCATATTTGTAAACTCTTTGTATATATAATCGATATCCTGTGAGATCGCTGTTCTGGACCTCCTTATATGTTTGTTATTCTTGGTGTAAGATTTATTGGTGTGAGTAAGAAGTTGTAATGGAAATTAGTTGGTTATAGCGTATACTGAGTAGCAATCATGCTTGAGGTAGTGAATTGTGAAGTTATATAGAAATAGAACTATGATAAGGACCGACTGTCCTTGTTGAAAGACGCCTAATGCTCATTACACATTGGTGTAAAGAATATGTTAAATGAATTATCTATATTATTTCGACTTACATATTTTCAGCTTGAGACCTAGTCACGTCTCGCAAGAAACTGACTCAGCGTACAAGACTAACAGCCGAACAAAAGTTCGATGAATTTCAAGGTAAATGCAAACAATTAACTATGTTTATTCTACATAAACTTTCTCATGCTAATGTACATTGATTATGCAAATATATGCAATGCAGCTATTGGCAAAAATTGAAAATTGTGTAATACTACGAATATTACTGTCAACATGGCATGGAAGGTGGTCAGAACCTCCAACGAATATTACTGTCAACATGGCATGGAAGGTGGTCAGAACCTCCAGCTCAAATGAATTCGTCGCAGTGGTGCCTTAAGGCAAAATATGCCCTACCTTTTTCTTACGGCTCAATAAAATGAATAACGATTAATACAGAAGTAGTTGAACATGCTTACGAGGGATTGTGCGCGTCACCTCTTATAACTTAGTGTTATCCATATCCGTCCTATGCTGTCCTCGGTTCCCATCAAAATATGTTTGTTGAAGCCATTGAAACCTAACTATACTTGAAACTGGATTTACTTGGGAATACAATACTTACTCGTTTTAGTGCATTGAGAAGGTAGTTTCATTGCTTGGCTGTTGCTGTTACACAGCGGTAAGTGATACATATTGTGGTGCTTATTTCCTGGGAAACTAGTTCTCCTGATTTCTGGATCCATGCACATAATTAGTCCATGTACTGTTCAAATGGTTCATATGACTCTAAGCACTATGGGACCTAATATCTGAGGTCATCAGTCTCCTAGACATGGAACTAATTAAACCTAATTAACCTAAGGACATCACACACATCCATGCCCGAGGCAGGATTCGAACCCGCGACCGTAGCAGCAGCGCGGTCATGTACTGTGGATAAGTGTCCCAGATCCCATCGACGTAATTATTGTTGACAATATCAGTGTCTCTGAAGGCCGCTTTTGCGCTGAACACCGATGATATGGGCCATGGCACGGTAAGGCAGGTGTAGGAGTCCTTTCCAGAAAAGTTATCACTGTTTACAAAATTTTGGTCTGGACGGTTAACTGGAAGAGAGGCTCCAACCCGTTACCTGTATTTGCATTTAATAATATTCCATGCGTCCTAAATAGACTGCCGGTGAGCGAGAGGGCGGAGAGGTTAGTACAATGCACTCACATTCGGGAGGTTGAAATGGCTCTGATCACTATTGGACTTAACATCTGAGGTCATCAGTCCCCTAGAACTTAAACTACTTAAGCCCAGCTAACCTAAGGACATCACGCACATCCATGCCCGAGGCAGGGTTCGAACCTGCGACCGTAGCGGTAGCGTGGTTCAAGACTGAAGCGCCAAGAACCGCTCGGCCACAACGGCCAGCCGCATTCGGGAGGACGACGGTTCAGATCCCAGTACGGCCATCCTGATTTAGGCTTCCTGTGATTTCCCTAAATCGCTTCAGGCAAATGCCGGGATGGTTCATTTGAAAGGGCAAGGCTGAATTCCTTCCCATCCTTCCCTTGACCGACAGGACCAATGACCTCACTGTTTGGTCCCTTCCCCAAATACCAACCAACATTGCCGGAAAAAAAAATTAGTACACTTGGAAATACGACTCCGATTTTGATCGGATGATGGCATATGCCACATGTGAGATAGTGGATGTACTGTATTGATAATTTCGGCGCTGTCCACCAGCAAAAAGTGTAGAGGCTTGGCTTCCAGAGCGCCATCTGTGTCTACCCTTTAACACTGAATACTCACAGACAGAAGGCTCAGTGTGGTGTAAACGTGTGAAGCAAACAGGCAACCATGCCACGTAGTCAGCCAAGTTCTTCCTACAACCAACTGAGCTAGTTTGAATGGGGTGAAATTGTGACACTCCAGCGGCGGGACGAGACGAGGTTCTGGACGCAACACAGGCGTCCGTCAGGATCGTCGTATCATTAGAACAGCAGTGGCTGATCGTACAGTTACCACATCACTGAAATGAGGGCTTACGAGCCTAAATATGGCAACACGGACTGTTGCGAACCAATTTTTAGCAGACCTCTAGCCTTTCTTCCACTTACGTCACAGCATCGACGTGCATGTTCTACTGGATCACTTGGGATATGTAATGGCGCGCCTTTATTGGCTGAAGATGACAGCAGATTCAGCGTGCACGCAAGTGATGGTCGTTTGCGCTTGGGACGTAGACCTGGTACGTGCTGTCTAGCAGAGTGCATTCG
This sequence comes from Schistocerca nitens, assembly GCF_023898315.1. Classification (NCBI taxonomy): domain Eukaryota; kingdom Metazoa; phylum Arthropoda; class Insecta; order Orthoptera; family Acrididae; genus Schistocerca; species Schistocerca nitens. The sequence continues at coordinate 96,837,710 of NC_064615.1, read as the reverse complement.
TTCAAGACACACTAGCCCTACCCTAGACCTTATGGTCTGGGGTATGATTGGGAAACGATAGGCTGCAACCCTCGTTCACCTTTGATTTTCTAGAGAGGCCGCAATACAGCGGTCGGTACGTGCAGAATGTTGTTAGACACGTTCTTTAGCCGTTCTTGCTACATGAAGGCTATGTGTTTTTCCAACAGCATAATGTACGCCCACACTGCCAGTGAAACTCAACGTACTCTGCAAGACGTGCAGTAACTTTCCTGGCCAGCACGATCACCAGACTGGTCCCCAATCGATCAGGTGTGAAATATCACTGGATGAGAAGTGACTCGTGTGACTCGCCAGCCAATAACTCTTATAGCAGTACGTGAACAAGCGATCAGGAGTGGCAAAAAGAAATTTAACGCATCCCAGGACAGGATTCGCCAACTGTACGATCGACTGGATGCCTGAGGCAGCACCTGCGTTGCCGCCCGTGGAGGTTACATCACGTACAAATAAGGGTGTTTCAGGATGGGTCGTCACGTGGTACCTCTGAACCACTTGGGATATTAATCTGTAAGTCTAATCACTTTACGTATTCCGTATGCACTCTTTCAGCAATAAATCTTGAGTGAATTACACAATCCTAAAAGGATGTACTAATATTTTTCCGTAAGTGTAAATACTAGTGCGTTAAAAACAAAGGTAAACGGTATGTTGACCATCCGAAATTTATAACGACGGTATGTTGTATGGTATATCACCATTTAGCCTGACACGGCATATTAGTTCATTACAAGAGATTTAAATTATATTGTTTTTCCGTTAATTTTAAATTCCCATTTTAATTACGGCACTGCTATAAAGATGAGTGATACAGATATTAGTGTCACAGTCTACATCTACATCTACATGATTACTCTGCAATTCATATTTAAGTGCTTGGCAGAGGGTTCATCGAACCACAATCATACTATCTCTCTACCACTCCACTCCCGAACAGCGCGCGGGAAACACGAACACCTAAACCTTTGTGTTCGAGGTCTGATTTCTCTTGTTTGATTTTGATGATCATCCCTACCTATGTAGGTTGGGCTCAACAAAATATTTTCGCATTCGGAAGAGAAAGTTGGTGACTGAAATTTCGTAAATAGATCTCACCGCGACGAAAAACGTCTTTGCTTAAATGACTTCCAACCCAACTCGCGTATCATATCTGCCACACTCTCTCCCCTATTACGTGATAATACAAAACGAGCTGCCCTTCTTTGCACCCCTTCGATGTCCTCCGTCAATCCCACCTGGTAAGGATCCCACACCGCGCAGCAATATTCCAACAGAGGACGAACGAGTGTAGTGTTAGCTGTCTCTTTAGTCGACTTGTGGCATCTTCTAAGTGTCCTGCCAATGAAACGCAATCTTTGGCTCGCCTTCCCCACAATATTACCTATGTGGTCTTTCCAACCGAAGTTTTTCGTAATTTTAACACCCAGGTACTTAGTTGAATTGACAGTCTTGAGAATTGTACTATTTATCGAGTAATCGAATTCCAACGGATTTCTTTTGGAACTCATGTGGATCACCTCACACTTTTCGTTATTTAGCGTCAACTGCCGCCTGCGACACCATACAGCAATCTTTTCTAAATCGCTTTGCAACTGATACTGGTCTTCGGATGACCTTACTACATGGTTAATTACAGCATCATCTGCGAACAACCTAAGAGAACTGCTCAGATTGTCACCCAGGTCATTTATATAGATCAGGAACAGCAGAGGTCCCAGGCCGCTTCCCTGGCGAACACCTGATATCACTTTAGTTTTACTCGATGATTTGCCGTTTATTACTACGAACTGCGACCTTCCTGACAGGAAATCACGAATCCAGTAGCACAACTGAGACGATACCCCATAGGCCCGCAGCTTGATTAGAAGTCACTTGTGAAGAACGGTGTCAAAAGCTTTCCGGAAATCTAGAAATACGTTATCAACTTGAGATCCCCTGTCGATAGCGGCCATTACTTCGTGCGAATAAGGAGCTAGCTGCGTTGCAAGAGAACGATGTTTTCTGAAACCATGCTGATTACGTATCAATAGATCGTTCCCTTCGAGGTGATTCGTAATGTTTGAATACACTATATGCTCAAAAACCCTACTGAAAACCAACGCCAATGATATATGTCTGTAGTTCGATGGATTACTCTTACTACCCTTCTTAAACACTGCTGCGACCTGCGCAATTTTCCACTCTGTAGGTACAGATCTATCGGTGAGCGAGCGGTTGTATATGATTGCTAAGTAGGGAGCTATTGTATCAGCGTAATCTGAAAGGAACCTAATCGGTATCCAATCTGGACCTGAAGACTTGCCCGTATCAAGCGATTTGAGTTGCTTCGCAACCCCTAAGGTATCTACTTCAAAGAAACTCATGCTAGCAGCTGTTCGTGTTTCAAATTCTGAAATATTCCATTCGACTTCCCTGGTAAAGGAATTTCGGAAAACTGCGTTCAATAACTCCGCTTTAGCGGTACAGTCGTCGGTAACTACCATCGGCACTGCGCAGCGAAGGTGTTGACTGCGTCTTGCCGCTTGTGTACTTTACATACGACCAGAATTTCTTCGGATTTTCTACCAAATTTCGAGACAATGTTTCGTTGTGGAACCTATTAAGGGCATCTCGCATTGAAGTCCGTGCCATATATCGCGCGTCTGTAAATTTTAGTCAATCTTCGGGATTTCGCGTTCTTCTGAACTTCGCATGCTTTTTCCGTTGCCTCCGCAACAGCGTTCGGACCTGTTTTGTGTACCATGGGGGATCAGTTCCATCTCTTTCCAGTTTATGAGGTATGTAGCTCTCAATTGCTGTTGCTATTATATCTTTGAATATGAGCTACATCCCGTCTACATTTGCACAGTCAGTTCGGAAAGAATGGAGATTGTCTCTTAGGAAGGCTTCTAGTGACACTTTATCCGCACTTTTAAATAAAATTATTTTGCGTTTGTTTCTGGTGGACTTGGAAGAAACGGTATTGAGCCTAGCTACAATGACCTTGTGGTCACTAATCCCTGTATCAGTCATGATGCTCTCTGTTAGCTCTGGATTGTTTGTGGCTAAGGGGTCAAGTGTGTTTTCGCAACCATTTAAAATTCGCGTGGGTTCGTGGACTAACTGCTCGAAATAATTTTGGGAGAAAGCATCTAGGACAATATCGGAAGATGTTTTCTGCCTACCACGATAGTCATGTCACGATGGTATCTCTGTCAGAACCTGTATAGAATTTGACTCTGAGTATTCACGTCGTTTAACAATAATTTACCATATATCGTTCTAGCTAAAACTTTTTCCAGTAGTGAGAAAACTGCATAGTACACTCCTATCGTGAAGGAGGATATCAGAAATGATCTGCAAGACTAGCGACCAATGTCTTTGACGTTCATCACCTGTGTAATCATAGAATATGTTCTGAGTTCAAAGACAATGAACTATCTTGCACAGAACGACGTAGTCCATTGCAAGCAGCATTGAATTCACGAAGTCGGTCGTAGGAAACCCATTTAACGCTTTCCTCAAACGACATCCCGAAAGCCACATATCAGGGCAGTCTGCAGATGCAGCTGACTTCCTAAAAGAATATAATACAGTATCAAACAAACGCTTATTAAAAAAGTGCAGCCATACGAAATATCCAAGTAAATTTTTGACAGGAGAGCGGATTCATTGATATGGAGGTTTGTTATTTTGTATGGAGAGTCTTCGTGTGATCTAGAAGTAAATTAAGGCGTGCCCAATCGAAGTGTATTGCGACTCTTGCTGTTCATGGTTTTTTGTTGTTGTTGTGGTCTTCAGTCCGAAGACTGGTGTGATGCAGCTCTCCTTTGTACTCTGTCCCGTGCAAGTTCCTTTATCTCCGAACACCTACAGCAACCTACATCCTTTTAATTTGCTTACCATACCCTATCATCTTGTTGAACTGCATAACTGATGGAATTCTTTCTGTTGCTATGAATATATTTTTATTTTATCCCATTCATCTATACCACACTGACTTCACAAACTCTATTTTCATAAAAGCATCAGTTAAATTGTTGTAGACAAAATTAAAAAACACGCGCGCTTCCATCAGAGACACACCCACTACTACTTCATTCTGCTGTACTCACATATTCCAAAGAGTTTACAAACTTTCTCGACAAAAGTAGAATCTTTACCAGACTATACCATTATCTTATGAATGAATCCAGAAATAAATGTAATAATTCACGCTAGATTGTGCCACTAATAATATGAATTTTAGCCTGGAATATAATACATCGTATACAAAATCAAATGAAATGAGAATGTTCACCTATACCAGATTCTTAACATTTTTAAAAAAAAGTGATGTTAGAAAGTAGTGTCCCACTACACACTCCAGATAAGTACCTTCAAAAACGACTTTCCCGCACTTAAATCTTTATTACCTTCTAAGAAATTTCTCTCCTCCAGATACGTTTTCCTTGCCATTACCAGTCTGTATCTTATATTTTCGCTACTTCGGCCATCATTAGTTATTTTGTGTTCACTGAGTGAAAGTCATGTACTACTTTAAGTGTCTCCTTTCCTGATCTAATTGACTTAGCATCCCCTGATTTAATTGAATACAATCTATTATTCTTGTTTTTCTTTGTTGATGTTCATCTTAAACGCTCTTTTCAAGATACTGACTATTCGTTCCAAATGCTCTTCAAGTCCTTTGTTGCTTTTGATAGAATTCCAGTGTCATTGGCAAACCTCAAAATTTTTATTTCTTCTCTCTGAACCTTCATTTCTATTCCAGAACTCCCGCTGGTAAGCTCAGCGTACAGATTGAATAACATTGGGATAGGCTGTAACGCTGTCTCACTTACTTCTTAACCACTATTTCACTTTCATGCCCCTCGACTCTTCCAATTGCAGTTTGGTTGCTATACAATTTATAAATAGCATTTCGCTCCCTATATTTTACTCCTTCTTTCTTCAGTTTGAGAGAGAGTATTCCAGTCAACATTGTCGGGAGCTTTCTCTAATTCTACAGATGCTATGTGCGTAGGTTTGCCTTTCCATAGTCTGTTTCTCCAGAAGCAAAACTGATCTACCAGTTTTCTTCTGCGATGAATTTGTGGTAGTATTTTGCACTCATGAAACTAACAGTTGGGTAAAATCACTCCCGTCAGCACCTGCTTTCTTAGGAGATGGAATTATTAAATTCTTCTTGATGTATGAGAGAATTTTGCGTGTCTCACAGGTCTTGGAAACCAAGTGGAATAATTTTGTCGCAGCTGGCTCTCCCAAGGCTATTAGTAGATCTCATAAAATTTCGTCTACACCAGGGGAATTGTTTCAACTTAGGTCTTTCACTGTTCTATAAAATTCTTCTCGCAGTGTCATATCTCCCATCTCATCTTCGTGTACGTCGTCTTTCCTTTCTACAACACTGCCTGCAAGTCAACGTCCCATACAGACCCATTATATACCCCTTCCATCTTTGACCTTTCTTTTCTTTGCCTAGTGCTGGTTTTCCATATGAGCTCTTGATATTCATGCAGCTACTTTGCTTTTCTCCGAAGGTCTCATTAATTTTGCTGCAGGCGGTGCCGATCTCTCCCCTAGTGACGTATGCCTCTATATACTTACTTTTGTCCTCTAACCATTCCTTCATGGCCATTTACACATTTCGCATGTTTCATTTGCTGCATTTCTATAGTTTTTCTTTTCATTAGTTAAATTCAATACCTTTTGTAACATCCACGGATTTCTACTAGGACTTGTGATTATTTGTAAGCAACAAATTGTAGTCAGAGCCCACATCTGCGCCTGGAAGCCGTTTAAAATCTGGTACCGAAAACTAGATCTTACGATTATGAAACCAGTCTAAAATCTTCCGATGTTTCCATGTCATTTATAGACATAGATCCTCCTTCCATGATTCCTAAACCAAGTGTTAGCAATGATTAAATTATTATCTGCACAAAATTGTACCAGAAGGCTTCCTCTATCATTCCTTTTGATTTAGTTCATATTCACATACTAATTTTTCTTCTGTTCCTTTACGTAATATCTAATTGAAGCCCCCATCAGAGATCAATTTTCATCTCCCTTATCTATCTGAATAACTTCGTTTATCTCACCATACATGTCTTCAATCTCTTCATCATCTGCAGAGCTAGTAGGCATATAAACGTGTGTTACTGTGGTCAGCGTGAGCTTTGCGTCTGTCTTGGCTGCGATACTGTGTTCACTATGCTGCTAGTAATAACGTACCCACATTCCTACTTTCTTATTGATTATTAAACGTAATTCTGCATGACCTCTAATTAGATTTGTATTTGTAATCCTGTATTTCAGTATTCACCTGAACATAAGTTCTATTCCCTCTGCCACAAATCTTCACTAATTTCTACCATATCTAACTTAAAAAATCCATTTCTCTTTTTAAATTTTCTAACTTACCTGTCCGATTAAGAGAGAAAATGTCCGCACTTCAACTCGTAAAACGCCAGTTTTGTTTCTCCTGACGATGACATCCTCCTGAATGGTCCCCGTTCGGAGATCCAAACGGGGAACTATTTTACCTCTGGAATATTTTACTGAAGATGATTCCATCGTCATGCAACAGTACAGTAAAGCTGCATGCCCTTGTGAAGGCTTGCGGGTATAGTTTCCCATTGCTTTCAGCCGTTCGCAGTACCAGCAGAGCAAGTTTATTCGGGTTGATGTTACAAGGTCAGATCACTCAGCCATCCAGACTGTTACCCAGCAACTACTGAAAAATCTGCTGTCCCTTTTCAGGAACCACATGCTCATCTGGACTCTCAAAAGATGCCCTTCCGTTACGGTTAAACCTACAGTACTGCTACCTGTATCTTTGAGGCACGCAAGACACCCCAACCAACGGCAAGGTCCATGGTTCACGACTGGCACGGCGCGGAATGTGTGTGTGTGTGTGTGTGTGTGTTTGTGTATGAGTTTGTGTGTGGGTGTATTGGTCTATATGTATCCTTTTAATTTTATGAAATATAAATAATAGTGTTTTAATTTTACATTTCGCAAATTTTTTGTTGTTTTCAAGTTGTAACATTTTCAGAATTAATTATGTTATATCTGAAATTGTTTGAACACCTTTGTTGTAGCATAATTGTTAATCTGTACAAAACCAGGAAATGTAGGATTGTTCAGGCCAAAAGTAAGCTGAATATGAGGGGGCTACGAAAATATGGTTCTTCGACAAACATAGGTGCACCACTGTAAAGTACATCAAGAATACAGAACTTACATTTGATGTTTATCTTTACATATCTGTTACCGTTTCAATGGCTTTAATTCAGAAATATTAAACTCAATTTTTTTCTGGGGGATCTTTCACCGCCGTAAAAAAAACATGTGTAAAAAAAACATGTGTTTCTTACGCATTTTGATGTACATTACAGCATATTCAACGCTGATCAGAATCGAAGTGTGTGCCTTGGGTAGGTCTATTTCTTAGTACAGTGCAACGAAAATTGCTATTTGCCATGACTCTCACCGTAGTTTGCAGAATATTGCTGTAGACTTGGTGGGATTCGACACTATGTTGGCCTCATCTCCTTCAGTCGCTTCATAGATGTTAGCAGGAAGGTTAAGTTAACCACCAATCGCGATGAGAGGGGTTTGTAGGATGGGTAGGTGGAACATCAGTGGTGGGGCGGGAGTGGGGGGGGGAGGGGGGGCAAGGGGGCAAAACTCTCGGGCTCAAGCCTCATGATATGCCTTTGTCTCTCAGTGAGTCAGATTCCCCATGGTGTTCACATGGCAAATATCAGACTATTACTGTAAAATAAATTTCATCTCATACTGAATTCTAGAATCTGTCCAGAGATGGCAACATTCGTCAGTTATAGGTTCATAACAGAGTTTAGTATTGCCAAGTCAGCAATACTACAGCTACGCCACCAGCAACATAAGGATCCACGTGGTATTTTAGTTTGGCATGGTCTTTCCTACGAACGAAAGAAAGAATACGTATAACGAGCGCTGTCTAACAAGCTAGGCTGAGTGTATGGATGCCGCTCATACAGCTACGTTACTAGTACAATAATGCTGTACGGCTTCTTAGTACCACATGTCTGTTGCTCGGGATTGTTGTTAAACGAGCACTGTTTGATGTACATTCTTTTTAATAACCCAGTTGGAATTATACCAATAAAAGCGTTTTGTTTAGAAACTGCAAATTTTAGCACCACTGTTACGATAAGTCGAATTTTTTCCTCTTTTCTTTTCCCAGTTGTTAGTTGTGAATCCTTTTTTTTTAAAAAAATGCGGATGTACCTGAGAACAATAAACAACCAAAAAACAGTTCAGTTAGGCTAAAAACCCCTAGGATTTCCCCATCACTGTTCTTCATATCTCTTCGTGTCAACGACAGATATCAACCGCCAATATCGAAACACAGAATTACGGTAAATATGCCGTATTTGGGAGCCCCATTGCTCTTCCCAAAAAATCACCGTCCTCGGGCACAGCTGATACCTGTCGACTGCCTCCAGAATAGATTTGCCAACTGTCCAGTTTTGGACCGTACAGTCCGCTTTTGCCGGCCGGTGTGGCCGAGCGGTTTTAGGTACTTCAGTCTGGGACCGCGTGACAGCTGCGGTTGCAGGTTCGAATCCTGCCGCGGGCATGGATGTGTGTGATGTCCTCAGGTTAGTTAGGTTTAAGTATTTCTGAGTTCTAGGGGACTGATGACCTCAGATGTGAAGTCCCATAGTGCTCAGAGCCATTTGATCAGTCCGCTTTTAAATAAAAACCGTTGTATCCGACCGAACATACCGGCGGAACGTCAAAAGTCTTGTTCTCGAAGACCTTGGAATAAGGCTAAATTCAAACTTACTAATTTAATTTTTTTAAAATTTTGTACAGAAGCCAAGTAATGAAAATGGAGTCAGTTAAACCTTTCAATCTGACAATTCTTTGATTTCAATATTGTGTCACAAGTTGGGAGCATTTTGTATTTGTGACAACGAATTCCAAAGTATTTTAATATAGGTCGGTGAGTTCATTTGTTCCACAAGCCATGTCAAAGAGGCCAACGAAGCATTTTGCTGTGTCCATTGTCGTCATTCATCTGACGACAGCTGCACTAATGAACTAGGAAGGACAGGCCAATAGTGGCTTGTATTTTCGTATGACAGCTGTATGTCACTTCCACGTGGACGATAAAGCAGATTTACAATATCAGTCTCTGACTACATGCTTTTCTGCACGGGTGTGTTATATAACGGCGAAAAAGAAGAAACGAAACGAGCCGTGACAATGTGGCTTTTCATTTTTTAATGAAGACTTGTTGTTGTTGTTGTGGTCTTCAGTCCTGAGACTAGTTTGATGCAGCTCTCCATGCTATTCTATCCTGTGCTAGCCTCTTCATCTCCCAGTACCTACTGCAGCCTACATCCTTCTGAATCTGCTTAGTGTACTCATCTCTTGGTCTCCCTCTACGATTTTTACCCTCCTCGCTGCCCTCCAGTACTAAATTCGTGATCCCTTGATGCCTCTGAACATGTCCTACCAACCGATCCCTTCTTCTACTCAAGTTGTGCCACAAACTCCTCTTCTCCCCAATTCCATTCAATACCTCCTCATTAGTTATTTGATCTACCCATCTAATCTTCAGCATTCTTCTGTAGCACCACATTTCGAAAGCTTCTATTCTCTTCTTGTCCAAACTAGTTATCGTCCATAATTCACTTCCATACATGGCTACACTCCATACAAATACTTTCAGAAACGACTTCCTAACACTTAAATCAATACTCGATGTTAACAAATTTCTCTTCTTCAGAAACGCTTTCCTTGCCATTGCCAGTCTACATTTTATATCCGCTCTACTTCGACCATCATCAGTTATTTTGCTCCCCAAATAGCAAACCTCCTTTACTACTTTAAGTGTCTCATCGACTGTTATAACTGCCATCTGGTTTCTGTAAAAATTGTAAATAGTCTTTCGCTCCCTGTATTTTACCCCTGCCACCTTCAGAATTTGAAAGAGAGTATTCCAGTCAACACTATCAAAATCTTTAACTAAGTCTACAAATGCTAGAAACGTAGGTTTGCCTTTCCTTAATCTTTCTTCTAAGATAAGTCGTAGGGTCAGCATTGCTTCACGTGTTCCAACATATCTACGGAATCCAAACTGATCTTCATTGAGGTCGGCTTCTACCAGTTTTTCCATCCGTCTGTAAATAATTCGTGTTAGTATTTTGCAGCTGTGACTTATTAAACTGATAGTTCGGTAATTTTCACATCTTTCAACACCTGCTTTCTTTGGGATTGGAATTATTATATTCTTCTTGAAGTCTGAGGGAATTTTGCCTTTCTCATACATCTTGCTCACCAGATGGTAGAGTTTTGTCAGGACTGGCTCTCCCAAGGCTGTCAGTAGTTCTAATGAAATGTTGTCTACTCCTGGGGCCTTGTTTCGACTTAGGTCTTGCAGTGCTCTGTCAAACTCTTCACACAGTATCAAATCTTCCATTTCATCTTCATCTACATCCTCTTCCATTTCCATAATATTGTCCTCAAGAACATCGCCCTTGTATAGACCCTCTATATACTCCTTCCACTTTTCTGCTTTCCCTTCTGTGCTTAGAACTGGGTTTCCATATGAGATCTTGATATTCATAAAAGTGGTTCTCTTTTCTCCAAAGGTCTCTTTAATTTTCCTGTAGGCAGTATCTACCTTACCCCTCGTGAGATAAGCCTCTATATCCTTACATTTGTCCTCTAGCCATCCCTGCTTAGCCATTTTGTTCTTCCTGTCGATCTCATTTTTGAGACGTTTGTATTCCATTTTGCCTACTTCACTTATTGCATTTTTGTATTTTCTCCTTTCATCAATTAAATTCAGGATCTCTTCTGTTACCCAAGGATTTCTACTATCCCTCGTCTTTTTACCTACCTGATCCGCTGCTACCTTCATTATTTCATTCCTCAAAGCCACCCATTCTTTTTCTGCTGTATTTCTTTCCCCCATTCCTGTCAATTGTTCCCTTATGCTCTCCCTGAAACTCTGTACAACCTCTGGTTCTTTCAGTTTATCCAGGTCCCATCTCCTTAAATTCCCAACTTTCGTCAGTTTCTTCAGTTTTAATCTACAGTTCATAACTAATAGATTGTGGTCAGAGTCCACCTCTGCCCCTGGAAATGTCTTACAATTTAAAACATGGTTCCCAAATCTCTGTCTTACCATTATATAATCTATCTGAAACCTTTTAGTATCTCCAGGGTTCTTCCATGTATTGAACCTTCTTTCATGATTCTTGAACCATGTGTTAGCTATGATTAAGTTATGCTCTGTGCAAAATTCTACCAGGCGGCTTCCTCTTTCGTTCCTTTGCCCCAATCTTTATTCACCTACTACGTTTCCTTCGCTTCCTTTTACTACTGTATTTAATTTTCGTCTCCCTTCACTACTTGAATAATTTCTTTTATCTCATCATACATTTCATCAATTTCTTCATCATCTGCAGAGCTAGTTGGCATATATATTTGCATTACTGCTGTAGGCGTGGGCTTCGTGTCATGGAACACATCTGTGGAACAAATGAACGCGCCAAGTATACCGTTTCGAGTGGCTGATTGATCTCGTGAAGTATTTTGTCGTGAGTGTATAAGGTGAACCACACACGGCATCCGTTTCGTTTGAAATTGAAGTGTTTACGAACGACATTATAGTGACTGAGTGTTAGTGTACGTATATAACACCGTATTATAGTGAGCTTCTCAAATATAGCAGGCTATAAAATAGCGGCCATGAGTGACATTTCAATGACTGATGGCTACAGGAAACAGACTTTTCGGAAACAATGAATAATCAGGACGTTGTAAAACATGCCATGTAAGTTTTACAGTGAAATACTACTCAGCGAAATCGGTACAGCATCATGCCAGTACCAAGGTTCATATTGATAAGGTGTGGAATGTCTTAAGAAACTGTCCGCAGCTCGCGGTCGTGCGGTAGCGTTGTCGCTTCACGCGCCCGGGTTCCCGGGTTCGATTCCCGGCGGGGTTATGGATTTTCTCTGCCTCGTGATGACTGGGTGTTGTGTGACGTTCTTAGGTTGGTTAGGTTTAAGTAGCTCTAAGTTCTAGGGGACTGATGACCATAGATGTTAAGTCCCATAGTGCTCAGAGCCATTCTTCTCTTAAGAAACTCCACTCATTAACGGTATTTGGTGCTAGCGGCAACTAGTCAGAGAGAGGAAGTTTCAGCTACCGAACTTATTAACATATCATGGAGGGAAACATCATCACAGATACCTTTCAAAAGACTTTGGTAGTGGAGATGATTCGAAATATCATAAAAAAAATTCACATGGATGATCTAAAGATGAAGCTATAGTCGAGAATGTATTGGCTCCACATTCTCTGCAACAGATTCCGATAATAGATGGTACAACGCTATTCTCGATTGCATTTGATGCTTCAGATAAAGAAAATATGAAATTATTTCTAGTTACTATTCCGTATGTCGACCAAGAACTGGGAACGACTTCAGCTGTTATAGATTTTTACGAAGACGCGGGCAAATCATGAAGCTTCTATAGCCAAGAAACTTAAAGAGAGCATCATTAAGACTAGTTTTTCAGGATCGCAACTAGTTGCTTATGATGCGGACAACTATTCCGTCAATTACGGGGAAAACTAATCTACGTATTTTCGAGGATTTGAAAAAATGTTTCAAACAGTACATTTTATTGCAGGGCATTGTCTCATACACGTATTGCAGAACACTGCGAAATATGAACTAAAACTACTGTCATACGATGTTGAATCGTTAGTGATTAAGGTATTTAATGAGTTATTTTCGAGCGCGAAGAAGGTAAGTGAGCTGAAGACCTTGTCTGAGTACATGCTGTCCGGATACTACACACTACACCGAGATTTTATTATATGCCTCTCCGTAGCGCAGCGGTAGCGTTACATCTTACTACGCAAAGGGGCGCGGGTTCGATTCCCGGCAGAGGACTGGGTTTTGTGTGTGCTTCGTCATCACTGATACGCAAACCGCCGAAGTGGCGACAAATAAAAAGACTTACACAATGGCAGCCGAACCTCGAGGGGGGGATATCTCGGTCAGTAAATGCCATTCTACGTTAATTTCATTTTTTACGTGCTTGTTGACTCTTTTTTTCTGCTGTACACAGATTACTCCGGAACTGGCCATTGTCGAAGTCCCGTTTCCTAAGCCAGGGTGAAGACAAAATTATTTGGACATTCGTAGCTCATGACACGCCAGTGAACCTGACGATGAAGTAACACTCCAAGATATTCACATTTATTTTGTCCAAAAGTTATGTATTTATTTAGTAAAATCATAAAACACGTAGAAAGTGATTATATACTAATAACTGAAATATATTCCGTATTTCTGAAGTTGAGTACAGAAACTATTAAGAGACAAAGAAATAATTTCTTCGGACTGATGGTATTACAAGCGTTAAAAAAATATCCGCTATGTGAACAAACAAAATTTGTTCAAAAATGGCTCTGAGCACTATGGGACTTAACATGTATGGTCAGCAGTCCCCTAGAACTTAGAACTACTTAAACCTAACTAACTTAAGGACAGCACACAACACCCAGCCATCACGAGGCAGAGAAAATCCCTGACCCCGCCGGGAATCGAACCCGGGAACCCGGGCGTGGGAGTCAGAGATTTTCTCTGCCTCGTGATGGCTGGGTGTTGTGTGATGTCCTTAGGTTAGTTAGGTTTAAGTAGTTCTAAGTTCTACGGGACTGATGACCATAGATGTTAAGTCCCATAGTGCTCAGAGCCATTTGAACCGGGCGTGGGAAGCGAGAACGCTACCGAACAAAATTTGTCATTAGAAGCTCAGAATGTCTAACTAGGGTTCTGGAATATCTAGAAACGTGGTTTGACTTCGGTGGAGATTAAATTTTCAAGCTAATCTCTCAGTTAAATCTTGAAGAACCACTTAAAATGGAGACCGTAATGAAACTTATAGGTTCCCGGAATGAAAGTTTCACTCTACAGCGGAATGTGCACTGGTGTGAAACCTCCTGGCAGATTAAAACTGTGTGCTGGACCGGGGCTGGAACTCGGGACCTTGGCCTTTCGTGGGGAGGAGCTCCATCCAAGCACAGCTCACGACCCGTCCTCAGAGCTTTAATTCCGCCAGTACCTCGTCTCCTACCGTCCGAGCCGGCCGCGGTGGTCTTGCGGTTCTAGGCGCTGCAGTCCGGAACCGTGGGACTGCTACGGTCGCAGGTTCGAATCCTGCCTCGGGCATGGATGTGTGTGATGTCCTTAGGTTAGTTAGGTTTAAGTAGTTCTAAGTTCTAGGGGACTGATGACCTAAGATGTGAAGTCCCATAGTGCTCAGAGCCTACCGTCCGAACTTCACAGAAGGTTCGCAGGAGAGCCTCAGGGAAGTTCGGAAAGTAGAAGACTAGGTACTGGCGGAATTAAAGCTGTGAGTACGGATCCTGAGTTGTACTTCGGTAGTTCAGGTGGTGGAGCACTTGCCTGCGAAAGGCAAAGGTCTCGACCGGCACACAGATTTAATCTGTCAGGAAGTTTCAAACTTACAGCTTATTTCAACACAAATATAAGCGGAGACGGACTATTGTCAGAAATATGTGCAGTGGATGACGTTTTTCCATTGATTAAGGACTTATCAGACTCAAACATTTCAAACAAACGTGTGACACTTTTTAAGAGATGCAAAGAACATGATTTGCTAAAACTTGTTCAGCATGTTCAGCATGTGATAGCAGTGCCACCGTCCAATTTGTTTGTAGAGCCGATTTTCAGTGTGATGCTAAATATCTGAAGCAATGAAGGAAACAGACTGAAAGTGGAAATGGTGGAAGCTGAACTGTCTGTGAGTTTTAACTACTGTATGAAATGTGCTGAATTTGTTAAATTTGTCGAATCCTGCAAAGAGAAAAAACTTGTTAAAGCTATGAGGTCAAAAAAGAAGTGTAACTTCAAATAGAAGTAAGAAAGAAGCTAGAGGCTCGTAGTAATAGATGAATTCACAGTATTTACAGTGAGTATCGTGTTTAATATATGCATGCCTCCTGTTATTGTAGCTATAATGTAGGTGTCCTCTAAGGTGTTGTGACTAACAATAACAGTAATAATAATAAGCACATTTTTGATTTGTCCGGTTTTGGCTTCAGTTAAAGTTAGCAGCTCCACTCCGCAATGAGGGAACTACCGGAGAGTAGTTATTATGTAAGAATTGTGGTTTCATGTATTGCGACACCAACAGCTGACCGTAGTGCACGTCCACTTCGTCTCAAGACTATCAAGTTTGCAACAGTGGAACACTAAGAGCCTTTGTTTTAAAAACTTCCGACGGTTATGGGTTTGGCAGGCAAGAGTGCAAGATTGGGTACAGTGGTATTGACATTGTTGTTGTTGTTGTGGTCTTCAGTCCGGAGACTGGTTTGGTGCAGCTCTCCATGCTACTCTATCCTGTGCAAACGTCTTCATCTCCCAGTACCTACTGCAACCTACATCCTTCTGAATCTGCTTAGTGTATTCATCTCTTGGCCTTCCTCTACGATTTTTACCCTCCACGCTGCCCTCCAATGCTAAATTTGTGATCCCTTGATGCCTCAAAACATGTCCTACCAACCGATCCCTTCTTCTAGCCAAGTTGTGCCACAAACTTCTCTTCTCCCCAATCCTATTCAATACCTCCTCATTAGTTATGTGATCTACCCATCTAATCTTCAGCATTCTTCTGTAGCACCACATTTCGAAAGCTTCTATTCTCTTCTTGTCCAAACTAGTTATCGTCCATAATTCACTTCCATACATGGCTACACTCCATACAAATACTTTCAGAAATGACTTCCTGACACTTAAGTCTATACTCGACGTTAACAAATTTCTCTTCTTCAGAAACGAATTCCTTGCCATTGCCAGTCTACATTTTATATCCTCTCTACTTCGCCCATCATCAGTTATTTTACTCCCTAAATAGCAAAACTCCTTTACTACTGTGTCTCGTTTCCTAATCTAATTCCCTCGGCATCACCCGATTTAATTTGACTACATTCCATTATACTCGTTTTGCTTTTGTTGATGTTCATCTTATATCCTCTTTTCAAGACACTGTCCATTCCGTTCAACTGCTCTTCCAAGTCCTTTGCTGTCTCTGACAGACTTACAATGTCATCGGCGAACCTCAAAGTTTTTACTTCTTCTCCATGAATTTTAATACCTACTCCGAATTTTTCTTTTGTTTCCTTTACTGCTTGCTCAATATACAGATTGAATAACATCGGGGAGAGACTACAGCCCTGTCTCACTCCTTTCTTAACCACTGCTTCCCTTTCATGCCCCTCGACTCTTATAACTGCCATCTGGTTTCTGTACAAATTGTAAATAGCCTTTTGCTCCCTGTATTTTACCCCTACCACCTTCAGAATTTGAAAGAGAGTATTCCAGTTAACATTGTCAAAAGCTTTCTCTAAGTCTACAAATGCTAGAAACGTAGGTTTGCCTTTTCTTAATCTTTCTTCTAAGATAAGTCGTAAGGTTAGTATTGCCTCACGTGTTCCGACATTTCTACGGAATCCAAACTGATCTTCCCCGAGGTCGGCTTCTACCAGTTTTTCCATTCGTCTGTAAAGAATTCGCGTTAGTATTTTGCAGCTGTGACTTATTATACTGATAGTTCGGTAATTTTTACATCTGTCAACACCTGCTTTCTTTGGGATTAGAATTATTATATTCTTCTTGAAGTCTGTGGGTATTTCGCCTGTCTCATACATCTTGCTCACCAGATGGTAGAGTTTTGTCATGACTGGCTCTCCCAAGGCCGTCAGTAGTTCTAATGGAATGTTGTCTACTCCCAGGGCCTTGTTTCGACTCAGGTCTTTCAGTGCTCTGTCAAACGAGTCACGCAGTATCTTATCTCCCATTTCGTCTTCATCTACATCCTCTTCCATTTCCATAATATTGTCCTCGAGTACATCGCCCTTGTATAGACCCTCTATATACTCCTTCCACCTTTCTGCCTTCCCTTCTTTGCTTAGAACTGGGTTGCCATCTTAGTTCTTGATATTCATAAAAGTGGTTCTCTTCTCTCCAAAGGTCTCTTTAATTTTCCTGTAGGCAGTATCTATCTTACCCCTAGTGAGACAAACCTCTACATCCTTACATTTGTCCTCTTGCCATCCCCGCTTAGCCATTTTGCACTTCCTGTCGATCTCATTTTTGAGACGTTTGTATTCCTTTTTGCCTGCTTCATTTACTGCATTTTAATATTTTCTCCTTTCATCAATTAAATTCAATATTTCTTCTGTTACCCAAGGATTTCTACTAGCCCTCGTCTTTTTACCTACTTGATCCTCTGCTGCCTTCACTACTTCATCCCTCAAAGCTACTTATTCTTCTTCTACTGTATTTCTTTCCCCCATTCCTGTCAATTGTTCCCTTATGCTCTGCCTGAAACTCTCTACAACCTCTGGTTCTTTCAGTTTATCCAGGTCCTAACTCTTTAAATTCCCACCTTTTTGCAGTTTCTTCAGTTTCAATCTGCAGTTCATAACCAATAGATTGTGGTCAGAATCCACATCTGCCCCTGGAAATGTCTTACAATTTAAAACCTGGTTCCTAAATCTCTGTCTTACCATTATATAATCTATCTGATACCTTTTAGTATCTCCAGGATTCTTCCGTGTATTGAACCTTCTTTTATGATTCTTGAACCAAGTGTTAGGTATGATTAAGTCATACTCTGTGCAAAATTCTACAAGGCGGCTTCCTCTTTCATTTCTTCCCCCCAATCCATATTCTCCTACTATGTTTCCTTCTCTCCCTTTTATTACTGACGAATTCCAGTCACCCATGACTATTAAATTTTCGTCTCCCTTCACTACCTGAATAATTTCTTTTATCTCGTCATACATTTCATCTATTTCTTCATCATCTGCAGAGCTAGTTGGCATATAAACTTGTACTACTGTAGTAGGCATGGGCTTTGTGTCTATCTTGGCCGCAATAATGCGTTCACTATTCTGTTTGTAGTAGCTAACCCGCACTCCTTTTTCATTATTCATTATTAAACCTACTCCTGTATTACCGCTATTTGATTTTGTATTTATACCCATGTAATCACCTGACCAAAAGTCTTGTTCCTCCTGCCACCGAACTTCACTAATTCCCACTATACCTAAATTTAACCTATCCATTTCCCTTTTTAAATTTTCTAACCTACCTGCCCGATTAAGGGATCTGACATTCCACGCTCCGATCCGTGGAACGCCAGTTTTCTTTCTCCTGATAATGACGTCCTCTTGAGTAGTCCCCGCCCGGAGATCCGAATGGGGGATATTTTACCTCCGGAATATTTTACCCAAGAGGACGCCATCATAATTTAATCATACAGTGAAGCTGCATTTCCTCGGGAAAAATTACGGCTGTAGTTTCCCCTTGCTTTCAGCCGTTCGCAGTACCAGCACAGCAAGGCCGTTTTGGTTAATGTTACAAGGCCAGATCAGTCCATCATCCAGACTGTTGCCCCTGCAACTACTGAAAAGGCTGCTGCCCCTCTTCAGGAACCACATGTTTGTCTGGCCTCTCAACAGATACCCCTCCGTTGTGGTTGCACCTACGGTACGGCCATCTGTATCGCTGAGGCACGCAAGCCTCCCCACCAATGGCAAGGTCCATGGTTCATGGGGGGGGGGGTATTGACATTATGCAGTCTAAACACGGCTCTGGAACAATGAAGATAAAAGAAGAAAAGAGAGAGAGAGAGAGAGTGCGTACCGGGAAGAAGTCAGACAAGTTTATTAAGCCTCGGATTTGTTTTTACCTCAATACACAATGATAAATAAAATGACGAAAAGCAGTCACCTTTTGCTCAGGTTGCAGAAGTGGAAAACGGTAAAGAGAAATCTATTCTGTGACTGTGTAATAATTACATTTTTTTTAAAATTTGTCACTTCGTATAATTATATCTCCTCGACTGCGCTGTTGTATAAATGAGCCGCGCGGTTTGAGACGTCATGTCACGGGTTACGAGGCCCCTCTCTCCAGAGGTTCGAATCCTCCCTCGGGCATGGGTGTGTGTGTTGTTCTTAGCATAAGTAAGTTTAAGTTAGATTAAGTAGTGTGTAAATCTAGTGACCGATGACGTCTGCAGTTTGATCCCTTAAGAATTCACATACATTTGAACATTTGTATACATGAGTAATTTCTATTTATAGCCAGGCAGGTAGATAGTGTGATATATTTGGAATCTGTAGTGATAATGCAGGAAACAGAAGTCATTCAACTCACTGTCAGGCTTCCGTTGAATTTAATGAGAACTCTGTTGAAGTGGGACCAATGAAAAACGGTAAAGAGAAATCAGGTTTTACTTTGTGACCGGAACAACTTGGCCCGTCGTTCTAATCAGTATTTGTTGGTAGATGCCGTTAGTCGGCGTTGTTGAAACAACAGCCATTGTATGTGATGTGTCGGCAGCTGGGCCAACACCTTGTAGATAGAGGTGGCTTAACAGGCACGCGAGACTAACGCAGACGGGCGTGAAGTACTGGAACATGATACGTAATTAATGCTATGAAGAAAAGAACGGAGCTTCTCATATACTTAATTTCTTCTTGTACATCTCTATGGTGAACACAAGTGAGACTCTAATTACAATCACTGTAAGGCTAATGGCGCCTTGCTAGTTCGTAGCCATTAACTTAGCTGAAGGCTATTCTGTCTCTCGGCTAATGAGAGAGAAAGGCTTCGTACGTCTAGTCGCTAGCTCTGTCGTCCGTACAACTGGGCTGAGTTCGAGTCAGTCTCTCGAGACCTGCCTTGTGGTGGCGCTAGGTTTGCGATCACACAGTGGCTACACGCGGGTCCGACATGTACTACAGGACCGCGGCCGATTTAAGCTACCACCTAGGACGTGTGGTGTCTGGCTGTGACACCACATTCCTCCCCCGCAAATCGGCGAACGGTCGTGAGATAAGGCTTCCGCCCGCCGTGGGGAGGACCCCATGTTGACGTATGCGATGAGGTGGGGAGCCTAACAACAGGCGAGGCTGTGCCACCCGCACCCGGCCATTCGGTCCGAGGGGAGCTAGGAAACGCCTGAAAACCTAGTCCAGGGTGCACGTCAACATGCGGTGTATGCGCCCGTAAAGAGACAGGAGGGGCCGAAGGGTCGACCTCCATGTGGTCGGAGAATCCGACGCGCGATGACGACATCTGGTCCGGAGCGGGCAAGAGTTCCATGGCGGAGGACAGCTGGTCACGGGAAGCGATCGGCGGCGCGTGACCCAGGGAGGCGCATGGCGGCTGCAGCGAAGCATCCCCTGCGGGCGGCGCCGGAGGCGGCTGCGGCGGCTGCGGCGGCGGCGCGACGCCATGAGGCAAAATGGAAGGCAGCGTCGGTAACACCTGGGGATGAGGCGAGCCAGTAGATGGGACCCCAGGGCGCTGACCTGACGGCTCCGTCGCTGAAAGCAGACGGGGAGCGGCAGAACCCAGGCGACGACAGAGGCGCAGCTGATTGAGATGCCGACGCATCTCACCAGAGGCCCCCAAAACCAAATACATCGCGCGGCCGAGGCAGCGAAGAATGCGCCCTGCGAGCCAACGCCGCGAACCGCGATAGGTGCGATAGAAGACAACGTCGCCAGGAGCAAAAGCAGGAGTCTGCCGCTGCACAGGAACCTGATGCGGCGGATGCAGCAAAGACATCAAGGTTCGATGAGAACGACCATGGAGCAACTCAGCCGGCGAGCGACCATCGCGGGGCTGAGAGCGATACGAGGACAAAAAGAGCAATAATGCGTCCTCCCGAGAATGCGACTCTTTCAATTTCAACATCCGTGACTTGAAAGTCCGGACCAATCGTTCAGCGGCACCGTTTGACTGAGGCGAAAACGGCGCGGACGTCAGATGTTGAATACCATTGGCCTTGCAGAAGGACTGAAATTCTGCGGACATGAATTGTGGGCCATTGTCGGAAACAAGAGTCTGCGGTAGACCTTCAATGCAAAAGATAGCAGACAAGGCTTGGATTGTGGCAGAAGACGTCGTGGAAGACATCCGGACAACAAAAGGAAAATTACTGAAAGCATCGACCACAACCAACCATCGAGCAGTCCAGAATGGACCAGCAAAATCGATGTGCAAGCGTTGCCAAGGGGAAGTGGCTTTCGGCCATGCAAAGAATTTCCGCGGCGGTGCGGATTGTTGTTCGGCACACGCCACGCAAGAGGAGCACATATGCGTAATCGCAGCATCGATTCCGAACCAAGTACAGTGCTGACGAGCAAGTTGTTTCGTTCGCACTATACCCCAATGTCCTTGGTGGAGAAGCTTTAAGACAGAGGACTGTAACGAACGTGGGACCACAACCCGAGATTGATCATTATCAGAACGCAACAACAAAACACCACGTCATATAAAAAGTCTCTCCTTGTGAGCAAAAAATCGGCGAACCAGCGGATCCTCGATCCGGGACTTGGACAGGGGCCATTGCGTAGCAACAAAACGCAAAACGGGAGCAAGGACAGGGTCAACAGCTGTGGCCGTAGCTACATGACGAAAATCAATCGGAAGGGATTCGACCACGTCATCGGTTTCCGCATCAATGAACATGCAAGCAAGTTCGGAAGAATCGAATGCTTTATCCTCGGCAACAGGCAAACGGGACAACGCATCAGCGTTTCCGTGCTTAGCAGTGGACCGATACAAGATATCATACAAGAAATCATGAAACTTTGTAACACCAAACACGAGATCTAAAGCCTCTTTCTCGATCTGTGAATAATTTCTTTGCGCAGATGAGAGCAATTTTGACGCAAAGGCAATAGGGCGATCATGCGATCCATCTGTGTGCGCAAGCACAGCACCGATCCCGAAATCCGATACATCAACCATCAACAAAAGGGGTTTCTGGGGATCGAACGGCGTAAGGCAAGTATTTGAAAGTAACGCCGATTTCAACTGGCAAAAGGCGCGTTCGCATTCCGTCGTCCAGACGAACGGAACACCTTTACGGCGTAAGCGATGAAGCGGAGCTGAAATGGAAGAAGCATTGCGCAGAAATTTATGATAATAATTAATTTTCCCCAAGACACTTTGCAGCTGTTTCAAGTCCTGCGGTGACGGCAAATCCTGTATGGCACGGAGGTGCTCCGGACTCGGATGGATGTCCTGGGCATTTATGACATGTCCCAGGTACGGTAAGTCACGAGCAAAAAACACATTTGTCCTTCCTCAAGCGAAGACCATTTTGTCGCAAGACCTGAAATAATGTTCGGAGATTTTGCAAATGTTCGGCTTCTGTCTTTCCGGAGATCACAATATCGTCCAGATAGTTCACAGCAGTAGGGACCGACGCACAAGCAGTTTGTAAATATTGCTAAAACAATGCAGGTGCGGACGCACACCCGAATGGCAGTCTTGTGAAGCGATACAAACCAAGATGCGTGTTTACCACCAAGACGCGCCGGGATTCTTCGTCCACCGGTATTAGCAAGTACGCATCTGCTAAGTCCAACTGTGAAAAATATTTTCCCGGGCACAGTTTGTCAAAAAGATCTTCCAGGCGGGGCAAAGGAAAAGTTGCAGTCACAAGTTGTGGATTCACAGTTGCCTTGAAGTCCACACAAAGTCTCAATTTTCCGGAAGGTTTTGACAAAATTACTTAGGGTGAGGCCCAGAGAGAAGCCGGCACACGTTCAATTACACCTTGAGATTCTAAATCGTGTAATGTTCATGCAAACTCATCACGCAATGCGTGGGGAACATTGCGCGCTCTGAAAAACTTCGGTTGCGCATTTGCTTTCAGTTCCAAATGTGCTTCATAGTTCTTAGCGCAACCAAGGCCCGGTGCAAAAATGTCCGCAAATTCTTCACATAGACTAGAAACACTGGCGGAAGGCACAGTCGGAATCACTGAGAGGGCCTGATTTACTATAGACAAATTAAACAACTGAAATAAATCTAAACCAAACAAGTTCACTGCAGTAGAAGAACGAAGAACGTAAAATGACACAAGTTTTGTTTGTCCCTTGTATGTTGCAAGAAGGCTGCACTGTCCTAACACTGGTATTTTCTGGCCTGAGTAACTATTGAGCTGAACATTGGCGGCACGCAAGGGAGGTTTGCCCAGTTGGTTGTACGTGTCGTGATTGAGCAATGAAACTGCAGCTCCGGTATCGAGCTGGAATGGTATCACTTTGTCTGCAAAGTCTAAGTCTACAAAAAGTTTATTGTCCTGCTGACGACAAAAGCGACTGTTTTGCGCAACTGGAACAGACACTGGGACAGAATCACGTGCGACGTGACGGGACTTCCGTCGACGTCGACGCACACTTTTTGCGGAATGACCGACATGAATATCCATGGGCGAAGGTTCACGAGCCTGAGTTTCCTTGGTTCGATTCTGGCGCGAAGCAAAGGGCCTGGAATTGGTGTGAGTGTCTGATCTGAGCTTTTTCTGGCAAACACTTTGGACATGTCCTTTCTTATGACAGTAAAAGCAAATAGCTTGGCGTGACGGGCAATTTTCACGCGAATGTCTAGTTGCACACCGCGGGCATGATTTCACTGCATTAGCTTGCTTACGCAGCGCACGTGTTTGCGAGCGAGGCCAGCCGCTGCGCTGACGGGCGCGAGGGCCGCCTAGCGTCCCGTGCAGCGGGCCCAGCGGGCCGGTTAATGTGACACACTGCTGGCGAAGTTTCAAACGAGTCCTGAGCAAAGTCAAGTGTGTCTTGCCTATCCAATATGTCTATCACTTGTTGAAGGGAGGGATTAACTAGTTTAAAAATCTGCTCCCGAATGCGAACATCAGAAACGTTCTGTGCTATTGCATCACACACCATAGTATCTGAATAAGGAAGGCCACATTCGCATTCAAACGCACACTCCCTAGTAAGTCCTTGCAATGTCGCAACCCACTCCCTATGATTCTGACTGGCTGTACGTTTTGTACGAAAGAACGTATACCTTTTTGCAACGACATTTACTTTTTCCTTGAAATAGGCATCTAAAGCAGACAAAAGTTCTTCGTAGGACAGAGTTGCTACGTCGCGCCGGGGAAACAACTTCACTATCACTCGGTAGGTGGACACACCGACACAAGAAAGCAAAAACGGCTGCCGCTCATTACCTTGAATTCTGTAGGCGGCTAGATGAAAGCTGAACTGGCGGGACCACTCCTGCCAGGACTCTTGGGTTGCGTCAAAAGGTCTGAATTGAGGTGCAACAGCATGTTGTGGCGGCGGTAGCGATGAAGCGGCGGCGGCCGCATCGGTGTGCAGCGCACGTTGACCCTGGACGAGCTGTCCAAGAGCATCCAATAACGCCTGCGTCTGCTGATTCTGCAAGCGATAAAATTCGGACAGTACATCTGGAGATTGTGGCGAAGCCATGACACAAAGAAATTAGGGCAAAGTAAAACACAAGAGCCTTTGTAGACTCGTCGCCATGTGATGTGTCGGCAGCTGGGCCAACACCTTGTAGATAGAGGTGGCTTAACAGGCACGCGAGACTAACGCAGACGGGCGTGAAGTACTGGAACAGGATACGTAATTAATGCTATGAAGAAACGAAACGGAGCTTCTCATATACTTAATTTCTCCTTGTACATCTCTATGGTGAACACAAGTGAGACTCTAATTACAATCACTGTAAGGCTAATGGCGCCTTGCTAGTTCGTAGCCATTAACTTAGCTGAAGGCTATTCTGTCTCTCGGCTAATGAAAGAGAAAGGCTTCGTACGTCTAGTCGCTAGCTCTGTCGTCCGTACAACTGGGCTGAGTTCGAGTCAGTCTCTCGAGACCTGCCTTGTGGTGGCGCTAGGTTTGCGATCACACAGTGGCGACACGCGGGTCCGACATGTACTACAGGACCGCGGCCGATTTAAGCTACCACCTAGGACGTGTGGTGTCTGGCTGTGACACCACAGTATGCACACAAACGGTGGATGGCGAAGTATTATTACTGGTGTTTGACTGACAAGGGGAGGCCGCCAATTGTGAAATTCAGATTCGATTCATAGTGTGCATAATAAAAGCTCATGGCCAGAGGTGTAATGTGGCCAAGCACCAAGACGCGATTCTCAGCCGTTGTCAAGAAAATCTACAGTTAAGAGAAACCGTTCCGGTGAAATACTCACTACGCTTAACAATTCTCCACAGCGTCGTGGCGCAGCGGTAAGCGCTGGGGTTCGTAAGCCAGAGGTCGCCGGATCGAATCCCACGCTGTGCAACTTTTTTTTATTATTTGTTTCTTTTTTGTAATTCAAATGGTCACACACACACACACACACACACACACACACACACACACACACACTCACACACACACATATATATATATATATATATATATATACTTGAAATAAATCCAATCCATCGTCCACCACCAATTGTCTTCTCCGATTTTTGCCGATATGATACGATACGCGTGGTATGCATCAAACCTGACGAACGATAGGACAATTTTTCAGAATGTCAATCAGGTATGTTTTCCAACAGATAATTTAAAAAAACAATTGTTCTTGTAAAAACGCATCGTTTATCAGATGTGCTCGATGCTGTGCTGTTTTCTGCTTTCCATGTTCCTATGATAACTATCACTCTG
The DNA here is from genome assembly GCF_023898315.1 of Schistocerca nitens. NCBI lineage: Eukaryota > Metazoa > Arthropoda > Insecta > Orthoptera > Acrididae > Schistocerca > Schistocerca nitens. The sequence continues at coordinate 96,812,098 of NC_064615.1, read as the reverse complement.
GTTCGTGCGATACTCCAGCTACTTCTGGTCACTAATTGTTAATTATGTGCGCGTCTGTACCGAACTTATCAATAAATTGTATGCACTTGAATATTATTTGTGATATTGTGTTTTATTTCAAGTTTTTTTTTCCACGACAAACGACTTTCAACAACTTATTACACTCCTGGAAATGGAAAAAAGAACACATTGACACCGGTGTGTCAGACCCACCATACTTGCTCCGGACACTGCGAGAGGGCTGTACAAGCAATGATCACACGCACGGTACAGCGGACACACCAGGAACCGCGGTGTTGGCCGTCGAATGGCGCTAGCTGCGCAGCATTTGTGCACCACCGCCGTCAGTGTCAGCCAGTTTGCCGTGGCATACGGAGCTCCATCGCAGTCTTTAACACTGGTAGCATGCCGCGACAGCGTGGACGTGAACCGTATGTGCAGCTGACGGACTTTGAGCGAGGGCGTATAGTGGGCATGCGGGAGGCCGGGTGGACGTACCGCCGAATTGCTCAACACGTGGGGCGTGAGGTCTCCACAGTACATCGATGTTGTCGCCAGTGGTCGGCGGAAGGTGCACGTGCCCGTCGACCTGGGACCGGACCGCAGCGACGCACGGATGCACGCCAAGACCGTAGGATCCTACGCAGTGCCGTAGGGGACCGCACCGCCACTTCCCAGCAAATTAGGGACACTGTTGCTCCTGGGGTATCGGCGAGGACCATTCGCAACCGTCTCCATGAAGCTGGGCTACGGTCCCGCACACCGTTAGGCCGTCTTCCGCTCACGCCCCAACATCGTGCAGCCCGCCTCCAGTGGTGTCGCGACAGGCGTGAATGGAGGGACGAATGGAGACGTGTCGTCTTCAGCGATGAGAGTCGCTTCTGCCTTGGTGCCAATGATGGTCGTATGCGTGTTTGGCGCCGTGCAGGTGAGCGCCACAATCAGGACTGCATACGACCGAGGCACACAGGGCCAACACCCGGCATCATGGTGTGGGGAGCGATCTCCTACACTGGCCGTACACCACTGGTGATCGTCGAGGGGACACTGAATAGTGCACGGTACATCCAAACCGTCATCGAACCCATCGTTCTACCATTCCTAGACCGGCAAGGGAACTTGCTGTTCCAACAGGACAATGCACGTCCGCATGTATCCCGTGCCACCCAACGTGCTCTAGAAGGTGTAAGTCAACTACCCTGGCCAGCAAGATCACCGGATCTGTCCCCCATTGAGCATGTTTGGGACTGGATGAAGCGTCGTCTCACGCGGTCTGCACGTCCAGCACGAACGCTGGTCCAACTGAGGCGCCAGGTGGAAATGGCATGGCAAGCCGTTCCACAGGACTACATCCAGCATCTCTACGATCGTCTCCATGGGAGAATAGCAGCCTGCATTGCTGCGAAAGGTGGATATACACTGTACTAGTGCCGACATTGTGCATGCTCTGTTGCCTGTGTCTATGTGCCTGTGGTTCTGTCAGTGTGATCATGTGATGTTCTTATTTCAATTTCCAGGAGTGTATATGCATAATTGTTGCAACTGATTACTGGCAATTTATATATATATATATATATATATATATATATATATATATATATATATATATTTGAATTACAAAAAAAAAAATAATAAAAAAAGTTGCTTGGCGCGGGATTCGATGCGGCGACCTTCGGATTACGGACGAGAGCGCTTACCGTTGCGCCACGACGCCGTAGGAAACTATTAAGCGTAAAGGGTATTTCACCGCAACGGTTTCTTTTAACTGTCGATTTTCTCGACAACGGCTGAGAAGTGCATCTTGGTGCTTTGCCACATTACACCTCTGGCCATGAGCTTTTATTATGCGCAGTATGAATCGAATCTGAATTTCACAATTGGCGGCCTTGTGAGACGGGGAATGACAATGAGTGAAGAACTATAATCCTCTTCCACGAATGATTCTCATTTCCATGCATCATTCCTACCACAGGAAATTATCGGTATGGCACGCGAAGTGGCCGGTACTGCGCGCACCGTTCATCATCATCGTTCCGCCACCGTTGCAGCCAAACGGTATAGCTGTTGACCTTATCTTGATACATAGCAATGTGTTGCGTACGGAACAAAGGGATAACCACCACTGCCGCCGAGGGGAGTGGAAAATTATGGGGGAAGGACTCACGCAGTGCTAACAACGTTGTTACCTTATGTTACTTTTTGACGATTTGCTGGGGTGAAAAGGACGCACGGAAGTAACAAGGTTCCTCGCACGCGCATAACATAGACGTTTCATGTTAACAAGTTACTCATATTTGTAACAATGAATATGAAGCGACGTGAAATGAAGATTGCAGCTCAAGGACAAACAATAAGCTGTTGACGGCGTAGTGGCTACTCCAAAGCCAAATAATGTGAGATAGTGTTGATTGACAGCAGTGACGAAATTGCTACACCTATTGCTTCTAAACTCAAAAGTGCCGAACACAAATGCCAGATGCAACATTTTGTGTCAATAGTCTATAATAGTCAAAGGATGTTCCCCACGTCACCTGAAGCTGAACGACATATAAAATCTTGTTGGCTGTGTAGTAGGTTCATTCAAGTAAAGGTATTATGACCGATCACGAGCCTTTGCAAACAGTCTTCGTGCGCATGCACAGCTTCCTGATCGTCGTTACGTCATAACTAGGCTCACCAAACGTCCGGAATCAGCCCGACAGTATCGTTTTTCTAGCGCCTTCCGGGGTAATGGCCAGTGCTGCAAAAATGTTTGGGGTTTGAGAATTTTGTGACTTTGGAGGATTTCTTTTTCAGTTTGGGACCTATATTTTCAGCAACAGTGTAACGCTCTCTTTACGGTCGTGCCTCCCTCAACCGACCTTGGAACAAGCGCTAACGTCGTTGGAGAGCTGTGGCTACCGGTTTCGTCACAACTTTGTTATTTTGCACCACAACAGTGGGCGATATGCTTATGTTGTGTTCGCGTGCGAAGTAACATGTCTGCACGTTTTTGATCATTTTATCTCTGTTCGTTTTTGGTCGGATCGCTTAACAATGGGCAAAACAAAGTGTGTGTTTAATGTTAACCTGGAAAAGGAATTCAGATTTCTGAAATTTTTTAATAAGTGCATCAATGAACATTTTGATTATGCACTATGTACTAGAGAACTTCCCGTTGCTGCTAAAGGAAATGGCGATACTGAGGACCACATGAAAAAACCTAAATATAGCCGCGCTATTAATGCTACTGGTTCACCAGTAAGAGATTTTTTTAAAGCAAGAGGTGGGAATACCAGTGATGTAGAGTATGTGGCTGAAGAGGTTACATTTTGTTACCACAATTCTGGAAGTGAACCCAATTTCAAAACATCAGATTGAACATATAAAATGCTTAAATCGTTTATGTGACCCAAAATTTTCATCTGTTTGAACCAAAACCAACGCATTTACTACTGTGTGTACTGAGAAATATAACTGAATGATGTCTATTGTTTCACTCAAATAGAAAAGAAATATAAAAATATATCGTGAATTTGGCCCAAAAAATTGTGGCAATCATAACCACGATACCTTTGCGTTATTCGAACGCATATTCAGTTTGTTTCGCTGTTTGACCACCTGTGGTGCTAGCTTGCATCATTGTTCTCTTTGCGTTGCTCAAATGTTTCGACATCCCATTTGTGGTCGTACTTCTTGGAGCGATCATCGAACACCATTCGCAGCCGTGTTACAAATGTTAATGAAAAAATCTCTGAATTATTCATGTCACTTGACACTCCATCATTACCATCATAATTCTTTTTCTTGCGTATTTTGATGATAGGCATACTAGCTGAGTACCCGGCATAGTCCGAGTATGTATTTACTCCTGTCTGCTATTAGTCCATGTCCTTCAACCCCTCTCTCTGTCCACCTCCATCGCCCACCAGTCTCTGTCCATCTCCTCCTGCCCGACTCTCTATCTCCTCATCACCCCTCTCTCTGTCCGTTTCTTCATTCCTCCTCTCTGTCTGTGCACCTTCTCCTCTCCTCTTCTTTCTCCACGTTATGACCCTCACCCCAAGAGTAGTCTGGTGGTCCTTCACGGTACTTCATTCCAGATCGTACCTAATATGTTCCAGGGATCTAGGATGAATAACTTTAGAAAACATTGGTGGTAATTAACAGAGATCTGATAGGTAATGCGAATACTAACAGTCTTGATCCCGAGGATCTGTTAAAAACTAAACATCACGCGTCAGATGGTAATCGGTTTCGATTTTTTCATAAGATCGAAACTGGTTACCATCTGAGATGTGAGGTATAGTTTCTACTAAATTATTGCGATCAGGAGTAAGTAGTACTTTTATGTTTTAGGATGAGCTTTTTATCGTCGGCTTAGCCTCCGTGTGCACAGGTGAAACGCATTTCACATATATTGAACACATTTCACACGTATTTCGCCCTACAGTTTCATTTTCATGCAGGTCAATTTTCATGCTATCATGTCCTCCTAAGTTTTGTGTAGTTCAATGCTATAAATCTGCAGGTATAAAGGATGGTATATATGGCTATTGTCTACGACAATTTTTTGCGAATAGTAAGATTAGTGGCAGTGGTTTGGGGGCACCGTTTTTGATTAGTGATCAAAACGTCCTCCGTCCCTCGTTCGAAACCGGCCAGCTCTTAAATTTTGGGGAATAATCAACATTATCGGTCGAAGACTTCCGGCATAAGTAATCACTCTCATTCTGCCAATGGCCTCGTCAAAGAGGGCGGAGGAGCGGACCGTGGTTCAGGGCACTTTCTTGTCCTTGGGGTGGAAACTGCACCTATGTGTCCACAGGACATTTGGTCTGCAATTAAAAAGGTTTCATGATGATCTCGTTATTGGCAAAAGATTCCGGAATAGCCCCCATTCGAATCTTGAAGGCTGACTGCCGAGGGCGATGTGACCAATAGAAAAAGCTTAAATACTCAACGAAAGGATAACGTTCTACGAGTCGGGGCGTTGAACTTCAGAAGCTTGAACGAATTAGGGAAGATAGAAAATCTGAAAAAAGAAATGAAAAGCCTCAATCTAGATACAGTAGAGGTCATTGAAGTGAAATGGAAATAAGACAAGGATCTCTGGTCAGATGAGTATTGGGTAATAACTGAAACACGTATGTTGTGCGGCAGCGATGCTGAGGCATTGTAGAATCTCTGACCAGAGCAGTTGCGCTCAAAGCGCAGTGCAGTACAGTTGTCTGTCGCGAGCAGTTGCGAATAGTAGTCTGTGAGTAGCAGTAGCGGAGAGCAGTCGGCGGGCGTCGGCACCGCAATGGTCGAGATACAGGATAAGGTATATTGTTAATCAGCCTCGCGCTCAACTAGCAATGTTAATTAAGTGTAATTTTCTGTAAAAATCGCCCCCAATAATAATTTTGATTTTTTGAAAGCAATTTTTTAACAAAAGTATCATTTGATTCCCTTGCATTTCCTTAAACAAAAAATTTCAGTTAACTTCAAAAAATTTAGTTATGGCGATACATCTATTGCAAGCTGTGCCGCAGAATAAGAGCAGAATTTTGACATGCAGTTTTAATAAGGTAAGAAATTTATTCTGAATTCGCACAGGGCAAACACCGACATTTCGGTTTAATTGAGTTTTGGTTATCACTGTAGTTTCATTGTCATGGGATTAGCGTTCATTATTTTGTGGGAACTTATATTTGAGGCAGATAGCGAGCTTTCATTTAATTGTCATTGTTATTAATATTTTTGCGGGAAGGTTACGCTTGGCTCCATTTCTATTAAGTATTGTCTCTTCAAAATTACTGTGGGGAGGTTACACTTGGCGACACCCAGTCCAGGATCGTATTTCGTGAGAATCTTTTGAAAAACAGTCAGATATCTGCTCTTATTTCTTAGATATAATTAGGATTTGGCGCAACGCTTTTACTAATCTTGCGACTTTCTTTCTACAGGTCAACGGCAATTCATTGCTCTGTTGTATTTGTGTGTTGATTTTGCATTGTGCTTATTTGTTTTGTGATTAATTGTGACTATTGTGAAAATGCCGCGAAAGACTATGAATAGTGTATCGCGAGGTATTGTGAATGAAGTTACCGACTCAAACAATTTTACCGATAGGACTAGTGACACGCAGTGTAATGATGACAATGCTGTGTTCACTAACAGTCAGTGCGTTCCAATCGCGAATGACGACTTTTACCTGAATGATGAACAAGAGAACTCAATTGTCTCCTCTGTTAATTTGACGACAATTGATGACGCGGGGCGTTCTGTTGGAATGAGCGCTGCCCAGCTTAACACACCCGGTTTGGAAAATTCAAATAACGTACAGACAAATTTCTCTAATGAAAATGAGCAGGACACAGAAAGTACGCCGGATTTATTTAATTCCGAAATAGTGAGTGACAATGTATATCCGACTGAGAAACCTTTTTGTAAATCTCAGAATAACCAAATGGTTACACAAAATGAGACAATTCCAGATCCAGCATTAATTAACACAGAGAATAGAAATACTAATTTTGGCTCGGATCAAATTATGGCACTATTGCTGCAACGAGTTAACCAAATTATTGAAAAACAAGACAACCAGAGTGAAAAACAAGACAAACTTAGTGAAAAACAAGACAAACTTAGTGAACAGGTCAGACAACAGAGTGAAAAACAAGACAATCTTAATGAAAAATTAGACGAAAATTCCAGACAGCTTAGTGAACAAATTAGAGCCGTTGCCGCGCAGTGTCATGACACTAAGGAACAGTTACGCGAGGAAATTGAGGCTTGTTCACGAAAAAGTAGCGAAGAAATTAAGTCTGTTGCTCAGGAATTAAGGGAATTGCAAACAGCTGCAACAGAAACACTTAGAGCGGAAATCAGTACAGTCGCTAAACAATGCTCTGAAAAAGCTACACAATTACGCGACGAATTTAAAGCAATGACAGTAGAACTTTCGCGCACAATGGATGAAAAGATTGACGCGAAATTCGAACAACAGAACACTCAAATTAACGAACGTCTTAGTCTTCACATAGAAAACAGTAATACGCGTTTTCGTAAATTTATTGATGATCAAAATAAAGTCAAACGTCAAGTCATGGAAACAATCACTGCACAGAGACAAGAAGACAAACGTAAAATGTTTGCGAAGGCAAAAACGTATGTAGACAATAATATTGCCACAGTTTCGGACAAAATTAATACCATCGAACAGTCAAACACAGAATTACGTGACGAAATTTCTGATCTGAAATCGAAAACAGACACATACATAACAGATTTTCAAACAGTGACCGATAGACTCGAACAATTAGAACTAACACAGGATTCCGATGTCGTGAAAGCTGATGTTAGAAAACTGAACGAAACTACAAGTAAATTGCAAAACCAGATTAATGCCACTGACACTAAAACCGATGATCAGGCAAAAATACTGACTGAAAAATATGATGAATTGGCCAGTCGTATTGATGCTATCGAAAGTGCTAACGACAATAAATCAGACGATACTTCACCAGTTTCATTTAATCAAACACCTGAATTTCAAAATTTACAGCAGACAATTAATGAAATCGATTCGTCTAATAACACCTTGCGTAGAAAGTTGTCAAGCTTACAACAAGAAGTAACACAGATAAAAACCACTTCAGTTAATGACACAGCACAGCAGACGCGACTTTGCGAACATTTATCAGATTCGCGCAACGCGTGTAATTTGGGTAATCTACAAAGAGGACACGACTACGATTCCGAACAATCACAGTTCAACAGATTCTCTTACAACCATGAACCTGTTCCGTCACACAGAGACGATAATTTCGATTACAAACATTTTCTGTCAGTGAGAAAGTTTAAAGTGTTTAAAAACGACAGAACACAGATTCACCCGCTAGATTGGATCCAACAATTTAGCTTTGCTTTTCCACCGACTTGGCCTGTAACGCATAAACTTGAATTTATTTGCAGCTTTTTGGAAGGCGAACCGGCAACTCGTATGAGGCCGATCGCGAGGCAATGTTACTCAGTAGAAGAATTTCAGAATGCTTTTCTGTCAGCGTACTGGTCGAAGACGACACAGCGCGGAATTAAAGATCAGTTAATTAGTTTGCCAAATTATGAAAACACAAATTTTCCGAGTGTGACGCAATTTTTTGAGCACATGGTGCAACAAAACCAGTATTTAAGTGAACCTTATAGTGAATCCGCACTCATACAATTATGTATCTCTAAGCTACCACGATCATTAAGAGTTTCACTTCTAACCGGTCAGCAAAAGGAAAATATTTCAGCATTCAGAGATCTGTTACAGCTTTTAGAAGTGCAGCAATCTGATTATTCCTTTGTAAACAAAAATTCTTTGTATAACAACCAAGGCCAACAAACGTACAGCAATTATGATCAGACGCGTAATTTAAATAGGAGAGGTAACAGACGTTTTAGGAATGACAACCACCAAAACTTTAATAACAGACAAAATTCTGATTATCAATATCGTCAAAATTTTGAGCAACAGGAATCACATCTTAGTAACAATAGACGTTTTCCGCCACAACAACATGAAAGTCAGCCGGCTAGCGTACCTAACCAACAATGGAATGCACAAGGTCAACCAGGCTTTAATGTTTCACCGCGTGCACGTATAGTCCCTGATACAACAAATAGTAACGCACGGCAGCAGAGAAACAACTACGTACAGAAAACACAGTATTTCAATTCCTATCGCAATGCACCGTATAGGAATGAATATTACGACAGACGTAGAAATAATGAGGACAATTTTCAGCGTACGTTTAATAACAGTCGGTCCTACCAGCAACAAAATGATCAGCAACAGCATATTCTCATGAATGAACCCGACAGTAGGTATCATCCAGAGCGTAACACGTCTGGAAGAAGTAATAGAACTGTTCAAATAGTAGAAATGCCACAACATCCTCCTGATAATAATAACACGTCAGATAGAATCTGACTAGATACAGTACAGGACGCATCTTCCAATAACATAAGCACTACTTTTGACACGCAAAATGTTGTTCATGAAAATGTTATTACTTTCGATGACATCCGAGACACTCTTTTACAGGAAAGACCAGTTGTTCAGAAAACCATTTCACATCCTGTCATCGAAATTAAAATAGGTTCATCGAAATTTTCAGCAGTAATTGATTCTGGCTCACCTATGTCAGTCATTAATGAGGAAACTTTTAACGAGTGTAACAAAGAGAATACGTATCCCACATTACCATTAGGCAAAACAAAAGTGAAAGGAGCAGTATCAAGTAAAGGAGTAGATGTAAAATTACAGACGCATTTATCATTTTGTATTGGAGGTCATACTTTTCACTCAAATTTTTGGATTGTTCCTTTATTGACAACAGACGTAATTTTAGGCACTAATTTTCTCGTACAACACGATGCAGTGGTTGATTTTCAAAATTCTTATTTAATGTTGAAGGACGAAAATGTACAATTAGCTTTAGAGTTTCAGCATTCATTATCTGCGGAAGAACAAACAATTAACTGCACAGAGCTCATTTCAGCAACACGTAACATAGACTGTAAGCCCGCATTGTTCACAGACACGTACGTACATAACTATAATACTCCAGACGAAGCTGACTACGACGTAATGCAGATGATTTCCGACAAAGTTAAACAAAGCAGTGCAAATACAGACGACGAACGAAAGCAATTACACAAAATTCTTTTGCAGCAAGCTCCAGTTTTCGACAACATTCCTGGTACTATGTCCGGTTTTATGTACGAATTTCAGGTCAAACAACACGACACATTTAAAGCTAAGCATTATCCCATTCCGTATATCCATCGAGAACAAGTTAAAAAAGAGTTGCAAGACATGCTCGATCAAGGAATTATTGAACCAGCAGTTAGTCCGTACATAAACCCGCTACATATTGTTAAGAAAAAAGATGGCTCACTTCGCCTTGTACTTGATTCACGTCACATTAATGATATTATTATTAATGAAACAGATCGACCACAGACATTAGAAGAACTACTACAGAAATTTCATGGTACAGCTATTTATTCTACACTAGATTTGAAATCGGGATTTTGGCAAATTCAACTTCATCCGAATTGCAGAAAGTACACAGCTTTTCTCTGTTTTGGCGACTGTTATCAGTTTTGCAAATTACCATTCGGCTTAACTATTTCCTCTGCAGCTTTTATTCGCGGTTTAAACACAATACTTCCGACAGAACTTAAGGATAGAATCACGACGTACGTAGATGACATTCTAATTGCAGAAGCTAACTGGTCTGAACATAATCTGATTTTAGAACGACTATTGCAAACTTTCCATGCACAAGGTCTCACAGTTAACCTCAGTAAATCACATTTTGGTAAAACTTCTATAAAATTTCTTGGACACGTAATTTCAGCAGAAGGCATTGCGCCTGATCCAGAAAAACTTCAAGCTCTACGTGACATTACTGTTCCTACAACGAAGAAGCAATTACGCAGTTTTTTGGGCTTAATTAACTTTTTTCGTAAATTTATTCATCACTCTGCATTAGACACGCCTAGATTATGCCAATTAACAGGTAAAAATACTATTTGGTCTTGGGATAAACAAGCACATTCTGAATTCATGAACCTGAAAGATGCTTTGTTGAATGCTCCACTTCTATCGCACCCAGATCTTAGCAGAAATTTTTCTATTGCCACCGACAGTTCCAACACAGCTTTAGGCGTACATATTTTTCAGGAAATTGAAGAAGATGGCTCAACAGTAATCAAAAACATCGCATTTGCAAGTCGCATACTGTCGCCTGCTGAACGAAATTATTCCGTCACAGAATTGGAAACGCTATGTGTTGTATGGGCTTTTACGAGATTTCGGCATTTTCTTTATGGAAGACACACGACCGTTTACACAGACCACAGAGCGATTCAATTTTTACTTTCAGCTAAATTCAGTCACGACAGATTAAGCAGATGGAAACTGTATTTACAGGAATTTAATTTTACAATAGTTCACATTCCCGGCACACAAAATGTAATAGCAGACGCATTATCCCGTTCTCTCAGCAACAATCAGCAAGACGTAGCAGCCAACTTCTGCAAAGCAAATTTCAGTGTCATGTACATTCAGCAAGTCGCATTTGAAAATTTTATTTCATCGTCATTACAGGACATAGCACGAGAGCAAAGCAAAGACAATGTGTGGAAAGAAATTAAACACCTTTGGCAAGACAAGAATAATGTTACGATTAGAAACCACTACACTGTACGCAATGACATTCTGTTTCGCCGATCTCATCCAGACAGCAACAATTGGTTATTATGCATTCCTGACGAACTGATTAACAAATTAATTTGGTACACTCATTTAAGTTATGCACATTATGGAGCTAGAAAATGTTTTCTTATATTGAGACAGAATTGTTACTTTACAAATATGGAAAAACGTATACGACGAGTTTTAGCGTCATGTAAAATTTGCCAGAAAGCTAAGTCTGACACCACTTCACACATTCCTCCATTATATCCCATTGTACCTGTTAAATTAAGACATATGGCCGCAGTAGACATTTTTGGTCCAATTCCGAGAACTAATAGAGGTTTTTGCTACATCTTTGTCGCTGTTGAACTCACTTCAAAATTTGTTACCTTCACTCCGTTACGCAAAGCTACTGCTAAAACTGTTTCGAAAGCATTTGTAAAACATTTTCTATTTCATGTAGAGCATGTGATGAAAGTAATTTCTGACAATGGATCACAATTTCGTTCTGCTATATGGACACGCATGTTACGAGCTAGAAACATTTCTCCGATTTATATATCCAAGTACCACGCTTCTTCGAACCCTTGTGAACGAATAATGAAAGAAATTGGTAAACTGTGTAGAATATACTGCCACAAAAGACATGTTAATTGGGACACACACATACACTCATTCCAAGATGTAATTAATTCCATTCCAAATGAATCCACTATGCTATCTCCGTATGTTATACTGAAAAACGTTGAACCATCTAACAAAATCACAGAATTAGTAACATTTCCTACATCTCGTCGATTACGACACCACGAAATAATTGACATTGCGCTGAACAACATCAAACGTGCCGCAGAGCGCCGGAGAAGACAGCAAAAACAGGTTTGTAGACGCCGAGACTTTCACGTTGGACAGAAGATTTTAGTACGTACGCATTATTTATCCAGCAAATTAAAAGGTAGGTGCAGTAAATTTGAACTTCTATACGCAGGTCCATATCGGATTCGTAGCATTCCTCACCCCAATGTTGTACACGTCGAAACTCTGAGAACTAGAAAATCGAAAGGCAATCACCATATCTCCAATGTTAAGGCGTTTATTGAATGAACATACATAATGAGTTATCACACTGTAATACATTTTCCAGATATTTATATGACTAATTACTGATGATGACTATCGTATTTTTCTTGGCAAGTGCCCGCCAAGGTAAGGCTAGCAGGTTGCTTTTCTTGTCGTTACATATCAGACCGTGCACATTTTTTCAGATGAACTTATACATTTTATGACCACTTATGCAAGTATAATTATATGACTAATTACTGATGATGACTATCGTATTTTTTCTTGGCAAGTGCCCGGCAAGGTAAGGTTAGCAGGTCGCTCTTCTTGTCGTTACACATCAGACTGTGCACATTCTTCATTTTTTTGTGCGTATGATTGTTTTCCTGTTTTGTTTATATGTACTGTGAACTAGTTAAGGTGTAACACACACCATTTGACTTTGACATTTTTGCCATATGATATCTCAACATTGTGACTGTTTTACATTTTCCTTTTTATGCTGTATGCTTAATTGTTCTCTGTACACTTTGCCTTTGAACACTGTCTATGCTTTTGACATATTACGTTTTTCTGTCATGTTATGCTGTATGCTTAATTATGTCACCATTAACCAGTCATTATTTAATGGGTATATGATTTAAATGCAAGACATTAATCTTTGTTCATCAGTTTCAGAAAGAAATGATGCGTGAAGGAAATAAATAAAACGGAAATGGGAATTTTAACTATGGAATAGACGAAAGAAGATACAAAACGTTATGAGGACGAGTAAATGGATCAGAATTAACAAACATTAACAAGAATATACTATACACATCGCAGAATAGCAGTCTTAACTAATTTTTCTTTCAGAATACGAGGCGATTGATGCAAGCTGTCAGACAGAACTACACATTTTAGTTTTAAGTGATGAAATATGCTAGAGATAAGGAATAGTTGTGTAATGAATAATGAAGTGATTTTTTGCAGATGATAATTAATGCTGAAGAAGAATAATGATGAAGAATATGGTACTATGAATAATGAAGCGTTTCTTTACAGGTGATGATAATGAAGTTATGATACTATGGATAATGAAGTTTTTTCTTTACAGATGAGGATAATGCTGAAGTTATGTATTTATGATATGTAGTTATTTAAGTATTTGTTGCAGTTTGCTTTGACAGCAGGTGTTATATTGCGTAGTAGGATGACTGAAGATTTTGGAAAGGACAGCTATGGAACACATTTTTATACATATTTCACTACCTGTTAATTCGAAGTTCACTACTTTTCAGCATAGTCTGCGTTTCTTTTTTCAGCTCAATAATCCATTTTGTATTTTTTCTAGGAGAAGCTTTTCATGATACTTACTAAACTTGTTACTTATTATACCTGTTCTAGTACTTGCATTTTATTTTTTTTACCCATTTGTGTCTATCGTTATAAATGTGATCACATTTACTACCTTGTGTCACAACCTTGGTACAGCTGACTCATGACGAATGACGTTACACATTCTTCATTTATATGAACAACCTAGAAGCAATTTTTTTCCTCTTTTTTTTTCTTCTTGCTTTCCCGTATAATTAGCTAAAGCAATGTATTGCTAGCACAAAAACAAAATGTATCACCAGTCTCATATAATGTCACTAATTTATGACATAATTAGATAATCGATGGCCACAGAATGCCAATAATTAGTGTCACATAATGAACTATGTATTAATTGTCATTAATTAGCTCTTGTTTTTAATAATGATTTTCGTAAATGGCCACTGAGTGCCAATAATTAGTGTCACTTACTGAAATATGTATTAATTGTCATTAATTAACTACTGTATTTAATTTTTACTTCATGTCTTCAATAATAGGCCACTGAGTGCCAATAATTAGTGTCACATAATGAACTATGTATTAATTGTCATTAATTAGGTATTGTATTCAATTTTGACTTCATGTCTTTAATAATAGGCCACTGAGTGCCAATAATTACCTGTAAATATGTCATTTGAATGAGGAAAGATGTTTTGTAATACTCCATACTTGATGGCCACTGATTGCCACTCTTGTCTGTAAATTAATTAATGAACATTTTTCTGTAATACTACATTCATGGTACAGAAATGTTCAATAACTGAGCTATGTATGCCGCATACTACTTATGTAATCACCTATTAAGAATTGTCTGTTAGTTAATGTCCTTTAACTTCTGAGCTAACTACCCTGACTTACTGTAATATCCATTTGTCCTATACATCCTCCTAATCATGAAGCACTATATTTGGTTTTTGCACGAATTCTACGTTGGTGTGCCGCTTCTTAAAAGCGTGGTGTTGACACGACATGCTGTCCACCACTGTAAGCGATGAAACTACTTATGTAATCACTAATCAAGAGAGCGTGGTGTTGACACGACATGCTGTCCACCACCGTAAGCGATGAAGACGTTATTCTGGTCCCACTGTTTGGTGTACCTGGTATACTGCCAAATGATAGTATGGAATACTACTACGACGTTTCACTGTCTTGATACGCTGATAAATACTTCTGGGAACGGAACTGCAGATTGTATCACTTAGTTGTGATTCTGTGGAAAGATATGGACTTTCAGTGCAGCTGTGTGCAAACTAAAGTGCTACAACCATGATGCAATCCTTTCCTTTCCTATCCTAATAGTGAAAATCATTTTTAACTAACATCATTTATGTTCATGGCCTATACATTTTTTCTCGATTTGTTGAACTCCAGTGCAAGTACACTTATGTCACCTGTCGACATGATTTTTGCTATTATGTCTATTGTGAAAATACTAAAGACAATTTTGATTTGTTCTGAAGTGCAGTATGTGTGCACTCTTGTCATCTATATTGTATATACTTTTTGTGATTTGATGATTTTTTCTACTCTTGCGTTTATTTGTTATAAAAATGTTCAAAAGTTTTCAGTGCATGTGCACTTATGTGAATATGTTTTCAACTGAACTACAGTGCATGTGCACTCTTCTCAATTTTCGATATGATTTGTGTTCATTCTGTATACCTTTTATGATTTATGTCATTTGTTACTCTTGTATATACATTTCGTCTTTTACTGATATGTTCTCCACTGCAGTGCATGTGCACTCATGACACTTGTCAACATGATTTTTTTTTTTTTTTTTTTGCCTGTTATGAAACTGCTAAAGAATTTTTCAGTGTGTGTACACTTTGTTATTTGTCAAATAATTTGTATATACATACGCTCTCTACTCATTGTACTTATATTTTGTCTTGTCTGTAATGTTTTGTAATCAGTGCATGCGCACAATATTTAATTCATGTATTACATCCAAAAATTTTGTAAATGCTAATTAATTAAAAGAAAAATTTGTTACGATGGCAAGTCCAAATGACTCACCATCGCTGCCAAATTTTTGCCCCCCCAGTGGAGGGTTATGAAACACGTATGTTGTGCGGCAGCGATGCTGAGGCATTGTAGAATCTCTGACCAGAGCAGTTGCGCTCAAAGCGCAGTGCAGTACAGTTGTCTGTCGCGAGCAGTTGCGAATAGTAGTCTGTGAGTAGCAGTAGCGGAGAGCAGTCGGCGGGCGTCGGCACCGCAATGGTCGAGATACAGGATAAGGTATATTGTTAATCAGCCTCGCGCTCAACTAGCAATGTTAATTAAGTGTAATTTTCTGTAAAAATCGCCCCCAATAATAATTTTGATTTTTTGAAAGCAATTTTTTAACAAAAGTATCATTTGATTCCCTTGCATTTCCTTAAACAAAAAATTTCAGTTAACTTCAAAAAATTTAGTTATGGCGATACATCTATTGCAAGCTGTGCCGCAGAATAAGAGCAGAATTTTGACATGCAGTTTTAATAAGGTAAGAAATTTATTCTGAATTCGCACAGGGCAAACACCGACATTTCGGTTTAATTGAGTTTTGGTTATCACTGTAGTTTCATTGTCATGGGATTAGCGTTCATTATTTTGTGGGAACTTATATTTGAGGCAGATAGCGAGCTTTCATTTAATTGTCATTGTTATTAATATTTTTGCGGGAAGGTTACGCTTGGCTCCATTTCTATTAAGTATTGTCTCTTCAAAATTACTGTGGGGAGGTTACATAACAAAAGAGGCAGAAAATTGTATCGTGGGAGTAGAATTTGTTATGGACAAGAAGGTAGCCCAGAGAGTGCTTTACTGTGAACAGTTCTATGATAGGGTTGTTCTTATCAGAATCAACAGTAAATAAACACCGAAAACGATGGTTAAGGTATACATGCCGACGCCGCAAGCTGAAGGTGAAGAGACAGAGAAAGTAGATGACGATATTGAAAGGGTGATACAGTGCGTAAAGGGAGATGAAAAAGTAATAGTCATGGGACACTGGAATGTAGTAAATGGGGAAGGAGTAGAAGGAAAGGTTACAGGGGAATATGGGTTTGGGACACGGAATGAGACAGGAAAAAGACTAATTGAGTTCTGTAATAAATTTCAGCTATTAATAGCAAATACTATGTTCGAGAATCACAAGAGGAGGTGGTATTCTTGGAAAAGGCCAAGTGATACGGGAAGTTTGTTATTTTACGTCACAGTCAGAGAAAGATTCCGAAATCAGGTATTGGATTGTAGGAGCAGATATAGACTCGTATCACGATGTAGTAGAGATAAAGAGTAGGCTGAAGTTTAACAAATTAGCCAGGGAATATCTATACGCAAAGAAGTGAGATACAGAAGTACTAAGGAATGAGGAGATACGCTTGAAGATCGCTAAGGATATAGATTCAGCAAAAAGGAATAGCACAGTAGGCAGTACATTTGCAGAGGAATCATAGAAGTTGGGAAGAAAAGCATAGGTACAAAGAAGACAACTGCGAAGAAACCGTGGGTAACAGAAGAATTACAATAGCTGACCGATGAAAGAAGGAAGTACAAAAATGTTTTAAGAAAGTCAGGAACGCAAAAATTAAGTTCACTGTGGAATGAAACAAATAGGAAGTGCAGAGAAGTTAAGACGAAATGAATGCTTGAAAAATTGGAATAAATCGAAAAAGAAATGATTGTCTGAAGAACTAACGCAGCATTCAGGAAAGTCAAAATAACCTTTGGTGAAATTAAAAGCAGCGGTGGTAACATTAAGAGTGCAACGGGAACTCTACCGTTAAGTGCAGAGGAGAGAGCGGATAGGTTGAAAGAGTACAGTGAAGGGCTCTATGAGGGAGAAGATCTCTCTGATGTGTTAGAAGAAGGAACAGGAGTCGATTTTGAAGAGGTAAGGGATCCAGTATTAGCATCAGAGTTTAAGAGAGCTTTGGAGGGACTAAGATCAAATAAGGCAGAACGGGTGGATAAAATTTCGTCAAAGTTTCTAAAATTATTCCGAGAAATGGCAGCAAAACGACTACTCATGTTGGTATGTAGAATGTTTGAGTGTGGCGACACACCACATTGTCCGTAAAACACTATCGGAAAAATATCCTCCACACAATTCCGAAGACTGCAACAGCTGAAAAGTGCCAGAATTATAGCACAAACAGCTTCACAACTCATGCATGGAAGTTTCTGACAGGAATAATATACAGAAGAATGGAAAAGAAATTGAGGATGTATTAGATAAACGATTAATCTGGCCTTAGGAACAGTAAAGGCACCAGAGAAGTAATGTGTCTTTGCGTTTGACAATGGAAGCAAGACTACAGAAAAATAAAGACATGTTCCCAGGATTTGTCAACTTGGAAAAGCGTTTGCGGCGCGGAACGTTGCTTTTTACCAACCTGCCAGTGTCCAGCAATGTTCATTTGTCTAGCTAAAAGCTGTAGTAGAAAATACTAGACCACTACTGTGTATTGCAGGTCGCAACATACATAGGTTTGTCCGGTAAACGGGATGTGGCTAGCTACTGAAATATAAGTTTTAACTTGGCAATGTAAATTTTCTGGTGTATTTTTACGATAAAGATCACAGTTAATACTGCCAAGTCTGTACTAAGTGTCAACACAATGTAAAGTTCACACGCACACCACGATCACACACGTAGCCAGTTTATGGTATTTACACCCGTTACCGGAGTTAATAGAATTCACCAGATCGTTTAGTTATAAAAATGCTCGCTCAAATGTTGTGCACTCTGCTCTACACGTAATACCTATTCCTGTCTTAGATCGCACAACGCGCCACGCTGTTTTAACTAACAGTCAAAAGCAATAATTTTGATATTCCGTCCGAAATTCCACACGACTTCCACTGTACCGCTCACTTAAATACACTTTGTACTACTTCACGAACTCGTAATTAGCATTTTTCCGCGATTTTACAGTAGTTTCGTCGGAGCTGCTTTCAATGCGATGTTACTAGTTCGAACCCTCAGCCCCGACCCCTCTAGATCACACCAAAGGCTTTGTTCCCAGCATAGATTGGCGCGAGCCTGCATTTTTCTGATTGGCTGATATCACAAACAACAAATCAGGTTGCAGTATTATCCCGCGCTAACCCGCGCTTTACTTCAATGACCAATCATAGTAAAACATTTCTTCCTATGGCAATTGCTAAATAAATATATTTAGAAAAGTATCAAATATGAAATTACTCCTTCTGAAATTAACGATTATTTTGTGTTCTACTCATGATTTATTAGTACAATAAACTGACTGCACATTTAATTATAGTAAATCCCCTGTATAGTTTAACTGGTACTTCGTGAATAAACAAAACAATTTTCGTTTACTTCTGTTCTTCTTCACTCATACAACACTCATACTGCTAATTACTACACATATAAAACAATTAAAATTATGCAAATACATTAAATATTAATCAAACATAACTTTACAACATTGTTTTGACTATGACTGCTAGCACTGTTCGTCAACTGCTGACCTCTGCCGCCTACTAGCACAACTACGTGCAGCTCTGTAACTCAGGTCCATGTCAGCTGGTGACAACTGTCGATGACTCATGCCTATAACGATATCGTCCTAACAAGTGACAGGAGCGATGCGAAGGCGCTACGCCTCATGTTCGACAATGTAAAATGATGCAAGATGTTCGAATTTCTGAGAAAATTTTTGTGAGGTATAGGGAGAGATAGGTAATATACGCTATGTACAGTAGTCAAGAGTGAATAATAAAAATGGACGACCAAGAACGAAGTGAATGGATTAGATAGGGTGTAAGACATGAATATAGCCTTCGCCCTTACTTTTCAATCCGTACATCGAAGAAGTAATAATGTAAATAAAGGATAGGTTGAAGAGTGGAATTAGAACTCAAGGAGAAAGATATCAGTGATACATTCGCTGATGACATTGCTATCCTCAGAGAAACTCAAGCAGAAATCTGTGATCTGCAGAACTGAATTAACCATCTAATGAATACAGATTATGAACTGAGAGTAAATCGAAGAAGGCGAAAGTAATGAAAAGTATCAGAAATGAGAACGGTGAGAAACTTAATATGCGAGTTATTGGTCACGAAGGAGATGAAGTTAAGGAATTCTACAACCTAGGCAGAAAAATAGCCAATGATTGACGGAGCATGGAGGACATTAAAAGCAGACTAGCACTGACGAAAAGGGCATTCCTGGGCAAGAGAAATCTGCTAGCAGCAAACATAGCTCTTAATTTGAGGAAGAATGTCTTAGAATGTGCGTTTGGAGCACAGCATTGTATGGTATTGAAACATGGACTGTGGGAAAACCGGAACAGAAGAGAATCGAAGTATTTGAGATTTGGTGCTAGAGAGGAATGTCAAAAATTTGGTGGACTGCTAAGATAAGGAATGAGGAGGTTCTGCACTGAATCGGGGAAGAAAGGCATACATAGAAGACACTAACAAGCAGATGGAACAGGATGATAGAACACCTGTTAAGACACCAGGGAGTGACTTCCGTGGTACTACAGGGAACTGTAGAGGGTAAACTCTGTACACGAAGATGGAGATTGGAAAACATCGAGCAAATAATTAAGGACGTAGGTTGCAAGTACAATTGTGAGATGAATTGATTAGCACAGGAGAGGAATTCGTGGTGGGCCACATCGAACCAGTCAGAAGACTGATGACTAATAGCAAAAGAAAAAAAAAAGAGTTAGTAGTAAAGGTGTACTACAACAAAACGTCATAAATGATGTGGTAGTTTTTCACACATCTCAGGGTTTGGCACGATATCAACTGCTACATTGTGTTCGACCTTTAAATTCACTACTTCATTGCTACTTAACTCTATTCGCAACACATTTAGCGGACATTATACACATTATATACGATTGCGCAGTACGGTTCAGATGATACGACGTGAAACATTGAGATGTGTGAAAAACTGCCGCATCATGTATGACGTTTCAATTTTTTACTTATTTACTACTACCTCTATTCGCAAAACATCATAGTATCCGTTGTTATAATATGTATGAATTCCATAAATTAGGTAATATTGTCTCATAGGTTTTGATAATATAAAATTTTGTTACTGATTAGCACTAATCACCTGCTTTTTATTGTCAATGTTTATAAGCTACAATATAATAAATGCCCAAACATTACAAATGCTGGTAATTATCAAATTTCACCAAAAATTATAAGTGATTTAGTTGGTATATAGTGGCTACAATGTGTAGAATACACAAACGTATGGCTAACGCTCTACGCTTGAGGTATACTCTAGATCATCATGGTCCATGCTACTGTCAATTCATTAATGTCATATGAAAAATGTATTTGTATTTGTGAAGCCACATATACACTCCTGGAAATTGAAATAAGAACACCGTGAATTCGTTGTCCCAGGAAGGGGAAACTTTATTGACACATTCCTGGGGTCAGATACATCACATGATCACACTGACAGAACCACAGGCACATAGACACAGGCAACAGAGCATGCACAATGTCGGCACTAGTACAGTGTATATCCACCTTTCGCAGCAATGCAGGCTGCTATTCTCCCATGGAGACGATCGTAGAGATGCTGGATGTAGTCCTGTGGAACGGCTTGCCATGCCATTTCCACCTGGCGCCTCAGTTGGACCAGCGTTCGTGCTGGACGTGCAGACCGCGTGAGACGACGCTTCATCCAGTCCCAAACATGCTCAATGGGGGACAGATCCGGTGATCTTGCTGGCCAGGGTAGTTGACTTACACCTTGTAGAGCACGTTGGGTGGCACGGGATACATGCGGACGTGCATTGTCCTGTTGGAACAGCAAGTTCGCTTGCCGGTCTAGGAATGGTAGAACGATGGGTTCGATGACGGTTTGGATGTACCGTGCACTATTCAGTGTCCCCTCGACGATCACCAGTGGTTTACGGCCAGTGTAGGAGATCGCTCCCCACACCATGATGCCGGGTGTTGGCCCTGTGTGCCTCGGTCGTATGCAGTCCTGATTGTGGCGCTCACCTGCACGGTGCCAAACACGCATACGACCATCATTGGCACCAAGGCAGAAGCGACTCTCATCGCTGAAGACGACACGCCTCCATTCGTCCCTCCATTCACGCCTGTCGCGACACCACTGGAGGCGGGCTGCACGATGTTGGGGCGTGAGCGGAAGACGGCCTAACGGTGTGCGGGACCGTAGCCCAGCTTCATGGAGACGGTTGCGAATGGTCCTCGCCGATACCCCAGGAGCAACAGTGTCCCTAATTTGCTGGGAAGTGGCGGTGCGGTCCCCTACGGCACTGCGTAGGATCCTACGGTCTTGGCGTGCATCCGTGCGTCGCTGCGGTCCGGTCCCAGATCGACGGGCACGTGCACCTTCCGCCGACCACTGGCGACAACATCGATGTACTGTGGAGACCTCACGCCCCACGTGTTGAGCAATTCGGCGGTACGTCCACCCGGCCTCCCGCATGCCCACTATACGCCCTCACTCAAAGTCCGTCAACTGCACATACGGTTCACGTCCACGCTGTCGCGGCATGCTACCAGTGTTAAAGACTGCGATGGAGCTCCGTATGCCACGGCAAACTGGCTGACACTGACGGCGGCGGTGCACAAATGCTGCGCAGCTAGCGCCATTCGACGGCCAACACCGCGGTTCCTGGTGTGTCCGCTGTGCCGTGCGTGTGATCATTGCTTGTACAGCCCTCTCGCAGTGTCCGGAGCAAGTATGGTGGGTCTGACACACCGGTGTCAATGTGTTCTTTTTTCCATTTCCAGGAGTGTAGATAAAAAGAATATCACTTTAAGTGATCAGGGCCATACCTCAGTGTGTTATAGAGGAGTACATTGTCACGTGCAAATCTGTCATTGCTGTGACATGTCTTTGATAGCATCTAACTCGGAGCCACGTTATTATAATTCTGTGAAAACAGTTAGCAAATATTTCAATTTTGTGTGCACTTCTGTTGTTTTACAGCTGGTATTAAATGTGCACAGTTACACATCCAAACGCTTTGATGTGATATTCTTTGTGTTGTCTCTACCAACAGTGCTTATCGATCCACGCATGTAACTTAATTTGAACAGTGTATGTGTAACAGTATTGCACGCATATTGGTATATGTGCCAACCTACATCCTAAAGTGGGCCTAGTTAATGTGTGCATGTCATTTGTAGTAACGAGTGTAGTTGTGACCACCAACTGTTGCATATTATGATACGACAGTCACATGGAAGAGAGAATAACTAACTTTCTATACCTGGGATTCACAGTCAAGTAGAGCTTTATAAAAGACATCATATTTACCCCAGTGACTGTAACACTTTATTTACTTCACGATTGCAATTTCAGCCTTAGACCATTATCAAGTGCAGCTGAAAAATACAGAATGTTTATAAATTATTTGACAAAATAGTTGTGTATTTTGATATTTGGCCGATTACACAGAACGAAAAATGTAGTTGTGTAAGAATGTTACTCACATTATTGTGGCTTTACTCCATGTCAACTTAAAATGAGCTGACACATTTATATGTCGTTGTCATTACTATTAAATACATTCTTGACCCTGTTACATATTGTGATCGCACATATCCATATGTCATAAAACAACATAGTCTATAGACACTCTTGTTCGTTAGTCCATCACTAGTCTCCTATGAACTAGATTGCAGCGGCAGATTACTGTTTACATGCTACTTGTAGCCGTTTTGGCGGGTAAACGGATTACAGATATTGTTTTGCTCTGTGTGGAGCGGGCTGGCTAGGGTGGCCGAGCGGTTCTAGGTGCTACAGTCTGGAACCGCGTGACCGCTACGGCCGCAGGTGCGAATCCTGCCTCGGGCATGGATGTGTGTGATGTCCTTAGGTTAGTTAGGTTTAAGTAGTTCTAAGTTCTAGGGGACTGATGACCTCAGATGTTAAGTCCCATAGTGCTTAGAGCCATTTTTTGACGTGTTTGTCCAATGTAGAATTTCTCGCAAGTGTCAGATTCTATTTTACAAACGCCAGATTTTGTAAACAGGTTGGCGTTATTGCAATGTTAGCTAGGGTATTATTGTTATGGAAGTTGACTTTGACAGGGGTTTTCTTAACAGCCTGCGCAATTTTATTTGATATTGTGCCTGTGAATGGTAAAGTAGCATACTTGTTCTTTTTGCGCTAATTGTGCTCTCTTTCTAACGTAACTTCGCTATTTAGGCCTGTATTTCCTCATTTTAAGTTGACATAGCGTAAAGCCACAAAAATGTAAGTGACATGCTTACGCAACTATATATTTCGTTCTATGTAATCGGCCGAATATCAAGATACACAACTATTTTGTCAAATAATTTATAAACATTCTGTATTTTTCAGCTGCACTTGATAATTGACGAACGCCGAAATTGCAATCGTGAAGTAAATAAAGTGTTACAGTCACTGGGGTAAATATGATGTCTTTTATAGAGAAAAAATTATTCATTTTGGAAGTTGTCGCCCATGTGCCAGTATTCATATACACAACATAATTTGCAAAATATTTCGGGGGGTAATAAAATTACACTAGCACGTATTTCATTTTCACAAAGTTGTTTTCATCAACGAGAAGGCCACGAGTGTGAACGCAAAAAGCAAGATAATGAAATGCCTTATAATCTAGAGAAGAAAGTCCATAACAAGTAGTGACTAGTCATGACCAGCCATTGGCCAGCATTCGAACAGGTGTAGGCCAGTCATACCCAATGGAACTGAGAGAATGTCTCGCTCGAACGCTTCCTACGATCATGACTAGTAACCATTACTCGAACGAACCTAATTCAACTCAAACTAAGAGTAATTAAAAACATTATTTATAGTACTGAAGGCCCTCCTTGTTTGCATTTTAAGTTTTTACAAATATTTCAATTTATTAAAATTTTCTAATCTCTTATTATAAGATAATTTTCTTCATTTTATAATGATTTTCTTAAGATTTAGTTTATTAAGTAAAGTCATTTATAGCGTTTTAATTACTTTTTAAACCCTTACATCAACATCCCTTACATCAACGATGAGACAAGGAGATTGTTTTTTATTCAGTCAAAGAATCGACCATTTCCATGACGGTTTTGATGTTCTAAATTCAGACACTTTAAAATCTACAACTACGTAAGGAAACAGAGGTAGTAAAATGTTGCCCCTAGTCCTCAAAAACATTTCCCAACAGCAATCGACCAGCGCCCAAAATTAATTTGATGTTGGAACTTCAAATACTTGAAATTCTACAAGTAGGTAAATGGAGGCAGTAAAATGTAGTTCACCAAACAAAACAAATCATTTTCCAGCAAACATTAATTTCTGACTTTTTCCCACATCTCTCATTCTGCGCAAACTTCCGAACAATGAATGTTCTCTCCGTTACTGGTTAGTTTAGAGTGAAGGTCGGAAAGCATTATTTTGTTTTCCTTGCAATCTGTTTTTTAGTCATGTGGTGGCGGATTATTCATACTTCCCTAAGGTAATGATATTCGTATCATAAAAGTCGAAAACATTCTATGACAAAATCGCAGACCATAAATCTGGCATTCTTCATGAACAATGTTGCTTGAAATGTCGAAACGTTGGGATTCCGTTCAAATGCTCTGACGCTATCTAGTAGCAGAAGTAAAACGTTGCCTATGTTTGGAAATATATACTGAGACGACTGCCTGATGTGACGATATTTCTTGGTCAATGGGACTTCAGAGGTTCATCTCAGAAAATTGGAGATAAAAATTGTGGTGTCACCGCCAGACACCACACTTGCTTTAAATCGGCCGCTGTCCGTTAGCATACGTCGGACCCGCGTGTCGCCACTATCAGTGATTGCAGACCGAGCGCCGCCACACGGCGGGTCTAGTCTAGAGAGACTCCCTAGCACTCGCCCCAGTTGTACAGCCGTCTTTGATGCGATGGTTCACTGTCTACATACGCTCTCATTTGCAGAGACGACAGTTTAGCATAGCCTTCAGCTGCGTCACTGGCTACGACATAGCAAGGCGCCATATTCAGTTCCTATAATTACTTCGAGAATGTATTCTGAACAGATAATATTGTGAATCATGTACCGTCAAGATCGATGTTCATCATTAATGGATTACAGTTAAGTATCACACTAATTACGTCCTTTTTCTGAATTGTCATTCCTTGTCATGTTCCAGACCTCACGTCAGTATAGTTCTTCCCTACTCACGCCAGCCTGCGTGAGCTAAAACGCATGCATTTCGGCTTCTACTCGTAACACGGTGTTGCCTCTTCTGCTAACACAGAAATAATAACAGAAATTTTGGGTTATTAGAACTCTTCAGTACCATGACCTAGTAAATTCAAAACAGATTAACGAAGTCAGTGACGGACAAGAGATGGAAAGCGTGTGTTATCTATCTAGCGATACGCAAAACGTATTTTTTAAAACGTGTGCCCTTCATGTCAGAAATGCCGTCTTGGAATAGTGGGAAAATTTATTTGGTTCAATAAGAAAACTGATAATTATTAGGTAAATGAGAGGTTTTTGGAATTTGTACTTTTATTCACATAACGGGGGTGCTATTGCACATTTATTTTGATCCATAATTCTGAAACAATAAATTTGTATCAGTGAATGTCGCGGAAAAGGTTGTGATAACGGAAGTAATATGAATGAGACTCTGAAAGGAGACCAGACACATTTTCATTAGTGGAAACCTACTGCAAAATTTTTTCCTTGTGCATATCACAGCCTTAATTTATGTGTAGTGCATTCAGCAGAGAGTTCTCGTTAAGCAGATACTTTTTTTCGGAGTGATTCAGCAGCTCTACAACCTGTTCAGTAGCAGTCCATAACGATGGAGAATTCTCAAACAGCTTGCTGGAAGTTCTGTATATTCCATGTCTGATACCAGCTGGAATGCTCGGTTTCAAGCCGTAAGGTCAATTGCAGCTCTGTTGGCCGCTGCAGTTGAAACTTTCTGTAAGTAAAATTTGTTGTTTGAAACATATTGTTTTGGTACGGGATATTTTGGTTGAAGTGAGATATCTCAGGTGCTTATTAGTGACGTCAATCTGGCTAACTTTGTCCGTACCCACCGACTACAGAATCGAGTTGCTACAAGCTCGAAATACTACCACTGATACTGAGAAAAGAAACATTGAAAGCTTGCTAAATGATTTAAAATATTTTTGGTAAAATTGGTGCATTCTTTCGGAATCTGAAGGTATGGCACTGCAGTTAACATCGATCCTGAATGTCCGGGCGTCCGCACCAAGAAGAAGAAATCGTTTCATGCTTAAACAAGGAATGAGGTGACAAATATTAATTCAGAAGGTTTATCCATGAGAATTTTTTTATGTCATTATCGACATCCTTTGTCAAACTTTAAACTTGCTATGAAGCAGTGAATATTTTAAATGACACATTTCGATTTTATTTCGCCTATTGACAATCAGATCGCTGAGGCATGTTAGTTCTCTGTCAGTGACTACTATAATGGTGTCACAGCAGATTTAGAAGAAGACGCCGGCCGCGGTGGTCTCGCGGTTCTAGGCGCTCATTCCGGTACCGCGCGACTGCTGCGGTCGCAGGTTCGAATCCTGCCTCGGGCATGGATGTGTGTGGTGTCCTTAGGTTGGTTAGGTTTAAGTAGTTCTAAGTTCTAGGGGACTGATGACCACAGATGTTAAGTCCCATAGTGCTCAGAGCCATTTGAACCATTTTTTTAGAAGAAGACGTGAAATATTTGGAAACAATTCTTCCTTCACACTTAGGAGGCATTACTTTGGAACCAATACGCCTCCTGAATAACAAGTTACGCATGTCCTTAAGACTATAAACTTAATTCAGAATTATGTAGCTTTGCGCATCTATTGTGCTCCTATAGTGACTGTAGCTGAAGTAAGGAAGGTCATTCAGCACCCCGGCATATATAAAAAACTGACTGAGATGAACTGTGTGTCAGCAACGTCATACAGATTTGGTGACATTGGCCACTGAGTCTAATTTGCCAAGGCAACAAGACACTGAAAATTTGATTCAAACACCTGCTCGCTTCTGGTTTCTCAAATGTATAGGCACGACGAGGAACGAGTACGGGTAGAACACTCCATATCGCAGTGCTACTGACACTGGACATTCGTCAATGCACTGTATAACACTGTTTTGTTTTAATGTAAAGTGAAAGCTCGTAAAATAAATAAATAAAATAAGTAAATTAAATTAAATGGAACCTACATACATTTCACAATAATTCGTTATTGACTAGAAAATGAAGTAGTCTTGTTGTAAGTTCATCTGGCATATGATTTTTCCCTGTTTCCTTGTAAGTCTCAGCCGAGCTCTCCTCCACTTCCCTAGCTGTGGTGGTCCTAGGTACCTGATAACTGTCATCACCACTGCTGTCAAAGCCAGTACTTAATGCTAATTTTTCAGTCCCCGTTTCCATGAAAGCCTCATGGCGCTGGTATTCTCTCTCGGTACAATGAATCTCTGCACACTCATTCCTGACTCATCGTCTTGGTAAGCTAGTTCTTTCAAAGCTGTGGTGGGTAATTTGATATATGGTGAAGTTCGTTGAAGCAGCTGCTAGCAGTGTCAAGTGCAAGTGCAGAGCTCATTTACGGCAGTTTTTTTTATTTTAATACATTCCAAATAATTTTGACTGTAATACAACATTACGCAAGTTCTGTCATAATAAGTACTGCCACTTTTGTGTTGTAGTAAAGGGCATGAAATTAAACAAATTTTGAAAAAAGCAAGCTCTAGAAATGCATCGTTTCGAAATTAGACTGAGATGAAGAAAACTGTATATTGTAAAGTGCTAGAAGGACTTCACTGCAAAATCAGTGTGAAATTTGGAGCACAATCTGAGCAATAGAACATCACGGTTTTACAAACTCGTACCTTTCTACGTAATTATTACATAAAAAACAAAACGAAAATTACAAATATGTGTATAAATGTTTCTTAAATTTGAAGCTACCGCAATTTATTCTAACTCTGAGTGAAAATGAGTGGACAAATCCAAAATATAAATGCAAAAAAAAGCCCGGAAAAAATTACATACTGTATGGAGGAAATTTAACTGTCAGGGCCACATCTGAAATTAGGAAGCCTGTGTTTCCGCACTTTCATAGAAAAACAATGTTATGAATTTCAATACCAGAGACTAAGTAAACAAGCATCACAGATGATATTCTGTCATTTATAACAACAAATTATATTCAGTAATTCATAGTTGTCATGATAATATAAACAGCTGAAAGAAAAGCAGCTAAAATCAGAGGAAAGAGTATTGGTTTTTGAATAGAAAACGAAGCATTTGCAGGCACTGTATTGCTGGTAAGTAATGTTTATGCTCATTTCCTCAATGTCAACGGCAAAATTAGGAACAGTTATTCTGACATATATAAACTTCCTGCTCGGCAAAGGAACACTTCCCGCGATTTCTTCGGGGCATCTGCATTTTATACACCGATTAAAATTACTTTGTGATTGACACTCTGTAGTGACGGAGAGGGGGATCATTGTTGCCGGCGTGTAGCCGGTCATGTTTCACAAGGCGATGCTCGTCCCTACAAAATGGCCAACACTGTGATCACGTGGCCCTCGAGAAAGAACTACGATTGGCTGGTGGCTGGCGCGTACTACTCGACATGCTGTAAAGTCAATCACAAAGTAATTTTAATGTGAGTAGAAATTCAGTCATCTAATATGTTGACATGTTGTAGTCCATACATCTTCTTCCAACGTTTACAGACCCTGTAAAACAGAATAGCACTGCATCCAACATGCAACTGAACTTAACTGTTAATTATGGCTAACAATACGCTTGTTTATACTGTTGCTTGCTGTGATTTAGCCGTCTGCGCCATAAGTAACTGATATTTCGCTCGATTTCCGCTGGTCATACCTCATGCAATGTACAGTACTAAGAAACTATATTTTATATTTAAATCTAATGAAAATTTTCTCTGTATTTCCAAAGTTCCCGCAATTCTGTTATGTTACAATAACGCCATATCTTTTTTAAAATAGCAATATAATTAGGTTGCTGTAATTGGAGGTGGAGCCCAATTACACATTCTGCTCTGGGCCCAGCGCTTGTATTCGTGACAGTAAGTTTACTGTTTACTGAAAAACTATTTTTCTTAAATTTCAACCTAATGAGTATTTTCTGTGTATTTCCAAAGTTCCCCAAGTCCTGTTATGTTTCAATAGTGACGTAACTTTTTTAATGTAACGATACAGTTAGATTGCAGTAATTGGAGATGGAGACCAGTCACACATCCTGCCCTGGACCTCGTTCTGGCCCTCAGCGGCCCTGTTAACCACGTGTAACGGCTTTCAATAATGAACAGGAATGCTCCGAATGTAGTCTAGATGGAGATTTCGTGAGCAATTCTTGAACCAGCCTTCTTCTGTAAGACACCATGCATGATCTGTTTGTGGCACATTTAACACCAGTGGCTTGTTATTACATGGCTGTACTTAACGGAAACGGTTATTTAGAGTAATCTACTAAATTCCAGGCCCATATTATTGACGTCGTTATATTGTCTTCGAACATTAGGAATAACGTCAAAGGAAACGGTCTGTTGACACACAGTCAACATGGACTTAGAAAATATCGTTCTTTTGAAACACAAATAGCTCTTTATTAACATAAAGCGTTGAGTGCTTTTGACAAGGGATTTCAGATTGATTCCGTATTTCTAGATTTCCGGAAGGCTTTTGACACTGTACCACACAAGTGACTTGTAGTGAAATAGTGTACGTATGGAATATCTCTCAGTTATGTAACTGGATTTGTGATTTACAGGTCACAGTTCGTAGTAACTGACGGATAGTCATCGAGTAAAACAGAAGTGATTTCAGGCGTTCCCCAAGGTAGTGTTGTAGGCCCTTTGCTGTTCTTTAACTACACTCATACTCATAAATTAAGGATAATTGCATAATGTGGTGCCACACAACGTGGCACTACACAAAACTGGCGATAACAGCAAAGGCACATAGGGAACACACACGATACAGATCTGTAAGTCCACGGTATTGGTGATAAGTTGAGAAAACCGACCCAAAACACATGTGGTACAAAACACCACTGTTTCCTGCGCATGTACACCGACATCGATATGGGATATGATCACTATGTACACGTACACAAGCCGCACAACGGGTTGGCATACTCTGGATCAGGTGGTCGAGCACCTGCTGGGGTATAGCCTCCCATTCTTACACCAGTGCCTGTCAGAGCTCCTGAAGTGTTCTAGGGGTTTGAAGACGTGCAGCAATACGTCGACCGAGAGCATCCCGGACGGGCTCGATGGGGTTTAGGTCTGGAGGACAAGCAGGCCACTCCATCCTCCTGATATCTTCTGTTTCAAAGTACTCCTCCACGATGGCAGCTCGATGGGGCTGTGCGTTATCATCCATCAGGAGGAAGGTCGGACCCACTGCACCCCTCAAAAGGCAGACATTCCGGTTCAAAATTACGTCCCGATACACTTGACCTGTTACAGTTCCTCTGTCAAAGACATGCAGCGGTGTGCGTGCACCAATCATTATCCCACCCCACATCATCAATCCACGACCCCCACACAGGTCCCTTTCAGGGACATTAATGGGCTGGTTTCTGGTTCCTGGTTCATGCCAGATGAAAACCCGGTGAGAGTCACTGTTCAGACTATACCTGGACTCGTCCGTGACCATAACCTGGGCCAACTGTTACAATGACCATGTACTGTGTTCTTGGCACCAGGATTTACGGGCTCTCCTGTGACCAGGGTCAGTGGATTGCACCTTGCAGGTCCCCGGGCGAATACACCATGTCTCTTCAGTCGTCTGCAGGCTGTGTGTCTGGAGACAACTGGTCCAGTGGCTGCGGTAAGGTCCCGAGCAAGGCTATCTGCAGTAATCCGTGGCCGTCTACGGGCACTTATGATGAGATATCAGTGTTGCACACTGTGGACGTCCCGTACTGTAGCGCCTGGACACGTTTCCTGTCTGCTGGAATCGTTGCCATAATCTTGAGATCACACTTTCTGGCACACGGAGGGTCCGTGCTCTGACCTGCTGTGTTTGACCACCCTCCAGTCGCCCTAGTATTCTACCCCTCATAACGCCATTTTCAACACACAGTCACCATTTTCACGTCTGAAAACGTCTGCACACTTACTCGCTGCACCGTACTATAACATGCACCAACACACCTCTGCTTATGTGGACTGCTGCTGCCAGCGCCGTCGTGCGACGACCGCAGGTTAAATGCATCGCATGGTCATACCGCGAGGTGATTTAAACCCGCAAACCGCCCACCAGAGCATTGTTTCACCACGTATCAGTTCTCTCCTTAATTTATGAGCATGAGTGTATATAAACGGTTTGGGAGACAATCTGGGCAGCCGTGGTAGGTTGTTTGCAGATGACACTGTCGTTTATCGGCTAATAAAGTCATCAGAAGATCGAAAGAAATTGCAAAACATCTTAGAAAAGGTACCTGAATGGTGCGAAAATTAGTAGTTGATCCTAAATAACGAAAAGTGTGACGTCATCCACATGAGTGCTAAAAGAAATCCGTTAAACCGCGGTTACACGATGAATCAGTCAAATCTAAAGGCTGTAAATTCAACTGAACACCTAGGAATTACAATTACGAACAACTTCAATTGGAAGGAACACACATGAAACGTTGTTGGAAAGGCTAACCACAGTTTGCGTTTTATTTGCAGGACAATTAGAAAATATAACAGATCTACTAAGGAGACTGCCTACACCACTGTTGTCCGTCCTCTTTTAGAATACTACTGCGCGGTGTGGGATCCTTACCAGATAGGAAAGACGGAGAACATCGAATAAGTTCAAAGAAGGTCAGCACGTTTTGTATTATAGCGAAATACGTGAGAGAGTGTCACTGAAATTATAAAGGATTTCTGTTGTACATCATTAAAACAAAGGTGTTTTACGCTGCGACGGAACCTTCTCACGAAATTCCTATCACGAACTTTCTCCTCCGAATGCGAAAATATTTTGTTGACACCGAACTACATAGGGAGAAACGGTCATCACTATAAAATAAGGGAAATCAGAGCTCGTACGGAAAGATATAGGCGCTCGTTCTTTCCACGCGCTATACGAGAATGCTATAACAGATAATTGTGAAGGTGGTTCGGTGAACCCCCTGCCAGGCACTAAAGGGGAATTACAACTGAATTTTTTTTTACGTTTTCGGATTTTTAATATATCACTTATAAACTCACATGAGAAGTATTTTTTTTAAACATAATCTACACTGGTTGAAAATGTTAAAATTTTTACGTGCATTGTTTCAAGATCTAATAAAATGTGTAATTTTTGCATAAAAGGCTGTGGATTTCTGTGTTATAAAGGTTAAATTACGTGTCTGTGTTGGTACCACTGTCAAAAATAGTAGGCTTATCGTATCGTTTCATAGTAGTTTGAGAGACAAGAAACTTTCTGATGGAAAAACTTTAGAGGCAGTCTGACAGACAAAACGATTGATGAACTACAACAGTATTATGAGGATTCGTTGAAAATGAAGCAGGCAGTATGGGGTACCTTCTTCCACAGTCTGTCAACTGATGAAAAACCAATACACCACCGTTGCCCTCCTGCACCTGATTCGTGGTGCAATTACCGCAATGCCCAGTAGGCCTACTCAAACAGTTCATACAACCATAAACATTCCATCCCAGCAGCAATCACGGATATCATAAAACCTATTTACAGAGACCTGGCAAATCCTGAATTACTAAAGAAGTGTCTGCATGGCCAGACTCAAAATTCCAACGTGTCGTTCAGTTATCTTACATGGACTCGCTTACCAAAAAATGCTTTTGTTGGAATGAAGACACTAAAGTGGGGGTTCAGTGATGCTGTTATTGCTTTTAGTGATGGCAACACCTGTAAGGTGAAAGTGCTATAGCACACGGGAATTAATCCTGGAGCAAACTGCATCCGAGAATTTGAACGGATGGATAAGGCTCGCATTGATAAAGCAGAGTATGAAGCACAGTTGGCCACTAAGGAGTCCAGAGAGAAGAAAAGAAGAAAAAATCTAGGAAAAAGATCATGAGGATGATATACGGTATGGTGCAGGGTGCTTCTGAGTGACTAAAATAAAAAAAATTAAGTATATGTTAAGTGAGTTACTGCCTTTTGAAACTTTAGAAGCCGTTCCTGAAAATTTACATTTTCTGTTGCATTTTTTCCCTTAATCTCACAAATCACTTCGAGTAGAGTATTCAAATTTTCACGGAGTATGATTAAAATTATTTAGGATAACGTACAAAAAAGTACTCGAAATTTTAACCGTGTAGTTAAAAAATTGTAATTCCGAAAGCAGTGGCTGAAATGCAGATATAGTTCAGTATACTCAAAACATACAGTTTAATGTCCTGTAAAAGTTTCATGTCAATGGCTACTGTGGTTCCTTAAATACAGGGAAGCCAAGTTACTATATTGAACACTGTCGGGATAGGGCGTTCCAACTCCCCTTAAATGTGATTTGCAGAGTATCTTTGTAGATGTAGATGTAGATCTGATACACCTTTGGGACTGTTTGGGATGTCAAAAACTAAGAAAACGAGAACTTCGCTCTCCAGTGAATATACATGGTAACCCCTGCCTCATATAGCGCGAGTACTAACATACACTGATAATTCTTGGTAATCGAATTTTAGGAAGCATGTTTTACCCGATTCCTGTCATTCATGGTATACTAGTGAAATGGTCATACGGGAATATCCCCACTTCATCGCTACCTCGGAAAAGCTGGGTCCAATCGCACGTGCGCCGACTATAACACCACGTTCAAACTCACTTAAATCTTGATAACCTACCATTGTAGCAGCAACAACTGCGCCAGACACTTGATGTTTTATATAGGTGTTGACGTCCGTAGTGACTTATTCTGCCTGTTTACATATCTCTATATTTGAATAAAAATAGCTATACCAGTTTCTTTGGCTCTTCAGTGTATAAATGACAAAGAAATGAATGTAGCAAGTTGCAGCCAGTTTCGAGACATATAAATCTGCACCAAAATATCAGGAATTGCATGATGAAATTCATTCCAAATGTAGCGGGAATAAAGTATACGGGACGAAAGGTTTTTCATATTCATAATTTGCACAGAAACTAGAGTGAAATAATACGACTAGAAGGACACGAAAAGGAAGCAAAAGCTGAGAAGGAAATGAGATTTTTTAGCGTATTCCTTATGTTAATCAATCTGTAGCTTCAGCAACTTTTGTAGGACACACAGGACATATCTGAAAAGGTATCAAAGTTTACGGAGTGGAAGTAAAACTTGGACGTTTATGGACAACTTTGCAATTCTCTCGCAGAGGGCTAAGAACTTAGGCAGGCAATTGAACAGAATGGACAGTGCTTTGAAAATTAGTTATCTGACGAATGTCTAGAATAGTGTAAGAAAGTAGCAATATCAACCAAAATGCTGAGGGAAATAGTTTATGATCTAAGATATTACAAAGCAGCAGAAGAGTTCTTTTTGTTAGGCACTAATATAACTAATGACGGTTAAAGAACATTGGATATAAAATGAATACTGGCTGCTACAGGAAAAGCACATATGAAAAAGATAAATATGTCAACAACGAATATAAATTTAAATGTTAGCAAGTTTTTCTGAAGGTATTTCTGTATATCATAGCCTTGTGAATCGTGATCGGTAAGCAGTTCAGACAAGAAACGAATTGATGCTTTCGAAATGTGTCGTCATAGGAGGACGGTGATGATCAGATGTCTAGATCGCATAATTAATAAGATGTAACTGAATCGAACTGAAGGAATGAGAAACATATGACACAGTCTGACGAAATGACGGAATCGGATGATAGGGCACAGCCAGAGACATCAAGAAAACGTCATTTATGTATTGGAGTTATGTATGTGTTGATGAAATTGTGGTAGGAGAACGAGACTCGAATACAGGAACGACGTTCAAGGGAATGTAGTTTATAGTGGCTGTGCAGATATGAAATAATTTGCACGCGATTGACTAGAGAGCAGAGTTCCAAAAAACCTGTCTTCAAACTAAAGGCCACTACAACAACAACGGAAACAACAACTTCAGCCACAACATGAAATGAAAAAACAGATTTTAGATTCAGGCACTTCATCGACGTCTGGCGTTCTAAAAATAATAATAAAACGAACTTGTACGACAACTGAAATTAAATTAAAGGCTTTTAATCTCACTTTAGATGTGCATGCATTGCCACAGTTGGTTTACTTGTACGTCCGAAGGTTAGGGGTCATCCAAGACCCTATGATAGTATCTTTTTTGTACAAGTGGCTACGACTAGGCCACATTAGTAGCAGTGCAAGGGACAACAGCGATGTGACATGAGGAACAGGCTCACTAGACAGTGAACTACACTTTGGGCACAGTATGTCGTGCTAACAACGGAGGTCGCCACAATGTAACAAATGTAATATGCGAAAGAATGCATGATGTTTATGAAATATGAGGAATTTTGTGGACATTTAGTTATGATACCGACGAACGAATCGTCGCCAATGTGAATGACAGGTGGCCAAAGCTAAATAGAAACCTACAAATGTCTTCTCTGCATATACAGCGGGTTTCTCGGTGAAGTCGATAAGGAGCTGGTTGCATGGTTTGGGTATACAACGACTAAAATAATTAGAAGTCGTTGGTAAAAAAATAATATATTGTGATTAACTGGTGGTACAGGAGTCTTCATAGTCAGGAGGAATATAATTACAAACGAAGAGCTATAGAGGCATTACATAGGCCATACTTTAACTAAGAGCCTTGTTAGAGGTAGCTTCCTATCAGCTGAAGGCTATACTACTTCCCTGCTTGACATCCCGAGCAAGAGTGGCCGAGCGCACGCTAAAGACTTGTTGCAAGCCGCGGAGCGGCGCTAGCGACGTTAGTCTCGACTCGCGGGCTGGTAATACTAGTACGGGCCGCGGTCGATAACGGCAACCCCTGACAAGTGTGGTATAGAACGTTGACACCACATACTTGACTCGGGATTTGTCGTTGGCGCCGTGCAATTGCAAATGAGTGCGCTCGGTCGGATCAATTTTCTTGAGATTGGTGACAGATAGAGATCTCCATCCAAGCCAAAGAAAAATTCTATATGCTAGGTAATTTCAAACACAGCAACATATTATTTAATAAGCAGCAAACGCAAAATTATAGCGACACCTATTTTCACTGCAACGTTTTCGAATTTCGCGGTGGTACTTACAAATATCACAATAACTATGGCCATTAACGAAATGATGGGCACATCATAGTAGGCCTGACATGTAAAGCTACAAGTGAAGCAAAAGTGAATTTTCTTTAACGAATAGTTTCCGCACTATAGTTCGAGAAAGATTGCAGGGCATCCGTGCCGATTCTGTCATCGCCGACAAGCCAAAATGTGGCAAACGCTTCTCGGTGTCACCTTCTGTACAAACAAATCAACTTGCCCAGCACCTGGACGAAACCTGGTCACTGCGCATCGCATCGGCCACCGTATCCTGCGCGACCTATTACAGCTACAATAACAAGCATACAGATGTCCATGGATAGTGTTGCACAGGTGTCATACGTCAGTTTGTGGGATGGAGTTCCGTACCTGTTTCGCTTGGTCGGCCAATACAGGGACGGTTAATGCTGTTTGTGGATGATGATAGTCTTTCCATCTGATGATGTCTTATATGTGTTCGACTGGAGACAGATCTGGTCGTAGACGAGGCCAAAGCAATATGTCGACAATCTGCAGACAATGTCTGGTTAGAACAGCGCTGTGTGAGCGAGCGTTATCCTGCTGGAAGGCACAACCTAGAATGCTGTTCATGAATGGCAGCACAACAGGTCGAATCATCAGAGTGACGTACAGATCTGCAGCCAGGGTGGATGGGATAACCACGAGAGTACTTCTTCTGTCATAGGAAATTGCACCGCAGACCATAACTCCAACTGTAGGTCCAGTGTGTCTAGCACGCAGACAGGTTGGTTGCAGACCCTCAACAGGCGTCTTTCTAACTAATAGACTGCATCACTGGCACCGGCGCAGAACCAGATTTCATCAGAAAACACAAGAAACTTCCATCCTGCCCTCTAATTAGCTCTCACTTGACATCACTGAATCGGCAAGTGGCGGTGGCCGGGGTCAGTGAAATGCATGCTACCGATTTACAGTAATTCATTGTGTCATTTTGGTTCCAACTGCTTCTCATATTGTTACTGCAGGTGCTGTCGATTCCCCACAGCCATGTGCTGAATACGATGGTGTCTCAAGTGTCCGTCCAGGGCCCTGTCTTCATGCGACCGTACATTCTCGTGATAACCGCTGGCAGCAATCACGTACAGTGGCTACATCCCTGTCATGTCTTTTTGCAGTATCGCAGAAGGGACATCCAGCTTCTCGTAGCCCCTTTATACGACCTCGTACGAACCTAGTGAGATGCTGATAATGGCGTCTTTGGCGACTTAGAGGTCCCGTCGCAAAGGTAATTCTCACCACCGTTACAGCGCATATTTAAAGTAAACCCGATTTTCATTCCCACAGAAATGCTAGTAGCGGCACTCTTATGAAGCTGGCACGAAGGTTGAGTAGACATCATCTTTCAAATGTAGAATCACGCGTATGAAGTTTCGTTTATGTCGCACAACTCCGTTTTTCTGTTGCGATTTTTTGTCGTCAGTGTACATCTGTGTGTGTAGCTCGCAACAGGAAAGACTTGAGCCGACAATGCGTAGTGTACAGCTTCCTCACATGCTAGAAAATACTGACTCCTACCCGTGCGCTCAAGGCAACAAGACAGTGGAAAAGGAGACGGAAAGACTCAAAAGCACAGCAACAACAGTTTCCCTTAGTCGTACAGTATGACTAGAGTCACAAGGGTTTGGTTGGGTTGTTTGGGGGAAAACACCAAACAGCGAGGTGATCGGTCTCATCGGATTATGGAAGGACGGGAAAGGAAGTCGGAAGTGCCCTTTCAAACGAACCATCCCGGCGTTTGCCTGGAGCGATTTTAGAGAAATAACGGAAAACCTAGTTCAGGATGGCCGGAAGCGGGATTGAACCATCGCCCTCCCGAATGCGAGTCCAGTGTGCTAACCACTGCGCCACCATGCTCAAGGCCTTACAGAAATGTTGTTGGGTGTCAAATCCATATCGATCAGCGCGTAATCAAGAACACAGCCAGAGACATGACGCTGTCATACAATTTCTAGTCAAAGCTGTACTTAAAGTAGTGGAACACATTCAACGGGGATATCAGATTCATCCAACTGTTTGTCACAATGTGGTTCAAGCAAAATACCGAAGATATTAGAAACGTAAACATTTTCTTCCAAATGAATAATATGACTTAAGTCATCCTACAGTAGAACGTAAGGTCTGTGTGGACTATCCTAAATCGATACGTAAATTAACTACAAGTTGCAATTTGTCAGTCAACGAAACATGGCTAAGCGCCGGCGGGAAATTTATGCTCCTTAGACATGAGATCTTAAAAGCAGATAGTAAGAATGTGTACAGTGGCGTGGTGATATTTATTTGGAGAGACAGTTCCATATCCGTAATCCTATAACAACATTAGAGAAGTATTAGAACCCTGTATAACAGAGATCTAGGTACCTAGATCGCAATTTGTATAAAGGGTGCATTTCGCAAATATCGAAAGATTGACGGATTGACTGATATGTGCTTTCTCACCAACCCTCATTGAAACGTAAAAAAGCACAACACAGGAAAAATAATAATAGATGTAATCGATGAAGAGAACCTAGTGTTCTTAAGTAGCTAAAGTCTGCCGTTGACATATTAATAGCATCGAACGTTTGGATTTGGAAGTGGCATAGCAAGTACAAGACGCTAGTACCAGACATCTGATAATCACGTTATCCTTCACACGTATGTGGAATCTATCTTTTCCATTTATGCATAAGTCGTCATATTGACTGGTTCGGCTTCAGGAAAAGCACTGCCGAAAGACCAAAACTATGCAATGACTGATGAGGAATATGGGAGCCTAATGAAGGTTATACGGGGCCAAGCAGAGGACTATACCATGGATACATGATGCCCACTCGAGAGGAAGAGCCCTAACTGCATGGTTGGAGGGAGTACCTTCAGAAAGCTGTGAATCAACTGTCTGTTCATAGAAGGAAGAAGCTTCACGAACAAACTACTGTAATGAGAAAGTGCTAAAGAATAAAGAAAGACAGATGTGGGAAGATTTTAGTGTAGCATTAAACAAAGAAATTCTAGGCAGAGTGACATACAGTAGGCACACCATCCGGTTCAAATGGGTCAAATGGCTCTGAGCACTATGGGACTCAACATCTTAGGTCATAAGTCCCCTAGAACTTAGAACTACTTAAACCTAACTAACCTAAGGACATCACACACACCCATGCCCGAGGCAGGATTCGAACCTGCGACCGTAGCAGACCCGC
This sequence comes from Schistocerca nitens, assembly GCF_023898315.1. NCBI lineage: Eukaryota > Metazoa > Arthropoda > Insecta > Orthoptera > Acrididae > Schistocerca > Schistocerca nitens. The sequence continues at coordinate 96,772,029 of NC_064615.1, read as the reverse complement.
GGCTCCGGACTGCAGCGCCAGAACCGCTAGACCACCGCGGCCGGCGCACACCATCCGGATCAGCTTACATACACTAAGCAGCCACAGGAAAAGAACGTCTAGTTAATGTACCAGACGCTGTATGACTTACTAAATCAATGAAAACCACCAAGGTAGTACCCAACAGGGAAATGCATATACAAGATAATAAATTTAAACACCACTGACTCATTATAATATTTACCTGCGCCCACAGGGTGTTATAAACGCCGGCCGAAGTGGCCGAGCGGTTCTAGGCGCTTCAGTCTGGAACCGCGCGACCGCTACGGTCGCAGGTTCGAATCCTGCCTCGGGCATGGATGTGTATGATGTCATTAGGTTAGTTAGGTTTAAGTAGTTCTAAGTTCTAGGGGACTAATGACCTTAGAAGTTAAGTCCCACAGTGCTCAGAACCATTTGAACCATTTGTTATAAACGTTTATAAATCAGAGACTTGAGCTAGGGGTTGGAAAAAAAGGCTGATGACAACCCCACAAATGGTTCAAATGACTCTGAGAACTATGGGTCTTAGCATTTGAGGTCATCAGTCCGCTATGAGTCGTAGTAAAATTTGCTGGTTTGAAGAGCGCGCCGCAGCGTGTAGTGTAAAGCACTCGCCTTCCGTTTCTGGCGGTGGCGCCGCTGTGGCAATCGCAGTTTTGGTGTCTCCCTCTGGTGAGAAAGGGGAAAAGTTGACCACGTGCATTTAAGGGGCGCTATGAGCTCGGTAGGGGATCAGTCAGTTAGTCGGTCAGTCGGAGGCAGTTGGTCAGCCGAGGGAGTCTGTCAGTCTCGGCGAGTTTGGTTAGTTGGTCAGCCATTAGTGTGGTACAGTCAGTGTCATGTCTGTTGTCCGGAGTGCTAGTATGTGTTAGGCCGCCAGACTGCTCGAGTTTGTTTAGGCAGTGGGCACTGGCTGTTGGATCTATCGGTTGGTCGGTTGCGCACTGGCACATAAGATGACTTGTCCGTCTTGAGCGTCGGCGCATGTGAGGTCGCCACGACAGTCCCGTGGGCCGCGCCGTATAGCGAGGGGTAGTAGCTTCGCGGCCGACACGAGAGCAGCAGGAGCCAACTTCCCACATCGGTCTGCCCGGTGCGAGCTGCGACGCCGTGAGACGCGAGATCGGCGCGCCTTCCTGCCGGCAGCTGACGGTTCGGGAGAGCGTTTTGGGGGTCCGGCGCCAGGTCTTCGCCAGACATCGCAGTTTTAGAAGTTAAATGATATGTGATATGTTATTTCTTTTATTTGTTAAATTCTAATTGTTTTCTTGGTCAGTCTCTCGTCCCCAGCTTGCTCGGCTGTCTCCCACACGCGTTTGTTAGGCAGTTAGTGTCTGTCTGTCAGTCCGTCGGTCTGCCATACGTTACTAGCTGCCTCTGTCATGTTTGTCGGATTCGGTGTTAACGAATTTACAGAATTAAAGGCCGAATTCCTGAAATATGTTCTATCTTGCCTATCATCTTGCGAGGCGCTACATGTGTAATGTAGAGCATGTTGTACATTTTATGTAAGTCTGAATTTCATGGGTTTCATTTAATTACTCGTTTTTATAAAGTTGCCACCCTTCCACCGTAAGAACCCTTTATAAAAAGAAATTGCACATTCGGTGGCAAATAATTTTTTAATGTGAGTGTTAGTACCATTTCCAACCCTCTTCCGGGTGTACAGTTAACGTGCTCGTTTGAGTTGTTAAAATTTTTAGTTTAAAGTAATCTGGTGTGTTACAGATTTGCTCCAGTTGAAACGTCCCCTTAGAAAAATTATACATGACAGTGCTTAAACTGACACACAATATTTTTTTAGCGCAACGCAATCTGACTTTCAATAATCCCTACAAGAGAATGGCACTGACTAAATTAACCTATACGATTCACAAATCACTTACCTCACAAAAATCTTCGTTACTCGAACTACTGCAATACAGCGAACACCACTACTGCCAGCTAAATAAAAGATTCAAACTACGGAAGGCACTAACTACTGATAGGCATAGTTAGAAAATGCAAGATTTTAATAGACAACAAACAATGTATTTACCTTAATAGTCACAATATATATAGCAGTTCATGACATCCATTCTTACAAATGTACTGTTTCTGATGGACTCACCTCCAGAATATCCATTCTCAAAAAAATCCGCCATCTCACTTCCCCACATCCACCACTGCTGGCGGCTCGCCTCCAACTGCGCAACGCTACGCGGTGTTAACATCCAGCTGCCCAACACTACAATGGCAGACAACAATGCAAACTAGCGACAGACTGCACACAGCACAGCCAGTGATTTTCATACAGAACGCTACGTGGCGTTACCAATAAGAAAACCTAAGCAGCCTACTTACATAGCCCCCATGCTCCCCACAAAAAAATTTTACAAATTGTTTTGGGCACTTGCCAATACATATTTGTGAAAAATTTTTTCACAACTACAGTAATAAAGAAATCATATGCACACACTTATTGATACAATGTTGGTCAAAAGTGAAGACACATTTTCTGCTTGTCAAAATGTGAATGTTGCCGGTACAAATGCACTGCCGAAAAGCATAGAGGAAGAGATTCCAGACACTAATACATTATTATTGCAATTAATGCAACAAATGGAACAGAATCAGAGACAAACACAGCAAATGCTTCAAAAGTTAGACACAATGGAACAAAAGCTTCAAAAGTTAGACTCAGTGGAACATTCGCTTGAACAAACACGTGAAGATTTAACTACTGAGTTACATAAAATCGAATCGAAATGTCAAAAAGTCTGTAATGACGTAAAAACAAAAATTTGTGAGCATTTCCAACCTATTTTTTCGCGGCATGAAAATACATTACAGAATCACGAATTAGCCATAAAAGAACTGGAAACCATTGTTTATGAAAATCATGAGACCTTGCAAGCTAAAATTGACTCTGTTGCACTACCGATTCGGTTACGCAACTTGCAAAAGCTCAGGAAAACGTAAAGGACACAGTAGATACGATTTCATCACAAATGGACACTCTGAAATTTGGTTCAGAAAAACACACTGAGGAAATAAGTACACTATCAGAGAAAGTAGCCGAACTTTCGGATCAGTTCACTAACTTATCTGGAAAGGTAGATGATGATCTGAATGACACAAGACCTGTAGCCATCACTGACACATTAGAGTATGAACAAATTAAGAAAGTCAAACAAAATCAGAATAAAATTAATACACAAGTACAAGATCAGTTGGCACAAGTAATACAAGAATTACAAATTTCAGAGGACACTCGCGCTCCAACACGGGAAGAGGAACTTAGAAATACGGAAACGCCACAAAATAATAACACAGGGGATTTCGGAAATTATGAAAGAAATTGGCAAGGTGCACCGAATTTTGAGATGGAACCGCCGACACGACGTAACAATGACCGATATGCTACACGCCGACACGATGATTTTCACTATAAGCTGTTCATTACTACACGTAAATTAAAAACATTTAAGAATTCTGGCAACGACATTCATCCACAAGCGTGGCTCCATCAATTCTCTCATTGTTTTCCTCCCAACTGGTCATTAGAGCACAGACTAGAATTTGTGTGTGGCTACTTAGAGAATGAACCAGCTGAAAGAATGCGATCAGTCATTCACGATTGTCACAGTGAAGGAGAATTTTATCATGCCTTCCTCTCAGCATATTGGTCTCAAGCTACACAAGACCAAGTAAAACATAGCATCATAATGATGATACATTTCGAACAATCTGAATTTTCCAGTCTTGTGAAATATTTCGAAGACATGTTACATAAGAATCAGTATCTTTCAAACCTATACAGCCCCTCAGAACTCATCCGCACTTGCTTAATCAAATTGCCTGAACATTTACGACATATTATTTTGGCAGGAAGTTGCAAAGACGACATTTAAGCTTTCCAGGGACTCTTAAAAGAATTGGAAATTGACACTGACAATCGCGGAAAGCGAAAACAGGAACACAACAATTACAGGTCACATCCATCACAATTCTGCGACGACAGAAATAACTGGACACGACAAGGCTATTCTTACAACGTAAATCGTGACCAAAACAGACATCACCCATATGACAACAGTTGGCAGAGTAGTTATAGTTACAGGGAAAGATCACCTCTCCACGGTAATGACTACGACAGAGGCACACAGAGATACCGACAATATGGGAACCAAAATAATTATTATCATGGGAGAGAGAATAACTTCAGACGCAACAGTCCACCGTGCAGTTATGACTCCGGGAGAAATTCTCCACCACGTGACCGACAAAAAGGAAACTATGTAAACTACCGACAAATCGACAGGCCTGAATTGCATCAGAACTGGCGGGATTCAAACAGGGCAGGGCCCTCTCGACATGGTGAATTTTTGGAAGTTAGACCTCCAAATCCCAATAATGAGGCACGCCAACAAAGAGATAGCAGACAATGACCCCCACCGCAGGCAGCCACGTGCGCCGGCTGGCTCAGAGAAAAATAACATAGACGCTAAACTTGAGAAAAATTTTAGCATTCTTTACCGAAGTACACAACATGATAATTGCGTTGAAGTTGAAACTCTGTGCACTAGAGAGGGTATAAGGATTGCACCACATTTCACATGTAAAACCGTTTATTGAGAGATAATCTGTTTTTTAACTTAGTCTTTGTTATAAAATTTTTCACTTCACATTACTAGTACTCTTTGTCACACTTAGAAACTGTTAACATGCAACAATGTTTTAAAGTTAACAATCCAGTCAAGAACCTAGGGAACTTATTTAGGCAATGAATTATAAATGCATTGGTATAGTGAACAGACAACACAGTGTTTATTTGTACATTCTTGCTTGTTAGTTGCATGATTATGTAACGAATATACGGCTTACATACTTAGAACATATACTTCTAACGGGATTTTAATGCTACATTTTGGTTTACTTGAGAAGATATTCTTTATTTGAAGTACATTCTGTGAGACTGAAGATGACTTAGCATTCGGTTTCTTTGAGGGCTACACGATTATATAACGACGCTACTAATATGTGACACAATTTACATTGTTGATTTTGCGGTGTATCTATTTTATATCTGCACAGTTTTTCTGAATACGTCTGGAAAGTAAAACATGTTTTAGTAATAACGTTGTGGTATAGCTACAATGAGACAGCCTTTTCTGTAGCACAATAATACGTTACAATACAGTACTTAAATCATCACGGCAATAAGTGTAACAACTACGATATCTATACACATAACAATTCACTTTGTTTATGATGAGGTAAGTACATTGACTTCTACAGAACTTTACTTACGGACGACGATAATTACGACACTTCGCACATTTTTTACCCTTAAGTAATGACAGAGATTATCCTACAACAAGACGCACAGTTTAGCGCTACAGTACACGTATTTCAGTGATTAATTTTGTACTTAAAACATTTATTTTTTAAAGATTTTTGAATTACAAAGAAAGTTTTCCGTGATACATTTCATTCCATTGCTGTAATCTGTAACACCTGAGGGTATAACTACATTAATCCTCAGGGGGGTACACGCTTACTTTGGGTACCATGTGTTTCGCAAACACAAGGAGCCCTAGCTAATATGGTATTTGCTTATACAACTTTACACATCGGTACCATATTTCTGTAACACAGAATTACACAGATATCAGAGAAACGAACATTCTTTTTCCTATGTCAGTGACACATGTTTACACAATTACACAGTTGGATAACTTCACACTTACGAAATTGTATTTTGTCTGTACTTTGTGAACTGTTCATATTCTTTCGGAACCATTGTGATATTATGAGAGCTTTGAATGATATATTTGGTATGGGATCACGATTTTTAAAGTACGATTGGGGTAGATGACACAATCGAAAAAAGTAGAGAATTTTCTTTTTAGGTTTTGAAATTATTGCAGGAAGCTACGACGTGTTTGAGATTTGGCTGAGTTTTTATGATGTTATTATTACGATGACAATGTGTATTAAGCTGTTGAGGTATGTTTATGACCAAAAAGCTGATGCTATATGAGGAATTTGATTATGCTACATATTTATTATGATGAAATATTGAAGAAGTGTTGACGAATATTTATATGTGTCTGATTTGAATAATTATAAATGGTTTTTGAAAGCCTGCGACTGTAGATACAATAGGTTTGTTTATAAATAAATAAATCTTCTGCTACTAGTCACGATTTTTTATTTTACTATTCGCACGACGCGTTTCGAGAAATAATTCCCATTTTCAAGTGCGTTTTTTTATGTGTGTTAAGCCATTTCTTTCGATGTTGTCAGTGTGTGTGTGTCTGCTTCATTTAGTTGACTTTTACTGTAATACGTAAGAAAAGCGATTTTACGTTGGGTATCAATTATTTCTGTGCGGTTAGTGGCTAAAGTTTGAGAACAATTTGTACTTACAGTTTTCTAATGGTCCATTTGTGAAGAGTCTCACACACACTTAACATCACACACAACTTGTACGCTTTACACATCGAAAATATCTTATATAAACAAAACAGTTACAAAGATCTTCTTACAGGTAGTTCACAGAGATAACATTATAGGTCTTCCACAGATTATGATATGCTTTTGTACAGAGGTTATTTATCTTAACAGTTTGGCTCATGAATTACTTATATTGATTTTACAATTGTGCTTATTTATATGTTTTACTATTTTCATTTAAGTATATTATCGAAACATCTGAAGAAATTCACTGATTCACTTTCAAGTTTTTCATTTAATATTTTATCTTCATATTTTCTGTAATGTGAATATATCTCCACTTCTTCAAGCAAATCCATTTTATGTCCTTTATTTAGTCGGTGGATTACTTTGACATTTTGCTCTATTTTTCCAATTGGGTGTCCTGTATTATGTATGTGTGTTGCTATTGCTGTAGTGTGTTTGTTGTGTGTGTATGTTCTAATGTGCTCTGTCTACCTGGTGTTGATATTCCGGCCTGTTTGTCCTACATAGAACTTGGAGCATTCCTGGCATGTTACCTTGTATATTCCAGAGTCTGAATATGGATCATGATTACACTTTATATTATGTATTAGTTTTTGGTGTAGTTTATTGGATGTAGAAAACCCAAATTGTACTCTGTGATTTTTGAAAATATTTGCAATCTTCTGTGATACATTGCCTATGTATGGAAAGCTAGATATATATTTGTTTTTCTCTCTTTCTTCTGTGGTGCAGTTTGTACCTGGGTTTCTCTTCACTTTGTCTAAGGTTGTGTCAACCATGGAAGCATTGTAACCATTGGCAACTGCAATCTTCTTCACTGTGTTTATTTCTTGTTGCATATTTTCCTGGTTCAATGGTATTTTTGTTGCCCTATGCAGCATTGACCTGTATGCTGCCTGATTATGGATATTTGTGTGACATGAGGTTGCAGGGATTGCGGTGTCAGTCATTGTGTTATTCCTATAAATTTTGAATGTGCATGTGTTGTTGTGTCTTGTAATATTTAGGTCCAGAAAGTTGATATTTTATTTTGCTCATGTTCCACTGTAAATCTGATTTTCTCATTTAGATTATTGAAATGATTAAGAATGTCTGTTTCTATCAACAGGAAATGTGTGTTCTTTAACATTCAGCACATTGAAAAAGACCCAACCAAACAATTTCAAAGTAAAATTAAGGAACAATTAAAGAACACACATTTTCTGTTGACAGAAACTGAAAACAAATACCTTACATGTATGAATCCAAAAGCACCACGCCTAAGAGCACAGCTAAAAATACACAAAAATGGAAACCCGATATGTCCCATGGTCAACTCTATAAACAGCCAAGCATACAAACTGTCACAAAAACTGAATAACATACTGGTGAAAAATTATACATATGAAACAACATATTCCATAAAAAACAGCATGATTCTAGCCAAAGAACTAAGAACTAGAAAGCTCCCCCAAGGTGCACAGTTTATATGACTCGACATCACCAACCTTTATTCAAACATACCCATACAAGAAGCTCTAACAGTAATACAAAAGAACCTTATGCAACACAAGAAACTTTCATACACAGAGATTGTCGAATTTATGGAACTCCTTCAGCTAACCCTAAGTTACAACTACTTTACCTTTAATGACAACATTTATAAGCAACCAGATGGCCTAGCAATGGGATCATTTATATCTGGTACCATAGCTGACATATACATAAATCACTTAGAACAAAAATTATTTGACAGCCAAGAACCTTGCCTAGGGAAAATAGAATTTTATAGGAGATATGTAGATGACACATTACTGTTAGTGAAAGGAGATACCAAAGACATCACAGACATTCTTAATCATTTCAATAATCTAAATGAGAAAATCAGATTTACAGTGGAACATGAGCAAAATAAAAGTATCAACTTTCTGGACCTAAATATTACAAGACACAACAATACATGCACATTCAAAATTTATAGGAATAACACAATGACTGACACCACAATCCCTGCAACCTCATGTCACACAAATATCCATAAACAGGCAGCATACAGGTCAATGCTGCATAGGGGAAAAAATACCATTGAACCAGGAAAATATGCAACAAGAAATAAACACAGTGAAGAAGATTGCAGTTGCCAATGGTTACAATGCTTCCATGGTTGACACAACCTTAGACAAAGTGAAGAGAAACCCAGGTACAAACTGCACCACAGAAGAAAGAGAGAAAAACAAATATATATCTAGCATTCCATACATAGGCAATGTATCACAGAAGATTGCAAATATTTTCAAAAATCACAGAGTACAATTTGGGTTTTCTACATCCAATAAACTACACCAAAAACTAATACATAATTTAAAGTGTAATCATGATCCATATTCAGACTCTGGAATATACAAGGTAACATGCCAGGAATGCTCCAAGTTCTATGTAGGACAAACAGGCCGAAATATCAACACCAGGTAGACAGAGCACATTAGAACATACACACACAACAAACACACTACATCGGCAATAGCAACACACATACATAATACAGGACACCCAATTGGAAAAATAGAGCAAAATGTCAAAGTACTCCACCGACTAAATAAAGGACATAAAATGGATTTGCTTGAAGAAGTGGAGATGTATTCACATTACAGAAAATATGAAGATAAAATATTAAATGAAAAACTTGAAAGTGAATCAGTGAATTTCTTCGGATGTTTCGATAATATACTTAAATAAAAATGGTGAAACATATAAATAAGCACAATTGTAAAATCAAAATAAGTAATTCATGAGCCAAACTGTTAAGATAAATAACCTCTGTACAAATGCATATCATAATCTGTGGAAGACCTACAATGTTATCTCTGTGAACTACCATGTAAGAAGATCTTTGCAACTGTTTTGTTTATATACATATTGCTGCTTGCATTGCCAATTTGCTTTTTTGTCATAGCTGTTTGTGTTAATTGTTTTGTGCTGCTGCATTGCCTCGTGCCTTAGTTTAGCATCTGAGCTCAGTAGATTTATGTTAGCTTAAGATGGAGTATGCTATATAAGAGAACGAGTTGTGATGAATTGGAAAAAATGCATTGAGAAGCTATAGGAAAATGGTTTGTTCAAAAAAGTAATTTGAATGAGGATATGAACAAAAAAGTAGGGTTTAGGGACAACAGGTTTAGGTAGGATCTTCTTGGAAATAAATGATGAGTTAAGATAATGGAATATAAATAATGAGGTAAGAAATATGTGAACATATAAATACAGAAAGCATGCTTGGATAGGATTTTTTTGGTGGAAACAAATGTTGAAATAAGACGAAAGATCTATGGAATGAAGTTTTGGGTTGGACTGCAGTACCAAATATTACACTGAAAACAAACCCTGCCCTTACCTCTTGTGTGCCCTTTGTGTACCCTTGTTTATTTGTCTTTTTCCTGTCTTTATGTGTTTAGCTAATAAGATTTATGTTGTAGATTTTTTCGGATGATATGTTATTTACTTTGTAAAGATGTTTAGACATTATTTATCTGTTTTGTTTTAATGCTCATGTGTGAAGTTGATGATTCAAAAGTTATTCTGATCTTTTACATATGTACTTATGTCATAATTCTTGTAACACTGATGTACATCTTTATTTCTATTCTTTTGTAAAGCCTGTTTTACTACAAATGTTACCTCTATTGTTATGTTCCTTAACGATGTATTTTTTACATTTGTCATTGTATTCATATGTTACAAAATTGTAATTGACACCAGTTCATCAAATTAAGTAACTTGTAAGTTACATTTCACTGCACACGTTTCTGTTGGTCGTCGTATATAGACAATATGTGAGAAGTAGGTCTGATAGTGTTTGCACGTGTGTTAATAATTCAGCAAGGGACTGGATAACAGCATTGCTGATTCTAAGGACTTTTCAAAAAAAATTAATTGTGAGTGCACAAGTGGTGGTTCATGGACTTCCTATATTGTCCGCAACACTCTTCAATGGTGATTGTGCACCTGCACAGTCACAGCATATGGCTGCTAGCCATCTCTACAAGGACTGCAGTGGGTCTGCACCTCTGGTGGCCCACCAATATCATACTCTCTACCAAGACTATAGTGGGTCTGCTCTGTGGTGGCTTATCTACCAATATTCTTCAAAACTTCGACTGACTCTGCTGTGGGTTTGTTCTGTTGTGGCCCATTACTTGTCTGCATGTCAAGAGTCAGCACTGTCTTTCCGTTGGAAGGACAACAGTACTTCTTCAAGACTGCATGGAAATCCATGACTTCTGTGTGCAATTTCTTTTACTAATGAGAATGTGAAAAAAAACTGTTATTACTCTTATGATGAATGATCAGGACTGTCTTTATGGACTGTGAGAAAATTTTAGCTTTCGACCAACATTGCATCAATAAGTGTGTACATTTGATTTCTTTTATATTGTAGTTATGATTATGAACAATTTTTTAAAATCTGTATTGGCCACTGCCCAAAACAATTTGTAAAATTTTTTGTGGGGAGCATGGGGGCTATGTAAGTAGGCTGTTTAGGTTTTTATATTCGGAACACCACGTAGCGCTCTGTATGAAAATCACTGGCTGCGCTGTGTGCTGTCTGTGGCTGGTTTGAATTGTTGTTCGCTATTGTAGTGTTGGGCAGCTGGATGTTAACAGCGCGTAGCGTTGCGCAGTTGCAGGTGAGCCGCCAGCAGTGGTGGATGTGGGGAGAGATATGGCGGAGTTTTGAGAGCGGATAATCTGGACGTGTGTCCATCAGAGAGAGTAAATTTGTAAGAATGGATGTCATGAACTGCTATATATATTATGACTATTAAGGTAAATACATTGCTTGTTCTCTATTAAAATCTTTCATTTGCTAACTATGCCTATCAGTAGTTAGTGCCTTCCGTAGTTTGAATCTTTTATTTAGCTGGCAGTAGTGGTGTTCGCTGTATTGCAGTAGTTCGAGTAACGAAGATTTTTGTGAGGTAAGTGATTTGTGAAACGTATAGGTTAATTTAGTCAGGGCCATTCTCTTGTAGGGATTACTGAAAGGCAGATTGCGTTGCGCTAAAAAAATATTGTGTGTCAGTTTTAGCACAGTCATGTATAATTTTTCTAACGGGACGTTTCACAGTGTAGTTTTTCAGAGGTCGTTGTGTCCGGTCGTCACTATGGCAGTGTTGAAAGGGAGCGGAAGCTTATCAGCCCGAACGCTCCTACAGTAACAAAAAAAATTTTATCCTGCCTCTGAGTAATTGTAACATCATATTTCGAGGGTGTTTTTCTGCTTATAATTTTAAAACTGTTTTGAAGAGCTTTTAGGAATAAAATTCACATTTGTTAAATTGTAACTTGATATTTCGAGGGTGCTTTTCTGCTTATAAATTTTAAATCTGTGTTTGAAAAGGCTTTTATGAATAAAATTTCCATTTGATGAAATTTAATTTGTTTCCATCAGTTATTCCTTGGCAACTACTTCCACGTTCACATAATGTGTTAATATTCTTGATGAATCGCTAGTAAATAAAGTAAATTAATTAAGAAAAGATTTTGAAAGTAAATTTTCACTGTTCACCCTAGAACTTAGAACTGCTTAAACCCAACTAACCGAATGACATCACACACATCCATGTCCGAGGCAGGATTCGAACCTGCGACCGTAGCGCTCGCGCGGTTCCAGACTGAAGCTCCTGGAACCGCTCGGCCACACAACCCCACATATAGAAGTTTGAGCACCATGGAGATCTTGGCGCATTTAAAAACAGATGTGCATAAATTATATAACAGATATTACAACTTTTTTGGTGTTTCGCTGAAAGTGGACACTGCTTTCTATAATGCGTGTCTCCTACAGATAACAAATACAGTCTCTTGGTCTTCCAAGAATATTTACAGTTAACGTACCAGAACTACTGTCTATTAAGAAACACTCATCAAAAGTGGTTAGTTGTCACTGGACCGATAAAGACAAGCAAGTGACTACCACCGGTATGTATTTTGTTTCCGTTACTGTTTAACATCCACAACATTGATCTAAATGGAATTGAGTGTGGTGAAACAAGATTACTACAATTACTTGATGCCGAAGATGCCACGTTAGATGCTTGCTGAATGACGTACGATATGGTCATGATAAACATTGGGTCATGATTGTTGAAAAATGGACTACAAATATCACCGATTAAAAATCTGTGATAATCACCTCTACCCGCACAGGTACTATTTGTAAGCGGACGTCAGTGGGTCAGTTTACGATACCATTTTAAAACGTTGTAAAATACCTGAGAATTAATGTCGATAGTTAACTGAATTGGGCAACATATCTCGGAGCCACAACGAATAAAACAAAAGGCTGTAAAATTTAATGAGGTTGGCCACAGTCCTAAAATGGGGAGCAAATCCACTAGTGCCTCTGAACTTTTATAAGAGAACAAACTGACCTAGAGTCTATGGTAGTATCTGATACGGCTGAGTAAACACTAATAACCTATATAAAGAACACTACGTATATATGTAGGTGCGATGAGGTTCAAAGAGTAAGGTCCTGTCACTGAAAGCGTTGGAACTGTCTCTTCCACTGAGACGATACTTAGCAAGATAATTTATACTTCAGGAGGGCAAGTTCTAGATATCGATAGTGTTAGAGAAATACCGGAGCATGATGCTGACTATTACAATGGCGACTGTTGAGCAGCCACCTCCCTATGCTCCATAGTATTTCGGTGTTATTTATCACAGACAGAAAATTATAGTTAATGAAAAACAAACGTATAATGAAAACCCAGTGTAGCTGTATCTACCTACATCGACGATTAACTGCAGCGAACAGAATTACTTGTGTGAATCGGCACCATGAAAGACCATATGCACAGACCGTGCAAAAAGCTTACCTTGGCCAGGCTTTACATACATATAAATGAAAGCGATACAATGAGGTAGCTTTAAACTGCCTGAATAATGACCTCTTACAACTGCAAAAATGACAGACGTATTGAAAGCACTAAAGTCCGTGGAGCAAATTTCGGAGGAAACACTCATATTATTAGATTGGCGTTAGACTTTGATGTGTCCAAATCATCATACGATGTAGCGCATTAGAAAATGTTTCGGAATCTAGTGCACATGCTAATCACGCGAGAAAACAGTATTATGCGCTAGCAAATATTAAGTCTATTTGTCTTCATACAATGTTTCACTGACAACGAGGTATCTGTACCGAAAGGCAATTAATTTCAGTTTTTCTCAGGAACCATGATTTTAATTTGGACAATAATTAACATTTCTGCCAACGTTATGAATTCTTACAACGACTTATAACTTTGCAGGAATGTTGGTCGTACTACAGGTTGTGTATGTTGCAACTAGCATCTAAGCAGGGAAAAAATATTTTCATGAATTCTGAATTTCTTTCAGACTGTACTCAACGGTAGCATTTTTCACCAGAGAATGAGCTCTGTGTTCTAAAGTGGGAATTACCTTCATCACCCGATGAGCCCTCTGAAGCACTGTGCGATGGGAACGCCGTTGCCAAATGGCGGCGTGATTAGACTGCTTGTAATTGGCGGCGCATGCGAAACAGCGATAGCTGCGCTAATACGGACACACGGCCGCTTGGGACACCCGTATCGAGGCTGCACAGACAACACAGTATTCTCTGCCGGCACTGAAATCCCCTTTCCTGCGACTCTATCGTTTCGTAATTTCATAATTTACCTGCCAAAGCTTAGAGCACTTAACCGATCGTACATGCGTTATAGGTCTGCTGCACAGCAGTAGCAAACGTAATAATAAATTACAAGCTTTCCTATATTCCCAGAACGTTCTCACAGCTACATAAAAGACAGGACAAGTAGTATTTCACATAGTTTTATCTCCACGTCATTGGAGCTTTTGCTCTGCGAAATGTTCGTAATGTTGATTCCAGCGCTATCTCAAACTTTTAAACAACACATACAATTGCCTATAAAAAAACGACATTTCCATCATACTACTTTAAATGTTCTCCAGTTACATTCAGTATCCATTTTGGACTGTGTGCCGTAATTCAGAACGAAAACACAGTTGCCTTTCGGCTAGTATATTAAGTAGTGACCTTTGACCCCATCGCGCGAGGCTGGCTTACGCAATCGTGGCTGCGCGCCAGCCGCACACTCGGCTGACAAACAGCGGACGCGAGCGCCTAGTGCGACTAGTGCTCGCGTCCGGGATAACGCGCGGCTGGCACTGTGAAATCGGCTAAGTCCGAATCAAGGTCACGCGCTCTGCGCGTATGAAAGCTAGCGAACAGGCCACAGCTTGCTCATTCGCGCTGCTGCTGCTGCACAGGCAACTGCATTGAACGCTGCCACGATGCCTTACAGAAGATACCGTCGACGTTCCCGTCAAACAGTCTACAAAACTATCGAGAACATTGAAATGACAACCTCTGCTGCTGACAAGAAGAGTAACAAGTTGAAGAATATTTCTGCCAGTGAACTCCTTGAAGGACCCTGTATGTTTCGTGGTTGCAGACTCAATTTTAGTATTGACGTGAATGATATATTTTCGCATGGCAATGGATGGCTAACAGTAGCTATCGTGAGAGGTGGATCTGGTGTTCCTGCAGTTGGTGGCCTGGAGAGTTTCGTCGATCGTGATGTCATCGCCTTTCGCACATATCACATTGGAGAAGTGGCTAATAAAGACTAGACATGGGTGAAGATTAATGTACTGCTGTGATACAGTTCTTGCAGTTTATAAACTCGACTGCAGCTTAAATAGAAGTGTAGTTGGTGGACATCCATGACAAACTTGCAGCAGCATGCAGTGGTGTTTCCAATTACTAACACGATTTCTAATGTCTTCTTACGGGGTTCCAAGTAAGTTACATTCCAGAGGCACTACCGGGGAAGACTTTTATTGTTGTAGTGGTCTTTAGTCAGGAGACAAGTTCGAAGCAGCTCGCCATGCTCGTCAGTCCTGTGCAAGCCCCTTCATATCAGCCTAATTACCGCAACCAACATCTATCTGAATCTGTTTTATTCGAGACTTTCTTCATCTGTAAGAAATTAACCTTCTACTCCCCTTCATCATCAACTCCCACCATCTCCACCAAGCAAACTTCCTTGCGTTAACAAACAGACAATTACGCAATGTCATTTTCGGTATTAGTAAACCGGTGAAGCTGTATTTAGTCCCTTATTATTGGATCACTACTGGTTTCGTTACACTAAAAGCCACTTCTTCAGTTGAACATATAAGTAAAACACTTAAAGATGTGGCTTTTAATGTCACGAAACCGGTAGCGGTCCAATAATAAAGGAGTAAAAATAGCTGAAGCGGTTAGCTAATACCCAAGATGACTACTGATAGCTGTGGTGTCGCCACCTACAAGGTTGTCTGCAGAAATCGTGGCGCCACAGGATGTTTCCTACCAACCTATTCTATCTTTTAACCTTTTTATCCCCAGTTCGGTTATGTACATCCTCATTTGTTATTCGATCTACCTATTAAAAACACTTCTAATTTTTTCATCTCTGAACAGCTGATTGTCCACGAATCACATCCATACAAGGCTGTTGTTGTTGTTGTGGTCTTCAGTCCTGAGACTGGTTTGATGCAGCTCTCCATGCTACTCTATCCTGTGCAAGCTTCTTCATCTCCCAGTACCTACTGCAACCTACATCCTTCTGAATCTGCTTAGTGTATTCATCTCTTGGTCTCCCTCTACGATTTTTACCCTCCACGCTGCCCTCCAATACTAAATTGGTGATCCCTTGATGCCTCAGAACATGTCCTACCAACCGATCCCTTCTTCTGGTCAAGTTGTGCCACAAACTTCTCTTCTCCCCAATCCTATTCAGTACCTCCTCATTAGTTATGTGATCTACCCACCTAATCTTCAGCATTCTTCTGTAGCACCACATTTCGAAAGCTTCTATTCTCTTCTTGTCCAAACTATTTACCGTCCATGTTTCACTTCCATACATGGCTACACTCCATACAAATACTTTCAGAAATGACTTCCTGACACTTAAATCTATACTCGATGTTAACAAATTTCTCTTCTTCAGAAACGCTTTCCTTGCCATTGCCAGTCTACATTTTATATCCTCTCTACTTCGACCATCATCAGTTATTTTGCTCTCCAAATAGCAAAACTCCTTTACTACTTTAAGTGTCTCATTTCCTAGTCTAATACCCTCAGCATCACCCGACTTAATTCGACTACATTCCATTATCCTCGTTTTGCTTTTGTTGATGTTCATCTTATATCCTCCCTTCAAGACACCATCCATTCCGTTCAACTGCTCTTCCAAGTCCTTTGCTGTCTCTGACAGAATTACAATGTCATCGGCGAACCTCAAAGTTTTTATTTCTTCTCCATGGATTTTAATACCTACTCCGAATTTTTCTTTTGTTTCCTTTACTGCTTGCTCAATATACAGATTGAATAACATCGGGGAGAGGCTACAACCCTGTCTTACTCCCTTCCCAACCACTGCTTCCCTTTCATGTCCCTCGACTCTTATAACTGCCATATGGTTTCTGTACAAATTGTAAATAGCCTTTCGCTCCCTGTATTTACCCCTGACACCTTTAGAATTTGAAAGAGAGTATTCCAGTCAACATTGTCAAAAGCTTTCTCTAAGTCTACAAATGCTAGAAACGTAGGTTTGCCTTTCCTTAACCTTTCTTATAAGATAAGTCGTAAGGTCAGTATTGCCTCACGTGTTCCAACATTTCTACGGAATCCAAACTGATCTTCCCCGAGGTCGGCTTCTACTAGTTTTTCCATTCGTCTGTAAAGAATTCGTGTTAGTATTTTGCAGCTGTGGCTTATTAAACTGATTGTTCGGTAATTCTCACATCTGTCAACACCTGCTTTCTTTGGGATTGGAATTATTATATTCTTCTTGAAGTCTGAGGGTATTTCGCCTGTTTCATACATCTTGCTCACCAGATGGTAGAGTTTTGTCAGGAATGGCTCTCCCAAGGCCGTCACTAGTTCCAATGGAATGTTGTCTACTCCGGGGGCCTTGTTTCGACTCAGGTCTTTCAGTGCTCTGTCAAACTCTTCACGCAGTATCGTATTTCCCATTTCATCTTCATCTACATCCTGTTCCATTTCCATAATATTGTCCTCAAGTACATCGCCCTTGTATAGACCCTCTATATACTCCTTCCACCTTTCTGCTTTCCCTTCTTTGCTTAGGATTGGGTTTCCATCTGAGCTCTTGATGTTCATACAAGTGGTTCTCTTTTCTCCAAAGGTCTCTTTAATTTTCCTGTAGGCAGTATCTATCTTACCCCTAGTGAGATAAGCCTCTACATCCTTACATTTGTCCTCTAGCCATCCCTGCTTAGCCATTTTGCACTTCCTGTCGATCTCATTTTTGAGACGTTTGTATTCCTTTTTGCCTGCTTCATTTACTGCATTTTTATATTTTCTTCTTTCATCAATTAAATTCAATATTTCTTTTGTTACCCAAGGATTTCTACTAGCCCTCGTCTTTTTACCTAATTGATCCTCTGCTGCCTGCACTACTTCATCCCTCAAAGCTACCCATTCTTCTTCTACTGTATTTCTTTCCCCCATTCCTGTCAATTGTTCCCTTATGCTCTCCCTGAAACTCTGTACAACCTCTGGTTCTTTCAGTTTATCCAGGTCCCATCTCCTTAAATTCCCACCTTTTTGCAGTTTCTTCAGTTTTAATCTACAGGTCATAACCAATAGATTGTGGTCAGAGTCCACATCTGCCCCTGGAAATGTCTTACAATTTAAAACCTGGTTCCTAAATCTCTGTCTTACCATTATATAATCTATCTGATACCTGTTAGTATCTCCAGGGTTCTTCCATGTATACAACCTTCTATCATGATTCTTAAACCAAGTGTTAGCTATGATTAAGTTGTGCTCTGTGCAAAATTCTACCAGGCGGCTTCCTCTTTCATTTCTTAGCCCCAATCCATATTCTCCTACTACGTTTCCTTCTCTCCCTTTTCCTACACTCGAATTCCAGTCACCCATGACTATTAAATTTTCGTCTCCCTTCACTATCTGAATGATTTCTTTTATTTCATCATACATTTCTTCAATTTCTTCGTCATCTGCAGAGCTAGTTGGCATATAAACTTGTACTACTGTAGTAGGTGTGGGCTTCGTATCTATCTTGGCCACAATAATGCGTTCAGTAAGCTGTTTGTAGTAGCTTACCCGCGTTCCTATTTTCCTATTCATTATTAAACCTACTCCTGCATTACCCCTATTTGACTTTGTGTTTATAACCCTGTAGTCACCTGACCAGAAGTTTTGTTCCTGCTGCCACCGAACTTCACTAATTCCCACTATATCTAACTTTAACCTATCCATTTCCCTTTTCAAATTTTCTAACCTACCTGCCCGATTAAGGGACCTGACATTCCACGCTCCGATCCGTAGAACGCCAGTTTTCTTTCTCCTGATAACGACATCCTCTTGCGTAGTCCCCGCCCGGAGATCCGAATGGGGGACTGTTTTACCTCCGGAATATTTTACCCAAGAGGACGCCATCATCATTTAATCATACAGTAAAGCTGCATGCCCTCGGGAAAAATTACGGCCGTAGTTTCCCCTTGCTTTCAGCCGTTCGCAGTACCAGCACAGCAAGGCCGTTTTGGTTATTGTTACAAGGCCAGATCAGTCAATCATCCAGACTGTTGCTCTTGCAACTACTGAAAAGGCTGCTGCCCCTCTTCAGGAACCACACGTTTGTCTGGCCTCTCAACAGATACCCCTCCGTTGTGGCTGTACCTACGGTACGGCTATCTGTATCGCTGAGGCACGCAAGCCTCCCCACCAACGGCAAGATCCTTGGTTCATGGGGGGGCATACAAGGCTACACTCTAGGTATTTACCTTCAGAAAAGACTTCCTGAAGCTTATATTGCTATTAGATGTTAACAAACTCTTATTTTCAAGAAATACATTTTGCTGCCTATCGTTTTACAATACAGTCTCTCTACATCAGTAATTTTGCTTCCGAAATACCAAAACACAAGACATCCATTCTGTTCAGCTGCTGTTCCTAGTCTTTACTGTTTCTGACAGAATTGTGGCGTCACTGGCAAATCTTAAAGCCCTCTTTAACCCCTTTCCAAACTTTCCTTCATAGCTCGCACAATGTGAACATTGAATAACATCGGGCACAGGCTACATATGTCTCACTCCCTTCTCAACACGGTTTCCCATTCATGTTCTCCGACTTTAGTTCTGGTTCATGTACACATTGTAAATAACCTTTCGCTTAAAATATCTTAATCGTTCTACCTTCAAAATTTCAAGGTATGTATTGCTGTCAGCATTGTCAAAAAGTCTTTCTTAGTTTACAGATGCTATAAACTGAGATTTACCTTTCTTCAACCTATTTCTAGTATGAGTTATAGGGTCAGCATTGCCTCACGTGTTTACAAATTTCTCAAATGTTCAAATGTGTGTGAATTCCTTTGGGACCAAACTGCTGAGGTCATCGGTCCCTAGACTTTACACACCACTTAAACTAACTTACGCTAAAGACAACACACACACCCATGCCCGAGAGAGGATTCGAACCTCCGGCGGGAGTGACTGCCCGATTCGTGACATGGCGCCTCTAACCGTGCGGCCACTCCGCGCGGCCTACACATTTCTCCGGAACACATTCGTCTTGTCCTTCCTTCCCTTGTTACAGTTCAGCATTGCCTTATGCACTCTCTGCCACTCTCAGTAACCCTTGGTTCGTTCAGATTATCCAGGTTCTTTCTCCTTAATTTCCATACTTTTTGCAGTTTTCTCCACTCTACTCTGCAGTCCAAACAAATAAATCATCGTCAGTCACCACATCTTGCCCTAGAAATGTCCTACAGCTTAAAATCTATTGTGACAGGTTGTCGGAAATGATTCGGTTCGAAACAAGTGATAAATAATATTATTATTGAGGCATAAACTGTAATAATTGCAATAACCCCTATCAACTACACCACATAAAATGTTCTCTAAATCTCTGTGTTAACACTGTATAATAAGCAAACTTCCGGTGTCCTCATATCGCATCCAAACTTGCAAAGTGAACTAGGTGTCGCAGTATTTAGCATTCTCTCGAATTAGAGAGGACGACGGTTCAGATGCGTGTCCGACCATCCATGATTTCCCTAAATCCTTCCACGCAAATTCCGGTATAGTTCCTTGCAAAGGTCATGGTCGACTTCCTTCCACATCCTTAGACAATCAATGTGAAGTTTTGCTCCATCTCTGATAACGTCATTTTCTACTGGAGCTTAAATCCTGTCTTCATTCTTTTCTTCATTCTGCGTACAAAACCTTCTTTCATGGTTGATGACGAAGTATTAGCGATAATTAAATTAAGCTCTGTGCAAAATTCTACCAAGCGGCTTACTCTTTCATTTCTTTCTCCAAGTCGAAGTGCTCCTGTTATTTCCCCTCCTCTGTCTTTTAGCGCTATCGAATTGAAGCATCCAACACGATTAAAGTTTGACTCCCTTAACTGTGTGATTAATTTGCTTTACGTCATTATTCACTCTTTCAGTCTCTTCATCATCTGTGCCGTCAGTTTACGTATAAAGTTGTGTTATTGTGGTGCCTATCTTGGCTACGGTAACGCAACCACTATGCTATTCATAGTAGCCTACCCGCGTTCCTATTTCCTTATTGATTATGAAGCCTACTTTTACACCCCCCCCCCCCCCCCGTGTTCGATTGTTAAACTTGTCCTGACCTGACCTGAAGTCTTGTTCTCCCTACCACCGCAGTTCACTAGGTCCAATTAAATGTAACTTCAGATTGTCCAGTTCCTTACTGAAATTCTCTAACCAAACGACGCGATCAAGGTTTCTAACCACACTCCGACCCGTAGGGTACCAATTTTACCATTTTTGCTTTGCTGGAGATCAGCAGGATTGGGGTTTATGTTACCCCCCACAATAGTTTACCAGAGAACCATACAATAAATTCGCTTAACTTTGGGGAAAAATAACGGTCGAAGGTTTTCCTTCCTTTAAGCCTTTCAGAGTACCAGCACGGCAAAGCGGTGTTGACCTTGTTTACAACGCCAGGTAAGTCAATCATCTAGACTGTTGCCCATCCAATACTGAAAACTCTGGTTCCTGCCTTTCTTCAGGAACCACGGGTTAGTCTAGAGTCTCAGCAGATACTCTTGTTTGGTTCAGCTACGATGCAGCTATCTCACTATCTGTAGAACTGAGGCACACAAATCACCCCACCTGGTCGTGATTCATGATTAAGGGGTAAATGAAATCTAATTATGAAACCTTATGCTGAAATTTTGCGTGAGCACAGCGAATAACATAGGGCGGAGTATCTAAGGCAAACCAATTAGCTGTATCGAAACTGATTAAATACGGGGTACAGCTTTAGCTTTTAAGAGAAGTATACGCCCAATGGGCTACCGATTTTGTTCATTCCTCGCATGGTTGTAGATACAACAAATGCAGCTCCATTACGACGTCCTCAAGCGATTTGAAGGAATCGAGGTTCAAAGTTGAACAATCCTGCAGGACATAATACGAGAGAGGTAGGTTGCGAGCTGCATTGTTAGGACAACGGCGTAAGTCGGTCGACTACTAGCCTTACCTGACTGATTCCGAGTCATGTCATGTTTCTCCAATAGTCCACAAAAGATTTGTATCGCTACAACGAATCATGTTTCTTCAAAGAGCAACAATAGTAATAACGGAAATCATTGTGGGTCATTCGTGGTGACTTATAATGGAAGTATAATAAGCGATCATGATAAAATTAGCATTTATTTATCGACACTTTGAAACGCCTATCGTAAAAACCGTGCACGTTATCCAATGTAGGTGTGGCTTCATAACGAAACGTGCATGAATGTATCAAGAAGTAAAAGACTCATTGCATCGTGATTATACCACAACGATAACATGATTATTAATGTTGCTTTCCGAAGTTCCTTAAATTGTTGTGACACGTGTCTGGTGGAGAAATATAGAAATGACGCGACGTGATTGCTATAAAAACAGACTGTGACGATGCTCCCTCAGCTGACAGAGCTAGTGCGACTGTGTGACTGCTGTCACATATGACATTCAGCACTCCGGTAAAATTATGAACGTCGATTTCTCGAAAACTCATGGGAAGCGAATCGTACTAGGGCAGTATTTTTTAAATCTAGTTGTAAGTTTGTACTGCAACCATCCGAAATATAAGCAGAATCCAACAGGCACCGAATGTATACTTCCCTTGTAACTTAGAGCGGACAATGCGTCTTACTGTATGTTGTAGATAGCTAACATTTAATGTTTACAGCTTCCAAAGTATCACGCAGACTTTATTTTACATATGAGCTACATTCTTCCTTTCTGTGGAATTAGAAAAAGGCCTCCAAGAGTACTGCAACGACATATAATATGTGATAGGTGATCAAATAATAACAAGATAACAGAGCCACAAACTACTGTCAAGTCAGCAGGAGAAGAGGCTTACAAATGTCTACCTTACTGATCCAATACAAGCAAAACAGTGTGGCAGTGGTGAGGAAAAGTTCATTCTACACCACTTTTAATTTGTTCCAGATGGCGGCTCTCCTTAGATGTCTCCCCCACCTCCTCTTTTCAGGTGGTGGATGCGGAAATGTCGCATTGTTGATGTCTCCACCCACTTCATAGCCGTCCCCACACTTCATATCCCCTCCTCCGATTACCCCCTACCCAATCCTACTTTTCTACACCTCCCCCACTTGTCAATTGGTGGGAAAACGCGCAATCAGTGCCGAGTTGCTGTAGAGGAAGGATGTAATGTACTGTCTTGGGAATTGTGTTCATTAATTTATATGTGTATTCTTCTGCCTGAAGATTTCTCTAAATTTTAGCATAGAAACCGAAATGACAGTTACCCTACAGTCCTGCTGCTTAACATTCACAAAAGCACCACTGCATAACACTAGTGGAAAAAGGCTGGAGAAGAAGGAACTGTGTATAGATTTGTTGGGAATTGTGTTCAACTAACGAGATGTTGGTGTTATTCACAGAAGAGTTCAATGAGTGTATTCCTTGTAAGCAAACAGCCGACAACTGCATCCATAATCTCCTAGATGAGGAATGGAAGCAGGTGATAATGGATGAGCGTAGGGAGAATACTTGTCAGGAAATAATTGTGACGCAGCAGGATGGACTGAGCATTCATTTCGAAACTCATACAGAGCTGGAGCTGTTCCATGGTTTCTAGCTATTGAGATCACGGGTTAGTCTAAAGAGCAGGCAACAATTTCGTCCAATTCTACCACCCATGACTGAAGAACCAGAGGTGCTCGCCTTGGTATATGGGGCTCCACTGAGGATGCTTGAAACGCTTTTTGTTCACCTTTCCGCGTGCGTGTGTGTATGTGTTCATCTTGCTATGTGTTCTAGCCTACAATACACCCCCAAATTAGGGGGGGGGGGGACCTGTTCTACAGCCACTGCCGGAAGAACTGCGTCCTACCGATCTAGAACTATATAGTTGCTGGAGGACCTTGTACAGGGATAAACGGTAACAAGGGATAGGATTACGAACTATCACTGAAGAGTAGGAAGAATTGCTCCTACCGATCTGTAAGTGTATAGCTGCAGAGGAACTTGTACACAGATACATGGCAGAAGCAGACAGGGCAACAAACTGTCCCAATACACACTACCACAACTGACAGAAAATACTTCACTACTCTATTTACATACCGAATACCACCACTCTTAAACAATGGATCATAACGTAACAAATACACACAGAATTGAGAAAGATCGTTGTAATCACACAAGTACTGCAGAAACTGATCCCAGTAGATCTCACCAGGAGAGAGTGGCAGCAGCAAAGAACCAGTTTTAACTCCACTCATACCATCCCTCTTCCTTCCATCTCCTCCACTCAGGCAGGGATACTGATTTTCCAGGCCTGTTCTAAACTGATGCGGATGGTACACAAAGAGATTTCTCTGCTGACAGTCTGAAGCAACTAGTCACAGGTGGACAAAAGACTCAATAATAGGATGCTTGCTGCAATCCATTAAATTTATTTCTTGGACACACTGGCCTCATGGAATAATAGCAAAATACCTGACTATCTATCACAGACGAAGAACTTAACAGTAAACAACGGCGTGCTTTCCAACGTTCTGGATGTGCCTGCACTGTCTGCATGTGGTCTTCAGCTAATGAGTCTGATACAGGAAAAACACTGAACTAACACATCACACGTACATGACAGACAAACGGATCTCTATACTAGTTTACTTTGCTGGACTGTGGGACAACGGCTGGCATGTATTTCTTGATGCGATAATTTACCAACAGCCGTATGTATTGTAGAATTTTTTTTTTGAACTTCTTATATGCTACCAGTTTCGGCATTACATTGATGCCATATTCAGGCGCCTGTACAATGAGTAGAACAAATGTACTATTATAAAAATATAAAACATACGTTAACAATTGACTGTTATCATGTTAACTATGTAAGTGGCTCAAAAGGACATATTTTAAATCATTAAAACTGTATGTAACATTAGGGTAAATATGCTTCTGCCTCTGTCATGCTGTTGTTAATAGTTTTCACTTTTTTACTCGAATAGGCCTATAGTATAATAGTTGAACATATGTATACGCTATTATTCATAAATCCGTACCATGCAGTTGTAATAGGCCATGCATCACAATCATCAAATGTACTGCATACAACCACATGTCCAGTGGAAGAATATTTTTTTTAAATAATTAACTAATATAAATAAATAATAAAATACGTTAAAATGTGAATAACCATCTCAGAATACATAAGTTACTTACGTGTAGCGTAAGTCACATTATGTGTGGTACGATAAACAGCTGCCGCAATATTAACGATAAGAAGCATAAAAAGTTTGTCTTACAACCCAATTGCACTCACGAATTAAACCAATGCAATCGTACTATCAAAATTATCAGACACTTGGTCCCGTAGGCACTACATTAGAACCCCTGCTTTAGACCACCTCGCAGTGTGCTGAGTGGATTAATGCAACTACAGTAGCTGCCTCATATGGTCATAGAGACAAAGAAAATTCTCAATCTCTGTATATCAAAAAATGCCTATCTACCTACATTTAAGTCCTGTACAACTATGTAGGATTATACCAAGAGGAATCGAACGAATGAAAAGGAAAAGAAGAAAAGGAAAAATATAGGAGGCCGCCTATAAGTCCGAATATAAACCTCAAAATGAAAGGTATACCATCCCTATGACTAAGGCTACCACCTATAACCATGTCAGACAATTCTCAAGGTCGCATTAAGGCCAGGTGTAGTAACGTGTAAGATAACTATCAGGATCTTAAGTACATCATCCAGTGTCATCATATTCTGTCTAAGTACCTTATGGAGTTGGGAACTGTCTGCATGGGTCTAAATGTCGCGGTACCTAAAACCTGGTCAGAATGTTTGACTAGCTAAAATCAAACAGTAACGAATTTATACCCATCAGCTAAGTGTGAAGGAAATGCAATGTTACATCAAGTATAAAAATTGGATAAGTGGCAATTCAAGAGTGCAACGACAGGTGAATAGTACAGTAATCCAACGGCTATAGAAAATGATGTTGAACACATTTGCACAGGAGAGGAAAAATGTAGTATTGACCCATATGTGCCTTACATTGGCAAATATCAAAATAGCATCTAAGTATAGTACGCCGAATTCCAAAGTGTTATACTAGAGTCCTCATGATCTTCAGTATTCAAGTATTATAAGTATCTCATCTGAAGATGTATGGCAACATTGACCTAACATTATCTATGAGAGTATAAGCAATTTGGCTGGTACACCACTCATGACCTGAACCAACAAGTTAAAATATAAGTTACTGCCTATTTATGCATACCGATATCATTAAATATTAACCGTGTGACACCTATAACGCTGTGTCTGTAAACTGTATCATCCATCCTAAGTACCAGCTAACTGCATACTCACTGTGGTAAACGCCCCCTTATAACTTCATTGTAGTAATGTTATATGAACAACTAACAGGAAAATCTTATCAGAAGTAAGTCTTAAACACGATCTCCAACGTTACCATATAGGTGTAAAGACTCACTGGCCTCAAATGTATGAGAGGCCAAGAAATTCGGTGGGGACACTGTGGTTCGATTAAGTAGAAATAATACAGATCTGATGCGAACCAAGCACAAACACTTAACATATACGAGTCAAAACTGAAAATATAAAACATGTGAACTTCAGATAACAACCCCCTAACTTAGGCGTCGAGGGCTACCTACACCTTAGTCTAGACCAATAAATGTTGTCCATTCTGTCACTTATATCTACATCAGGCATTGCTGTGCTATTGAAAGTTAATACACACATCTACTACGATTCATATAGGAAGAGGCTGACAGATGAAATGCTAATATTGCGTAGCCCTGCTGCCCAATAAGCCAGAGAGATGTCGGAAGTAATTGGACACAGTAAACGTTATGAAAAAACTGTATGAAGAATCACTGCCTAAACATTTTTTTGTATCGGGTGAGATATTTATACACTAGAACGTAACTCTCACGCTATCTACAACATTTCGAGCACCTTCACTAATACATTACTACAATATTATGATGTATAATGAAAAAGGATCGTAATTTGGGTGGTGTAGAGTAAAATATATCACTTACCACACGTCACAGTCGTAAAATCACTATACACGGAAGGAGCCATATAACTGGATCCGTGAATCAATCTAAAATACAAAACAGTGTGGTAAATGATAGAGTTTGAAGAAGACATCAACATACTACGTTTTATGCTCGACATACGGCTATGCAACAGCTCTTGGTGGCCAGGCGATACATACTGGGGCGGTTTGCAAACATCTATGTGTGGTCAAAGATGAAACCACAGAGTTAAAGGTTATAGGAAGCGTTGCTGCTAAGAATCGATAATAATATAGTCGTTTCTAGTGGAACTCTAGTGAGGACGACACATTACAAATCACGCTATGAGAAGGCTAACGTGTCCAGGGGCTATTAATGTCCTTTATATCAGAGTAGTAGCCGACCGCGATGGCCGAGCGGTTATAGGCGCTTCAGTTATTAAATATTCGTAATTTTACCAATTTTATGTCCTTTTTCTACATTTTGCTGTATGCATATGCTCATACTGCTTACATAACGACATGTAGCTCGATTTTATATGGGTAATATTCGTCAAACTAATAATAATATTCGTTACTAAAGATGCATCCTAGAGACAGGGGAGATATCATGCCAGGTCGAGTATCGCCCATTTAATCTTTTCTTTCTGTTGTTATCTCAGGCTGTATCAGTTTTGTGGTGTAATCTGCATTCGACTTGCATGCAATTACATCTTCTGCGTGTGACTTACATCGCTATCTACCTGCGAATACTAATAGAAAACCCTCCCATACCACAGTTGGCAAACTATTTCAAATTCATGTGTGATGAATCATGTCCCAAAACCGATAGAAAAGAACATTCCGCCACCCCCTTCCAGACGAGCGAGGATGCATGTGAAGCACACCAATCTGCTAGAACGTCTTGGACAAAGATCTTTGGTTTCATAACTGCAGTGACACCTTGTATACAACAGTGTGCTCTGAGTGTGAATTAGAGAACTATATACCTGCTATTGTTAACAGCAAACCTCACCACACCACAGTCAGCAGAGGACTTCCAATCCATGTATCCACCAAACTGATGGAAAACCTATTTCAGTGTCCTCCTCAAGATGAATGAAGGTGCATGCGAAGTACTCCATTCCCCTGCCATAGCTTGGATGTAAATTGAATACTATCGCCATTGAATTCCACAAGCAAATATATCAAAAACCACATGGCTTTAACATTAGCTCATGTTTAAGTGCGGAACCATGCGAGCTTAGGAGTGTGTGTCTGTATCCTATGGTCATTTCTCTGATTCCAATACGTTCTTGGTATGGACTCTGTGCCATTAGAACAATACTCCCAAAGTGATAGCACAGGTCAATTACATATCATGGTTCAAACTGCTTGTGTTTGGAGCTCCATCATGCATAAACCATATTTTCTTCTGCTTCTTAACCGTCTGTTATATCACCACAACATTCTGAAACTGTATCTGCTATAATCCAACAAGGAGTTCCAGCCTCCTCAGCAAGCATGCATCTAAAGAGAGCATGTGTTCTGTGATGGGAAACATGCAAAAGACCAACATGGAACAGTCTTCGTAGAACGGCAGTTACAGTATTGGAATGAGAACACTGATCTATAACGCTAATGCCTCTCGGTTTAGCAAGTTTGGAACACATCTTATGCTCTTTGTGACAGGAAAATATCGGAGAATGTGGTTATGTGGAACTTAACTCTACTGTTTCTTCCCGCGACATGTGTAGTGGGTACAGTTCTCTCCTGTTTCTGGTCAGCTACAAATGAAATCGCATACTATGATGTACAAGAGGGGGCGGGGGGTTGGTTAAAAACAGAGTAACAGTTACAAAAGGTATCCATCTGGAATTTGGGTCAGGATCCTTAGCCGATACGTTCAGCAAAGGGGTAGCTCATTTCGAAATAGAAGACAGAGTGCTCCTGTGGATATGATTCATTTGCTACGATGGCAATTATCAAAGATGTTGGTCAGATGTCTCACCTCGACTTCGTCCTATGGATCCAAGAGTACTTTGTGACTTCTATCCACATAAGGAGAGGTAACCAGCTATAATAAAATCTCAGCGAATTCAGCAAAGGAATGTAGTTTTTGCTACTGATCTTCGCTGCTGAGGCTATTTCCCACACTACGAAACAGTGTTAGTGTAATGTGAAGTAAAAGGGATCACTGTGTGTCCACAGGTATATAGCACTCGCAAGTTAAGGATGCGATAGGCTAGTGATGATACAGAAACTGAGAACTGCGATACAATGTCATTGGCTGATGGTATTCCGATATCTACGAAATGAGACGTCTTGTTGACATTACATGTCGTCAAGTGCAGTGGTTTGGAACTCGAGTAACTGGGTAACATGCGGTTAAATTACGGACAACCTGGTGAAATTGCTAAAATTTATGGAAAATACGTAAAGCGAAGGAAAACACTACAAAAGTGATTATTATTGAGCTCCCACTTTGGCAGTTGGCTAATCCTTCATCGGAAACAGTATTGTACACTTTCATAGCTGTACTCATTTGGATGTTATGAAATGACGAGGATGGAGGGGATGTGAACTGTAGTTTGCTGTTGGATGTAGCATGTGAATAGATGGTTCCAAAGCTGCTGTTCGGTATTGATGTTTGTGCATGTGAAATATATGTAATAAACACATGCATTGCATGCATGATTTCCTGAGACACTAATTTTGAATGCTAAGAGGGTAGGGGAGCGCTCGGGCTACGGGAGCCGCTTGAAGCAACGGGCGGAAACGGGATTGGCGGCGACGATGTATGAATAGTGATCCCCCTCAATGACCTAAACGGCACCTCTCTTTCAAGTGCAGCCCCTACAACTGGCTCTTCCCAAAGCGAGACATACCTGAGGGCCGTAACATGCAGTTCGCCGTTCTTCTCTCGAAGAGTTGTCGTTGAAGTATTTCGCTATTGTTCCAGTGGTTGCCAATTCCTAGAAACACGTTTGATTTCTGCGGTTTTGACACAGTATATCATTGTGAAACCAACACAAATAAAAGCAGAGCACCTGCAGTGGGTGGACCTCTGTGTATCATCAGCGACTGGTTAGAACAGGCCTGCGAAACCAGTATCCTTACCTAAAGGGCGAGGAGAGGAACGGAGCAAGCATAAGTATTTCGCCCGTAAAGTGAGTTTACCCATATTTAGCTGGAGATTTAATTGATTTTGGCACTAAAACCACTGTTTCACCTACCACAGTTTTCGTTTAAAAAGCGGAAGACTACATTCTTTTCACAGTGTGAGGTGAGGTCTATTGGTGCAATATTTGTTGTAGCTAGCTTAAGAATCATACTGGAGAATACATGATGGTAATACTTCAAGCAGATCACGAATTTAACTGTTCATTGAGTCAGTTTTTTTTTAAAATAATTTAGCTGATATTACAGTAGCTGAGCTGTTAAGAATGGCAACACTTTAGGCATACACATAGTATATTACTCCAAAAGCAGTTAGTGACCCGTGTCAAATTCCTCCACCGTCGATTCCTCTGCTGTCTCTACAGCAGGAATCTCATCCTTACACAGTTCACAAGACTATGTACACAAGGCTGTTATTTATTACAGTGGAGCGCCTGAAACCTCTACCAGACAGTCTTTTTACAGCTCACTTGATGAAGTAAAATAAATGCGATCTATGATGGGTTATAACAACACACAGCGGTAGAGGGCGCTGCACTCTACCTACCAGGGAGCAGAGGGGCTCATCAGTGCACAGTGAGCTGACTAGTGTACAGATCCGTGTGTTTCTGATTTACTTGGGACACGCAATTTCATTGTTTTTCCTACGTAATACCGATTAGCCAGTCCCAACCTTCAGACAGCGCCGGCACATTCAGAATATTTGAAAGCATAACGCTGATGACTGTTCAGTTTTTCATCCACGACGGATAGTAGGGTATTTCGCTATTGTTCCAGTGGAGCCAATCTCTCTGAGAAATATATTAATGGCTTGCACAAGGCACCTGTGACTGACTTCCATCTACCAGAAACGGTACACCACTGACAGTAAATCTCTTTGTGTACCACCAGTGAAAGGTTAGAGTAGGCCGGGAAACGCAGTATCCCTACCTGTGGCGTGGGTGAGAGAGGGAGGAGGGAAGGTAGAAAGGGAGTTAACACTCGTTCTAAGCTGCTTAGTCTGTTTCTACACATAAAGGTGAACATACGTGCAGCTCCCACCACTTCCTCCTAGCAAAACCTTCTGGGGTCGGTTTTAGTGGTAGCTGTATTAGTACAGTGATTTTTGTCAATCCCCAACATATTTTTTGCATTATGGTCCATTGTTTAAGAGTGGTGGTTTTTTTCATGACAATTTCGATGCGTAATTAGTGCAGTGAAGCATTTTCTGTCAGCTGTGGTAGAGTATATTGGTCTTCCTACACTTCATTGATAGTCTGCTGTCGCCAGTCGCTGTGGCCGAGCGGTTCTAGGCGCTTCAGTGTGGAACCGCGCGACCACTACGGTCGCAGGTTCGAATCCTGCCTCGGGCATGGATGTGTGTGATGTCCTTAGGTTAGTTAGGTTTACGTAGTTCTAAGTTCTAGGGGACTGATGACCTCAGATGTTAAGTCCCATAGTGCTCAGAGCCATTTGAACCATTCGTCTGCTGTCCTCTCCACTTTTACCATATATCTATGTATATGTTCCTCAGCAGCAAGGAGGAAATTCTTCTGGCAGTGGCTGTAGGAGAGTTCTCCACTGATTTCTGGTCGTATTGTGGAGCAGGACACACAGCAAGGGAACATATACATACCTGCGATCGGAAAGGGGATAAAAACACATTTCAGGTGTTCTTGGTGGAACCCCACGTACCAAGGCCATTACCTCCGATTCATTCTCTCTGTGATTCGTAGAAGTGGACGTAGTTATCTCATGTGCTGTCAATTTACCGACCACTAAGAAAGAAAAAAGTTTGAAAGAAAGAAAGAAACTTGAACAGCTACAGCACAGGCAGTAGTCTCTATAAGTTGCGAAATGCTTCATCAGACCATCCTGCAATATCATCATTACATGCTTAAACCTGAAACTTCCTGGCAGATTAAAACTGTGTGCAAGACTAAGACTCCAACATGGAACTTTTGCCTTCCAGGCAAGTGCTCTACCACCTGAGCTACCCAAGCACTAGTCACAACCCCTCCTCACTGGTTTAATTCTGCCAGTACTTCGTCTCCTACCTTTCGGACTTCACAGAAACTCTCCTGCAGACCTTGAAAAACTGGAAAGTTCTGCAAGGTCTGCAGGAGAGATTCTGTGAAGTCTGGAAGGTAGGAGACCAGGTACTGGCAGAGTTTATGCATTGAGGAGGGGTCATGAGTCGTGCTTGGGTAGCTCAGGCAGCAGAGCGCCTACATGCCAAAGGCAACGCTCCGGAGTTGGAGTCTCGGTCTTGCACAGTTTTAATGTTGCACGAAGTTTCATATCAGCGCACATTTCGCTGCAGAGCGAAAATTTCATTCTGCAAACTATTCACCCTGTGTTCATCTATTACCACCTCCTACTTTTCCTTGTCTACGAGGCTATGGATGCAGTCCTCAGCTGTAAGCTTACAGAAACTACATTTCCTATACTCCTCCCTGTCCAACACCAATGTCTTGTGAATTGAACACACTTCCCACCAAGAATAAAGACAGTAAATCTCTCTCCAGCCCTTTTCCAGAGAGTTTTAACCAGTTGTGTTTATTTGAATTTCAAGCAGCGGGACTGTAGGGTAACTGTGAATTTGATTTGAAAGTGGCCAGCACCAGCCGAAATTGTTAACATACTTTTCCAACATTCTGTGATTGAGACTGATCAAACCTACTTTTATAAACACTAATTCTTTATTATTATGTCAAAGGTTTCGAGGAATGGTGCAGATCTCTCACCGAAAATAGAGAAAAATTACAGGGGTGACATGAAGGGAACTCCAAATACTTGACGTTTGTGTTATGTACGTTCACCAGATAGAAAATCACTCCTCCATAAATCGTTATAAGTATGATTTAAATTCGTGTATTTCCGCTCTTGGAGTTGATAACAGCCTTGATTCGGTTAGGAAATGACTTCACAAGCTTGTGGAGGTACTAGGCATCCAAGGTGGGTACTCGCTGAGGATTTTCCCGTTCAATTCCACCACACTGTTGGGATGCTGGCGTCTGCGTTTTACCCACTGTTCCAACATGTACCACAGATTCAAGTTCAAGTTCAAGTTCAGGCTCAAGTCACGTAATTTAGCAGGTCAGTCCAGATGGAATAAACTGGGAGAATATTCAGGAAACAAGTCTCACATTCTTCCATCCCATTAACTTCGCTGTTGTCGACTTTATGTGCCTGTGTCAGCAATAGCCTCTTGCGAGGTACCGACTCAAATATTCTTGCATGCAGTTCCCGTCTCAATGTTCTCCCCCTAACATGCTACGATGGTAGTTCATTCACTGCCTGCAGCAATTACTGTCGTGTTTGGAAGAGATTTTGATTTGCAAGCCGTGAAATGCGTCCGCAGTTTCTCCCATTGAGGACTTTTTCCGACCAAACTTCAGACATGTCTGTCGGCACGTGTGTTATACAACAGCTTATAGACACATTGAACAGTGCACCACGACATACCAACGACTCCAGCAATTTCACACGTTATATGGCCATGGACACATCCTGACATTTACCTACACCCTCTTGAAACATAAATGCCTTACTTATCTCTACTGCATTATGCTCACAAAGAGGCTGTGTGTGTGTGGTTGAGCACGTGATTCGATAGCTGCACCATCTGTAAGGGCACTCTGCGTGACTAATTTTTTGTCCGGTGAGCATACAATCTCTGCTATATTTTCCTCTTCGCTTTGTACAGAATGTAATGGGATAATCTGTAACGGTGAAAAATTGGCTGGCAGCGTAAACTGTTTATTACAGGCAAAGACTGAGCTGTTGTATTCTGAAACCAAGTGACTAAAGTGGTAGGTCATGTCTAGCAGTCGCTTATCTAGAGATTTCTTACTGCGGGGTGTGTACCACCTACTTTACGAGTTTCGTACGAAAGCTAATAGACAAAGGATAACACACAACTCACGTTCAGTAGAAATGGAACTGAATCCTTCGTTCTGTCAAACGATTTGGATTTTTCGTGGTTTCCCTAAATCACTCATCCCTAGGGAAATTACTGGACGAACGGACTACAGGACGAAAGACTTCTTCACTCAATGAAGTCCAGGAAGAATGGTTTACAAGTAGATGCACAATAGAAGATTCGATAAACGTGTTTTTAAAGGATGTGAAAAATGATTTCCATACATAAACTGCAAGCAGAACAATTTTGAAATTCCTTGGAGTGACCCCGCCATAGCTCTGTCTCAGCTATTTAATGAATACTGTGTGATAGATATTTTTGAGTTACTCCAGGTAAGGAAATTTGATCTCTGAGGAATGAACTACCAATGGGTTCTGTATTTGCATCTAATCTTTCCAGCTTATATACTACATATATTCCTTACGATGACCATAAAACTTTCGCTAACATCGTTAACATAG
This sequence comes from Schistocerca nitens, assembly GCF_023898315.1. Lineage (NCBI taxonomy): Eukaryota > Metazoa > Arthropoda > Insecta > Orthoptera > Acrididae > Schistocerca > Schistocerca nitens. Next base: position 96,737,397 of record NC_064615.1, on the reverse strand, counting down.
TCACTTGTATCCATGGAAAGTCATTAGAGAAACTGGTTTGAATGTTTTAAGTCAGAACGCATTCCCTTGTCAGACCACTAATTGATCGACCATAATTGGCCAAAGCTACAGCCAAGTTTGCACCACTTCCTGCAGACGTTTCGTGGTATCACATGGGGATTAACACCTGCAACAGATTCCTGCTCTGTAATAGGATTGGAGTAAGTCACGTGAGAGTATTGTGCTCCTGCGTGGCTAAATGACCACAAAACATACTGAACAACGTTTACATTTCTATTCATGCCTATATTCCATGTGCAACTTCTAGCTAACTAAGATTTTATCAGCAATAAATACTGCTGCAGAACTTTTTGAAGAAGAATTTTATGTAACCCAAAAATGGGATCAAATATGACTTAACCTTGAATTTTCAAGAATAGAAGCCGACCGATCCACCTACACTAAAACACCAGGCTTCGAGTACTTGAAGGGCTGCTCATTAAATCTGCGCAAATCGTAGAGTGTGCGAGGATATCATTTCAAATTGAAACATAAAAAAGTCCGACCCATCTTTCAGGAGCAGAGAGACGTATCAGCCACTGAAACATATCGTGAAAGAGTGGTTTATTTTATTAGATCTATTAGCAATGACTGGTGAAAGCCTGTGATTGTAAAACCAATGGGTTTGTTTATGAAATAACTTTCCGATACCAGTTACGATTATCACTTTTTTTTAATTTTGCGGAACACAATTCGAGAGATTATTCCCATTTTGAATTGCGTTTTCTGTGTACTCAGCCATTTATTCATGACACACAGAAGGAAGGCCAATGTAAATATACAGGCTGTGTTGAAGATACTTTTACAAACTTTAGGGACAGGTTCCTCACAGAAAAACAACAAAAAAGTCTAATACACTCCTGGAAATTGAAATAAGAACACCGTGAATTCATTGTCAAAGGAAGGGGAAACTTTATTGACACATTCCTGAGGTCAGATACATCACATGATCACAGTGACAGAACCACAGGCACATAGACACAGGCAACAGAGCATGCACAATGTCGGCACTAGTACAGTGTATATCCACCTTTCGCAGCAATGCAGGCTGCTATTCTCCCATGGAGACGATCGTAGAGATGCTGGATGTAGTCCTGTGGAACGGCTTGCCATGCCATTTCCACCTGGCGCCTCAGTTGGACCAGCGTTCGTGCTGGACGTGCAGACCGCGTGAGACGACGCTTCATCCAGTCCCAAACATGCTCAATGGGGGACAGATCCGGAGATCTTGCTGGCCAGGGTAGTTGACTTACACCTTCTAGAGCTCGTTGGGTGGCACGGGATACATGCGGACGTGCATTGTCCTGTTGGAACAGCAAGTTCCCTTGCCGGTCTAGGAATGGTAGAACGATGGGTTCGATGACGGTTTGGATGTACCGTGCACTATTCAGTGTCCCCTCGACGATCACCAGTGGTGTACGGCCAGTGTAGGAGATCGCTCCCCACACCATGATGCCGGGTGTTGGCCCTGTGTGCCTCGGTCGTATGCAGTCCTGATTGTGGCGCTCACCTGCACGGCGCCAAACACGCATACGACCATCATTGGCACCAAGGCAGAAGCGACTCTCATCGCTGAAGACGACACGTCTCCATTCGTCCCTCCATTCACGCCTGTCGCGACACCACTGGAGGCGGGCTGCACGATGTTGGGGCGTGAGCGGAAGACGGCCTAACGGTGTGCGGGACCGTAGCCCAGCTTCATGGAGACGGTTGCGAATGGTCCTCGCCGATACCCCAGGAGCAACAGTGTCCCTAATTTGCTGGGAAGTGGCGGTGCGGTCCCCTACGGCACTGCGTAGGATCCTACGGTCTTGGCGTGCATCCGTGCGTCGCTGCGGTCCGGTCCCAGGTCGACGGGCACGTGCACCTTCCGCCGACCACTGGCGACAACATCGATGTACTGTGGAGACCTCACGCCCCACGTGTTGAGCAATTCGGCGGTACGTCCACCCGGCCTCCCGCATGCCCACTATACGCCATCGCTCAAAGTCCGTCAACTGCACATACGGTTGACGTCCACGCTGTCGCGGCGTGCTACCAGTGTTAAAGACTGCGATGGAGCTCCGTATGCCACGGCAAACTGGCTGACACTGACGGCGGCGGTGCACAAATGCTGCGCAGCTAGCGCCATTCGACGGCCAACACCGCGGTTCCTGGTGTGTCCGCTGTGCCGTGCGTGTGATCATTGCTTGTACAGCCCTCTCGCAGTGTCCGGAGCAAGTATGGTGGGTCTGACACACCGGTGTCAATGTGTTCTTTTTTCCATTTCCAGGAGTGTAAATATGGCCTCTAAAATGCATCTGCGCTACTGCGAAAGACATCTCTTCCATCAGGGAAAGTTAGCTCTTGAGGTATGAATTGTAGAGCCCATGTTCACTGGACACTTTTTTCATTTCTTGGTCGATACTGCCTCCTGCAAGAAAAGAAAAAAACCAGTCAAGTATACATCTTGCCCAATAGAAGAGATGTCCTTCACAGTAGCGAAGATGGCTCCTAAGGTATGCCTTTTAGATCTCATATTTATTAGGCATTGTTGTTGTTTTGTTGTAAGGAACCCGTCCCCAAGGTTATAAAAGTATGATTGACGCAGCCTGAATATTTACAGTCATACTTTCTTCTGTGTGTACTTTCTTCTTTGTCGATACTGCCACCTATAGATGCACCTGTGGCCTAGAAGTCGCGTTTTTGATTACCAGTCATAACGTCATAGGTCCGGGGCTAGAAACTCGCCACCGTTCAGATTTTATTTTATAATCAGTATTGGTAGCAGAAGACTTCCAGCATAAGAAGTCACTCTCCTACGGCCAACAGATTTGTCATAGAGGGCGCAAGAGCGAACAGAGGTTCAGGGCACTCTCTCGTAATTGGGGTGGGAAACTGCCCCTGAAGGCGGAAGAATCAGCAATTAACTATAGCATGAGGATGCGGAAGACAGTGGGAACCACAGCATTAAAGACACATAACGTGTATTCAAAGGACGTGTGTCCAGTAACTTAAACAGTGTCATGATGGTCTGTACATTGGCAAAAGATTCCAGAGTAGTCCCCCATTCGGTTCTCCAGTAGTGGACTGCCAATGGGGAGGTAATCATGAGAAAAATGTTCGATAACCAACTAAATGATAACGTTCCACGAAGCGAGGTGTGGAATGTCAGGAGCTTGAACGTGATAGGGTAACTAGAAAATATGAAAATGGAAATGCAAAGGCTCAATCTAGATGTAGTAGGTGTCAGTGAAGTGAAGTGGAAAGAACTCCGCCCCCGGTAGCTGCGTGGTCAGCGCAAACAGAATGTCAATCCTCAGGGCCCGGGTTCGATTACCGGCTGGGTCGGAGATTTTCTCCGTTCAGGGACTTGGTGTTGTGTTGTCTTAATCATTATAATTTCATCCCCATCGACGCGCAAGTCACCGAAGTGGCGTTAAATGAAAGACTTGAACCCGGCGAACGGTCTACCCGACGGGAGGCCCAAGTCACACGACATTTTCTTTAGTGGAAAGAAGACAAGGATTGTTGGTCAGATGAGTATAGGGTAATATCAACAGCAGCAAAAAATGGTAGAACGGGAGTAGAGTTCGTTATGAATAGGAAGGTAGGGCAGAGAGTATGTTACTGAGAACAGTTCAGTGACAGGTTTTTCTTATCAGAATCGACAGCAAACCAACGCCGACAGCGATAGTTCAGATATATAAGCCGACGTCACAAGATGAAGATGAAGGGATAGAGAAAGTGTATGAGGATATTGAATGGGTAGGGGAAGTAGTAGAAGAAAAGGTTATAGAAGAATAAGGGCTAGGGGCAAGGAATGGAGAGGAGAAAGACTAATTAAATTATGTAATAAATTTCAGCTAGTAACAGCTAATACCCTGTTCAAAAATCACAAGACAAGGAGGTATTCTTGTAAAAGGCCGGGTGTTACGGGAAGACTTCTGTTCAATTACATCATGGTCAGAGTTTCCGAAATCTGATACTGGATTGCAAGGTTTACCCAGGGGCATATATAGAGTCAGATCACAATATACTAGTGATGAAGAGTTGGCTTGAGTTAAAGAGATTAGTCGAGAAGAGTCAATACGAAAAGAAGTGGCATAAGGAAGTACTAAGCAATGACGAGAGACGGTTGAAGTTTTATAAGGCTATAGATACATAAATTGCAAATAGCTGGGGAGACGAATGAACATCTCTAAAAAGGGCAATCACAGAAGTTGGAAAGAAAAACGTAGGTACAAAGAAGGTAACTGCGAAGAAACCATAGGTAACAGAAGAAATACTTCAGTTGATCGACAATAGAAGGAAGTACAATAATATTCAAGTAAATTCAGGAATACAGAAATACAATTTGCTGAGGAATGAAATAAATAGAAAGTGTACGGAAGCTAAGACGAAATGGCTGCATGAAAAATGTGCAGAAAAGGAAACAGAAATGACACGGTAGGACGGTTCAGCATATAGCAAAGTCAAAAGAACTTTCGATGAAATTAAAACCAAGGGTGGTAACATTAAGAGTGCAACAGGAATTCCGCTGTTCAATACAGAAGAGAGAGCGGGTAGTTGGAAAGAGTACATTGAAGGCCTCAACGAGGGGGAAGATTTGGCTGATATGATAGAAGAAGAAACAGGAGTTGATTTCAACGAGGTAGGGGATCCAGTACTAGAATCAGAATTTAAGAGATCTTTGGAGGACTTAAGATTAAACAAGCCAGAAGGGATAGATAACAATCCATCAGAATTTCTAAAATCATTGGAGAAAGTGGCAACAAATCGACTATCCAAGTTGGCGTGTAGAATGTATGAGTCTGATGTCATTCCATCTCTTTTTCGGAAAAATATCATCCACACGATTTCTAAAACTGCAAGAGCACACAAGTGCGATAATTATCATATAATCAGTTTAAAAGTTCATGCATCCAAGTTGCTGACAAGACTAATGCACAAAAGAATGGAAAAGAAAATTGAAGATGTTATAGACGACGATTAGTTTGGCTTTAGGGAAGGTGGAGGCATCAGAGAGGAAACTGTGACCATGCGACTGATAATGGAAACAAGTTTAAAGAAAAATTAAGACACCTTCATAGGGTTTTTCGACTTGGAAAAGGCGTTCGACAGTGTAAAATTGTGCACGATCTTCGAAACACTGAGAAAAAAAGAGGTAAGCTATAGGGAGAGTCGAGTGATACATAATTTGTGCAAGAGCCAAGAGTGAATAATAAGAGTGGACGACCAAGAACGAAGTGTTCGGATTAAAAAGGATGTAAGACAGGGATGTAGTCTTTCGTCCCTATTGTTCAGTCTGTACATCGAAGAAGCAGTGATGAAAATAATAGAAATATTCAGGAGTAGAATTAAAATTCATTGTGAAAGGATATCAATGACACGATTCGCTGATGACATTACTATCCTGAGTGAAAGTGAAGAAGAGTTACATGATTTGCTGAATGGAATGACAACTCTAATGAGTGCACAATATGGACTGAGAGTAAATCGAAGGAACACGAAAGTAATGAGAAATAGTAGAAATGAGAGCAGCGAAAAACTTCACATCATGATTGATGGTCACCAAGTACATGAAGTTACGGAATTATACTACCTAGCTGCCAAAATACCCAATGACGGACGGAGCAAGGGGGACATCAAGAGAACAAGCAAAAAGGGCATTCCTGGCCAACAGAAGTCTAGTATCAAACATAACGTTAATTTGAGGAAAATTTTTTTTTTGAGAATGTACGTTTTGAGCATAGCACTGCACGGTAGTGAAACATGGACTGTAGGAAAACCGGAAGATAAGAGAATCGAAGTATATGAGATATGGTGCTATAGACGAATGTTGAATGTGAGGTGGCCTGCGCAGAACCGGAGAGGAAAGGAATATGTGGAAAACACTGACAAGGGGAAGGGACAGGTTGATTGGACATCTGTTGAGACATGAGGGAATGACTTCTATGGTACTAGAGGGAGCTGTAGAGAGCAAAAGCTGTAGAAAAAGACTGTGATTGGAATACATCCAGCAAGTAACTGAGGACGTAGGTTGCAAGTGCTACACTGGGACGAAGAGGTTGGCACAGGAGAGGAATTTATGGCAGGCCGCATCAAACTAGTCAGAAGACTGATGACTAAAAGGAAAACACAACCTACTCCCAAAATATGGGTAGCAAAGAGCTTGCATTAGAAGAGAAAGAAGACAAAGAAGTGCTCATATTTCTTAAGTTATGAATTTTGTAGCCCATGTTTACTAGACATTTTTGCAAGTTTTCATGTAAAGAGCCTCTCCCGAAAGCTTGTGATAGTGTTTTTGAGAGATCCAACATACAAGCAAATAGTGATTCAGATTATTAGGATAAATACGCCATGTAAGAAGATAAACATAATTCCTGTAGGAGCTACAGCGTTATCTGTGTGGACTAGACGTAAAATCATCTGTGTAACGGGTTTTTTACGTGTTATTGTTGTGGTCATGCAATTCTCCTCGCTACCCTATCCTGGTCTGGGCGATTCAGCTCCGAATAATTATTACAACATTCATCCTTTTCGACCTGCTTACTGTATCTCTGGTTCCCCCTCCACGATTCCCTCCCCCCCCCACTCCCTCCACACTTTCCTCCAACACTGAACTGGTAATCTCTTGATATTTATCAACAGATCCCTCGTGTTAATAAAATTATGCAACAGACTTCTTCTCTTCCCAATTCTGTCCAGTACCTTCTCATTGGTTACATGATGTAACCATCTAATTTTAAGTAGTCTTTAGCATCACGACATTCCAAAAGCTTCTATTCCCTCTTTGTGTGAAGAATTTATCGTACAGGTTTCAGTTACAAACAAGGCTGAGATTCAGACAAATACCTTCAGAAAAGACTTCTTAAAACTTAAAGACTATATTCGATGTGAACAAATTTCTGTTCTTCTGAATCGCGTTTCTGGCAATTGTGAATCTACAGCTTTTAGCCTCTCTACTTCAGTCAACGTCACTTATTTTGCTATAAAAATAGCAAACACATCAATTGCCTTTAGTGTCTCGTTTCCTAATTTAGGTCCGTCAGCGTCATCAGATTTAATTAGACTACAATTCATTACCCTTGTTTTTTGCTGCTGTTCATCTCGTATCCCCTTTCGAGATACTGTCCAATTCGTCCACCTGCCCTTCCAAATCCTTTGCTGTCCCTGACTTGCTTCTTTGGTTTTATTTACTGCTTGCTCAATTCACAGATTGAAAAACATCGCAGATATCCCGTAACCCTGTCCCTAAAATCCTTCTCAATAACTACTCCGAATTCATGCCCTTCGATTCTGCTATCTTTTGTCTCGTCACTTTTCCAGATGAATGTAACCATCGTTTCCGGTATTTTCCCCATACTACCTCCAAATCCACAAAATCTCTAAGTTTAGACTGGTCTTTCCTTAACCTAAGATAAGCCGTATGGTCAATACAACCTTTCTGTTTCTACCTTTCACTGGAATCCAAACAGTTCTATCCCTTGACTGGTTTTGAGCAGTTTTTCCATCCTTCTCGTATTATCCGTATTAGCATTTTGCAGTTATCACTTATTAGAGATACAGTTCAGTAATACACCTGTCACCACCTGCTTTCTTTGCAATTGGAAATACTACATTCTTCCTGAATTATGATGGTATTTCGCTTGTCCCATACATTTTGCACTTAAGGTGGAATAATTTTGTTATTGGTAGCTCTCACAAGTATATCAATAGCTCTGAGGGGCTGCTGTATACTACAGAGGCTTTGATTCGACTTAACTGTTTCAGTGCTCTGTCAAATTTTTTTCGCAGTCTCACGTTACCTACTTCATTTTCATATACATCATCCTGTCTTTCCATAGTATTTCGTTCAAGTCCATGTCCTTTGTATAGCCCTTCTGTATACTCTTTCCAGCATTCAGCTGTCCATTGTTTGCTTAGTACTAGTTTTACATCTGCGATCTTGATATTCCGGCAGCAAGTTTTTTTTTTCTTTTTCGCCGAATTTCGCTTAAATTTACATATAGGCCGTATCTATCTTTCCCACAGTTATTTATGCTTCTGAATTCTTACCTTTGGCCTCTGTCCATTTCTGCTTAGTCTATTTGCACTTCGTGTCAGACTCGACGTTTTTGGATTTTTTATTCTCTTACACCTGCTCTGCTGCATTTTTATATTTTGTCTTTTCATCAATTAAATTCAGTATCTCCAGTAATATACAATGATTTCTACTAGGACATTTTTTTTACCTAACTGAACCCTGCTGTCTTCACAGTTTCCTCTCTGAAAGCTACCAGTTCGTCATTATCTGTGTTCCTTTCCATTTTCTCAGTCACTCGTTGCCTAATACTCCCTCTGGAAATCTCAACAACCTCTTGTTCTTTCAACTCACCCAGATCCCATCTCCTTACTTTCCCACATTGTAGTGTGCATAATAACTATTTGTTATGTATGGTTGTTCAAAGCAGAGATCCAGCAGAAAGGTATATAAAAACTTATTATTGACCAAATGTATGTTTTAGAGACTTTGACACGTTAAGCCACAATATTCGGAAGCGGCAGAAGTCGAACAAGTAGGCAAATGACCAACAGAGTTTGCTCAGCAGCAGTCAGCACTGCGACAGATCAGTGACCGTGTGGATGGGCAATGCTTCCAAGGAGACCAGCACAGTTCTCACATCAGCGGTCAATGCTCCAGGTACTGTCAGCAAACTGAACTCACTTGCGTGACGACAAGAGGAGAAGGGCAACAAGGCATCGCCAGCATAGAGGTGAAACAAGGAAAACTGCACGTCTGTCGACATTGGTCATGTTTCTGCCCAACTTAAGAAGCATAGATCAACGACCGAAGAGCCAGTCGCCGTCCTAGGAACTTCGCGACGTTGACGAAAATACAGAATAAATACCTCCGACAAACGGGCTTGAGAGGCTCTTTTGAGGGGAGAAAGAAGAGACAAGCAAACGTCGCGTGGACGGACGCACCAATGGTTAGTCAGCGGACGTCATACTTCGTTGCAACGACTTAGCCGCTTCGCTGTTCGACATACGAAGATGTCGGTATCGCGCCAACAGGTCAGCGCAAAAGATGTCGTCCTTGATATTACCAGAAATAAGTGCGTATGGTACTTACCCAGATGGCTGGTGAGGACGGAGGGACTGAGGCCTCACCATATGAGTCGCCTGTGAACCTAGGGGTTTTTCAACTCCGCCAGATGACGCCGAACCTGAGAGCCGCGGTTCGATTTCGGGATGGAGGACTCCGCGCCACGTCATAGCAGCTTGTTAATAACGCAACGAGCGAATTCACAAGGAGGACACAGTGCCGCCGCCGCTGTGGGTAGCGGATACGGTATGGAATGGAATAATACGCCGCATGGCGCTCTGCTACAATACGAGCCATCGTCGCATCAGCAGCCATTGGAATCTACACGATACGATCCCGCGTCATACCGCTGCTGGAGAAACAGCGATTTAAAACACAATGCATTTCTCTGTTTGCTTTTAGAGGGTCCTATATGTCAATAAATGACAGATAGTGGAACCATCAATGTTTCACTCACACCTCACCCACCGCCCACAAAGTGTCGCTTTCCCTCCAGCCATAGCTGACAAAATAATGAGCTTTGCCCCCCTCTGTCACTGACGCTCAATATCTAGTGTCACTAAACTGACCCGCTACACTTTTTGCAACTTATTAAGTTTTAATCTACAGTTCATAACCAGTAATTGTGGTCAGAGTCCACATCTGTCCCTAGAAATATCTTACAGTTTAAAATCTAGTTCACAAATCTTTATCGTGCCCTTATAAAATTAACTTGAAAGCTTCCGGTGCCCACAGGTCTCTTCCACACATACAGTCTTCATTAATCACTCTTAAACCAAGTTCTAGTTAAGTTTTACTATGCGCAAAACTCTACAGGCGGCTTCCTCTTTCACTGACTTCCCCGAGTCCACATTCACGTACTATTTTTCCTTCTCTTTCTCTCCCTACTGTCGAATTCCAATCCAGCATGACAATTAAATTTCCAGTGTTAACCGTGCACAAAAAATTGTGTGTGATATTTAATATGTGTAAATTTCTGCACTAGTGGACCATAAGGAACCCGCTATAGCATTTGTTTCCAAATTTCGCCACCAACTCAATATAAAGATTTATTGGTAGTTAGAAATTTGGTGTGTTAATATGTATGACTGTAGAAACAACAGAGTAATGCACCACCTCACACACCGCAAACATCACAAATAAATAGCGTACCACACAGAAAACGCTCCTGAAAATGGGAATCATTTCCCTAAACGCATCGTACAAAAGAGAAATACGATGAAACTGGTGACTGCTAGTAGGAAAGTTATTTCATAAAAAAAACCACAATGAAAGAGAATATTTACTGTCGTACCCATTCAATGTAACGGACTTCCTAGTACAGATACCTGTTGCTGTTGTCTTGACTGAGCAGGTCAAGGCACCAGTATGTCTCCCTTAAACTACTCTACAACACAAGTGAAATACTTTCTCACTATGTTTTATGTGTTGTTCACTAGTACCATTGTTCTATATCTCAACGTAATAGTAATAATACCATGAGTTCCTCCATAGTATAAATAACAGTAAAAAGGATTTATAGATAGAAGAGAGACAGACAGTGATGACGCAATAATAATGTAGGCGTCGTACCTTGTGGTAGTGGTGTTTGTTTTAACACCAGAAATAACTGCTCTGATGAAAGTAGAGTTAAATTACATGTAGTTATAAATGTAGGTTCGTTAGATGCTTTGCAGTAAAATTATACGGGGTGTTCAAAAAGTCTCTCCGCAGCGCCGTATGATTGTTAGCCGCGCGTGCCATATGATTGTTCGCCTGCCTGGGTTACTTCCATTCAAGTGGACTCTCCCAACATTCCTCTGTTTCGTTTATCTCAGACAGCGTCAGTACTATCATTGGTGTGTCTCGTTACGTGTTGACGTGCACGTTTATGTTTAGTTCCTTTGTTCGTTTGCTTTGTTTTTTTCACTGTCAAAATGCTAACCACTGAAGAACGTGTGTTTTTAGTCGAACAAGTGTTTAAAGCTGGCGGTAAATACACAGTTTCAGTTCTTCAAACTTTTAATTCAGTTTTCCCGGAGACAACACTCCCACATCGCGATACTGGGCGAGATTATATTAACAAATTTCGAAGTACGGGTTCAGTGACAGATGCACCGAGAAGTGGCCGTCCTAGCGTTTTGTCTGAGGATAAACTACTCGATATTTCGATAAAATGTCCATGGGTCCGAACAAGTCAGTAAGAAAACTCGCTCAGGAAATCGATGTTAGTGTCGGAATGGCCCACACAGCTGTAAGGAAAAAATTAGAACTTTTCCCGTACAAAGTGACAGTCGTGAAAGAACTGAAAAATATTGATCATGGCAAGAGACTGCATTATTGTAAATGTTTAAAAAATGTCGTTCAACAAGATGGAAGGGATATTCTTAATGAAACGTTTTTCACTGGTGAGGCGTGGTTTCATTAATTAGGGTACATGAACTCGCAGAATTCTCTTATGTGGAGTACTGACAATCCATTGTGTATTCATGAGGAACAACTTAATTCTGTGAAATTAGGAGTTGGGATTGCAATTTATAGACGTCGGATTGTGGGTCCCATATTTTTCAACGAAAGAATAAATGCACAACGATACTGCAGTGATATTCTGTACCCATTCATAGGAGAACTTACTTTATGTGAAATACTGAACTATTATTTTCAACAAGATTGTGCTAATGCGCATACAGCTCGCGTTTTGACTTTTTCTTCTGGGGTGCAGCGAAAGCAACTGTCCATAAAAACCGTCCAAAATCCATCGATGAATTGAAAACTGCAATAGCCACTTTCACCGCTTCTGTTACAGACGAAATGTTATAGCTTGTGTTTGGAAACATGATTAGACGAATTGAATTGTGTATTAAACAATAGGGGGGGGGGGACAATTTCTAAATTTAATGTGAAAATTTGTAAGTAAAAATGAATATTCAGTAAATTAATAACTTGTCTTTCGTGGAGTTTTATTTCGGTATATTCACGGCGGCATACGGCTCGCGCGGCTGACAGTCATACGGCACTGCGGAGAGACTTTTTGAACCCCCCGTACTTGCGGTTCATATTAACAATATAAGTAAGGATGAATGCGACCTATATTTAAATTATAGATTACAGACTAAAACAAAACAAATGAATACATCAACAGATATTCACTTCAGGATAATCTCAGGACTGTTCCTTCACAAAGACTAGCACATAATTTCCTGACACATCCCAGTCTTGTTCTCCGTCTGCAAAAGTATTGTCGTTAACCTCTGAACTTTCGGATGTTTCAAGGGCTCATAATACCATAAAATGCATAGGAATCTGCTTGTGGAGGGAGGAGGCATAAGGGGGCAATACGTTACACTCTCCTACAACGTAAAGCACAAAAATTTTATTCATTTTCGGTAACCTGCCACATTTCTACGTACTAGTGCAAGTAATTCTACAGAACTGAAGATTCAGCATCGCCGGGAGCGATGGAAAGTACTGAGACTTTAGAAACTTTCACATAACTTATGTTTCTTTGGTTTACATAACGTTCACGCCAAATTTAGTAGTTTACTTGTGGCGGCGATGGTTTAGGGACAACCCTGCAGTCAAGGCGGATGCGAACTTCTACATGCTTGCTCATACAGCACAAGGGCAGAAAAGGCCCCTTCCGACGCCCAATGTGGAGTCCGACGCCAGTGCCCACGACACATTACTCTTCCCTCACCAGGCTCTAGTCAGTGGCTGCTCACTGAGGCTGCATTCACGGCACCACGACTCTATTAAACACTGAGGAAAATGACCATGTAACACTGCAGGCAGGCTTATTTTTGTTTCATCTGTGGACCAAACGGCAACCATCGGAAAGTGAAAATACGACTTTCTACACTAGAAAAGCAAAAAAACGCCTGAAAACTTAAGGTCGAAAACATACCCTCTCCAGTATCGCAATAGACAGTCATCAAGCTACGAGTTCTGTAAACCAGTTGGCCAGCCGGTGTGGCCGTGCGGTTCTAGGCGCTTCAGTCTGGAAACACGCAAACGATACGGTCGCAGGTTCGAATCCTCCCTCGGGCATGGGTGTGTGTGATGTCCTTAGGTTAGTTAGGTTTCAGTAGTTCTAAGTTCTAGGGGACTGATGACCTCAGATGTTACGTCCCGTAGTGCTGATAGCCATTTGAGCCGTTTGTAAACCAGCTGGTATGGCTATACAGGGTGGAGAAAACTGTGTCACTATATTCTAACCCTGGATAGCTGATGCCAGTAGGAACCAAAATTACTAATGTTGTGTAGGTCGACAACGTACCATTTTTAAACTACGGAAACTTACCGTCACGCGCTCTGATTGGCCGTGGGATTTCCCTTTGACCTATTCGACACGTGTGCGTATCACGTTGGGGCAGTGACGGGGCGAGGGACGTTTATATGTGAGATCCGACAGCCATAGCGCTGCCCGTCACCCGACGAATGGTAACAGGGCAATCCGACGGCCAATCGGAGTGCGTGACGCCAAGTTTCCATAGTTTAAAAATGGAGCGTTGCCGACCTACACAACATTAGTAATTTTGGTTGCTACTGGCATCAGCTATCCAGGGTTAAAATTTCGTGACACAATTTTTCTCCGTCATGTATAATCAGTCAAAGTTTGGAGAAAATAGTATTGGGTTAGTCTCATCTTTCTGGGAGTCAGTACTAAAAGGCAATATGAGGGTGGCTTTGGTAGCTCTCTCACATTCACCTTGAACTGTAATTATGCCAGCAGACAATAAGAAATAGTTGGCATGAAAATAAAGCAGTAATTATCTACGTTTATCCATTTTGAAGCTTAGCAAGTAGTAAAGGTGTTATATAGGAGGTTCGGAAATCCTCGTTACAAACTTCTACGACTTGTAAAGGTGAGTGAGTGCATAACATTTTGAATAGGAACCGATATCGGGAAACGTATCGTTCCAGTTCTACGACGGTTTCAATTCGGATTTGTAGCGTGTCCACGTCTTCTGAGGAATGGAATAACATAAACACGTAAGAGTTAATACAAATCAATGAAAAATGGATGTTTTGTTATGCTTCCTTTCGATTTGTTACCTAATAACTGTACTGCGTCACACCTAATTCAGGTCCTCCAGCATAAACGGATGAGTTAAACATATGAATTGCAACAGTCGTAGAACGGAAAGAGTACATTTCAGGAGACGTGTTCCTCTTCAAAATATTATGTACTCACTCCCCTCTACAAGTCATAGAAGTTTGTAGCAGGTGTTTCCAAGCACCCTGTAAATGAGACCAAAATAAAGGGGCCTCTTTAAAGTTCATTTCTTGTTTCTCCCTTTAATCATTAGTATTCAACAGTATTTTTGCTCTTAATCTTTACTGATACTTAACATGATTCCGTCAGTCGTTTTCATTTTTCTCTGTTTCCGATTTCTTTTATTTTCGACTTTGACTTAAAATTACTGGTAGCTAAATAAAAACATCTTCCGTCAATATTCCTAATTCATTGCATACGGTGTACTGAATCACACACGGCTGTAATTTAGTATCATTACTTTAACAAAAAACTGTCCGCCATATTCATATAAACAATATTAACATATCTACTTTGCATACGGTAATAAATCTGATAAATTTTGTAAGCATCAAAATAATCTACCTCGGCAGCAAACCGGTAAGTTATTTGAACACCTAGCTTTTAGCACACCTGAAATTCGGCCTCGTTCAAAGTCAGTGAAGTATTCATAATGGCTTGTCATCACCTCTAATATCGAAGGCAAATTACGCTCACAATTGTTACAACGTGGACTTACAGCAAACCTGATTTGCATCCCCGTAGTGGCGCCACTAGTGCCGCTCTTAGGCGAGTTGCGCGAAATTTTATTAGACATCATCTTTCAGATGTAGAAAGACGCCTACCAACTTTCGTTTTGTCTCCCAACCCTTTCTTTGTGTTGCGATTTTTTTTCTGTCTGTACATAGGAATACAGGGAATTTAAATAAGGTAAAAAAATACTTAAAAAATTGTGGGAAATGTGAAAGCACTATTTACCGCTTGGCTAAACAGTCGGAATTACATGCTACAACGAATGCAGGAATACTTTGCGTGCTTCAGGATTTCTCTTAGGTATGGATGGTGGGCATCGTTTTAAAATGGACTGAAAGTTTCATCATATATGTTCCATTGTGCAAATGTATCTCAGTTTTCCGTCGGTGCATTAATTGTCACACGGACCAAAACTGCCTGCGGGCGTTTCGTCATTTGCTGGTCTCGTCCACGAGTGAGCGTTGGCAGTTGCTCAGGTGCAGCTGGCTGCAAGTGCTCCACGGTGCGCTGTTGGGGCACAAACGGCTGAAGCAGAGATACGGCAAGTGGCTCCTTAACAGCCCGACCTGCGGGGCACGAAGCGGAGGTCGTTAGCGGTAACGGGCAGCGCGGCGGCGGCGGCGGCGGAACCCCGCCTGCACGCGTTCCGCCCCACAGCAGACCGCTACGTGCAATTAGCCGCTGCCAACTCCTCCCGCACGCAGTTCGCGCCCTCGCTCACCATTCGAGCGGCGCCTCTTAATCTAGACCAGAAGACTGCGGCGTGTTTGCGTAACGTTGCCGAGAACTCCCTGCTTCAGCAAACGTATTCGTTAAAGGTGACCTGCGAACGTATCAACGGACGGACTTCCAAATTACGTTGAACGAAACAGTTACCACAAATACAAGGGAAAGTGGGCTATGAAACACCAAGTGACGGGTTACAAAAGATGTATGAGACACCACGCAGAATCCGCAGCTGTGATGAATAACATGTAAATTGAAAGAGGAGCGGGGAGAAAGGAAAGGGAAGGGAAGGGAAGGAAGTATTGACGTCAACTGTATCGGAACCTCATGCGGAATCAGCAGCGAGAAGTGAGAGCGTGTGCCGAACTGGGATTCGAACTTTCGATCAGCTACTTACTAGGCAATGGCGTCGACCACTGCACCATCTGGACACAGTGTGCATCGCAATTGCGCAGACTATCTGTTCACACCTCCAGGCCGAACTACGTTTCCTCCTAACGCCACCTATCAGCAGTTCCTCTTCGTGTCCTCCATGTTTACTAATTTGAGATTGTCGAAGGAGGTCAAACATAATTGTGCAGCTGCACTGAATGTTCACTGAGGCGAATCAGTCCTTTTTCGGTCGGTTAGTACCTACAAGTACATGTGGTAAGACCACGCTATTAATGCTTATTTTCAAAAATGGTTCAAATGGCTCTGAGCACTATGGGACTCAACTGCTGTGGTCATAAGTCCCCTAGAACCTAGAACTACTTAAACCTAACTAACCTAAGGACAGCACACAACACCCAGCCATCACGAGGCAGAGAAAATCCCTGACCCCGCCGGGAATCGAACCCGGGAACCCGGGCGTGGGAAGCGAGAACGCTACCGCACGACCACGAGATGCGGGCGCTTATTTTCCCTGGGCAGCTGGTGTGGAGCTGAGGTGTGGATGCATGGATGCAAAACGGTAAGACTATAAGGACAGGGGTACTTCATAAAGTGCTGCAGTTACAACTAGGCAGAAATGAATAGTTAGTAAATTATATTGCGTGCTTGTGGGAGTACTGTTAGACACAGAAAAGGACAACCACCACACTGAAGTGGATATGTATTAAGTTTCAAATGATAACATTATCTACACTAAAACCCCAGCATCTTATATAAGAGAAGTTTTTGATGAAAATGTTGTAACCACCCCACAAAATTTCGAAAGACAATATTTAATAGAAATGGAGCCAAGTGTAACCTCCCTAGAGAAATTTGAAAAGACAATAATTGAATGTTAATCGGAATAGAACCAAATGTAACCTCCCCGCAAAAAATTTGAAAGACAAAAATTTAAATGTTGTGCTATGTGTAACCTCCCTGTAATTATATTTAATCACACGACAATAAATCAGAAATAGCAATCTGACCCAAGTATAAGTTCCTCACAAAAATGAAAGTCAATTAAGTGATAATGAAATCTCAGTAACAATAAAAATGGAAATAGACCGAAATGTCGATCTATAGGCCCTGATTAAACTCAAATTCTTACCTCAGTAAAACTGGATCTGCTCTTATTTTTCGCCATAGCTCGAAGGAAATGCATTGCAAAGTTTTGAATTTAAGGGAAACTTTTCTTTAAGGAATACCAAGGGAAATATTTCTTTCAATAAAATGTTTCTTTTGTTAATATGCTTGGTTTGAAAAACAAATTATTATTGGGGCGATTCTTGAACAAATTAGTTACAGTTAATTTACACTACATTATCAGATGTGCGCAATGCTGCTTCATTACCTTATTAAAAAAATATACCTTGTCGTGAATCTTGACCAGAGTGCCATGTCGACGCCCGCCGACTCCTCACACACAACTGCGACTATCTCTCGCGCACTACTACCGCAGACTACGTCATCTCGCATGCGCTACTACTGCCGGCCGCTGGTGGCCGAGCGGTTCTGGCGCTACAGTCTGGAACCGCGCGACCGCTACGGTCGCAGGTTCGAATCCTGCCTCGGGCATGGATGTTTGTGTTGTCCTTAGGTTAGTTAGGTTTAAGTAGTTCTGAGTTCTAGGGGACTTATGACCTCAGCAGTTGAGTCCCATAGTGCTCAGCACCATTTGAACCATTTTGCGCTACTACTCTCGAACTGAACTGCACTCTCGCGCTACAGAACTGCCACTGGACTGCACTCTCGAGCAGTCAAGCGCAGACTAGCAACTCTCTGGTCAAAGATTTTATTATGCCTCGCCATCGCTGCTACCGAGTACATACACGTTTCAATGTTTCTATGAAAGTATCCTGAAAAAAGCATTCTAGTAGAGTTTCTGAAGTCACTCATCGAAAAAGGCAAGGACATATTATAAAAAAATGAACGACTTATACGTTAAAAAAAACCTGTGGCTCTGACATATATTCCGACGACTAGGAGTGTACGTCAACAGATTCATATTAGACATCTTGGACTGTCCGTGCCAGGTGATTGTCACACTCTCTGACAAACAGCCGTTATATATGCAGGTTCGGTTGACGAGTACAATGGCGATGGTTATCAACTTTACTCGATACGTACATACACAGTTAAACCTTTACATACAATGCAGTTTTATATTTATTGTTTCGATCATCTCATACGAGAATTAAATAAGAATTATCCAGTTCTGGCAAACGTTGTCGGAAGATCTCCCTAGGTTGTAAAGCAAATGGCATAACTTTAAATCCACCCCCTGTCCCCTTCAGCTCTTTCAACTAGGACTTCCCCTGCTCAATCACCAGACCATGTGTAGTTCGTGTCAGAATACTAGCATTAGAAGTAGAGAGTGAAAAAGTATACAAAAATTACTGACACTCACTGCAGTGTATTCAATGTGGCCTCCAATAACGTATCACGCTAGCAGCAGTATAACGAACGACCTAACAATCTCTACCTGTTTATGTTGACGTACTTGAAAATTGGTTTTACGTATTATGATTTGCGAGAACTCTGGCTACAGCTTCATTTTCAGTTTGCTTTCGAACTGAGTTCGTAAGTCTACACGCCAGCTCCAAATATGTAAGTGCAAGGAGAGTGAGAGGGTAATGAGTGCGAAGTGACTTTGAGTGCGTGAGCGCGATCTGCGGTGAAGGTAACGCAACTTGCAACGTGACTGCGCTGTGTAACGAGCGAGTGAATGTTGAAATCTTGTGTATGCATCACTAAGTGCTTATGCCCTCTCCAGATGATGTAGGTTAGTTATGAATTTCACACTGCTAAGAAACACATGTTACATTCAAATGGCACTAAACGTTAAACGTACACTATGTGATAAAAAGTATCCGGACAACCCAAAAACATACGTTTTTCATATTGGGTGCATTGTGCTCCCACCTAATGCCAGGTACTCCATATCAGCGACCTCAGTTATCATTAGACATCGTGAGAGAGTAGAATGAGGCGCTCTGCGGATCTCACGCACTTCGAACGTGGTCAGGTGATTGGGTGTCAGTTGTGTCATACGTCTGTACGCGAGATTTCCACACTCCTAAACATCTCTAGGTCCACTGTGATAGTGAAGTGGAAACGTGAAGGGACATGTACAGCACAAAAGCGTACAGGCCGACCTCATCTGTTGACTGACAGAAACCGCCGACAGTTGAAGAGGGTCGTAATGTATAATAGGCAGACATCTATCGAGACCATGGCACAAGAAGTACAAACTGCATCAGGATCCACTGCAAGTACTATGACAATTAGGCAGGAGGTGAGAAAACTTGGATTTTATGGTCGATCGGCTGCTCATAAGCCACACATCACGCCGGTAAATGCCAAACGACGCTTCGCTTGGTGTAAGGAGCGTAAACATTGGACGACTGAACAGTGGAAAAACGTTGCGTGCAGTGACAAATCACGGTACACAAAGTGGCGATCCGACGGCGGGGTGTGGGTACGGCGAATGCCCGGTGAACGTCATCTGCCAGCGTGTGTAGTACCAGCAGTAAAATTCGGAGGCGGTTGTGTTACGGTGTGGTGGTGTTTTTCATAGAGGGGGCTTGCATTCTAGTTGTTTTTCGTGGCACTATCACAGTACTGGTCTACATTGATGTTTTAAGCATCTTCTTACATCCCACTGTTGAAGAGCAATTCGGGGTTGGCGATTGCACCTTTCAACACGATCGAGCACCTGTTCATAATGCACAGCTCATGGCGGAGTGGTTACACGACTGTAACATCCTAATAATGGACTGGCCTGCACAGAGTCCTGACCTGAATCCTATAGAACACCTTTCGGATGTTTTGGAACGCCAACTTCGTGCCAGGCCTCACCGACCGACATCGATACCTCTCCTCTGTGCAGTACTGCGTGACGAATGGGCTGCCATTCCCCAAGAAACCTTTTAGCACCTGATTGAACGTATGCCTGCGAGAGTGGAAGCTGTCAGCAAGGCTAAGGATGGGCCAACGCCATACAGAATTCCAGCATTTCCGATGGAGGGTGCCACGAACTTGTTAGTCATTTTCAACCAGGTGACCGGATACTTTTGATCACTTAGTGTAGTTGAGAATCACTTTCTACAAAGATTAGGAATAAGTGAGTTATATTAAAATTTGTAAACCTGATTTGCTTTTCTTTGTGACCGTATTATCTGAACTTACCTGTATTCATTTTATTCTTTGTAGGAAAACTTCAGCAAATTATTTGTAACACGAGACAGAGAAATTTCAGGTGGTTTTTATTTATATAAAATGTTACTCAGGTGTTTTCTACGATGCTGAATTCGAAGAACTAAGTAGAAAGTGTTGGCGCGAATATAGCGAAATTGTGCCTGAAAAACGTAACAAGACATCTATCAATGTGAGCTTGGAATTATTACAACTGTCAGATGCCCAAATGGCCGTGATTTCTAAAGAAGAATCTGTGCAATAAATGTCAGCTTAATGGTTCAAATGGTTCAAATGGCTCGGAGCACTATGGGACTTAACATCTGTGGTCATCAGTCCCCTAGAACTTAGAACTACTTAAACCTAACTAACCTAAGGACATCACACACATCCATGCCCGAGGTAGGATTCGAACCTGCGACCGTAGCAGTCGCGCGGTTCCGGACTGAGCGCTAGGCCACCGCGTCGGCCAGCCTAATGGGAAAAAATTTACACCTTCACTTGCTGTGTGTTAATGAATACATTCTTCCAGCAAACCTGAAACTATGAAACATACCTGTCTTTACGCAAATTACGGCAAGACTGGGCAACTGTTAACTTTAAGATTCGAGAGCATGTGGAAGACAATCAACTTGTTACCTGTAATAACTGTGGCATTTGCAGAAAGAATGGAAGTACTCCATACTGAAGATATCCGAAGAAGTGTTGATGATGTAAATACCCAAGAAGAAAGCATCTGGAAAGACATCATGGTTATAGATGCTCGAGAAGATAGCATCTGCAGAAGTATCCAGTATGCATAAAAAGAAAGCGTGAGCAAAAGTATTAGGAGTAGACGTGCTCTGGAAGATATATCAACAGAAGTATCTTGCATGTAAGTGCACAAGAATAAAGTCTCAACGAATGTATCAAAGATATAAATACTCTAGAACAATCGAATGCAAAACAGCTGAGGGATGTGAAAACTGAGCATGGAGGTAGTATTCGAGCCAGTTTGAAGTTATTTAAGAGGTTAATTGTAAAGGCTGGAGAAACTGAAAAAAAAATTCTTTACGACAAACTGTAGAGTGTACAAGCTTTATACTGTTTCAACGTCTGTTTAGTATGCAACAGAATTTGTAAAGTCATAATAGTGTGGTAACTGTGACTGTTTGGATGAAAACATTTGGTACGATATTATTCGCTCTCAGAAACTTCTAAACCTGTTACGGAAACCTCTAGATATGTCTCACAAACAATCAGAAACCAACAATCTCCTTAAAAAGATGTTGCCGTCGGTGGTTTCATGAACTGTTACACTGATAATAAGATGGACCAAATATTTGGAGTCAGCAGGTAGAAACTGTATACACAACATATGCAACGTAAGTTTCTGTTGGGATTAATGCTCTTATGGGTGAAATTGTAACAGTCATTTCGGGGTCTCAAGAAAGATGCATTACTGAATAATAATTATCATGGAGACACTAGTGCAACAATTGCACAAAATGGCACGTGAAACATTCCCACGTAAAATATCATAATATGGGCTTTCATCAACTGGCAGCAGAGTAATCTTCTAGACATGAAGCAATATGCGTGAGCAAAGAAAGGTTTAAAACATATTTTAACGATAATCGATACGCACTGCAAATTTTCCGTGGCTTTATCTGTTAAAACAAAGATGGGGAAGGAAGATGCCATGGTGATGGAGCAATTGGTGCAGATAGGAATGAATCAATGTTTTGTGAACCCTCAAACTGATCATGATGGTCAGTTTTATAATAGACATTTCAAAAGACCCATGAAGCATTATGGAACAGACCATTACTCAGTATTAACCCACACGAAAGCAAGTTTCATGGAATGCTTTAACAGATTAACACCCATACGTTGATGCATTTTAATCTTCATGGATGATATAAAGGGGTGAGTATTCTTTCACAAATACATGGGTAGTACAACAAACCATGGACTGAAATGAAATCAATTGACATTTATAGTTATTAGCTTATATATACAGTGCACATTAAATATCAAAATGTTGGATTTGTGCTAGCAGAAATTTAATGTAGGTCATTTAGTACGTATTTCAGAATAGAAGACTGCAATCAGGAAATCACACTTCACATTTTCCAAAGTGCAATGAAGAAACCCTAGGGCTTACCTCTTAAAGGACGGTAGTGGTAGTGAAATGATGGCAATTTTTACACAACATAATTGCAGAGGAACAGTGACTCAGATGTGTTTCCCATAGACTGTGTCGTAAGGCATTGGTGGAAATAGGGTTTCGCTCAGTGCCTTGCCTTCCATCTGTCACACAATATATGGGTGGATGTTAAAGAAATGGTATATAATAAAGCACACAAACTGTCCAACCATGCAGTAGATAACGTATCTCATAGAAAGTGCGTTGTACTTAGTAGTGGTGGAATTCTCAAGATGCGACATGCAGAATTACACATACCCTTATATCACTATTGCAGACCAGAAAGAAAGCTGAAAAAGCAGATGTCATTCAGTGATAAATGAATTACACTGTGAGGCATAGCCTGCAAAGAATACGATACTGCATTTTCTGCAAATAAAAGTTTTACCAAATGTCACACTGCAGATCGAATTTTAGCTGATAAAGCCAAGCAAATGCATGAAAGACTGGGAATTGGTATGGGATAACTTAGTACAGCATCTGCAGCTGATAAACCTGTTCACACCAAACTTAAATTATGTGCTGGAATAAAGTTCTGACATGTTGTACGCATGACTTCCTGAAATATTGTGTGTCAGCAGCTAAAAGTGCCCTTAAGCAGAACAGAATAAGAAAAATTTTGTTAATTAAAGCTTCTTGGGTTCTATCTTTACCCAAGACCACAGATGGAATTATTGAACCCCTAATTTCTATATTGGCATGACAATCAGTGACTGGATTATTAACTGGATGAGCAGTTGCCATCACATGAACAATGTAAAGACAGAAAGTGCTATTTTTATCCTATAGAGAAGTTAGCTGCACGTGTATTTGATTGTTCGCACTTCAAACTAGTTGCAAGTATCATGCCTGAAGCAGAGATAGAATTCATTAAATTCGATTCATATAAGAAACACTCAAAGCTGTCATTTGCCAGTTATGCAGATGGCGAATGCTTGTTGCAATCAGCTGTTAGTATCAAAATTCATGCACGCAAACCATGTAGTATAGCTTTCTGGGTGCTCTGCAGTTATAGTGGCGAAAATTCATACTTACAGACGTACTGAGGTGCAGATTGCATGGAATGTATAAGAATGACAAACGTATAAAATATTTCTTGTTGCAGAAGAAACAGATTAGGGCATATTAGTGATGGAAGGGGGCCGGCCGGAGTGGCCGAGTGGTTCTAGGCGCTTCAGTCTGGAACTGAGCGACCGCTACAGTCGCAGGTTCGAATCCTGCCTCGGGCATGGATGTGTGTGGTGTCCTTAGGTTAGTTTGGTTTAAGTAGTTCTAAGTTCTAGCGGACTGATGACCTCAGAAGTTAAGTCCCATCGTGCTCGGAGCCATTTGATGAAAGGGGGAAGGGTTTCAAACAGCAGATATTTGCCTCATCTGCAAAAAACATCACAAATCAAGATGTGAAACACAGAGATCACTGCCATTTTGCAGGCAGATTTCATAGAGTCAAGCATGAAAGCTATAATTTAAATTACAGATCTTATCTGACGGTGCCTGTTGTGTTTCACAACGTAATGAATTTTGAAGCAAATTTCGTAATCATGCACACATGCGAATGAGTGGAAGTAACAGCCAAAATAAATCCGGACCTTGCTTCTGTGACTGCTCAGAATATGGGAAGTTATGAAACATTTCGTTTCTGAAGAAGAGAAATTTGTTAACATCCAGTATTGATTTAAGAGTCAGGAAGTCATTTCTGAAAGTATTTGTATCGAGTGTAGCCATGTATGGAAGTGAAACATGGACGATAAATAGTTTAGACAAGAAGAGAATAAATTATGAAATGTGGTGCTATAGAAGAACGCTGAAGATTAGATGGGTAGATCACATAACTAATGAGGAGGTATTGAATAGAATTGGGGAGTAGAGGAGTTTGTGGCACAACTTGACTAGAAGAAGGGATCGGTTGGCATCAAGGGATCATCAATTTAGTACTGGAGGGCAGTGTGAAGCGTAATAATCGTAGAGGAAGACCAAGAGATAAATACACCAATCAGATTCAGAAGGATGTATGGTGCAGTAGGTACTGGGAGATGAAGTGGCTTGCACAGGATAGAGTAGCATGGAGAGCTGCATCAAACCAGTCTCAGTACTGAAGACCACAACAACAACAACACGAAACATTTACTACATCCGTCGCAGTGAGATATCGTAGCGAAATAAAATTTCGGTTTCCAGACTCCTTCAGCTTTCTGGCAAGCTCTCTGGAAGAGTCTACCTCATATTTAAAGGCTGTACGGTTACTCATTTTTTGTTTTTATTTCCTCGACAGCGAGCAATTTAATTTGACGAGCAAGAAGAAAGTATTTTCCTACGAGCTTGTACCTGACGAATCTGTTTTACTGAAGGAACAGTTACTGCTGATTGAGGCGTTCGAAAGCTTACTCACTGGTGACGCAGTGCTCAAAGAACAGGAATACCAAAGAGAGTGATCATTTTTGGATTTATTTGATTGCAAGTCTTTAGGAAATTACTCGAAATTATGTGTGACAACTAGCGTCTGTTTTTGAAAACTTCCACACTCCCTGCCTTAAAACATACGAACTACATCCCACCCACTACGTGAAACCACGTCGTTTTGCGTGAGACGAGTTGCTGAAAATCACTGTGGAAGAACTGTAAGTAATTGCCATTACTGAACAAATACAATTTGTTGAGTGCACATCAGAGATGGTATTGTTCACTGCTACATAGTCGTGCAGCTGGGGATAACAGATTCATCACTGGCTGTGATGAAAAGGATTTATACCTATATGTCAATAGTTTTTTCAGCTAGGCCATGATGCAGTGCCTACCTCACATTGATTTTGTATAGACACCTGTCGAGGCTTTTGATGTAATAAGCGTAGCTGAGTATTCAAATATAGTCAAAATCTTACAAGTTGAACACGAGTACTGGGAAAATTTTCATGAATTTGACTTTGATGTCTCATTATGTCTGCAGAAAACCATACACCACCTAGCAAAAGCGATCTAGATATTCGATTAAGTTCATTTCGACAGTAAAAGATAGGAAAATAATGTGAATGACTGCAGAGATTAAAATGTGTCCGAGAATAATTATAAGTAAAATTTATCGAAAATTGTCATTCTGTTAACGAATCTGGTGAAGTATATAGAAACTAGAGCCCAGAAACACAGGAATGCAAAGAACGGTTTCGAAAAGCTGTCTGAAAGTCATCAACCATCATATTTTCGGAAAAACTAAAAATTCGAGAAGAATGGGTAATGTGAAACTGGTCTGTCTGGAAGGTAGATACGGAGTTGCTACTCTGACTGCAAGGCCGAATTTCAAGTGTAGTGTCGTATTTAAGGGACTCTGTAAAGCCCTATTTTCGCAGAGTTAAAATAGGGCTTATAAATTACATGTTCTCTCAGAAAGTAATTGAGCTAGGGAGTCGAAATTTTTATAGGTTCTTTATTGGAGTAAACGCCATAACTTAATTCACGGATTTTTAAAAATTCGAATTCAGTTGCTAGCGATTAATTTTTCTATTATAATGAAAACTCACAACTTTCTGTGCCATTTTTGTTCATAACTTCAATAATACACAGAACATAGACTGTGTTATTTACACAGAAGGAACTGTGTAACATTTCCTCAAAATTTCAAGCAAATTGGTAGAACCTGATAAAACATGTAACTTGTATGAAAAAGTAAAACTTTAGGAATCGAGTGACAAAGCTTGGATTACCTATTAGGTGCATTCCAGGTCAACAGGTTGGATTATCCTCATCTTCTGCCAACTCCTACTCCACTTCCCTCTTTGTCTTTCTCCTGTTTGCTCTGGCTCGTATTTCTAGGCTTTTTGCAGCCCTGTTAGCAGCCCGAAGACTTTACTTATATAAACCAAGCGTCGTTCGTACCATGTTGAAAGCTATTTTCATTCCCACATTTCGAAATGCTTTGCACCTTACAATATTGCCATCACTGAAAGTAGCAACAGTATCATACAAACAAAAGTGAAGTGCTTCTATTCCAACACACACAGTCTTGTTGTCGCTAATGGAGGACATATTGAATATCTGCAATCTGAACCTGAGATGTTCGTAAATATGTGTGTAAAGTTTCATATTCGTATGTCTTAAAGTTTAATAAATATATGCATTCGAAATACGTATATTCTTTTTGTAACACTCTGTATTATATGTCAGTTGAACCTTTCCACAGCCTTTAACGAAACTTTAATTGCAACTGAAATGAGCAGACTCAGCATAGTTTACAACAAACAGAGCTGACTGCCTGCTTGAATTTTTTATCAGGAAGCTCAGACAGGGAGATAATCCTTGTAGGAGTGACTACTCTAGATATTTTCAAGACACTGTACAAAGATTGTCATTATGGTTACATGTTAAAGAAATTCGAGCCAGCAACTGTCTAAACACAAATGGTGTCAGAAATACAAGAAGTCACCCATCAAGAATATTGTAAGTAGGCTGTTTAGGTTTTTATGTTGGTAACGCCACGTAGCGCTCTGTATGAAAATCACTGGCTGTGCTGTGTGCAGTCTGTGGCTGGTTTGCATTGTTGTCTGCCATTGTAGTGTTGGGCAGCGGCAGCTGGATGTGAACAGCGCGTAGCGTTGCGCAGTTGGAGGTGAGCCGCCAGCAGTGGTGGATGTGGGGAGAGAGATGACGGAGTTTTGTAATTTGTCATGAACTGCTATATATATTATGACTATTAAGGTAAATACATTGTTTGCTCTCTATTAATATCTTTCATTTGCTAACTATCCCTATCAGTAGTTAGTGCCTTCCATAGTTTGAATCTTTTATTTAGCTGGCAGTAGTGGCGCTCGCTGTATTGCAGTAGTTCGAGTAATGAAGATTTTTGTGAGGTAAGTAATTTGTGAAAGGTATAGTTTAATGTTACTCAGGGCCATTCTTTTGCAGGGATCTTTGATAGTCAGATTGCGTTGCGCTAAAAATATTGTGTGTCAGTTTAAACACAGTCATGTATAAATTGTTAATAGGGGACGTTTCATAGCTAAACAAAGGGACGAGGCAATGCAGCAGCACAAAACAATTAATACGAACAGCAATGACAAAAAAATTCAAATTGGCAAAGTAAGCAACAATATTACAACTAATACAAGGCAATGAGCAGCAAACAAGAAAAATAAATCAGTAGTAAACTGACTTAGCAGAGTAACACAAAGTCAAATTCAGTAACACTATGCCTGGCAAACAGCAGCAGCAAATGCTATAACTAATACCTAAGCATGGCAAAGTTCAAGCAGAAAAAATATTACACTAAAGACAACAATGCAGAAAAAGGGAAATGTCTATTCACATCTTAATATCTATATCATTAAAGTGGTGCACCACAAAAACTAATTCTACAAAAAATTACCAAGTACTTGAAAAAAAATTATATATGCAGTTATTGTTATCAGTCCCTTCTTATTGTTCTTTCCATTCCAAGAACTCCTTTTTCGAAGAATGTGGATCATAAAATAGTTATTTAATAGATCTGTTGACAGAAAGTGTTCACATTAGCAAATGCATCTAAGTTTATTTTATAAAACTAATGCTGCAACACAGCTGGAAACCAGATATCAAATGAAATAAGCAACTATGTACAAAGTAAAGCATAAGAACATCATTCAGTAGTCATGAGGCATTTCATAAGTTAGTAGAAAAATCTCTCAACTAGAGAGACAGTAGTCATAATCAGGTGTATAGACATAAAAATATTTCTCGTCATTTCATTATGCATTTCAGTAAATATCATAAATTAAGAGCTCCACAGTGTAATCATATGTTTTCAAGTTCGAGCGTGTCGTATTTGCGATGCTTTCTACAAAGGAATGTCAATAGTGAGGATAATGGCCTCCTTTTTTTTTTTTTGCACCTATTGGTTTCTTTTGTCAGACGTCTACCTCTCAGCTCGGTGCCCAAAACGCATTACGCCAAGGTCACTTACCCATCTTACTGAAATATTTACGACAGCAGTTTCCGCTACAGTGGCAGTCTCATATAAAAATTTCACAGGTCGAAAATGTGCGTTACAAATGTGTAGAAACCAAATCTTATGAATATAACAGTGTCCAAAAAATTTTCGCTGGCATTGTGATACATTAACGCATTTACACACATTTCATAACTCTTAAAGTATGATTCTTTGTTTCCAACATCCTTTTTCACAAGTCAGAGTCCCTAACTACTATTCATTACTCCTTACCTTATTACACATAAACATATTCGTCGACACGTCAATCTTGCGACGACACTTCAATATTTCATCATAATAAATGCATAGCATAATCAAATTCAACATCTAGCTTCAGCTTATTGATCATAAACATACCTCAACAGCATAATACACATTGTCATCGTAATAATAACATCATAACACCTCAGTCAAATCTCAAAAACGTCGTAGCTTCCTCCAATAATTTCAAAACCTAAAAAAATTCTCTTCTCATGTCAAAAGTGTCATCTGCCTCAAACGCACTTCAAAAATCATGATCCCATACCAAATATATCATTCAAAGCTCTCATAGTATCACAATGGTTCCGAAGTAAGTAGGCTGTTTCGGTTTTTATATTGGTAACGCCACGTAGCACTCTGTATGAAAATCACTGGCTGTGCTGTGTGCAGTCTGTGGCTGGTTTGCATTGTTGTCTGCCATTGTAGTGTTGGCAGCGGCAGCTGGATGTGAACAGCGCGTAGCGTTGCGCAGTTGGAGGTGAGCCGCCAGCAGTGGTGGATGTGGGGAGAGAGATGGCGGAGTTTTGTAATTTGTCATGAACTGCTATATATATTATGACTATTAAGGTAAATACATTGTTTGCTCTCTATTAATATCTTTCATTTGCTAACTATCCCTATCAGTAGTTAGCGCCTTCTGTAGTTTGAACCTTTTATTTAGCTGGCAGTAGTGGCGCTCGCTGTATTGCAGTAGTTCGAGTAATGAAGATTTTTGTGAGGTAAGTGATTTGTGAAAGGTATAGTTTAATGTTACTCAGGGCCATTCTTTGGCAGGGATCTTTGATAGTCAGATTGCGTTGCGCTCAAAATATTGTGTGTCAGTTTAAGCACAGTCATGTATAAATTGTTAATAGGGGACGTTTCAATATATTGATCTATTACACTACGAGCAGGGATCAGAATTGCTTGACAGCAGTAAACAGCATTTTAATGCATCAAGAGACTCCACACTTGTTGATCATGAGGATATTTAGTCTACCTACAACTCATAGTATTTATATATTTGTAGTGATAATAACAGTATGATGAGGTGACAGTCAAGAGTTTCATAAAGAGATGAGTCGAAAATTCGAGTAAGTGGAACAAAAATAGTAATCAAATTTTGAAAAGAGAGCTTCCTTTACTTAAGGAAATGGAAGGAAGGCAAGAATTATCAGTAGAAGACCTTTCAAAACAAGTATCTATAAATACACGGAAATTGAAAGCTCAGGAAAACAGAATATCACTTAGAAACGAATGTTGGAAATTAGGAAATGAATGAAAAGAAAACCAGGACATTGCCAATTAGTGCAGAAGAAAATTAAGAAGCAGCAGAAAGTTGAGACTACGCAGGTTCACAATGGTCTATGTTCGAGGGTAACTGCATTTCAAACATCCTGTAGCAAGAATACAGTCGACCTTCAATCAGAACTGGAAGAAATTCATAAAAATTAAAATCAGAGACTAGAAGCATAAATATAGGCAGCAGGACAATACAAGGCCAAAGTATAATCTGAAATAAAGCGATGGTTAAAATGGTGGCACGATCAATAAATATCTAAAGACCAAAACAAGAATGGTGTTATGTATGACGTCCAGTACTTAAGGGTAAGAGAATTCCACAGCTTTTTACCAAAGGCAGCATTAACCTCAAGGCACTTAAGCAACAATTTGCAAGCGTGTTTCCTGAACAGTGGGATGATAACAAAAAGATTGTATGTGTAATTAGCAGATTGGAAGGTGACACATTAGCATGAGGAATGCGAACTGGGTCGCAACGTGAGACCTATGACCAGTTCATCAAAGCATTTATGAATCAATAAGGGTCAAGCAATTCTAAAAACTGCGTAAGAAGAGATTTATTTGAAGGTCAGAATTTCAAAAGTAGTGGCTGTAAGAGTTACAAAGAGTTATTTCAAACATATTTAGAGGGAAATTTGTATCCGGACGATCCAGTTCAACTTCAGATCTAATGTCAATCATAATGATTAAACTACCAATATCTGTTCAGAAGGAGCTAATTGGTATAGCTAAACCTGACGTCAACATTACTGAGCACGTGTTCAACCTGTTACGTTCATTAGCAGAGAACAATCAAATCTAGGAAAGTTGTCACAAAGGTAAGTGGTAGGGTCACAGACCGAACGGTACACCACGTAATGAGGCACAATCACCAACCGTTAACCAAGAGTCAGAACGATTAGATGCACAACAACAGAAAGAAGAGTAGAGGCATTTAGAGATACTAGGGACGATTCATTATTATAAAAATTCTGGTTCAAATAATTACTACAACAGTATCTCTGGAAGAGGAAGGGGAGGTTTTAACTGAGGTAGAGGAAAGGAAGAGGATATTATTACGGAGAGTCACGAAAATATTCTAATCATCAGAATCACAACCATATACACGGTACATAATATGAGGAACTCACAAGATATTCGGATGAGGCCCAGTCACGAACAATAGAAGACAGAGGACCAACAATCAACTTCATTGTCTATTACACTAGGAACAGCATTAAGGAGGCGTTAATGGAGGAAGGCCAGAAAGAAGTTTAAGGGACATTTCATCCCACAATCAAAATTCAGATGTATGAATCAAATGAATTAGCTACAGGGGATTCTCGTCAGAAATAAGACCAATAGCACAAAATAGCACAAATCTTATATGATAAGATATAGGTTAAGAATACAAGTGGTAAATGAAGGACAAACAGAAGAAAGGAGTGTAATGAGGATAGAAACAAAAACGTATCAGGTAAGAATTTCAGGGCGGATTCCAAAAGATGAGTGCGAGTCAGGGAAATAAATCTGTCATGTCGGTTAAACAGAGCGGAAACGACAATAATATAATTTACAATCGATTTGGGAAGACATGTTTACAACACATGGAATGACGACCCATTAAATCTTAATACGGTAGAAATTAATGATCGTAACAAGGTAACTGAAAAGAAGAATATGGAGGAGGCAAAGGAAATAATGCAGGTAGGTACTGACAATAATATAATGATACAAGTCGGTGACAATGCAGGGTTCTATTAAAAATGAATTATTGCTATGAAACAGGCAACATAGACGAAAGAAAGTGACAATAGCGTTGAGCAATCTGATAAAAAACAAAGCAATGTTAGGGAAACGAAATAAATACAATATTTTTACGTTGAGAAAAGGCACAACAAACCTAAACTCAAGAGATTAGGAAAAACCCAACAATAACAACAGAGGCAGGTGTCAAGAATTTTATTATTGAAAGGAAAAACCTCAGAGGAGCTACAGTTGTTTTGTGGGTATCTAAATGGCGATTACAGGGCCTGGAGCTACAATGGTGCTGTTTGGCTATTTAGGTTTCTGCACTATTTTCCACTCTTCTGATATCTATAAATCCATCAAATACACTGTTTAACTATCGAATGGAAGCCCAGAATAACAAACTCAGAGACATAGTAAAATTACTATAGGAAATGACTAGATACATGCATATAAGACAAATCTGACAATCAACTTTTGAAGATCAGTAGCACATCAATAGAAGCGACCAGTATAATAAGTAATAAATATCAAAGGCAAGAAAAGTACTAGGTACCGCTAAATAGGTCAGGATTCGAGTACACACAGCAGGCGACTACACAGGTAGCAGGGTCTGCGAGGTGTGGGCTGGGCTGTTTGTTAGAAGGTGTCGGAGAAACAGAAAAAGGGCTTTAGTCTCAAAGGATGTAGGTCAAACACAGGAAGAACATAGATCAAGGAACCATCATTTCAACAATTGGAAATTGTCATAGCAATGTTGGGAAAATACCAAAACTCTACCACTCCTTTCAAATCAACAATGTAAGTGTAGACCATTTCAAAGAAATAGTATCGACTGCAGTTATGAGGTTCATACACAAATAATTAACAAACGGTGGAGATAATCCCCCTTGGTACACAAAAAAATCTCATAACGCTATTGGAGAAATAACGAAAAAAGCACGCCAAATCTAAGTGAATACAAAATTTCCATAACTGGCATCTTTCACGGAAACTTGAAATTTAGTGCAGACTTCAGTGCGAAATGCTTATAATTGTTCCCACAACGAAACATTGTTTCGAAACGTGGCAGAAAATCCAAATAGATTCTGGTCGTATGTAATGTATGCTAGAGGCAACACACAATCAATGCCTTCTTTGCGTGATAGCAAATGGAACTACTATCGCTGCCAGTGCTGCTAAAGCAGAGTTACTAGACGCAACCTTCCGAAATTCCTTCACCGGAGAAGACGAAGTAAATATTCCAGAATTCGAATGAAGAACAGCTACCAACACGATAACTTAGAAGTAGAGATACTCAGAGTAGTGGTGCAACTTAAATCACTTAAAAGAAACAAGTCTTCACTTCCACTCTGTACACCAATTAGGTTGTTATGAGAGTATGCTGATGCAACAGCTCCATATTTAACAGTCATACACAACCGACTGACCCATATCCAAAGACTGTAAAGTTGCGCAGATCGCACCAATATTCAAGAAAGAAATAGAAATAATCCACTAAATTACAGGCTCATGTCATTAACGTCTATACGCAGCAGAATTTTGGAACATATATTGTGTTCGAATATAATGACTTATCTCGAATAGAACAGTCTATTGACACACAGTCGACATGGATTTAGGATGGACATAATTAAAACAAAGGTGTTTTTGTTGCGGCGGGATCTTCTCACAAAATTTCAATCGCCAACTTTCTCCTCCGAATATCAAAATATTTTTTGACGTCGACGTACACAGAAATAAACGATTATCATAATAAAAGAAGGGAAACGACTATCATAATAAAAGAAGGGAAGTCAGAGCTCGCACAGAAAGATATGGGTATTCGTTGTTTCCACGCGTTGTTCAAGAGCGGAATAATGGAGAATTATGGTAAAGGTGCTTCGATGAACCTTCTGTCAGGCACTTAAGTGTGTTTTGCAGAGTATCCATGTAGATGCAGATGTGCTTGCAGAATAAAAAAAACACAAAACAGCTAACAAACTTCAAATAAAAATAAGATATTAAGATGTTGGATATAAGATAAGCTACATAAACTCCCAAATGGCACATAAGATGCAATAGCAGGTAAGTGGAAAATTAGGAGAAGATATAAGTTATAATGGGCACAACTAAGATCTTAAAAACTTGAATACACAATATTAATGTTCCACGATAATATTTATGTAATAGTTCGTAAGGAAACGCCTTTCAGTTTCTTAGGCCATTGTCAGATAACTTAATACTAAACAGAGAGTCCACACAACTTTAGTGAGAATTTACAACTGTACAAAAATATCTGACATTTTACTACTTTATCGATAGATACGACAACAATAATGTAATGCTTAAAAGGCTTTGAACAAATAAATATTATATTAAGATATATTCAACTATTAAAACTATATGAAAGTATAAGCTAAAAATGTTGGACAAATGTTTAATGACACGGCTACTCTGTCTTATGGACAAACTGGTGAATGTGACAAACATACCGAAAAAGGTGGAGGGGTGGGGGAAAGGAAGTAGTCAATCAAACTTGGTGTTGAACAGTTACACCAAGATCAAGATTCTTTGAGTGGGGTTAATTAACGACCAGAGTTTCAAGTAATGTTAGTTTTTACCTGTAGTTCCTTTATGGAGACCATCCCATTTCACATCATTGAATGACATTTATTCAGAGTGTGTTCAGCAAAGATGGAAACTCCAGCTTCTTTCATCCTGTCAGTCTAGTAGTTATAGACCTAGCTGATTGACCTACATATAATTCACAATACCTATTGCAGGGAATTCTATAAATTCCACTCCATTCTAAGGGTACAATCTTATTTTTACTGTTGAAGAGAAGGTAGGAAACAGTATTCCTAGTGGAGAACATTTCCTGGATTTTGGTTTTCTGGCAAAAACGTGTGATGTCCCACCCATATATAGCATGGTGGTCCGTTTGTTATCAATGTGGTCTTATGCTATCTGATGTGTATAAAGGAGTGTTGTCATCCTCTGTACATTCCTTTGGCTGAGTACATTGTCAGTTAGTGTAATAGTGCAACCACTGCTGTGTGTATTTCTTTAATTATTTCCAGTTCAATTTCTAAATCTGGTTTGGTTTATAGTACAGGTAGTAGGTGGTGCACGTTGGAGTGTGGGGCTACATGTTTGTGTGTTATGAGATGCTGGGAACTGGCTGGTTGAACTAAGTCTGTTCAGGTTGCATTCCTGAGTATCTTAAATAAATGCTGTTTCTTACTGATGTCACTGGTGGGGTCCTTAGGACTCTTTATCTAAAAATGTTGGCTCAAAATTATCTATAAACATTTCGGCCAGTAAGGGGCTCAGTGGGGGCCCTATTGATATCCCATCTGACTGACTGCACAAAGACTGTTGAAATTGGAAATAATTTAGCTTTAGGTAAGTTTCAGTTGCCTCTCTAGTATCATCTGTCTCCACAGCATTTGTTCTAGTTTTATGTAACAATTCTATTAAAATTTGCATTGTCTCTCCAACAGGAATATTATAAAACGACTTTTAACATCTCATGAGACTAGTTTTGCACTTGGTGAAATGAGTACATCTTTACACTGTTAACCAATGCAAGTGCATTAGGTACTCCAAATTTTGGTTGAAATGTAGTTTTTGTTTTAATTAGCCAATATAGCTCTCTTGCTAATTTATGGCAGGGTGCTGGAACTGAAGGTACTACAGGTCTCAAAGGAACATCTTCTTTGAGCAGCTTAGGTTAGTCGATATATTCTGGTTGCTACTGGATTCATGTTTGTGGAGTATCTGGAATCACCATCAGAAATCATGGATTTGGAGTTTTTAATAACGTTCGTCAATTCTGTAGCATATTTCATTTGTGATCGTTAGGTAACTCAGAGAACTCTAGAGGGTTGAGGAACACAAACGTTTTTTCAACACATTAAGATTTACCAAGTAAAACTAAACTGTTCCCTTTGTCACCCTTGGTCGCAGTCACATATTGAGAACACAGTTTTTTCTTTAATGTGGACAACACTCTTTGTTCCCCACAACTAGCGTTGAAGAAATCTCTATTTACAGTTTTTAGTTCATGAGCTACAAGATGTTTCACAGACACATCATCTCGTAAAATAACGTCGAAGATCCACTTTCAGTAGGTCGATCTCTTTTGCAGAAATATTGGATTTCCGCGATTTCTGTTGGCATTTACGGGAAAGTGTCCAAGTCATTTCATTGTCTCGGTGATAGACGATGCACAGGCTGTGCTTTACGTATTGTTACGACTACTTTTGACGGTGCTAAATGTATAGTAGCGGTATTTTCCAGACAACTGAAAAGTTATGTGCAGTAGTACATCACCTACTTTTTGAGCAGCGGCAACATGTGCGATCTGAAAAGCAAAATACAAACCCTGTGCGATTCTTGACTCAGAACTCTTACTCTTAATATTATTAATTGACTTCATTTTGATGTCCAACATATCTCTTTTATGTGGATTTGTGTAAATATGGATGAGAAGATAGACAGTGAGTGCAGAAATTTTATAGAGCAGTTGGGGCATCAATATTTCGTAGCTAAGTAACAAGTCAATCCATGTAATATGCAATGCAACAACAGCAGTTCTCGAAGAACACAATATAAAATGTCATGGTGACACTAAACAATGTGAGAGTTGAAGCTTCCTGGCAGATTAAAACTGTGTGCCGGACCGAGACTCGAACTCGGGACCTTTGCCTTTCTCGGGCAAGTGCTCTACCAACTGTTCTACCCAAGCACGACTCACGCCCACTCCTCACAGCTTCACTTCTGCCAGTACCTCGTCTCCTACCTTCCAAGGCAAAGTCCCGAGTTCGAGTCTCGGTCCAGCACACAGTTTTAATCTGCCAGTAAGTTTCATATCTGCGCACACTCCGATGTAGAGTGAAAATTTCGTTCTAGAATCTGAGAGTTATTTCAAATATACCGGAAGCCCACAGATAGAAATACGACCATATGCAGTTTGAAGTCGCAGAAAATGTTGTCTGAGAAAATAAACGCTGAACAAGAGGCAAATGGTGTAATCCTCCGTGTGCGTCACTCAGTAGCCGACATATACAACCATTTACTGACGGCGGGTTAATGAAGGAATGTATGATGGCAGCATTTGAAGAAAATTGTCCAGAAAAAGTTAATTTACTTAAAAACGTCAGTTTGTCGGGAAACACCACGGATCGAAGAGTAAATGATACTGCTGGAAATACATCAACGGAATTGTGGGAGAAAACCCTAGGGTGGTCTTCTTTTGCTGTGGGTGAGTCAACAGATGTTTCAGCTCAGGCACAGGTGTTAATTTTTATTCGAGGAATAAACAAATATCATTAAGTGCATGAAGAGCTTCTTGACGTTCATCGCATTCACGGTCACGGGAGAAGAAATTTTTAGTATGAAACGACCCCTTTGGAAATTTATGTATTACTGTGCTGGTAAACCTCTACGTTATTTGATTTTCAAACATCTGAGCAAAACTGAACTTATTCTGATCAACACCAAACTGACACACAATATTATTTTTTTTTAGCGCAACGCAGTCTGACTTTCAACAATCCCTACAAAAGAATGGCCCTGACTAACAGTAACCTATCCATACGAAGATAGTAACTTGTTCCAGAAAGAACAATTACTGTTGATGACCGTGCAGCTTTTCCCTGGAATAAATGATGAGTAATTGAAAACCTCAGCTGCCGACAAGTGTTGTCGATAATCCTCGATGTGGACAGCTGAAAATGTGTGTCCCGAGCGGGACTCGAACCCGAGATCTCCTGCTTACATGGCAGACGCTCTATCCATCTGAGCCACCGAGGACACAGATGAATAGCGCGACTGCAGGGACTTATCTCTTGCACGCTTCCCGTGAGACTCACAGTCCCAACTGTCCACAATTCTACATATGTATTGTACCTTATAGACATTTGCCCAACCACTCATTACTCGCGCACGCTTTGGCGATTCCAGTAAGAGTTTGGGCAACCTGTGCGCATTCTCACAGACTGCACACAGCACACAGCAGTCAGAGTGCTACGTGGCTTTACCAACATAGAAACCTGCCTACTTACAACTGGACCAGAAAATGCTCTTCAGAAAAATATTCCTCGATAGAAAAACTTACGTATATCTCAGCTGATAGTGGCGAAAACACACGTGGAAAAAATAAAGGCGTCGTTTCTCTCGTGTCAGAGGTGGTTAAAATGACGGTGGATCAAAATTATTAACTGTACATTGCATCTATCATCAAGAGTCTTTGAGTGTAAGATGCTTGGCTGTGTTAAAAGTTTTAAAGTCAGTTACGTCACCTTTAATTATATATAGATTACTTGCTCTCAGTCATTGTCAGTCGCACAAATTTATTGAATAGACTTGAGAGGGTGATTTGCCATATTACACTGCAGTAAGCTGTCTTAGCTGTGGAAAAGCTCTGACGCGATTTTTTGAGTTTCGAACAGCAATCGAAATTTTCTTGAATGAGCGGAAACCTTCACCAGCTAAGTTACAAAACAGTGCGTGGTTATGGAAATTATCGTTTTATACGGATATAACTAAGCTTATGAACGACCTTAATTAGGAATTACAAGGAGAAATACAGTTACTCCCCAACTGGTGTACCCAAATCAAATCCCATCGACAAAAAAAAAAATGGTTTTTTTTTCAGTTTCAATTGAACGAGCCGGCCGAAGTGGCCGAGCGGTTCTAGGCGCTACAGTCTGGAACCACGCGACCGCTGCGGTCGCAGGTTCGAATCCTGCCTCAGGCATGGGTGTTTGTGATGTCCTTAGGTTAGTTAGGTTTAAGAAGTCCTAAGTTCTAGGGGACTGATGACCTTAGAAGTTAGGTCCCATAGTGCTCAGAGCCATTTGAACAATTTTTTCAATTGTACGAAAGATGTTTTAGGCATTTTCATACATGCCAAACACGTACTCAGAAACGTCATTTCCGATAGATTTCGCTACCAGAGCTTTGAGTGTTCCAAAAATTAAGTTTAAATTTGTTTTTTTATATTTTGGTTCAGAAACTCTTACCTCAGAATTTGAAATGGAAATTGTTGATTTGCAAACGTATTGACAATTCTAAAGATAAAAATTTAAATTCATCATTGCTAAAATGAGATATACAAAAATATTTATAGGTATAAACTAACTGATAATAATTTGGAGTCGCTATTGCTTATTTCCACTACTAAACATGATCCACATCTGGAAACAATTGTAAGTGGAAAGTTACAGTTACATAAATCTCATTAATCATATTTAAAACGCTTAATTTCATTATGTGAATTACCTATGTATGTCAGTTAAGTACGGTAAATTTTCAAAAAATCTCACATAATTAGTTACAGTTAAAATACTTAGGTTATATATGTCAGTTAATATGTACCGTAATTGGTCGTAAAATAGAAACAAATGATTATGGCATGTATTTTATATGATTAATCAGGACTGTAAATTTTACACTGTACAGTATTACTTCGCTTCATGAGCACTATTCGTTCCTGCGTCATACTAGTAATTAGCAACCATTAAGAGAAAACTTTTTCTATAGGAACCTGTGTAGGCACTGACACAGATTTATAATACAGTATTGCTACTTTTTATTTCTCGTACAGTACTTCCTATTTTAGAAGAAATTTATCTAAATATATTTGTTTATGCCTGTGCTTCAAAATTGGTATAAAAAGATACATAGTATTATCGTCAGTTAAGCTTGTAACGTGCATAGCTATTGCCAATGGAATCTCTAATGAAGTGATGTAAGTCAAAAGCGACAAATCAAAATTGGAAT
This sequence comes from Schistocerca nitens, assembly GCF_023898315.1. Classification (NCBI taxonomy): domain Eukaryota; kingdom Metazoa; phylum Arthropoda; class Insecta; order Orthoptera; family Acrididae; genus Schistocerca; species Schistocerca nitens. The sequence continues at coordinate 96,698,006 of NC_064615.1, read as the reverse complement.
TCATGAACAGGTACTACAAGGGAAAGGATTATCATGCGACGGCGAGGAATAGCTCTTGCAACATCACTGCAGAAAATTTGCAGCATCGTAGCGGTAGCCCGAAGAATGGAACCGGTGTCAGAAACTGAGACGCGAGGCGCACTGCGATCAGTTCAGCTAAATAAAACATTGTGGGACCTTTTGCGTTACAGAACTGTAGTTCATAGGTGAACGCGTGAATTAGTGTTCGTTTAAAGTAGCCAAAGAGACCCAGCCTGGGCAGAAGATGGTTTTTAAAATGGTTGTTAAAGACTGAAGGAACAACAATAAAGCCGGCCGCGGTGTCTAGCGGTTCTAGGCGCGCAGTCCGGAACCACGCGACTGCTACGGTCGCAGGTTCGAATCCGTCCTCGGGCATGGATGTGTGTGATGTCCTTAGGTTAGTTAGGTTTAAGTAGTTCTAAGTTCTAGGGGACTGATGACCACAGTAGTTAAGTCCCATAGTGCTCAGAGCCATTTGAACCATTTTTGAACAACAGTAAAGCCGCGCTGGATTTGCCGATTGGTCTATGCGCTGCAGTCATGGGTTGTGCGGGTGGTTCCGGCGGAGGTTCGAGTCCTCCCTCGGGCATGGTTGTGTGTGTTTCTCCTTAGGATAATTTAGGTTAAATAGTATGTAAGCTTAGGGATTGATGACCTTAGCAGTTAAGTCCCATAAGATTTCACACACACTTGAACATTTTGAACATTTGAATAGCAGTAAACAGGTTCATTATGCGAAATATCGTTCGTTAAAGCGAGTCAGTTTCGTACATGTTCTTCTACTTGCGCAAATCACTCGTTATGGGAGGTGCTCGATAAGCAATTAGAGTGGAATAAAAAAAAACATGTCTAACCCGTTACCGCGAACCGGTTTGATGGTGTTCGTGGGGCGGTGTTCAGCCGCAGGTGGTAGTTTTGCGACACCTGGTTCAGAGGGTCACATCAGGCGTCTGTTCTATCCGTCGCGACCGAGTACAGGCAAAAACCAAGAACAGGTCAGTGGCGCACAAGAGAAGAGTGACGAAATAGAGGGTCAATATCATGAATTAGCGAATGTACAAAATCTGTCTTAATAGCATCAATACCTGTGTGTCATTAACTATTTATCCCGTATTCTCATCTAGCGTTAATGGATTACGTGGTATGTATAACGATTATGATAGTGAAGCATACTCAGTGAATGACACCTAAGGTAATGCAGCGTTGGACAGTATGTTGCCATTGGATTGTGAGAGAAAGAGGGGGCAGAGAGCATCCTTGCGTAGCGTCCCTGGTGACGTGACATTACGTCAGCCCCGTACGAAGACGGCTACTGATGGACCCCAGAAGGCAACATACTTAAATAGGCAACAAAAGGGATTGTTTTAATTGGACCAAAACACAAGAAAGCACTTTCCTGCCCTGTATCAGGGTAACAAAGTGGTAGTCGAGAAGGGAGCGCGGAGGCGAGCGGCTGCATGTAGGGCATAGATCCCGCTGGTCAAGGCAGAAAATGCCTTATTAGTTAAATTTTGGCGCTGTTTACTGTTTGTTAAATGTAAGTATCATAGTTGAAGCACGAAGTGCATAGGTGGTTCGACATTTTAGCTTAGGCTGCTGATAACATTTGTAATTTCCTAAACAACCGTAAAACGAAAGTTAGTTTAGTGAATGGTGAGTTATCAGAAGATATAATTATTGAAATTATAAGACTAAGAGCAAAACTGTATGCTCTGGAAACTGGGGTGAAACATATAATCGTTTGGGCAAAAGGTGTGAACGCTGATCAGGAAAAGAACTTAGCATTATTACCTATAACGATTATTAAATGAGATGGAAAAGTTGACTATGCAGTACATAAATCTATCAAAGCTGTACACGTTTTCAACCCTAAAGAAAAGGAAGGTCGCGCTTTCCACAAATGACGATAAACATTTCACGCTTGACGATAAAGTGAGGGCAGTTCCGTGAGATCATTAACGGATGAGTAACGATTGGTTCTATAGTAAATAATGTAAAGAATGTAAACTGTGGAATGTAACTATAGATTGTCATTTGAAGTAAATGAAACATACCTGAGACACTTTTCAACCGAAATTAAGTGGTCGACTGCAAACTGCTCACTTAGTCAAAGTGATATTTCTACAAATTTCAAATACCTAAAAATTTTCTAATTTAGATAGAAATTCTGCGATCTACTTTAATTGCTCGTACCGTTAAAATATTGTATATAAATAATGTAAACACTTGGAAAAAGAAAATTGTATGATTTTCGAGGGAAATTTGGTGATAAACTACAATTATGTTACTGCAATTACCTGTAGAATGTAAATTGTATAAGTTTCAATGAATATTTAGTAATTCGTCATATATAAAACACAGTGAATGCAAGAACACTGGGTGTAAAACATTGCATATACTCTAAATTCTATATGTAGCCTATTTGTTTTTGTTTCCTCATAATTCCTCTGTAATTTGTTTCCATCATGAAACACAACGTTAGCGAGTGTCTCGCTCTTAACAGAACAGGTTGGTTGGTTGAGTGCTTTATCAGGAAGCTGAGACATGCAGAGAAGTCTCTGCTCTTGGCCTCTGTCTTACAGAAGTAAGTTGGCTCCTGTACTGATGGTTCTTAACATGTGTATTTACATAAGTGTGTATTACGGAATAAAACACTTGGGAGCTTAGAGTATACATACATACATTAATCCTCGTTCTATATATTATGAATACAACATTTCGTAATGATGTGGAACGTGTCTCTTAACGTGAGTTTTCTTTACAGTAAGTAATTAATTAGTTAATTATTTCTTTTTACAGTTACTACTTCGTTTCTAAGAATTCGTCTATTGAGTAGAAGGAGTTGTCATTCAGAAATCCTTTTAATTTGCTTTTAAATGTTGATTGGCTGTCTGTCAGACTTTTATTACTATTTGGCAAATGACCAAAGATTTTTGTGGTAGCATAGTTCACCCCTCTCTGTGCCAAAGTGAGATTTAGTCCGGAATAGTAAATATATCTTGCCAACAGACCATGAGGAGAAATCAGATAGATTAGAGCCCACACAAAGGCATACGGAAAATCCTTCTTTCCACGAACAATACGAGACTGGAATAGAAGGGAGAACCGATAGAGATACTCAGGGTACCCTCCGCCATACACAGTCAGGTGGCTTGCGGAGAATGGATGTAGATGTAGATGTAGATGTTTTTCTAGTGTTGCAGCTATTCACTAAGCTGTTATATTTGATTTGGGGCGGATTATAAAAGACAAACTTAGTAAGTGAATATACATATTGCGAAGGTACTGCGAATATCTCGAGTTCCTTACATAAATGTCTGCAAGGTGATCTTGGGTGGGCTCCAGCTATTATTCTGATTACACGCTTTTGTGCAATGAATACTTTCTCTCCTAATGATGAATTGCCCCAAAATATGATGCCATACGAAAGCAGTGAATGAAAATAGGAATAGTAGGCAAATTTACAGATATGTTTATCACCAAAATTTGCAAAAACCCTAATAGAATATCTAGCTGAACCTAACAGTTTCAGCAGATCTGAGATGTGTTTCTTCCAATTCAATTTCTCATCAATGTACACAACCAGAAATTTTGAGTATTCTGCCTTAACAACAGACTTCCGTTCATAGTCTATATTTATAAATGGTGTTATGCCTTTTACTGTACATAATTGTGTAAACTGATTTTTTCAAAATTTAGAGAGAGTCAATTTGCGGAGAATCACTTAATAATTTTCTGAAATACATTATTTGCAATTTCCTCAGCTGTTCTTGCATCTTGGGTGTGATTACTATACTTGTATCATCAGCAAAAAGAACTTGCTTTGTATCTTCATGAATATAGGGTGGCAAGTCGTTAATATATACTAAGAACAAAATGGGACCCCAATACTGAACCCTGTGGGACACCATTGTTGATACCTCCCCAGTTAGAGGACTCTGCTGGGTATTGCAGACTATCTGTACTGTTAATTTCAACCTTCTGCATTCCTCCAGGTATGTATGAATTAAACCATTTGTGCACTGGCCACTCATACCACAATACTTAAACTGATTTAGAAGAATTTCATGATTCACACTATCAAAAGCCTTTGAGAGATTACAAAAATCCCAATGGGTGATGTTCGGTTATTCAATGCATTTAACATTTGATCAGTGAAAGCATATATAGTATTTCAGCTGAAAAGCCTTTCTGGAAACCAAATTGACAATTTGTTAGTACTTCATTTTTACAAATATGTCATGCTACTCATATGTGACTGAGAATCCTATTTATCTGCAGGTAACAAGCTTTTAGTACTCTGTTGGAAGTGCCATCTATTCCATGTGAGCTTTTCCTTTTGAGTTAATATATTATTTTCCTAATTTCAGTAGGAGAGGTGGGTTGAATTTCAGTTTTATCAAATTGCATAGGTACTGCCTCTTCCATATACTGCCTTGCATTTTCCAATGAATAGGTGGATCCTATTTTCTCTACAACACTTACAATTGAGTATTAAAAATATTTTCTACTTCTGACTTCTTGTTTACAAACTTTTCATTGTCTTCCTGTGCTCTCTGTTACCCTGTTTCCCTTTTCACAATATTCCAAATTGTTTTAATTTTAATTTCAGATGTGCTAATCTCAGACATAATGCACATACGTTAGACTTTTTAATAAATTTTCTTAATACAGTGGAGTAGTTGTTATAATGTTTCGCTGTTCCCGGATCATTACTCCTCCTACCAATAAGATACATTTCCCTTTTCTGTTTAAAGCTATTTTTATCCCTTTAGTAAGTCATAGCTTTTTATGTGGTTTCTTACAATAATATTTCACTGTTTTCTGAGGGAAACTGTTTTCAAATGTACTTACAAAGGTATCAAGAAATAGGGTGAACTTTAAATTAGCATCATGTTCCCTGTACACCTTATCCCATTCTAACTGTTGCAAGCCTTCACTAAGGTTTTGAATTGTTAAATCGTTAATGGAATATACTATTTTGGAGGACCGTTTTGCATTACTGTATGGAACTAAATCATATACTGTAATTAGCTGTGCTTTGTGATCAGACAGACCATTGTTAACAGGATAAGTTTTTATTTGATTAAGTTAATCTTGGTCTATGGAAATGTTATCTATCAGTGTGTTGCTTACCTGTACCACCCAAGTAGGAAAGTGAATAACTGATGTCAAATTGAAAGAACCAATAAATACTTCAGGGTCAAGCTTTCGATTGGAATTTTTCAGAAAATCTACATTAAAATCCCCAAATCAATAATTTGCTTTCCTTAGTCTGACAGGTAGCACAACAAAGAATTCAAGTTTTTCAAACATAGTTGAAAATTTCCTAATGGGGACCTACACACAGCTGCAATTATAAAAATACCATCATTTAGTTTAAGCTTACATGTACATGCTTCTATATATAGGGAGAGGAATAAGGCAAGGATGCCCATTTCACCATATTTGTTCAACTTATTTATTGAAAAAACATTGAAAAATTTAAAAGAATAACCAAAGGAATTAAAATTAATGGGGAACGAATACATTGTAACCGTTTTGCAGATGATATAGTAGTACTTGCTGACTCAGTAAAGGAAATGGAGTTTGTCGTTGTTGTTGTGGTCTTCAGTCCTGAGACTGGTTTGATGCAGCTCTCCACGCTACTCTATCCTGTGCAAGCTTCTTCATCTCCCAGTACCTACTGCAACCTACATCCTTCTGAATCTGCTTAGTGTATTCATCTCTTGGTCTCCCTCTACGATTTTTACCCTCCACGCTGCCCTCCAATGCTAAATTTGTGATCCCTTGATGCCTCAAAACATGTCATACCAACCGATCCCTTCTTCTAGTCAAGTTGTGCCACAAACTTCTCTTCTCCCCAATCCTATTCAATACCTCCTCATTAGTTACGTGATCTACCCACCTTATCTTCAGCATTCTTCTGTAGCACCACATTTCGAAAGCTTCTATTCTCTTCTTGTCTAAACTATTTATCGTCCACTTTTCACCTCCGTATATGCCTACACTCCATATAAATATTTTCAGATAAGATTTCCTGACACTTAAATCTATACTCGATGTTAACAAATTTCTCTTCTTCAGAAACGCTTTCCTTGCCATTGCCAGTCTACATTTTATATCCTCTCTACTTCGACCATCATCAGTTATTTTGCTCCCTAAATAGCAAAACTCCTTTACATCTTTAAGTGTCTCATTTCCTAATCTAATCCCCTCAGCATCACCCGATTTAATTTGACTACATTCCATTATCCTCGTTTTGCTTTTGTTGATATTCATCTTATATCCTCCTTTCAAGACACTGTCCATTCCGTTCAACTGCTCTTCCAAGTCCTTTGCTGTCTCTGACAGAATTACAATGTCATCGGCGAACCTCAAAGTTTTTATTTCTTCTCCATGAATTTTAATACCTACTCCGAATTTTTCTTTTGTTTCCTTTACTGCTTGCTCAATATACAGATTGAATAACATCGGGGAGAGGCTACAACCCTGTCTCACTCCTTTCCCAACCACTGCTTCCCTTTCATGCCCCTCGACTCTTATAACTGCCATCTGGTTTCTGTACAAATTGTAAATAGCCTTTCGCTCCCTGTATTTTACCCCTACCACCTTCAGAATTTGAAAGAGAGTATTCCAGTTAACGTTGTCAAAAGATTTCTCTAAGTCTACAAATGCTAGAAACGTAGGTTTGCCTTTTCTTAATCTTTCTTCTAAGATAAGTCGTAAGGTTAGTATTGCCTCACGTGTTCCAACATTTCTACGGAATCCAAACTGATCTTCCCCGAGGTCCGCTTCTACCAGTTTTTCCATTCGACTGTAAAGAATTCGCGTTAGTATTTTGCAGCTGTGACTTATTAAACTGATAGTTCGGTAATTTTCACATCTGTCAACACCTGCTTTCTTAGGGATTGGAATTATTATATTCTTCTTGAAGTCTGTGGGTATTTCGCCTGTCTCATACATCTTGCTCACCAAATGGTAGAGTTTTGTCATGACTAGCTCTCGCAAGGCCATCAGTAGTTCTAATGGAATGTTGTCTACTCCCGGGGCCTTGTTTCGACTCAGGTCTTTCAGTGCTCTGTCAAACTCTTCATGCAGTATCTTATCTCCCATTTCATCTTCATCTACATCCTCTTCCATTTCCATAATATTGTCCTCAAGTACATCGCCCTTGTATAAACCCTCTATATACTCCTTCCACCTTTCTGCCTTCCCTTCTTTGCTTAGAACTGGGTTGCCATCTGAGCTCTTGATATTCATACAAGTGGTTCTCTTCTCTCCAAAGATCTCTTTAATTTTCCTGTAGGCAGTATCTATCTTACCCCTAGTGAGACAAGCCTCTACATCCTTACATTTGTCCTCTAGCCATCCCTGCTTAGCCATTTTGCACTTCCTGTCGATCTCATTTTTGAGACGTTTGTATTTCTTTTTGCCTGCTTCATTTACTGCATTTTTATATTTTCTCCTTTCATCAATTAAATTCAATATTTCTTCTGTTACCCAAGGATTTCTATTAGCCCTCGTCTTTTTACCTACTTACTCCTCTGCTACCTTAACTACTTCATCCCTCAGAGCTACCCATTCTTCTTCTACTGTATTTCTTTCCCCCATTCCTGTCAATTGTTCCCTTATGCTCTCCCTGAAACTCTCTACAACCTCTGGTTCTTTCAGTTTATCCAGGTCCCATCTCCTTAAATTCCCACCTTTTTGCAGTTTCTTCAGTTTCAATCTGCAGTTCATAACCAATAGATTGTGGTCAGAATCCACATCTGCCCCTGGAAATGTCTTACAATTTAAAACCTGGTTCCTAAATCTCTGTCTTACCATTATATAATCTATCTGATACCTTTTAGTATCTCCAGGATTCTTCCAGGTATACAACCTTCTTTTATGATTCTTGAACCAAGTGTTAGCTATGATTAAGTTATGCTCTGTGCAAAATTCTACAAGGCGGCTTCCTCTTTCATTTCTTAGCTCCAATCCATATTCACCTACTATGTTTCCTTCTCTCCCTTTTCCTACTGACGAATTCCAGTCACCCATGACTATTAAATTTTCGTCTCCCTTCACTACCTGAATAATTTCTTTTATCTCGTCATAAATTTCATCAATTTCTTCATCATCTGCAGAGCTAGTTGGCATATAAACTTGTACTACTGTAGTAGGCATGGGCTTTGTGTCTATCTTGGCCACAATAATGCGTTCACTATACTGTTTGTAGTAGCTAACCCGCACTCCTATTTTTTTTATTCATTATTAAACCTACTCCTGCATTACCCCTATTTGATTTTGTATTTATAACTCTGTAATCACCTGACCAAAAGTCTTGTTCCTCCTGCCACCGAACTTCACTTATTCCCACTATATCTAACTTTAACCTATCTATTTCCCTTTTTAAATTTTCAAACCTACCTGCCCGATTAAGGGATCTGACATTCCACGCTCCGATCCGTAGACTGCCAGTTTTCTTTCTCCTGATAACGACGTCCTCTTGCGTAGTCCCCGCCCGGAGATCCGAATGGGGAACCATTTTACCTCCGGAATAGTTTACCCAAGAGGACGCCATCATCATTTAATCATACAGTAAAGCTGCATGTCCTCGGGAAAAATTATGGCTGTAGTTTCCCCTTGCTTTCAGCCGTTCGCAGTACCAGCACAGCAAGGCCGTTTTGGTTGATGTTACAAGGCCAGATCAGTCAATCATCGAGACTGTTGCCCCTGCAACTACTGAAAAGGCTGCTGCCCCTCTTCAGGAACCACATGTTTGTCTGGCCTCTCAACAGATACCCCTCCGTTGTGGTTGCACCTACGGTACGGCGATCTGTATCGCTGAGGCACGCAAGCCTCCCCATCAACGGCAAGGTCCATGGTTCATGGGGGGGCCGATAACGGTAGATGTGGTAAATCCAAACCATACCGTGACTTTCTCGTCGTGCAATGGAGTTTCCACAACAGTTCTGCAGTTGTGGGCGTTGACAGACCCTCGGAGTGTGAAATGAGCTTCGTCGGTCCACAACACGTTACTCAACCAATAGTCGTTTTCCGCCATCTTTTGAAATGCCCACATCGCAAATGCCCTCCGCTTCACTAAATAGCCAGGTAACAGTTCATGATGCTTGATGCTGATACATGATGCCATGCGCAGTCACTGACGTTTTGCAGTCCAGCGCCATCTGTCGTACATTTTGTGAACATTGTTTTTTTTTTTGTTCTAAAAAACCCCATGTCATTCCAAGCATGTATGTCAATTTTTACCTCTCTATCTACATTATTCCGTGGTTTATTAAGTTTTCAAATTTATACTGACTTTTTGATCACCCGGTATGTGTATATAGGGCGACACCGTGATGATGTTACAAACTTTCAAATATGACGGAGAAGGCTAATTGTATCAATTGGAGGCAAGGGTGGCTGGTTCCGAAACGAACGAGTCGAAACTTATGAGTGGAAATGGCTCCGATACCTCTAGATCCGACCCCGCCGCAGCCGCAGTGGTCCACAACCCCACGACGACTAACGCAGTTTATGTTGCTAAAATTAACCAAAATCCTAAGAGAATTTAATCTAAAAATAAATAAGAAGAAAACGCAAACTATGGTAGTAGGGAAGACAAAAGAAAATGGTGAAGTTAATATTAAACTAGAAGATGATGTTCTAGAGCAGGTTGAGAACTTCTGTTATCTGGGGAGATCAATCACTGATGGCAATAAATGTATCACAGATATAAAGAAGAGAATAGTCTTGGCAATGCAAGCTTTCCAAAATAAAAGGAATTTACTAACAGTCATATAAGCCTAGAAAGTAGGAAAAAGTTTGCCAAAACTTTTGTCTGAAATGTCTTAACATAGGGATGTGAAGCGTGGACTCTGGCAAAGGCAGATAAAAAGAGACTGCAAGCAATGGAATGTGGATATGGAGAAGAATAATGAAAACAAGCTGGGTAGAAAGAAAAAGTAATGAACAGGTCTTAAGAGAAGTGAATGAGCACAGAACACTGCTAACTTATACATGAAGAAGAAAAAAAATGATAGGGCACATAATGAGAGTTCCTAAGGAATATATTTGAAGGAAAAGTTTTAGGGAAAAAACCAAGAGGCAATCCAAAAGCAACGTATTTTAATGACATCAAAGAAGATATGGGGATTAAATAGTATGAAGAGTTTAAGAGGATGGCAATGGAGAGAGGCATGTGGCTAAATCGACAAGGCATAGCCTTTACTTTATGATGATGGTCTATATGTAGCTCTATGCAAATTTTTTTAGTTTACCAAATTTTTCACACTATGACTGCTTCTAACATATATGGCAACTCCTCCTCTCTCCATAGTGTCTATGTGTACACAATTCAGTATATCATTGTATATACCTAATGCAACTTATTGATGTTAACATAATTTTAATACTACAGTAGAGTTTTACACATACACAAAATTATACATAAGTGGTGTGTATCATTTACTTGGAATTATTTTAATATACATGTGTTACAGTTTAGAGGTAATCTGTTACATTTTTGGGGATATATGTTATTATGTTGAGGATGTTTCTCACGATTTTGGGGAGTACTTACAGTAATGGGGCTATTCGATACACTTTGGGGAAAATGATACACTTCTGGGGATATCGACGTTTGTTTGGACCAATTTCATGTAGTCTGGAGACACGCAGATACCATTTTGCTGAGTATCATTATTTCCATTGACTGTCTTTCTCCACTGATCATCACTTTCCACTGCCCATCACTGTCCATTAACCATCATTTTCTTTAAACAGTGACCAGTTTCCTTTGGGGAATGGTGGACACCTGGTCTTGGTGGGGGATATGGCGGACAACCAGGAGGGGATGCTGGGCATATAGGTGGGAATGGTAAACATAGAGAAAAAATGGAGGATTCCTAGTAGGGAAATGGTGGACACTTCATAATACAATCATCTTTGCCTTCACTCAGTGGTGTGTGTGTGTGTGTGTGTATGTGTGTAGGTGTCTGTGTGGGTTTATTCCATCAATTAATGGGCTAAATTTGTTTTTGCTGGCACCAAAAAAAGAGCCTCCTATCTCATTACAGTCATGAGCTGGAAATTCGCTGCTCAACGTACAGCACACGGATCAGCTGCTATGATCCTCTGAAACAATGGAGCAGTAGGAAACACAACAGATGTGTTATTCATTTGATGTTTCATGGTGGTTCATAACAAATCAATACTTATTATAAATACAGCTATTTCATTAATATTTGTTGCATTAGTTTCTCATAGATAGGCATTTTTACTGCCACACATTATTCCTTGTGGGTGAGGATATGGGGCCGAGAACTAGAGTCATCTTCCTTCTGACTTCCCGAGGTCCTTTTAGCAAGCCAAACTATTATAAACAAAAAACTGCACCATCTAGATGAACAGGTTGTAGCAAGTGAAACACAAAAATCAAGATGTTGCAGTTAGTGTAGTAGTTTTAATCTGAATTTATGAAGAATTTTGCTGATATTATACTTCAACATAACATGCTTTCATAGAATTTATTTAGATTTAAGATTGTTACAATACTTCACCAATCTGATTCCTTTGCCTCACTTCATTAACTCTAAAAATCGACCTTTTTCTTATGAACAACAGCTGCAGCCATTTCCTACGGCACTTGCCTGCGTTAGCGAGTATTTGTGGCATATAGAATACCAGTTGGGAGTGATAGATGTGGACAGAAACAAAACTATAAAAGTCGGTCGCATATTTTCTAAAGTTTTCTTTGAAACAAAATTTTCACCAGAGGCCGAATGCCAGCTTTGATGCAGTTCCCTGTGTGAGTCTACTCTCTGAACTACAGCAATGTACATCAACTTACTTAATACCTCTACAATTTTTACCTCCATACTTCGCTCCACTACCCAGTCAATCATGTCTTTATGATGCTTCAAAAAGTGTCAAACCATACGATCTCTTCTTTTAAGTAATTGGTGCCACAGGTTTCTTTTCTCTCAAATTCGAGTCATTACCTCTGGCTTAGTCATTCAATCTAACCATTTCATCTTTAGTACAAAGTGAAGTGACAGAGAGGTTAGCACAGTGGACTCGCATTCTGGAGGACGATGGTTCAAATCTGGGTCCCACCATCCAGTTGTAGGTTTCCCATGATATCCCTGAAACTCTTCAGGAATTTGCTGAAAGAAGAAAGTGCAAGGTCATTCCCTCCCTGATGCATGAAATATTCCCAGTGTGTGCTCCACCTCTCATGACCTCGAAGTCGACAGGCCTTTAAAACTTTATCTTCCTTTTAAATGTTCTGAATTCTCAAGTACAACCACACTCGTGAAACCTCTGTTTTATCCCTACGATGAGGTTAAACCATATCTCCGCTGTATGGCAGTGAAACATGGACGATAAATAGTTTTGGCAGGAAGCGAATAGAAGCTTTCGAAATCTGGTGCTAAAGGAGAATGCTAAACATGAGATGGGTAGATCACATAAGAAGTGGGCAGATGCTGAACAGAATTGGGGAAAACAGGAATTTGTGGCACTATTTGACTAGAAAAAGGGATCGGTTGGTAGGACACGTTCTGAGGCATCAAGGAATCATCAATTTAATATTGGAGGGAAGCGTGGAGGGTAAAAGTCATAGAGGGGGACCAAGAGATGAATACAGTAAGCAGATTGAGAAGGATGGAGGTTGCAGTAGTTACTCGGGGCCGAAGAGGCTTGCACAGGATAGAGTAGCATGGAGGGCTGCATCAAACCAGTATCTGGATTAAGTACTACCAGAACAACAACATCTAAAATTCTGTACACCAGATCCTTCATCAGGACGTTTGCAGTCTGTCACAAGTGTATTAACCTCAAGCAGAAAGACATGCTGGACGTGGGAGCAACAGTTAAATTGAATGTAAAAGATCGAGGTATACACCTCTGCCCTCCTTTCTGGAAGAAGACTTTCACAGCATCGGCTGCGAGCGCCAGAGGCGGCTGAGAGTGGTGGGGGTGCGGCTGTTTGGTGTAGGTAAGCACAGCCCAGCCCTGCACGGCGCAGTGTGAGGTGAGAGCCAGCGGGTCCCGGGGGCACAATGTGGCCGAGCGTCGGCGCCCGCCATGCAAATGAGTCCATTAGGCGCGCCACCGCCCACCTCCGCCTTCCGGGCCGCCGCCGCCGGTGCCGTGGGGCTCTCCGGACGATTTTGCATTTAGAGTTTTCTAAGTGGTGAGAAAACGGCAAATGGCTGTTCACGGGAGCCCTGCGTGCACCTTTTATTACAGGTCAACTAAAATACAGAACACACACTGAATGAAATATATTTAAAATAAATTAAAAGTATCGTTGAAACTGACTGAAGTGACGAACTTCGTGGTACAGAGATATGCACATATGCAGATGGCGGTAGGATCACGTACACAAGGTATGAGAGACAGTGCAATGGCGAGTAGTCATTTGTACGCAGGTGATTCGCGTGGAAGGTTTTATGACGTTATTGTGGTTGCACGACTAGAATTACAAGACTTTGAACGCGTACTGGGCATTCAATTACGGAAGTCGTTAGGGAATTCAGTACTACCAGACCCAAGGTGTAAACTGTGTGGCAAGAATTCCAAATTTCAGGCATTACCTCTCACAATGGACAACTCAGTGGCCTATGACCTTCACTTAACGACCGAGGATAGTGGCGTTTGCCAGAACAGTCAGAGCTAAAGGACAAGCAACACTGCGTGAAATAACAGCAGAAGTCAGTGTGGGGCCTACGACGAACGTATCCATTAGGCAAGGACGGCGAAATTTGGCGTTAATCGGCTGTGGCAGCAGAAGACCAAGCCAGTGCCTTTCCTAAGAGCACGACAGGGCATGTAGAATTTCTCCTCGGTTCGGGACCGTATCAGTTGAACACCGTGGCCTCGTCAGATGTGTCCCCATTTCAGTTTGTAACTGCTGCTGATATGGTTCGACTGTAGCGCAGACACCAGGAAGCCAAGGACCCAAGTTAACAAGACACTGTGGAAGCTGGTGGTGGCTCCACGATGTTATGAGCTGTGTTTACTTGTAATGTACTGGGTCTCCTGGTCCAAATGAACGGATCATTAACTGTAAATGGTTATGTTCAGCTATTTCGAGCTACTTGGAGACCATTTGCAACCATTCGTGAACTCCTTATCCCAAGACAACGATGGAATTTCTAAGGATGAAAATGCGCCATGTCAGAACATTCTGGACAGTTTGAGCGAATGATTTACCCACCCTGATCGCCCGTTATGAATCGTATCGAATGTTTATGGGACCTAAAGAGAGATCATTTCGTACACAAAATCCCGCACGGACCACCATTTCTCAATTATGGACGGCTGCAGAGGAAGCGTGGCTCAGTATTTATGCAGGGAACTTCCTACGACTTGTTGAGTCCTTGCCCCTTCGATTTACTGTTTGCACCCGGTAAAGGAACGTCCGACACGATGTTAGGAGGTATTTCAAGACTTTTGTCACCTCAGTGTATTCTGCTGAGCGATTTTAATGCAAATTTATGTTTAAATTCGGTGGCCCCCTGAAAAATTTTTAATATTTAAAAAACGATACGGTCCTCAGAATAAGCTGACGCTCGAATAAAATGGCTATTATTTTGAGACACACAGATAATCATCGGGTCCATAAAAAATCAACCCAAAGCAGCTGACGTAGGCAATAATAAGACGGCAATGATAAAATGTAATATGAGTGCATCATTTACAATCAAAGTCATTGATAGAACATTATGTGCCATTATGTCTGTAATGGTGGCCTACCTCCTACGTAACCGATCATGGTTTCCTTCAAATTCTAAAATTAATAAAGAAGATCTATGTAACTTTTGAAGCAATATTGTTTTTTTCATCAGTCTTCTGACGGGTTTGATGCGGCCCGCCACGAAAAACCTTCCCGTGCCACCCTCTTGATCCAGAGTAGCACTTGCAACCTGCATCCTCAATAATTTGCTGGATGTATTCCAATTTTTATTTACCTCTACAGTTTCTGCGCTCTGAAGACCCCTCCAGTGGCATGGAAATCATTCCCTGGTGTCTTGACATTTGTCGTATCATCCAGTCCCTTCTCCTTGTCGATGTTTATCACATATTCTTTCCCTCTCTGATTCTGTGCAAAACTTCTTCACTCCTTACCTTATCAGTCCACCTAATTTTCATCACACATGTGTAGCACCGCATCTCATATGATTCGATTCTCTTCTGTACCGGTTTTCCCACAGTCCACCTTTCACTTCCATACAATGCTATGCCCCAAACGTACATTCCCAGAAATTTCTTCCTCATATTACGGCCTAACTTTAATACTCATAGACTTCTCTTGGCCAGGAATGCCCTTTTTGCCCGTGCTAGGCTGCTTTTGATCTCCTACTTGCTCCTTCCGTCATTGCTTATTTTGCTTCCTACGTAGCACAATTCCTTTACATCATTTACTTCGCGACCCGCCACGAAAAACTTTCCCGTGCCACCCTCTTGATCCAGAGTAGCACTTGCAACCTGCATCCTCAATAATTTGCTGGATGTATTCCAATTTTTATTTACCTCTACAGTTTTTGCGCTCTGAAGACCCCTCTAGTGGCATGGAAGTCATTCCCTGGTGTCTTGACATTTGTCGTATCATCCAGTCCCTTCTCCTTGTCAATGTTTATCACATATTTTTTCCCTCTCTGATTCTGTGCAAAACTTCTTCACTCCTTACCTTATCAGTCCACCTAATTTTCATCACACATGTGTAGCACCGCATCTCAAATGATTCGATTCTCTTCTGTACCGGTTTTCCCACAGTCCACCTTTCACTTCCATACAATGCTATGCCCCAAACGTGCATTCCCAGAAATTTCTTCCTCATATTACGGCCTAACTTTAATACTCATAGACTTCTCTTGGCCAGGAATGCCCTTTTTGCCCGTGCTAGGCTGCTTTTGAGCTCCTACTTGCTCCTTCCGTCATTGCTTATTTTGCTTCCTACGTAGCACAATCCTTTTTACTTCATTTACTTTGCGACCATCACTCCTGAAGCTAAGTTTCCGGCTGTTCTCATTTCTGATAGTTCTCATTACTTTCGCTTTTCTTCGATTTATTTTTAGATCATAATCTGTACTTATTAGATAGTTCATTCCATTCAATACATCCTGTAATTCTAATTCTTCTACATGCTCACTCAGGACAGCAATATCATCAGTGAATCGTATCATAGACATCCAATCACCGTGACATGGGAATAGAGCAGAGACACGTTTATTATCGGGACGGTTTAAGAATCACAACGCAGACAGCCGAGTTATAGTTCCAAGGGTGTGCAATGGTGAGCTAGCGATTGGGGTGGGGGGGGGGTTTGGAGGGGAAGAGGGGGTTTGGGCTGGTTCTCGGCCCCTAGCCTCTGGTCCTAGGAAACCTGCAATGTCCGGTGGCTCGCGATTTTGAAGCTTCTTCCTCTACCAGGATCAAAACATTTTTAACCGTGTCTCAGACAAGGCCAAAATGTGTACAGTAAATAAGAGACAGTTTGAAATTCGAAGTATGAAACGTAGACAAAAACCTAAATGTAGCTAACTAATTACTTATCAACAAGCGATGCCAATTGTTAACAAATATGTTCAAAAGTTTTAGAATTTTTGTAAAACATTGCATGAAAGTTAGAAGCTGTGAAAATATAAACAGTTGTCTGCTAGATGCAATATTCTGTAAGAAACATTATTTCATACATACACTATGGTGATGATGATGTTCGGTTTGTGGGGCGCTCAACTGCGAGGTCAACAGACCCGTACGAAGTCACAATTTTTACACAGTCCATTTTCTTTTCACGATCGAATCTAGTCACTCTTACAAATGATGAGGATGAAATGATGACAGCACAAACACCCAGTCCCTGGGCAGACAAAATCCCCAACCCGGTCTACAGAGGGGTGCTATAAGCTGAGTTTAAAAATAGGCATGTGCGGTCAGTCAACAGCTTACCAGTCCTTTATTATTTTTAACTAAAATATTAACCTCTAAAGATTACTTTTCAAAAGTTGTACATCATTAATGTATATTTAATTTTATGAATATGGAAACTTTCCTAGTAGAATTAAAGAATAGTCATCCAGATTCAAGCTACGATTTTTTTCTTCTGTAGCCATCAAGACCAACACTGAAGTCATCTAGACTTATTACACCGGAACTTACCGTACAGAAACGTTCTGTAGCTTTTCTTCTGCTGCACACACCAAATATTGATAAACCGTTATCACACAGCGTAACACAATTAAAGAGACACTGTTTTGAAACTCTATCGACTCAGGGGCGTTAGAAATGAGAGCTACAATGAGCGGACACCGTTTGCTGCTTTGGGTCATGTTCATATTTCGTCGAATGGTTATGAACGGTCCCTATAGATTCCACCTCATATTCCAGAAAAAAATTACAGTGCTGCTACATTTTAAAGCCAGCAGGTTAGTTTGAAAGAGGTGCAACACAACGATGTTCTTAGAGAAGAGTTAAATCGCCGTCTCCAGCCATCCTGATTTAGGTTTTCCGTGATATCCCTAAATCGTTTCAGGCAAATGGGGGGATGGTTCCTTTGAAAGGGCACGGCCGATTTCCTTCCCAGTCCTTCTTCCCTAACCCAAGCTTGCACTCCGTCTCTAATGACCTCGTTGTCGACGGGACGTTAAACACTAACCACCACCACCACCAGTTAAATCGTGAGAGATTGTTAGCAGCGTCAAGCATTGTTAACGGCATCGTTCTGTTGCACATAGCACTCCAAACTGTCGTTCCCAACAGCCAAATATGCGTAAATGAACGTCACGTGAGGAGAGGTAGTTTCATTCACACCCTTTATTCGACCCCTGAGGCTTTTCCGTGTCGATTCTCAACGGCAGCGTGTCTGAAATGTTGTTCTCGGTCACCAGTAAGAAAAGCACTTTATTTCAACGCTGGGCGTCGCAGTTCTGACCTCTGCCCCAAAGGGAAAGCAAAGAAAAAAGCATGCGATAGCGATGGTAATGTTACCTATGATGGTGCCACTACAGCGGAGTCACTAAATACAGTATTCCGTAATTCCTTCGCGAAACAAGGCGAAGTAGATATTCCAGAATTCTAAACCAGAACAGCTGTTAGCATGAGTGACATAAAAATAGATAGCTTAGGTGTTGTGAAACAACTCAAATCACTTAAGACAGGCAGCAAGTCTTCCGGTCCAGATGGTATACCAGTGAGGTTCCTCTCAGAGTATGCAGACACAATGGCCTCAGGCCTAGCAATCATATACAACCACTCACTTGACGAAAGGTCTGTTCTTACAACCTAGAAAGGAGCACAGGTCACACCAATATTCAAGAGAGGAAATAGGGGTAACCCACTGAATTACAGACCCATATCACTGACCTCAATTTGCAGTAGGATTTGGGAGCTTATACTGTAATCGAACATTATGAATCACCTTTAAGATAATGACTTATTGATACATAATCAACGCGGATTCAGAAAATATCGTTCTTGTGCAACACAGCTAGCTCTTTATTCCTATGAAGTAGTGAGTGTTGTCGACAAGGGATCTCAGATCGATTCCATATTCCTAGATTTCCAGAAGCCTATTGATACCGTTCTTCACAAGCTACTATTAATCAAATTGCGTGCATATGGATTATCCCAGTTGTGTGACTGGGTTCGTGGTTTTCTCTCAGAGAGGTCACAGTTCGTAGTGAAAGACGGTAAATCATGGAGTACAAGGAAAGTTATATCTGTCGTTTCGCAAGGCAGTGTCATAGGACCTCAGCTGTTCCTGATTTACATAAATGATCTAGATGATAACCTGAGCAGCCTCCTTAGATTGTTTACAGATGACGCTGTAATTTACCGTCTAGTAAAATCATCAGACGATCCATTCCAATTACATAATGATCTAGAGAGAATTTCTGTATGGTGCAAAAAGTGGCAATTGGCATCAAACAAAGACACGTGCGAGGTCATCCACATGAGTACTAAAAGAAATCTGATAAATTTTGTGTATACGATAAATCGCACAAATATAAGGGCTGTCAATTCGACTATATACCTAGGGATTAGAATTACGTGCAATTTAAATTGGAAATATCGCATAGATAATATTGTGGAGAAGGCGAAACAAAGACTGCGCCTTATTGGCGGAACACTTAAAAGATGCGACAAACCCACTAAAGAGACAGCCTACATTACACTTGTCCGTCCTCTGCTGGAATATTGCTGCGCGGTGTGGGATCCTTACAAAGTAGGATTGACGGATGACGTCGAAAAAGTGCAAAGAATGGCAGCTCGTTTCGTGTTATCGCGCAACAGGGGTGAGAGTGTCACTGATATAATACGCGAGTTGGGATGGCAGTCACTGAAACAAAGACGGTTTTTCTTTGCGGCGAGATCTATTTACGAAATTTCAGTCACCAACTTTCTCTTCCGAATGAGAAAATATTTTGTTGACACCCACCTACGTAGGGGGAAATGATAATCATAATAAAAACTGAGAAATCAAAACTCGAACGGAAAGATTTAGGTGTTCCTTTTTCCCACGCGCCATTCGAGATTGGAATGGTAGAGTAGTAGTATGAATATGGTTCGATGAACCCTCTGCCAGGCACTTAAGTGTGAACTGCAGAGTAACCACGTAGATGTAGATGTAGTTGTGGCGTCAAAAGATGGGGTGAAAAGGTGGGTAGCATGGGATGTGACGACCCTGCCATTGTCTGCCACTTAACGGTGGCGTTTGGCAGAATTGTGGTGCAGTTTCTTGTCCGTGTGACATCACTAACCTGCCTTTTGGGTCACACGAACTTCTGAGCTCTGGCCTTTTACTTCGCCTGTGTCCACCACCTTACTGTTTGTAGCATCGCTGAGCCCGAGTATGAGTGATATGCTTTTGCCAAATTACAGAGGAATAGATTAAACGTATTTTCAGTTGCGTATAAGGACTATCATCAGCGTACAATGGAATGATCCACAATGAAATAACGTGCCGGAATGGGACTCGAATCCGGAATTCCCGCTTATGATAGGTCACCCTACAATTAAGCCTTTCGGAGAACGTATCTAGGGCAGACCCGAACTTCCATATGTCGTCAATATGTCTGCTGCATCATACTACTGAACAAAACAGGCACTGAATTATCATATTCCAGGGAGTGGTTCTATGCGCCTTTGAGGTATGTTTCAAACTTCTCTGTCGCAGTGGGAGACAATTACAGAGTTTTACAAAGTGATACATTTACTGTGTTGTGTAGTGTGGAGTAAGAAGGTAGAAGGATGATTAAGATTGCAAGGTGTTAAGTCGCATTATAGGAGAAATTCAGTAATTCAGTAATTTCAAGGAAAGGTGCGCGTGATTAAGTATAAGATTTATGGATGATACAGTGTCACGTTTGTGAATCATTCTCGGAGTGGGTAGTGGCCCTAATATCTTCTCTCATCGGTGTACCTTACAGCTGCTTATTGTCGTTCCATGGAGCTGTTTTTTTTTTAATAAATAAAAGCTGTGTAGTATTGTTAACAGAACTCTCTCAGTATCTGAGAGGGTGCCCGGAACCTTAGGGTTCAAATTACATAGATGGTGGAGGAATTGAGTATTTTTAGATAAGGAACGTACTCCCTACGGCGTAAAATGAAGCGCATAACGTCGATATGCAGCATGATGTAACATCTATTGCGTTCGAACATTATGAATTATGTCAAACGGAACGGCCTATTGATATAAAGACTACACATATTTAGAAAACATCTTATGAAACACAACTAGCTCTTTACCCACACGAATTGTTAACTGCTGTCGACAAGAGATTTCAGATTGTACGCTTCTGGAATATCGTCTCAGTTATGTGACTGGTTTCGTGTTTTCCTGTCAGAGAGGTCACAGTTCGTAGTAATTTACGGAAAGTCACCGAATAAATCGGAAGTTATTTCATGATTTCCCCAAGATAGTGTCATAGTCCCTCAGGTATTCCTCAACTATATAAACGATTTAGGAGGCAAACTGAGCAGCCGTCTTAAGTTGTTTGCAGATGGTGCTGCTGTTTATCGTCTAGTACATTCACTGTAAGATCAAAACAAATAGTGAAACGATTTAGAAAAGGTATCTATATGGTGCGAAAATTAGCAGTTGACGCAAAACAATGAGAAGTATATTGTCATGCACGTAAGTGCTAAAAGGAATCCGGTAAACTTCGATTACACCGTAACTCAGATCTAAGGACCGTAAATACAACTAAATACCTAGAAATTACAATTACGAACAACTGAAACTGCAAAGAATTTGAGAGAAAGAGTTGTGGAGAAGGCGGTCCAAAGACTGCGTTTTATTGGCAGAACACTTAGAAGATGGAACAGATTTATTAAAGTGAGTATTTAAACTACGCTTGTACGTCCTCTTGTGGAGTACTGCTGCGCGATGTGGGATACTTAACAGATAGGATTAAGAGTACATCGAGAAAGATCAAAGAAGGATAGCACGTTTTGCTCTATCGATAAATAGGGGGTAGAGTGTCGCGGACATGATATACGAATTAGGTTCGGACATAATTAAAAGCAAAGGCATTTCGCGTTGCAACGGAATCCACTCACGAAAGCTCAATCACAAACTCTCTCCTCCGAATGCGAAAATATTTTGCTGACGCCGCCCTACATAGTGAGAAACGACCACCACAATAAACCAAGGGGAATGAGAGCTTGCACGGAAGGACAAAGGTGTTCGTTTTTTCCTCGCTCTTTTAGACAGCGGAATAATAGAGAATTATTTTGAGGAGACCTGGAAAACAGTATGCTGCTTGACATTTTATTTTAGTATATAAACTTATATCGCCCTTATGCCTCCATCAGTACATGTCCTGGTTGTAGATTGACATACACTCCTGGAAATGGAAAAAAGAACACGTTGACACCGGTGTGTCAGAAACACCATACTTGCTCCGGACACTGCGAGAGGGCTGTACAAGCAATGATCACACGCACGGCACAGCGGACACACCAGGAACCGCGGTGTTGGCCGTCGAATGGCGCTAGCTGCGCAGCATTTGTGCACCGCCGCCGTCAGTGTCAGCCAGTTTGCCGTGGCATACGGAGCTCCATCGCAGTCTTTAACACTGGTAGCATGCCGCGACAGCGTGGACGTGAACCGTATGTGCAGTTGACGGACTTTGAGCGAGGGCGTATAGTGGGCATGCGGGAGGCCGGGTGGACGTACCACCGAATTGCTCAACACGTGGGGCGTGAGGTCTCCACAGTACATCGATGTTGTCGCCAGTGGTCGGCGGAAGGTGCACGTGCCCGTCGACCTGGGACCGGACCGCAGCGACGCACGGATGCACGCCAAGACCGTAGGATCCTACGCAGTGCCGTAGGGGACCGCACCGCCACTTCCCAGCAAATTAGGGACACTGTTGCTCCTGGGGTATCGGCGAGGACCATTCGCAACCGTCTCCATGAAGCTGGGCTACGGTCCCGCACACCGTTACGCCGTCTTCCGCTCACGCCCCACCCAACATCGTGCAGCCCGCCTCCAGTGGTGTCGCGACAGGCGTGAATGGAGGGACGAATGGAGACGTGTCGTCTTCAGCGATGAGAGTCGCTTCTGCCTTGGTGCCAATGATGGTCGTATGCGTGTTTGGCGCCGTGCAGGTGAGCGCCACAATCAGGACTGCATACGACCCAGGCACACAGGGCCAACACCCGGCATCATGGTGTGGGGAGCGATCTCCTACACTGGCCGTACACCACTGGTGATCGTCGAGGGGACACTGAATAGTGCACGGTACATCCAAACCGTCATCGAACCCATCGTCCTACCATTCCTAGACCGGCAAGGGAACTTGCTGTTCCAACAGGACAATGCACGTCCGCATGTATCCCGTGCCACCCAACGTACTCTAGAAGGTGTAAGTCAACTACCCTGGCCAGCAAGATCTCCGGATCTGTCCCCCATTGAGCATGTTTGGGACTGGATGAAGCGTCGTCTCACGCGGTCTGCACGTCCAGCACGAACGCTGGTCCAACTGAGGCGCCAGGTGGAAATGGCATGGCAAGCCGTTCCACAGGACTACATCCAGCATCTCTACGATCGTCTCCATGGGAGAATAGCAGCCTGCATTGCTGCGAAAGGTGGATATACACTGTACTAGTGCCGACATTGTGCATGCTCTGTTGCCTGTGTCTATGTTCCTGTGGTTCTGTCAGTGTGATCATGTGATGTATCTGACCCCAGGAATGTGTCAATAAAGTTTCCCCTTCCTGGGACAATGAATTCACGGTGTTCTTTTTTCAATTTACAGGAGTATATTTGACATATGTCATTACTGCTCTCTGTAGTTGTTGGTTGTAATATTATTTTTAGCAAGGATTTAAAGTTGTTCCATAATTTTCTGCTGCACATGTATTACACTACGTTTTTAGTACCTGACAGTTGTATAAATTCAAGTTTGACCGCTAATTGTGTAATCAACTAGCTATCCAAGCTGGCAATGTTGGTGTTAAATTCATGACGGAAAGTTAAATAGACAGAACATAAAATTTTAGATTTGACAATTTATAATAAAAATGGCAGACATGTATTTCAAATATACAGGGTGTTACAAAAAGGTATGGCCAAACTTTCAGGAAGCATTCCTCACACACAAAGAAAGAAAATATGTTATGTGGACATGTGTCCGGAAACGCTTACTTTCCATGTTAGAGCTCATTTTATTACTTCTCTTCAAATCACATTAATCATGGAATGGAAACACACAGCAACACAACGTACCAGCGTGACTTCAAACACTTTGTTACAGGAAATGTTCAAAATGTCCTCTGTTAGCGAGGATACATGCAACCACCCTCTGTCGCATGGAATCCCTGATGCGCTGATGCAGCCCTGGAGAATGAAGTATTGTATCACAGCCGTCCACAATACGAGCACGAAGAGTCTCTACATTTGGTACCGGGGTTGCGTAGACAAGAGCTTTTAAATGCCCCCATAAATGAAAGTCAAGAGGGTTGAGGTCAGGAGAGCGTGGAGGCCATGGAATTGGTCCGAATCTACCAATCCATCGGTCACCGAATCTGTTGTTGAGAAGCGTACGAACACTTCGACTGAAATGTGCAGGAGCTCCATCGTGCATGAACCATATGTTGTGTCGTACTTGTAAAGGCACATGTTCTAGCAGCACAGGTAGAGTAACCTGTATGAAATTATGACAACGTGCTCCATTGAGCGTAGATGGAAGAACATGGGGCCCAATCAAGACCTCACCAACAATGCCTGCCCAAACGTTCACAGAAAATCTGTGTTGATGATTTGATTGCACAATTGCGTGCGGATTCTCGTCAGCCCACACATGTTGATTGTGAAAATTTACAATTTTATCGTTGGAATGAGGCTTCATCCGTAAAGAGAACATTTGCACTGAAATGAGGATTGACACATTGTTCGATGAACCATTCGCAGAAGTGTACCCGTGGAGGCCAATCAGCTGCTGATAGTGCCTGCAGACGCTGTACATGGTACGGAAACAACTGGTTCTCCCGTAGCACTCTCCATACAGTGACGTGGTCAACGTTACCTTGTACAGCAGTAACTTCTCTGACGCTGCCATTAGGGTTATCGTCAACTGCACGGAGAATTGCCTCGTCCATTGCAGGTGTCCTCGTCGTTCTAGGTCTTCCCCAGTCGCGAGTCATCGGCTGGAATATTCCGTGCTACCTGAGACGCCGATCAATTACTTCGAACGTCTTCCTGTTGGGACACCTTCTTTCTGGAAATCTGTCTCGATACAAACGTACCGCGCCACGGCTATTGCCCCGTGCTAATCCATACATCAAATGGGCATCTGCCAACTCCGCATTTGTAAACACTGCACTGACTGCAAAACCACGTTCGTGATGAACACTAACCTGTTGATGCTACGTACTGATGTGCTTGATGCTAGTACTGTAGAGCAATGAGTCGCATGTCAACACAAGCACCGAAGTCAACATTACCTTCCTTCAATAGGGATAACTGGCGGTGAATCGAGGAAGTACAGTACATACTGATGAAACTAAAATGAGCTTGTAAGTAGGCTGTTTAGGTTCTTATATTGGTAACGCCACCGCCTCGGAGCGCTCTGTATGAAAATCACTGGTTGTGCTGTGTGCAGTCTGTGGCTGGTTTGCATTGTTGTTGGCATTGTTGGCATTGTTGTTTGCATTGTTGTTGGGCAGTTGGCTGTTAACAGCGGCCGGCCGAAGTGGCCGTGCGGTTAAAGGCGCTGCAGTCTGGAACCGCAAGACCGCTACGGTCGCAGGTTCGAATCCTGCCTCGGGCATGGATGTTTGTGATGTCCTTAGGTTAGTTAGGTTTAACTAGTTCTAAGTTCTAGGGGACTAATGACCTCAGCAGTTGAGTCCCATAGTGCTCAGAGCCATTTGAACCATTTTTGTTAACAGCGCGTAGCGTTGCGCAGTTCGAGGTGAGCCGGCAGCAGTGGTGGATGTGGGGAAGTGAGATGGCGGATTTTTGAGAGCGGGTGATCTGGACGTGTGTCCATCAGAAACAGTACATTTGTAAGACTGGATGTCATGAACTGATATATATATATATATATATATATATATATATATATATATATATATATATATATATATATATATATATATAATGACTTTTGAACAATATTAAGGTAAATACATTGTCTGTTCTCTACCAAAATCTTTCATTTGCTAAATATGCCTATCAGTAGGTACCGTCTTCAGTAGTTTGAATCTTTTATTTAGCTAGCAGTATTGGCGCTCGCTGTATTGCAGTAGTTTGAGTAACGAAGACTTTTGTGAGGTAAGTGATTTGTGAAACGTATAGGTTAATTTAGTCAGGGCCATTCTCTTATAGGGATTATTGAAAGTCAGACTGCGTTGCGCTAAAAAAAATATTGTGTGTCATTTTAAGCACAGTCATGAATAATGTTTCTAAGGGGACGTTTCAAGCTCTAACATGGAAATTAAGCGTTTCTTGACACATGTCCACATAACATCTTTTCTTTATTTGTGTGTGAGGAATGTTTCCTGAAAGTTTGGCTGTACCTTTTTGTAACACCCTGTATAAGAATTTCAATATATTATTATCAATTCGAAGATAATGGAACGTAGCAAAACGAGGATAATGGAATGAAGTCGAATTAAATCGGGTGCTGCTGCGGGAATTAGATTAGAAAATGAGACACTTAAAGTAGTAAATGAGTTTTGCTATTTGGGGAGCAAAATAACTCACGATGATAGAAGTAGAGAGGATATAAAAAGTAGACTGGCAATGGCAAGGAAAGCGTCTCTGAAGAAGAGAAATTTGTTAACATCGAGTATAGATTTAAGTGTCAGGAAATCTTATCTGAAAATATTAATATGGAGTGTAGGCATATACGGAAGTGAAAAGTGGACGATAAATAGTTTAGACAAGAAGAGAATAGAAGCTTTCGAAATGTGGTGCTACAGAAGAATGCTGAAGTTTAGATGGGTAGATCACATAACTAATGAGGAGGTATTGAATAGAATTTGGGAGGAGTATGTGGCACAACTTGACTACAAGAAGGGATCGGTTGGTAGGACATATTCTGAGGCATCAAGGGATCACCAGTTTAGTATTGGAGGGCAGCGTGCAGGGTAAAAATCATAGAGGGAGACCAAGAGATGAATACACTAAACAGATTCAGAAGGATGTAGGTTGCTGTAGGTACTGGGAGATGAAGACGCTTGCACAGGATAGAGTAACATGGAGAGCTGCATCAAACCAGTCTCTGGACTGAAGACCACAACAAGACCAACGACAACTACTACTACTACTTTATCAACTTCCGTTATAGTCGTCCTCTTCATCGAAGATATGCATACTTTTAACCTTATAGACATGGAAAAACAATGATCCTAGAAGAAGTGAGGAAAGATTTGGGCTACTTAAGGCATGTCCTCTTTGCAGATGAATGCATAAATATGAGAGATAAAGTACATGTACAAACAGTGCCTCATATTCTTTAGAAAGGGAGTTAATATTGCATTCAGGACATCGGACAATGTGAAGCAACGAGTCGTCATAACTTGCCACATAAGAATAACAAATATGGGAAATCTGGAATCTACAAAACATCATTCAATCACTGTGAAAAAATCTATAAGGACCAGAATGGTAGGTCCTTTAATTTTAGATTTAAACAGCACCCCTATACCAGCAATATAAAGAATTAGCGTCACACATGCAAAAGGAGGGGCATAATACTGGCACCATTGACGAACAATTAGAAAGTATATATAAAGCTGAAAAAAGTACATGGATAGACAGTTTAGAAAAACAGGAGATTTATATCACGTAATGCAAGAAATGAAAAATGTTTCAAATGGCTCTAAGCACTATGGGACTTAGCTTCTGAGGTCATCAGTCCCCTAGACTTACAACTACTTAAGCCTAACTAATCTAAGGACTTCACACACATCCATACCCGAGACAGGATTCGAACCTGCGACCGTAGCAGCAACGCGGTTCCGCGCCTACAACCGCTAGGTCACAGCGGCCGGCCGCAAGGAATCAGACAAACTCCTTAATGAGCAGAATGAGTTTACAACAGATACACATTTTAATATTTACGACATTCTATTTCGTAAGATAGTTGCTCGGTACCAAACACATACTTCAGCTGATGATGCACCCCCCCCCCCCCCCCCGCCCTTGCGACAAAACGCCACACTGTGACGTCTGGGCCGCATCCGCACTTCGTAACATCTGCCCACACAATTTAAAAACCGTGAACACTCTACAACCAGAAGAAGAGTGTCAACGAGCTGCAGCAGGGAACTGTCGTCCATTCCTTGTCGTCCCTTCTAATCTTATGGGAAGTGCCGTAAACATCTATAAACCTGAACCGGAGCAATAAGGGTCAGAATTATTTGCCCTGAGGAATACTCCTGCTTCACAATTTTTTTATTAAAAATTTACTGTTTTAATGACCTATATTCTATATCCACATTTTCAGAAACACTGACCGAAATATTACTGCAATATTTGTCTTATTTTATGGTTTGCGTAACTGAATATTGCATTATAGCATCTGAACATATAGTAGAAAGAGTACGGAAGGAAAAATACTCAGCGGTATGTATGCAATAATGTTTTCAATTGCATTAAAGATAATGTACGTTGACAAACGGTCTTATTGTCCATGAGTTCTACATTTCGACACTAAAACCGCAATTGTTTAAAGCATATCGCTGTTTTTTTCTAAGGAAGAGTTAACTTCAAGGAGTAAACATTGCTATCAAATTGAGAGCAGACCGAAGTGTGGCAGACATAGGAAAAAATTGACCTGTTTTAACAATAGCGCTTTATTTGCCACAATGTGTGAAAAATGCTCTTTATTTAGCTGAAACAGGTCTCTAACTCATAGCACATGAAGGAAGTAGGGATCCACATTTAACGGAAGAACCAATGCTTCTATGTGGAAGGAACACTGTCATTTCTTCCCGGGAATAGATTTTACACCGAAGGGCGTTGTCGGAATCTCTTAGTCACATGACCGTCTAATGATACTTCAACAATATTTGGTGGAGTTTTAATAACAACTATAAGTTTTGCAGTAATTATTACATCTTTATTCTGTCAAAAATTATCCGCAAATTCTTTACCGTCCTCAATAATCTCAAACTAACTCTTGGAATACATCACAGCATGTTCAACCCAAGGATTGTTTGTTTACTCTCAGCATCTCAGTTCTCCGCAACAATGAATACACGCGATTTCATGCCTGTTACTGGTATAAAGGAATCCGACTTCAGTCAGATTGTCAAGATGTTGCATAATAGCTAACAACCAGCCCTAGAAGCATCCCAGCTTCGCATCGTTGTCCTGTATTTAGGATGAGCTAGCCCAGTATCTCGTGTATCACACTCCGAACTACTCAACAGCACTGATTCACGGGTGAGGGGGGGAGAGGGGGGAGGGGGGGAGGAGGAGGGGGGAGGGGGGGGGAATGTCGAAGTATTTGAAGTTACAAGTATTGTAAAAGAAAACTATTACGTCCATCACAGATACAGTTTCACACGTATACCTCCCCAACATCCGAGGCTCCCAGAGAGAGAGAGAGAGAGAGAGAGAGAGAGAGAGAGAGAGACTTGCCTTCGGAGCTTCTTACATACACTCTGAAGACGGTGGAACTTCCGGTCGTGTGAAAATGGTTCAAATGGCTCTGAGCACTATGGGACTTAACATCTGTGGTCATCAGTCCCATAGAACTTAGAACTACTTAAACCTAACTAACCTAAGGACATCACACACATCCATGCCCGAGGCAGGATTCGAACCTGCGACCGTAGCAGTCACGCGGTTCCGGACTGAGCGCCTAGAACCGCTAGACCACCGCGGCCGGCCCGGTCGTGTGAACATGGCGTCATTTCTCCTCACGCGTGCTCCATATAGCAGCGCTGGCAAAGTATAGCGAACTGCGAAGCATCTATGAATTGAGCAGGACAGAGGATGTAAATATATGCGACATATGTCAACACAGTTTATTTGTAGGTAATTACCATTTTCTTTTCTAACCTTTTTCTGTGAATTATTGCGGAGATCCGTCAGATTTATTTACACGGAAGAATGTCACTGGGGACTTCATGTCAAGAAGATGGGTTGATAATAAGAATGTTTCAGTTCTAGCGTCCTGACTTTCGTCTTATGTGAAGGAGTAGGCTTTATCTGGAGCCTAGTGCGGTGTTTGTTCTGTTTAGGGACTCTTGTTGAGAGTACTGCTTGCCATTTTAAAGCATTCGTAGCCAGAAGAACACTGTGAAAGCATTCTGATATTTTTGGTTGGACACTATATTGAAAACGCTATTCGCCATACTAGTAACTTGGCAGGAATCATGTTCGCAAGTTCTACTCTCAGATAGCACGAAGGAAAAATGAACAACGCACGTATTATAAAACGATGGCTTGTAAGCATCTGGAAAGCTGTCTACGTACGAATATTTTGAACAGCAGCAAGTAGTGACTATATGTATCAAAGTGACCGAGCTGACTGTTGTGTCGAGCAAGGTTAACCATGACGGCGATACCGTGTGCATAAGGAGGGGGATTCCCGTGACAAGACGACTCATAATCACCAAACAGGTGTTGCAGAAGCATGGAACGTTTACTGTGCGTACCGCTTCACTGCCCAACGATGTAATACAGGTGTCGTATTAATGCACAAATAAGCAACGTAATAAAAGATTATCTGTTTCTCACGATACTCTATTGAGAGAAAATTCATTTAACGTGGACCGTGATTACGTTTTGTCGCCACCACTTTATACTCGGCGTATCGATCATAAGAGGGATTAGGGTGTGCCACAAAACACCTAAGAGTAAGCGTACGGGGCGACTTAATGTAGGATGCGTAAAGCATACTCCCATTTTGGATTCACTTTGCGGGCTTGCGTTGCCCACAGAGGAAATGGCTAATAAAACACCTATTAGACTGAAGTTTATCACAATTAATTGTCCTCAGTCTCTGGCCCTTACCTTGCTGGATTAATACAAAAGTGAGCTACAATTCGTCATGACATCGCACTGTGTTCAACAACAGTAATTACAACAATCTTCGCCCGCATCTCGTGGTCGTGCGGTAGCGTTCTCGCTTCCCACGCCCGGGTTCCCGGGTTCGATTCCCGGCGGGGTCAGGGATTTTTTCTGCCTCGTGATGGCTGGGTGTTTTGTGATGTCCTTAGGTTAGTTAGGTTTAAGTAGTTCTAAGTTCTAGGGGACTGATGACCATAGATGTTAAGTCCCATAGTGCTCAGAGCCATTTGAGCCATTTGAACAACAATCTTCTGTGATATGTACTGTAAACCATAAATCACTATGTTTGTCAGAAAGAGACGTGCTTACTATGATATGCAGATTCCAAATTGGGACGATTGATGTTGGAGGTTAATATGCTAGTACTTTATTGTATGGGAAAACTATGCCAGTGCCGGATGTATGTTATTAACGTTTCAGTTTGTACAATATCATTGAAAATTAGGGGCTATTTGCAGGAAGAATTAATAGTGTTTAATGAAGGTTGCTTTAATCTCTGCTGCCGTGTGCTACAGCTGGTACAGCCTTATCGCTCCGTTTGGCATCTGGTGTGTGGTTACCCCGGCTTGCAGCCTACGGCTGTGGCGTCAGTCTCTTCCCAACTAGCTTTCTGACTGGTCGCACATAGACGCGAGAGACTGCTACACATAAATTTTTTTAAGTACACTGCATTTCCTCTACCATTTCCTATCTTATACTACTGCGTAATGGGCGTCTGGAGCTCAGTTTATTGCTTGGGTGTTACGTAGTGGCACGCCGATCGCGGAGGTACTGCGGCGGTGCTCTGTGCATCAGGAGGAATGACGAGTGGCGCCTTGTAGTCAGTTACTAGGGTCGTGGGTGGTCATGGGGGTGTGTCTGTTGATTATAGTCGGGCATGTCGCTCACTGTTAGTTACGCGTAACATTTCTGTGCCGCGCTATCATGTCGTCTCAGACTAATGACGGAGGGAAACGTAGCGAGTGTATGTGTTGCACTATGCAAAACATTTTGTTACCAATTGACGCAGTGATTCCTGTTTATCGGTGTATTTTGTAAGAATAATGTGGAGCTGCACCGATTAAGTGTTCTCTCTTGGAATGGGGCTATGGGCAATTGGGGATGTCATAGCAAATTGCAATTCTAAGGGTGGGGTTCGAAAATGTGGAGTCATTATTATTGTCTTTCGCAATGTCCAAGTGCCTTATCTCAGTAATATTTACCATCAGCAACAAGCGCAAGAAAAAAAAGTTATATTCTTTTTTATTTAATCATACTGTTGTAATAAAATGTACACTCATCTGCGTGTAAGGTAAAAAGAGAAATGACGCTTCAGTAACAGTAATAAGGCAAGGTATTGGTATATGAAACAATTAGAGTGTTGAGAGCAGAATTCCCTTCCGTTAATCACTCTCATTTGTCTCGTCTTGGGCTGTAAACGCAGCTGTTACTGGCAAATCTTGTCTTTTATATTGCTTTGAATAAGGACTTGGTATATTTGTAAAAATTATCTACCGTTAATGAAATAACCTACATATTCCTTATATATATATATATATATATATATATATATATATATATATATATATATATATATATATATATATATATATATATATATATTGAAGAGACAAAGAAACTGGTACACCTGCCTATCAGCGTGCAGAGCCCCCGCGAGAACGCAGATGTGCGCGAACCCAACATGGCATGCACTCGACTTATGTCTGAAGTAGAGCTGGAGTAAACTGTCACCATTAATCCTGCAGGGTTGTCCATAACTCCGCAAGAGTACGAGGGGGTGGGGATCTCTTCTGAACAATTTGCAAGGCATCCCAGATATGCTCAATATTGTACACTCCTGGAAATGGAAAAAATAACACGCACGGCACAGCGGACACACCAGGAACCGCGGTGTTGGCCGTCGAATGGCGCTAGCTGCGCAGCATTTGTGCACCGCCGCCGTCAGTGTCAGCCAGTTTGCCGTGGCATACGGAGCTCCATCGCAGTCTTTAACACTGGTAGCATGCCGCGACAGCGTGGACGTGAACCGTATGTGCAGTTGACGGACTTTGAGCGAGGGCGTATAGTGGGCATGCGGGAGGCCGGGTGGACGTACCGCCGAATTGCTCAACACGTGGGGCGTGAGGTCTCCACAGTACATCGATGTTGTCGCCAGTGGTCGGCGGAAGGTGCACGTGCCCGTCGACCTGGGACCGGACCGCAGCGACGCACGGATGCACGCCAAGACCGTAGGATCCTACGCAGTGCCGTAGGGGACCGCACCGCCACTTCCCAGCAAATTAGGGACACTGTTGCTCCTGGGGTATCGGCGAGGACCATTCGCAACCGTCTCCATGAAGCTGGGCTACGGTCCCGCACACCGTTACGCCGTCTTCCGCTCACGCCCCAACATCGTGCAGCCCGCCTCCAGTGGTGTCGCGACAGGCGTGAATGGAGGGACGAATGGAGACGTGTCGTCTTCAGCGATGAGAGTCGCTTCTGCCTTGGTGCCAATGATGGTCGTATGCGTGTTTGGCGCCGTGCAGGTGAGCGCCACAATCAGGACTGCATACGACCGAGGCACACAGGGCCAACACCCGGCATCATGGTGTGGGGAGCGATCTCCTACACTGGCCGTACACCACTGGTGATCGTCGAGGGGACACTGAATAGTGCACGGTACATCCAAACCGTCATCGAACCCATCGTTCTACCATTCCTAGACCGGCAAGGGAACTTGCTGTTCCAACAGGACAATGCACGTCCGCATGTATCCCGTGCCACCCAACGTGCTCTGGAAGGTGTAAGTCAACTACCCTGGCCAGCAAGATCTCCGGATCTGTCCCCCATTGAGCATGTTTGGGACTGGATGAAGCGTCGTCTCACGCGGTCTGCACGTCCAGCACGAACGCTGGTCCAACTGAGGCGCCAGGTGGAAATGGCATGGCAAGCCGTTCCACAGGCTAATGGACCCAGGCGAGGCGTAAAGCTTTGTGCCGTGCAGTCCTCAAGGGTACACGAATGGGCGTTCAGCTCCGAAAGCCAATATCGATGATGTTTCGTTGAATGGTTCGCACACTGACACTTGTTGATGGCCCACATGGAAATCTGCAGCTATTTGCGGAAGGCTTGCACTTCTGTCACGTTGAATTATTCTCTGCAGTTGTCATTGGTCCCGTTCTTGCAGGATCTTTTTCCGGGCGTAGCGATGTCGAAGATTACATGTTCTACTGGATTCCTGATATTTATGGTACACTCGTGAATAGGTCGTACGGGAAAATCCCCTCCCCATCGCTACATCGCAGATGCTGTGTCCCATCGCTCGTGCGCCGACTACAACACCAAGTTCAAACTCACTTAAATCTTCCGTTGTAGCATCAGTGACGGCTCTAACAACTGCGCCAGACACTTGTCTTATATAGGCGTTGCCGACCGCAGCGGCATATTCTGCCTCTTTACATAACTTTGTATTTGAACACGCGTGCCTATACCAGTTTCTTTGGAGCTGCTGTGTATATTCTTACGTTGTGTATTGTCTGGTTTAGAGACGACGTGTTCGAAAGCAATGAGACGATTGAGGGTCGCATCTTGTTCTCTGAGCATTGGATTCCGAATAGAAAAATGGTTCAAATGGCTCTGAGCGCTATGGGACTTAACTTCTGAGGTCATCAGTCCCATAGAACTTAGAACCACTTAAACCTAACTAACCTAAGACATCACACACATCCATGCCCGAGGCAGGATTCGAACCTGCGACCGTAGCGGTCGTGCGCTTCCAGACTGTAGCGCCTAGAACCGCTCGGCCACCCCGGCCGGCTTCCGAATAGAACCAACATCTTCAAACGTGAAGTCCCATTCAGTTTTGCTACCGCTATTTAATGTCGAAATTAAAGTTGATTGTTCACGGTAAATCTGCTTATCGAACAATGGTACATTCATTTCCACCCACGGGCTGATAAACTCAACAGTCAGTAAGCGACAGCGATTTCAATTTTCTTACATGAAATCACATTAATACTCAATGCGATAATTATTATTTTCATATGTTTGGATGTAGATTCAATACGTCATGCTATCTCTCCTATGATGCGTCCTTCCGATTGCAAGCTCTTAACTGATGAACTGCATATTACTGAGCTAATTAACTAACTTCATCATTGTCATACTTGCTCGCTGCTGCCCTACAAAGGTACAATACAAGTAGGACAGCTCTGCTACTGACGTTGCATCTCAAAAACCACGACTGACAAGGAGGAGGGCAGGAGTTGAAAAAAATACTTTTAACAATAAATCTAATATAAATTTATTATTATTATTATTTAGAAGGAATAATTACTGAAACAAACTATAGAGTACAGAGCACAAATGAATAATGAAACTGAGACAAATGGGATAGTGAAAAAAAGGGGATGGGAGGGTGAAATCGATTCCTACCGGACCAGGGGAATGGGGAGGGGGTCCAGTGCCGCCTCTTATTGTTCAATTACGGATAACATTTCTGTGGCTCGGTATTATATCTTCTCGTACTAATGACGGAGGAGAAACGTAGAAAGTGCATATTTATTGCACTACGTAAACCATGTTATACTTTCTGACTCGTTCCACAACCACGAGAATCATCTTATTTTTCGTTATATGGAACTAAAACTGAATTTAATTTTATCTAGACAACAGAATTCTCTCAGTATTTGGTGCCCTTGTGTCTTGCATTGAGGAGGAAAAGGGAAAGATGACTTCGTCGGTGACTTGGCAATACGAGGATTAAACGCCTGGTAACAACACTAAACACGGAGAATACTAATGCTCTCTCGTGGCTGCTCTACCTGTCACGGAGAGTTGCAGCTCTTAATCATTTACATACTCCCCGATGGTGTGTATGCATTCATTTGACCGTGTCTTCTGGGTGTCATTTTCCTTGTCTGGCACTGTACACGCACTGATGATCGAAAGCATAATGATCATATATGTATAGCTTTTGGGCCCATCATTGGACCACCTCGCTGCAGCGATTCATCATGGCGTGGATTGGATTAGCTCTTTGTAGGTTTTGGAGGAACGAGGCACATATTTCTTCGTGCAGATCATACAACGCTGTATATTGCTCACAGTTCGTTTGTGAACATAAATGTAACAGTTTCACCGCCATCACCGATTATTTACAGAATTGACCACCCATGTATAAAACAGCAGCTATTTTCTGTTGTATCTCATTGTTTATGATGTGATAGATTCTGAACACTATCCTTTATGGTGATACAATTTTGCATGTACATTCAGTGATATATGTGGATATTGTCTGCAAATTATGTTGTGAGTAGATTGCCATACAGCAAAACTTTCCTAAAAGTTTGTAAAATGTGTAAAATTTGTTGGTAGTCGCCAAATACTCTAATATCGCGAGGGCGTTCTACATTCTAAATTCCTTCACAGTTTAAAAATATATTCTTCCGACTCATAATACACTACTGGCCATTAAAATTGCTACACCACGAAGATGACGTGCTATAGAGGCGAAATTTTACCGACATGAATAAGATGCTGTGATATGCAAATGATTAGCTTTTCAGGGCTTTCACACAAGGTAGGCGCCGGTGGCGACACCTACAACGTGTTGACGTGAGGAAAGTTTCCAAGCGATCATACACAAACAGCAGTTGACCGGCGTTGCCTGGTGAAACGTTGTTGTGATACCTCGTGTAACGAGGAGAAATGCGTACCATCACGATTCCGACTTTGGTAAAGGTCGATTTGTAGCCTATCGCTATTGCGGTTCATCGTATCGCAACATTGCTGCTCGCGTTGGTCGAGATCCAATGACTGTTAGCAGAATATGGAACGGGCGGGTTCAGGAGGATAATACGGAACGACAACATGGGTCCCAACGGCCTCGTATCACTAGCAGTCGAGATGAGAGGCATCTTATCCGCATGGCTGTAACGGGTCGTGCAGCCACGTCTCGATCCCTGAGACAATAGATGAGGACGTTTGTAAGACAACAACCATCTGCACGAACAGTTCAACGACGTTTGCAGCAGCATGGACTATCAGCTCGGAGACCATGGCTGCGGTTACCCTTGACGCTGCATCACAGACAGGAGCGCCTGCGATGATGTACTCAACGACGAACCTGGGTGCAGGAATCGCAAAACGTCAATTTTTCGGATGAATCCAGGTTCTGTTTACAGCATCATAATGGTCGCATCCGTGTTTGGCGACATCGTGGTGAACGCACATTGGAAGCGTGTATTCGTCATCGCCGTAGTGTCATCACCCGGCGTGATGGTATGGGGTGACATTGTTCACACGTCTCGGTCACCTCTTGTTCGCGCTGACAGCACTTTGAACAGTGGACGTTACATTTCAGACGTGTTACGACCAGTGGCTCTACCCTTCATTTGATCCAAGTGAAACCCTACATTTCAGCAGAATAATGCACGACCGCATGTTGCAGGTCCTGTACAGGCCTTTCTGGTTACAGGAAATGTTGGACTGCTGCCCTGGCCAGCACATTCTCCAGATCTCTCACCAACTGAAAACGTCTGGTCAATGGTTGCCGAGCAACTGGCTCGTCACAATACGCCAGTCACTACTCCGATGAACTGTGGTATCGTGTTGAAGCTGCATGGGCAGCTGTACCTGTACACGCCAACCAAGCTCTGTTTGACTCAATGCCCAAGGGTACCAAGGCCGTTATTAGGGTCAGAGGTCGTTGTTCTGGGTCCTGATTTCTCAGGATCTAGGCACCCAAATTAGGTGAAAATGTAATGACATCTCAGTTCTAGTATAATATATTTGTCCAATGAATACCCGTTTACCTTCTGCATTTCTTCTTGGTGTAGCAATTTTAATGGCCTGGAGTGTAGAGAGCCTTACTTTCGTAACTACCTTTTAAAAGTTACAAATATGGATTCACTTAATTCATCAACATTTAATAAAGCTGTAACCAAATCCTTTGCTTCTTTCTTACGAGGAATCCCTTGAGAGTGAGATCACAAGTTCAATCTTCAGCAAGGCTGATGTGAGAGTGTTGCCTCAGAAATTATGATCAGGAAAATATTAGCTGCTTATGACTCGCCATGTGCATCAGGAGGGCGGCAGAAAAAGAGCGTTCTTGAGGTGCAGAGCTCAACCTCTGATGGCATGTACGTACGACACTTTACGAAATGGACGTTGCGAAATTCAAGAAATGTTCAAAACCAGCCATTAACCTGCACCATGAATGTAGATTGAAAAATGGCACGCGGCAGTGATCACAAAGCTTTGTACCATCAACGTCGAATGAATGCAAACTCCTTAGGAGTTGCAGACCGTTCAGAACGTTCAGCTAGTTATCCACTCTTACAGAATGCATATAGAGTCATACAGATGTACCGAGGTGATGAGAACTGATGGAATGTGATGGAAATCAACTGAATGCTAAACACTCTGTAGTGGAGCGTATCGTGAAACTGTCTGTCCTTCAAGAGGTAGCTGCAGATGGTCCTATAATCTGTTTTACAGCCATGAAAAATAATCACCCAGAAGGTGAATTTGTCCAGTGGCTCTAGTTGGCGTGAATTACGTCACACATTTTTCAGGGGGGATAGTTTGCTCTAAAGGAACTGACCCGGAACCAAGCACAAGCAATTTATTTTGACTGGTTATTGACAAAAAGCATTGTGATCTTACGCCCATTTTCCGACTCCTGCTTGCTGTGAGGTAAATGTTTCCTACTTCCCTTGCTATACCATGCACACGAGAAAGAATCATAGGAGGCAGAGCACCTCTAACTTTTTGCAGCAACATAAAACACTTTCCAGCCAATCTACCATCCAGATTACCTGTCAGCCTGATTGTGTACAAATTCGTTACCGGCATTGATATAAGCTGATCTTAATACAGTTCTCTTGGTACCTCTGACTTCCTGGATTCCTTTCATATGCATTTCTTGTCCATGTTCCGATTGGTCGGAGTTGAAAACCAGTCTCTTAGTGAACCATGGGATAATTTTGCTTATCTCATCTATTGACTGTCGGGCCGATTATGCAGTTTGCTGTGCATCATGAAGTTGTCGGTTTGTTTGAAATTTCGTTATCTTACACTTTTCAACCCTGTAGCACTGTTTGAATTTATGCAACCGTCCACTACTTCCCTTGTAATCACTTTAATCTGCGTCGCGCTCAGTTTGATGTGCATAATGTTGTAGGTCAATATCATGCACATCCTGTAAATTGTATTGAGCATCATTGAAAAATGGAAACACCAGTTTCTATTAAAATTGCACCTTGTCTTCCCTTGAATATTTGTAGTTCTTCTTATGCACTACATGATCATAATGCCGCGGACATAGTCGAAAACAGTTCATAATTCCTTTGTAACTATGATGCGGGTGATGTTCCATGTACGAATTATGAATAGTAACCGCCACTTGGAAAACGGCTGTCGTTTACTATGTTTCGCTCCAGACGGGATTTTGATTCCCTGTCCGACAAGGATGATGAACTACATGGATCGACAACTGTCTCGTTATCACTTTCACTTGTTAAGTACGTATCGTCATCATTGTACTCCTAATGGACATTGTCCGCACAGTTGAGCGTATACGATACCACACACTACCCTGACTCATCTTGCAGAAACACAAATATTTCATCTGCCAGTTCCTCCTCACTGTGCAAAGTTCCTTCAGTTCCTTTCTGACGAAATGTCAACATCGGTAACTGCAATGTTAGCTTTGTTTCCATAGCCATTGCTCAGCTTTTTATCAATGCCACTAGGTAGGGTTGCCATCCGTCCCGACACATCGTAACCGTCACTGCTGTGCACCTTCTTGTCGCGAAATCCAAACAAGGCCCAATTTTCTCCCCATTTTGCAAAATACTATTACGATCTTGGCTCAAGTACTGATGTAACGCCATCTGTTAGCACAACATCTAAATGCAGCTTCAGTTAGTTTCACTTATACCAGGAAGTTTATGTTGACGAGGTCGTCTAGCAGATGGCGCTGCGTGTTACATGTCCTGTAATGACGATGCTAGCACCTTCTTGATCTAGCACCATCAATCGAGAAAATACGGACTTCTGCATTGGTACAGAGCTCAAAATGCTTAAGCAGCGCCATGCGAACCTGTTTAAGCAGCGCCACCGGAAAGAGTCGGGCAGTTTCCATTTGAATAGCGATGTGATAAGGCGATTCTTTCTAAACGTAATACGAAAAACGAGTGTAAGTTAATAGTGTCTAAAGTTTTCACTGCGGGCGTATATAGTGTGAAGTGTACAGTGACGTGTTCTTCGAAGACTGATGTGTTATTGTCGACTGTTTAGCGTCTAATAAACTTACCGAAACTTACGAAAATGCCTAAGGACGGAAGGAGAATGTGATTACACAAAAGAGTGGTCTTTTGTTAAGAAAGGACGTACAGATCAGGAAGCTTTGTTTGAGATATGCACCTGTTTCATCTCAGTAACTGACGGTGGTAAGGCACTTGTGATGCATCATTTTTCTACGAAGGATCATGCAAATAGATTCCCGGTAGCATCGACATCAAAGCCTGTTTCTACATTCAAGATAAAAGACCATAACCAGGAAGAGAGGCTCGTTGCTGCTGCAGAACTAACAACAGCTTACAAAGTTTTGAAGTATCACTCTCCAGTTCTCTTGACTGTGCCGCAGTGTATCCTGACTCCAAAGTCGCCGACAAATGGTCTACAGCCAGGGCGAAAGGTACAGCAATCATTAAAAATATTCTCGGACCACAGTCCGTGTACGAATGCACAAAACAACTGTAGGAAGTGTCATTTTATGGCACAGACATCAACGCATAGAACCAGAAAGCTGAAAAGATTATTCCTTTGGTTGTTCAATGCTTTACTGAAACTGACGAAATCTAACAGAAGCTGCTGAACTTTGATTCGCTGAATAACGAAACATCGGAGACAATTGCAAAGTTTTGCCTAGGCGCTTTAAGACAACTGCAAATTCCATTACATAAATTAATCGCCTTATGTGGAGACAATACCAGTACAAAAACGGGAAGGCTTCATCAACGTGGCCAGCGGAATGTGTTTCACCACATCAAAGAAGAACTAGGAAAGAATATAGAAGGAACTAGACGCCCTGCCCATATTTCCCACAACAGTGCATCAAGGGATGCTGGATTCTTAACTGTCGGCGTTGAAATGGTCGTCATTAAATATTTAATTATTTTTCGATATACACTGTAAGAAAAGAGCTTCTGAAAGAGTTCTGCTTATATATTGATGTCAGTCATCAGAATTTTCTATCTCACTCAAAAATAAGGTGGCTCTCGTTACGTCCACAGCTGAGATAATTAAATTTTTTAACGTCGAACGTGTTACTGTTGTTGTGGTCTTCAGTCCAGAGACTGGTTTGCTGCAGCTCTCCATGATACTATATCGTGTGCAAGCTTCATCTCCAACCGCGCTCTACATCCTTCTGAATCTGCTTAGCGTATATCTCTTGATCTCCGTCTACGATTTTTACCTTCCACGCTGCCCTCCAATACTAACTTGATGATCCCTTGATGTTTCAGAACATTTCCTATCCACCGATCCCTTCTTCTAGTCAAGTCGTGCTACAAATTACTCTTCTTCCCAATTCTGTTCAGTACCTCTTCATTAGTTACGTGATGTACCCATCTAATCTTTGGCATTATTCTGTAGCACCACATTTCGAAACCCTCTATTCTCTTCTTGTCTAAACTATTTATCGGCCATGTTTCACTTATATACATGGCTATACTCCATACAAATACTTTAAGAAAAGACTTCCTGACACTTAAATCTATGGAATGGAAATGAAGTTCCGTGCTTCTTGACAGAGCGCAAGGGAACGATGCAGGAGACCCGCACCGCCGTACTGGGCGAGATCCTAACGAATGTGGTTTACCGTTACCTTCCTCCGACCTTAATGGGGATGAATGATGATGAAGACGACACAACAACAGCCAGCCATCTCGAGGCGGGTGAAACTCCCTGACCCTGCCGGGAATCGAACCCGGGACCCCATGCTCGGGAAGGGAGAACGCTAACCCGAGACCACAAGCGGTGGACACTTAAATCTATACTCGATGTTAACAAATTTCTCTTCTTCAGAAACGCTTTCCTTACCATTGCCAGTCTACATTTTATATCCTCTCTACTTCGACCAACATCAGTTATTTTGCTTTCCAAATAGCAAAACTCATTTGTTACTTTGAGTATCTCATTTTCTAAACTAATTCCCTCAGCATCGCCTGTTTTGTTTGGACTACATTCCATTACCCTCGTTTTGCTTTCGTTGATGTTCATCTTACATTCTCCTGTCCATTCCGTTCAACTGCTCTTCCAGGTCCTTTGCTGACTCTGACAGAATCAACGACTACAATGTCATCGGCAAACTTCAGAGTTTTTGTTTCTTCTCCATGGATTTTAATTGCTACTCCAAATTTTTCTTTTGTTTCCTTTACTGCCTCCTCAGTATATAGATTGAGTTTGCTACTACCCTGTATCACTCCCTTCCCAACCACTGCTTCCCTTCCATGCCCCTCTACACTTATAACTGCAATCTGTTTTCTGTACAAATTGTAAATAGCCTTTCGCTCCCTGTATTTGAGGCATACCACCTTCAGAATTAGAAAGAGAGAATTCCAGTCAACATCGTCAAAAGCTTTCTCTAAGTCTACAAATGCTAGAAACGGAGGTTTGCTTTTCCTTAATCTATCTTGTTAGATAATTCGTAGGGTCAATTATGCCTCACGTATTCCAAAATTTCTATGGGATAAAAACTGATGTTACCCGAGTTCGGCATCTACAAGTTGCACGGGGGCTTATTTAAATAGAATAATGAATAAATGCCATAATTCTAGTAGCTGTGTGACCGGTTACGAAGTGTCGTAGCCGGTTAGCCCTGACTAGTATTAGCACGCAATCTGAGTGCATAAATTAAAAATAAAGAATGACAAGGAATTTCCAGTAACACAATTGATTAATTAAGTCCCCTGCAACTATAAAAGCTACCAAACGACGAAGCACAAGCGTAACTGTTCTGTGTGTGGTAGTGTGACTCAACGTACATGTATCTGGCTCGGTTCTTTCTCAATACGACGAAATATTTTAAACACCATTGACAGTGAAC
The DNA here is from genome assembly GCF_023898315.1 of Schistocerca nitens. NCBI lineage: Eukaryota > Metazoa > Arthropoda > Insecta > Orthoptera > Acrididae > Schistocerca > Schistocerca nitens. The sequence goes on along the minus strand of NC_064615.1, from coordinate 96,655,353 downwards.
TAATTGAAAAACTGCACTCGACATCCTCTGAACTACTACTGGACCAGTGGAGGCGGCGGAATAATAATCTTTGGCGCAATCTCTGGCGCTGTGACTCAGAGTAGCCACCTTTCACAGTTTTTCCGTTCGTCTGTAAGGAAATCGTGTCAGTATTTTGCAGCCGTGACTTATTAAACTGATATTGTTCCTTAACCTATCTTGTAAGATAAGTCGTAGGGCCAATATTGCCTAACGTGTTCCAAAATTTCTATGGAGTCCAAACTGATCTTACCCGAGATCGGCCGCTACCAGTTTTTCCATTCGTCTATAAGGAAATCGTGTCAGTATTTAGCAGCTGTGGCTTATTAAACTGATAGTTCGGTAACTTTCACACACCTGCTCTCTTTTGGATTGGAATTATTATATTAAGCTGGAAGTCTGAGGGTATTTCGCCTGTCCCATACAGCTTGCTCACCAGATGGTAGAGACATGTCAAGGCTGGCTCTCCCAAGGCTATCAGCAATTCTAATGAAATATTGTCTACTCCCGGGGCCTTGGTTCAACTTACGTCTTTCAGTGCTCCGTCAAATTCTTCACGTCGTATCATATCTCCTATTTCATCTTCATCTACGGCCTCTTCCATTTCCATAATATTGCCCTCGAGTACATCTTCCTTGTACATCCTCTCTATATACTCCTTCCACCTTTCTGCTTTCCCTTCTCTGCATAGAACTGGTTTTCTGTATCAGCTCTTGATATCCATACAAGCAGTTCTCTTTTCTCCAAAGGTCTCTTTAATTTTCGTGTAGTCAGCATCTATCTTACCCCTAGTGATACATGCCACTACATCTTTAAGTTTGTCCTCTAGACTTCCCTGCTTAGCCATCTTGCACTTCCTGTCGATCTCATTTTAGAGACATTTGTATTCCTTTTCGCCTGCTTCATTTACTGTATTTTTATATTTTCTCCTTTCATTAATTAAATTCAGTATTTCTTTTCTCACCCAAGAATTTCTACTAGCCCTTGTATTTTTAGCTGCTTGATCCTCTGCTGACTTCACTATTTCATCTCTCAAAGCTATCCATTCTTCTTCTACTGTATCTCTTTCCCCCGTTCTTGTCAATCGTTCCCTAATGCTCTTTCTGAAAATCTCTACAAACTTTGGTTCTTTCAGTTTATCTAGACCCCATCTTCTTAAATTCCCACCTTTTTGCAGTTTCTTCAGTTTTAATTTACTGTTCATAACCAATAGATTGTGGTCAGAGTTCAATGTTTTGGATTTTAAAACCTGGCTCCTACGTCTCTGTCTTCCCATTATATAATACATCTGAAACCTTCCAGTGTTTCCAGGCCTCTTCCACGTATACAACCTTCCTTTATGATTCTAAAACCAAGGGTTAGCTATGCTTAAGTTATTATCTGTGGAATATTCTACCATTAACTCCTTACCCCCATTCCACATTCACCTACTACTTTTCCAACTCTTTCTTTTCCTACTATCGACTTCCAGTCCCCTACGGTAATTAACTTTAGGTCTCCCTTCACTATCTGAATAATTTCTTTTATCTCATCTGCATTTCATTATACGAACTTTGGCACCAGTCTTCTTGCTTCTTCCACTGTTTTGTGTGTCCCTGGCCATCTGCGAGTGGTATGTCAGGACGTCCAGTTATCTCATCTATTAATTCTGAGTTCTTAATTCACAGAGAAAATACTTGCTCATTACAATTATATGGTTGCGGTGCGGTTCATGGTTAAAGAGAGTGTTTGACAAGCTTTGCCGATCTTCTTTACCACGTATGAGAGAGCCAGCAATTGAACTAAACAACTTGCAACAAAGGCAACACGCAGCATCTTTTCTTCGAGAACATCATAAGCCAGGTCGCTTAACTTTTTAGTCATTTGAAAAATGATGGAAACAATGACAAGCAGTAAAACACCTTCTTGACTCGCTAGCCATAAGAAATTTTTTTCACTAATGTCTTGCGGACCTACCTAAATAGCTCTTATACTAAAATTATCATTTGTAATATTCCGCCTGGTTCCCGAATAGGTGAAATTCGTCGACAACTTGAAAGCCTTTACCTTCCGTAGACGACTTCCTTTCTTCTTGATTAGGTTCATGTGCACCGGTTTCTTCCGCAGTACCACTGTCACAAGCTATTTCCACTAGTGGAACCGTTTCATTAGTCGCTAGTAATTGCTAACACGAAACAGACAATTCTTCGGCATTATCAACTGATGAAGCTTTAGTAACACCACATTCTTTCACATTACACTGGCATTCATAGAAACACTGTCAGTTTGGTTAAATATTTATTTACTGAACCTTTTCACCACAACTGCTATTTTAGTAGGTGACACCAACGTTTTTTTTTTGGCACCCGACAAGTACGTAATATCGATTCTACACTCTATCATAAAACAAATTATAGTCTCCGATATCACCAGAGAAGACACTCCGACTGCGCTTGTACTTGACGCATGACAGTGTTGATGATCAAAGATACCGAAAACAGGCCCCTTTACTTGATCGCTCACGGCCTGCGGTTTAGCGGTGGCAATTCCAAACCGCGTACCCGTCGCAAAGGACGAGGACCGTGAAAGCTGACTGCCTCTCGATTTGAGACTGCACACCGCACTTTGTCAACATTGTAGGCAAAGAAGGCATGCCGCGCCAGTCGGTGACATCAAAATTTCTGGTATTCTCACACGAGCCAGCTGCCGACTGGAAGAGAAATGGAAACGTTTGTTGTCGTCCGTTCATGTGGAGAACGGTCAAGGTATTCGTATAAGCTGCCCAGTTTGCTGAAAAGTAGAATCGACAATGCAGGTGCTCTCGCCAGCGGGACTATTGTGAATGCAGCCTATGAACATTCAAAGTTGTAATAATTTTCTTTCTTTTAACTGGGAAACAGGCTATTCGTTAATGTGAAACAAATTTTGACAAGGATCGGGGCCCCCGGTGACTGCGGTTCTTGCGGTAGTCTTAAACCGAACTTGGTACTAATCGTGTTCGCAGTCACAACAGTGAGCTCCTCTCGGAACTGTCATGCAAAGGAATCAAATAATGATCATAGCGACATTTTCTGTCTTCAAATTATCAACCTGCTGCAGAATGCCGTTTGTGCTATAGTCTTACTGCTCATGTACAGTCGTGGACAAAACGAGCGAGACCCCTCCCCTTTTCGTTATGCTGATCCGCACAGCTTTAAAGTCTGCTACACAGCATAACAGGCAAGGCGACGAGGTGCTACCAACATACTATGCACAGGCGTGAAATTGACAAACCATCCGAACTTTGTTAGACTGTTTTCAATCATGTGTATGACTATATTAATGCTGATTAGTGTGTTAAACACAACAAGTAAATATAAGATGTAAATGAAAGAAGAAACGCTAATTAGTATGAACTGTACTAATAAAAATGAATTTCAGCTTATTGAGGTAACATAACTGTTTTAGTAAGACAAAGTACCACCATATCGTTACGACCAGTCATACTGGATTACCGTTGCTGACCTCCCATGAAAGTGTGCAAATTTAGCAATGCGTGAAGATTCATAACGAAATTAAGTTAAAAAAGCATTCAGTGCCACACATAAGTCAAATCAATTATTGACAGAAGCGGAAAAAGTAATCAGTAACACGTATGAGATTCTACAAGGTCTTCATATTTACATCCACAGGGCGCCAGTACAGAATAAAGGTAGCAATAAAACGTATTGGGGCGCGAGAATTTCTTAAAATTGCTTTACTGATAGTCTATCTGCCTCCATCGAGATTAGAACCGAAAACCAGACCTCCCTTGCAGTAGCAAACACCTTTCACTACGCTAGCAGACAACCCAAGCAAACAGCCCTCTATTATTACCCCAGACTTGAATAAGCCGGCAATTTCGCAATGAAAATGGCAAAATTATCTGCAGTTTCTGTTGCATAGAGCTTTCTGGACTCAAAAACAAGAATTTTCTACCTTTATGTCACCGTTTACGTGTCAATCATTCGGGATGTTTTCGAAATAACTAAATACTGTTATTAAGCGAGTAAATTTAGTAGGATAATTCTGCACCACCCCAGGCAATAAACAGCTACATAGCTGCCAAACGTATTCTACAATGTTTCGAATTCTCCATTAGACTCGCCACAGCCCGAAACCGTTCATTAGCCGAAGTGTTTCTTAAGCTCCCTAGCAATGGGAATGCTCGCACTTCTAAAACGCGGTGGCATTAATACTGGGATCTGGATTACCACGTGTATAGGCAAATGGAATTTATTTGCATTCCTGTAAACGTGAATCAGTAACTGTCGTAGCTATTTTCGTTATTAGGATTTCGTCACCTAAATCGGTAAACATGGAACCCTACTAGTCTCACTCTCTTCACCGTTTAACTGTCTACCCAGCCCTTAAAACCCGTTTTGCTAATTCGTAACGATATGGTGGTACTTTGTCTTACTAAAACAGTTATGTTACCTCAATAAGCTGAAATTCATTTTTATTAGTACAGTTCATACTAATTAGCGTTTCTTCTTTCATTTATATCTTATATTTACGTGTTGTGTTTAACACATTAATCAGCATTAATATAGTCACACACATGATTGAAAACAGTCTACGAAAATTCGGATAGTATGTCAATTTCACGCCTGTGCTTAGTATGTTGGTAGCACTTCGTCGCCTTGCCTGTTATGCTGTGTAGCAGACTTTAAAGCTGCGCGGATCGGCATAACGAAAAGGCGAGGGGTCTCGCTCGTTTTGTCCACGACTGTACATCTAATTACACATGAAGTGTGTAGGCAAAGTGACGGTCATCGGTAAACTCTTATTACGTACTCGAAGGAACTAATAAAGCGACTCAGAAGAAAATTAAGAGGGTGAATAGCGTATTTCTAACAGTGTATGTCTGATATCTGAATATAGGGGCCCGCATCTCGTGGTCGTGCGGTAGCGTTCTCGCTTCCCACGCCCGGGTTCCCGGGTTCGATTCCCGGCGGGGTCAGGGATTTTCTCTGCCTCGTGATGGCTGGGTGTTGTGTGCTGTCCTTAGGTTAGTTAGGTTTAAGTAGTTCTAAGTTCTAGGGGACTTATGACCACAGCAGTTGAGTCCCATAGTGCTCAGAGCCATTTGAACCATTTGAATATAGGAAAATCTTAGTAGATAAAGTGAGTATCATTCTGCGTTCAGCCCATCCCGAGTGATATAGGCAGTTACCGACAGACTGCAATTTGACTTGTTGTAAGAATTACATTGTACGGCAAGGGGGAGCTTCTAGTGAATAAAAATGTAGGTGGGCAATAAACCTGTCTCGTTTCAATAGCCATGTGCCGTTGGGATACATCAATCGTAAGGCAGACGCCCTCATCATTGCGTACAGTTTATGTTGCATGAGAAGCACGTACCTAAACTACTTTTCCTTTCCTTGGTGTTTCCAACCGCATCGACAAAAGAAATCCAGAATAGTTTTTCATCACTGATGAACCTTCACTATGTCGATATAACGCAATGCATTTCAAATTTAGGGAGATAATGAAACAAAATAAAAGCAAGTACACACAGTAGGCAGAATACATTGGTTTAAATTGCACGTATAACTCAGCCTTAAATTGACCAAATCTTGACCCTAAGAATTGTTTATTACTGCGCAAAAAAAAGAAGAAAATCACATCTACAGGTGTCACAGCAACAGTGGCAGTTCACGGGTATTACAATAGTGTATCTTCCAGTGGATTGAAAACTAAGGTCACCTATATACAAACAAGTATTAAAGAATACCGTTAATTTAAAGTCTTTTCGGTATCTTTGCAATCAGTTTGGGCAAGGATAGTTAAGATTTTCAGATGATTTTGTCTGTTTTTCTGGTATTATTACTGTAACGTATGGAGCCTTAGTGGCTTCATCAAAATCTTGAATCAGCTGTTCGACAGTCGTTACTTAACTGAGAATCGTCCAGGCTTACAAATAAAATCGTGGAGTTGCTACAAACATTCAGTATGGTTTTTAGTCATTTATTTATACATTGTGTTTTACATATAATGGTTCAGCTTCTAATCTTCGTCAGGTTTTTTAACTGTTCAAATTGAGAACATTACAGCTTATGATTTACTGCTGCTGGCTCTCATTACTGTAACAGTGACCGAACATTTTCCCCCTTAAATCCAAGCTAAGCTGCTAACTGGATCTAGGATAAAAATTATTTTGGTAATCTATTGTGACGAAACGGGACTCTCTCAAATCTTAATCTAATAAGAAACGACCGTAGTGATGTGGCAAATCTGGTGGAAACCTGGTATTTCTCCCGCGACATGACCGTTTGATTGGTTTTATTTCTGTATTTTAATGTGCGATGGCAGCATATTTTCTTTGAACGTATGGCAAATCGCTTCATTATTTGTGTTTTTTCTAATATTAAATTTTAGTTACGTGAACTTCTGGAGAATACGGATTTACGTCCGTCAAAACCATGGTCAAAGGCAGAACAAAACCACCCTTTCTTGCAACTGGTTGGTTGCTTTGGATTTACTAATCTTACCGTACACACGAGCGAAGTTCTGAAAACCATAACGTAAAGAGTATCGGCATTTGCATAGACAGGTTGTCACACATGTACAGTATCTAAAATATCCTCTAGCCCTAGTAAAATGGTTCAAATGGCTCAGAGCACTGCGAGACTTAACTGCTGAGGTCATCGGTCCCGTAGAACTTAGAACTACTTAAACTAACCTAAGGACATCACACACATCCATGCCCGAGGAAGAGTTCGAACCTGCGTCCCGTCCGTAGCGGTCGCGCGGTTCCAGACTGTAGCGCCTAGAACCGCTCGGCCACGCCGGCCGGCTCTAGCCCTAGTACTTCATCAATGAAGACAGAAGTTGCTGTTCGTGAGTGTCTGTTACCTACTAGTGTAACGGCGGACCCTGCATAACCCGCGTGTTTCCTCCCATGTAAAATGGGTGGGTGGTTGGGAAAAAACAATAATTAACCCCATCCTCGTCTCCAGCTGTTGTATAGAACTTTTCATATAATTACAGAAAGCGATTTTACTCGTCGCCACCCTCAACTATTTATAGTGCGCCGAGGGAAACACTCTGAGAGGAGAACGGGGAGAAAACTGAAACACTGTTACTGGTTAGAAACAAGAACACACACATTTACTGACGAATACTCAACTTTGTACAAATCGGTTCAGGCAGCAGATTATGTTGTTCAAGAACTGTTCCAGAAGCTAAGGGTGGGTAGTAACAGTTTTTGTCCAAATAGAATTTTTGCTGAAGACGGGTTGGTCTGGACTCGCTAGAACCAGATGATGCGGCGCGAAGTACACAAGTGGAAGGCATTCTGCTCTGTAGTCGAGTTAACTTGGAACTGCCCCCTCTGGCAACAGACAAGCAATATGGCAAGAAGTGGAAAAAGCGCAGGTACCTGGAAAACTAAGAAAAATAACACAAGCATGTACACAAGAGACAACATGCATGGATAAAGTGAACAGAAAGATGTCATACAAATGCAAGGCAAAGATTGGAATGCGACAGATAGACTGTCTCTCCCCCCTTCTCTTTAATCTGGTTCGGGAAAGAGCACTGACAGAGGTAACAAGACTGGAGACTGGAATACAGCCTGGTAGAAGAATCAACAGTCTGCCTTGCGTGGACGATGTATTTTTAATACCACAGACTGAACAAGATCTGCCTCAGATGCCAACATTCTTAATGGAAGACATAATGAGAGCAAGCCTGAAGATGATAGGTAAGACCAAGTACTGTATTGTGAGCAGAGAGAATGATGACAGATGTGGATAGTAAAATCTTTGAAAGGGTAAAAGAGTTCAAATATCTTGTGGCAGTAAACGGTGAAAGTAATGATATAGACTAGGAAATAATGGCAAGAATGTAGGCAGGAAACAGACCAATGCCGGCCGCGGTGGCCAAGCGGTTGTATGCGCTTCAGTCCGGAACCGCGCGACTGCTACGGTCGCAGGTTCGAATCCTGCGTCAGGCATGGATGTGTGTGATGTCCTTGGGTTAGTTAGGTTTAAGTAGTTCTAAGTCCTAGGGGACTGATGACCTGAGATGTTAAGTCCCATAGCGCTCAGAGCCATTTGAACCATTTGAATAGGCCAATGTTTGCACTTGGAAAGCTGCTGAATTCCGGCTGCTATCGAGATCCACGCAGATTGGCTGCAGGAAAGTAACACAATATGTCGTCATATACGGAGCAGACACCTGGACTATGATACGGAAGGTAAAGAGGAAACTCCTGACATATGAGAAAGCTGTGCTGAGACAGATTTTTGGGCCAATGAAGGATGAAGACAACTGAAGAAAAAGAAAAACCGAGAAAAGCAGGAATTGTACAAGTCAATGGACAAGTTGGATGTGATTACAGAGTGGAGAATTAGGCGGAACCGTCAGATAATGCATCGGGAAGGACATATCGCCAGACAGGTGGTGGAAGAAGACAGCACAGGCAACAGACCGAGGAGAATACCAAGACGGGACTGACGGGTTCAGAGAGGATTTGTGTAAGATGGGACTAGCTGTAGAAGACTACATGGACGGAGGAAGATCGAGGATTCTGATTGGACAGGCAAAAAACCGACTACAGTTTGTGTTGCCAAACTAGCGAGTAAGTAATGAAGATAATAAATATATACACGCTCAACAACAGAAAAATAAAAATAGCAATTCAATTCATAACAACTCCAAGACGTGAAGAAACAAAGGTGCACAGACAATCAAAGAAAGAAAGACTAAACAACGAGAAAAGGAAGCACAGAAAAAAGAATAAAACTTACAACCATAGTGTTACACTTACACTATGTAGTAGCAGTGGTCAATGTGCGCAATGCTCTTACTGTTTTTCGTTTCACTTCGGGAAATGCTGTTAATAAATTGTACGAGGTGCATTCAAGTTCTAAGGCCTCCGATTTTTTTTTCTAATTAACTACTCACCTGAAATCGATTGAAACTGGCGTTACTTCTCGACGTAATCGCCCTGCAGACGTACACATATTTCACAACGCTGACGCCATGATCCACGGCTTCTTTAGGAGTCTGTTTTGACCACTGGAAAATCGCTGAGGCAATAGCAGCACGGCTGGTGAATGTGCGGCCACGGTCTTTCATTGTTGGAAAAAGCCAAAAGTCACTAGGAGCAAGGTCAGGTGAGTAGGGAGCATGAGGAATCACTTCAAAGTTGTTATCACGAAGAAACTGTTGCGTAACGTTAGCTCGATGTGCGGGTGCGTTGTCTTGGTGAAACAGCACACGCGCAGCCCTTCCCGGACGTTTTTGTTGCAGTGCAGGAAGGAATTTGTTCTTCAAAACTTTTCGTAGGATGCACCTGTTACCGTAGTGCCCTTTGGAACACAATGGGTAAGGATTACGCCCTCGCTGTCCCAGAACATGGACACCATCATTTTTTCAGCACTGGCGGTTACCCGAAATTTTTTTGGTGGCGGTGAATCTGTGTGCTTCCATTGATGTGACTGGCGCTTTGTTTCTGGATTGAAAAATGTCAGCCCGCATCTCGTGGTCGTGCGGTAGCGTTCTCGCTTCCCACGCCCGGGTTCCCGGGTTCGATTCCCGGCGGGGTCAGGGATTTTCTCTGCCTCGTGATGGCTGGGTGTTGTGTGCTGTCCTTAGGTTAGTTAGGTTTAAGTAGTTCTAAGTTCTAGGGGACTTATGACCACAGCAGTTGAGTCCCATAGTGCTCAGAACCATTTTTTTTTGAAAAATGTCATCCACATCTCATCCATTGTCACAACCGACGAAAAGAAAGTCCCATTCATGCTGTCGTTGCGCGTGAACATTGCTTGGCAACATGCCACACGGGCAGCCATGTGGTCATCCGTCAGCATTCGTGGCACCCACCTGGATGACACTTTTCGCATTTTCAAGTCGTCATGCAGGATTGTGTGCACAGAACCCACAGAAATGCCAACTCTGGAGGCGATCTGTTCAACAGTCATTCGGCGATCCCCCAAAACAATTCTCTCCACTTTCTCGATCATGTCGTCAGACCGGCTTGTGCGAGCCCGAGGTTGTTTCGGTTTGTTGTCACACGATGTTTTGCCTTCATTAAACTGTCGCACCCACGAACGCACTTTCGACACATCCATAACTCCATCACCACATGTCTCCTTCAACTGTCGATGAATTTCAATTGGTTTCACACCATGCAAATTCAGAAAACGAATGACTGCACGCTGTTCAAGTAAGGAAAACGTCGCCATTTGAAGTATTTAAAACAGTTCTCATTCTCGCCGCTGGCGGTAAAATTCCATCTGCCGTACGGTGCTGCCATCTCTGGGACATATTGACAATGAACGCGGCCTCGTTTTAAAACAATGCACATGTTTCTACCACTTTCCAGTCCGGAGAAAAAAATCGGAGGCATTAGAACCTGAATGCGCCTCGTACACCGCAGCTATTGAGAAGTTATACTTCTGAGTGCAGGCCGTTCAAGAGAATAGGGGTCCTTGCAAAGACAACTGAATATAAAATCAGAGAAATTCATACGAGGAAGTTAACAAAGATATAACTTAATTTATTGTACTTGGGTGAATTTATTACTATCCTTACTACTTTCTCCTCATCGCTTTTCAGGCCTACATAACTTTTTCTTTCATTAGAGATATTTTCGCGCAAGTCGGATACTCTGAAGTAATTCAAAACTTCTGTCTTCACAAGTTTAATGTAGTATTATCTGCATTCATTACTACCAAAACAGTTTATTAATTTATTTACCTACACAGTGTAACAGTTTAGCTTCAATCATTAACCAGCCAAACAGAGCACTATCTTTGCTAACCGTGCTCATAGCCTTTTTTTAAAATTTAACACAGTCTGCTAGATCGCTGAATGTTAAGGAGATATCATCTTCTTAATTTAGGATGCCTTTGAAACAATCTCTTCGCAGGAAGCTCGCAGATGAAAGACAGCATACAAGGAACGTGACCTTGTTTGCCGAAGAGTCTTGATGCTGAGGGGTGCCGCGGTGTGAATACTTGATGACAGTGGTACCCTCGATGGAAGAAGGTCGACTGCTCGCTGAATATTTCACAACACCTTGGGAGGGAAAGAACCGTGTGGAGAAGCAGATAGCAGCCATGTTTAGCCATGGATCCCTCTTCTTACGAATTCAAATACAGAATGACATTATCTGTGCGGGAACAACACATATGTCAATCGCTAAGCCATTAACGATAAGTAAGCTGCAGTCATTCTTAGACGTATTCCTTACGGCGAGATTCTGCACTGTCACCTACTATAAATTTATTGAGACAGTTAAACTGTTTTCGACTTTTATTACATGCAGGGTGTCCCAGGAGGAATGGCCAGTATTCACTGATATGAAAGGAGCGATAATATGAGGCAGTGAAGTCCTTTAAACATATGCTCTGAAACGCCCACGTTAAGAGACGTGAGTAAAACTTCATATTCAGTAATGTGAATCAAATTTCTTCTACTTCAACTTCATTTCTTTCCATTTTTGAGTGAAGGTTGTCTGGACTAAAACAAGACAAAATTTGCAGTACACACACGCTTAGGAGTGAATACCTTAGGAGCCAAAAGCGCTCGTTCATCTTTGGAACTGTCAAACACACTTCTTATTACTCATAACTCTTACAGTATGCATTTCAGAGCCCATGTTAATAGAAAACTTTTTGTTCTTTTGTTCCTCCCTGATACTGTCCACTACCGATAACTTCATTGACCTCATGACCATCGATCCTTATGTTAAGTTTCTCGCTGTTCTCATTTCTACTACTTCTCACTACCTTCGTCTTTCTCCGATTTAATCTCAAACCATACTGTGTACTCATTAGACTGTTCATTCCGTTCAGCAGATAATTTTATTCTTCTTCACTTTCACTCACGATAGAAATGTCATCAGCGAATCGTATCATTGATATCCTTTCACCTTTTATTTTAATTCCACTCCTGAACCTTCCTTTTATTCCCATCATTGCTTCCTCGATGTACAGATTGAAGAGTAGGGGCGAAAGGCTACAGCCTTGTCTTACACCCTTCTTAATACGAGCACTTCGTTCTTGATCGTCCACTCTTATTATTCCCTCTTGGTTGTTGTACATATTGTATATGACCCGTCTTTCCCTATAGCTTACCCCTACTTTTTCCAGAATCTCCAACTGCTTGCACCATTTTATATTGTCGAACGCTTTTTCCAGGTCGACAAATCCTATGAAAGTGTCTTGATTTTTCTCTATCCTTGCTTCCATTATTAGCCGGAACGTCAGAATTGCCTCTCTCGTCCCTTTACTTTTCCTAAAGCCAAACTGATCGTCACCTAGCGCATTCTCAATTTTCTTTTCCATTCTTCTGTATATTATTCTTGTAAGCAGCTTCGATGCATGAGCTGTTAAGCTGATTGTGCGATAATACTCGCACTTGTCAGCTCTTGCCGTCTTTGGAATTGTGTGGATGATGCTTTTCCGAAAGTCAGATGGTATATCGCCAGACTCATATATTCTACACACCAACGTGAATAGTCGTTTTGTTGCCACTTCCCCCAATGATTTTAGAAATTCTGATGGAATGTTATCTATCCCTTCTGTCTTATTTGACCGAAAGTCCTCCAAACCTCTTTTCAATTCGAATTCTAATACTGGATCCCCTATCTCTTCTAAATCGACTCCTGTTTCTTCTTCTATCACATCAGACAAATCTTCACCCTCATAGAGGCTTTCAATGCATTCTTTCCACCTATCTGCTCTCTCCTCTGCATTTAACAGTGGAATTCCCGTTGCACTCTTAATGTTACCACCGTTGCTTTTAATGTCACCAAAGGTTGTTTTGACTTTTCTGTATGCTGAGTCTGTCCTTCCGACAATCATATCTTTTTCGATGCGTTCACATTTTTCCTGCAGCCATTTCGTCTTAGCTTCCCTGCACTTCCTATTCATTTCATTCCTCAGCGACTTGTATTTCTGTATTCCTGATTTTCCCGGAACATGTTTGTACTTCCTCCTTCCATCAATCAATGAAGTATCTCTTCTGTTACCCATGGCTTCTTGGCAGCCAACTTCTTTGTACCTATGTTTTCCTTCCCAGCTTCTGTGATGGCCCTTTTTAGAGATGTCCATTCCTCTTCAACTGTACTGCCTACTGCGCTATTCCTTATTGCTGTATCTATAGCGTTAGAGAACTTCAAACGTATCTCGTCATTCCTTAGTACTTCCGTATCCAACTTCTTTGCGTATTGATTCTTCCTGACTAATGTCTTGAACTTCAGCCTACTCTTCATCACTACTACATTGTGATCTGAGTCTGTATCTGCTCCTGGGTACGCCTTACAATCCAGTATCTGATTTCGTTATCTCTGTCTGACCATGATGTAATCTAATTGAAATCTTCCCGTATCTCCCGGCCTTTTCCAAGTATACCTCCTCCTCTTGTGATTCTTGAACAGGTTATTCGCTATTACTAGCTGAAACTTGTTACAGAACTCAATTAGTCTGTCTCCTCTTCCATTCCTTGTCCCAAGCCCATGTTCTCCTGTAACCTTTTCTTCTACTCCTTCCCCTACAACTGCATTCCAGTCGCCCATGACTATTAGATTTTCGTCCCCCTTTACATGCATTACCCTTTCAGTATCCTCATACACTTTCTCTATCTGTTCATCATCAGCTTGCGACGTCGGCATGTATACCTGAACTATCGTTGTCGGTGTTGGTCTGCTGTCGATTCTGATTAGAACAACCCGGTCACTGAACTGTTCACAGTAACACACCCTCTGCCCTACCTTCCTATTCATAACGAATCCTACACCTGTTATACCATTTTCTGCTGCTGTTGATATTACCCGATACTCATCTGACCAGAAATCCTTGTCTTCCTTCCACTTCACTTCACTGACCCCTACTATATCTAGATTGAGCCTTTGCATTTCCCTCTTCAGATTTTCTAGTTTCCCTACCACGTTCAAGCTTCTGACATTCCACGCCCCGACTCGTAGAACGTTATTCTTTCGTAAATTATTCAATCTTTTTCTCATGGTAACCTCCCCCTTGGCAGTCCCCTCCCGGAGATCCGAATGCGGGACTATTCCGGAATCTTTTGCCAATGGAGAGATCATCATGACACTTCTTCAATTTCAGGCCACATGTCCTGTGGATACACGTTACGTGTCTTTAATGCAGTGGTTTCCATTGCCTTCTGCATCCTCATGTCGTGGATCATTGCTGATTCTTCCGCCTTTAGGGGCAATTGCCCACCCCTAGGACAAGAGAGTGCCCTGGACCTATATCCGCTCCTCCGCCCTCTTTGACAAGGCCGTTGGCAGAATGAGGCTGACTTCTTATGCCGGAAGTCTTCGGCCGCCAATGCTGATTATTTATCAAAATTTAGGCAGTGGCGGGGATCGAACCCGGGACCGAAGACGTTTTGATTATGAATCGAAGACGCTACCCCTAGACCACGCTACCTAGAGCTATGACGTTCTAAAGCGCCACGTACGAACCGGAATATGGTCTTGTCACCTCCGACGAATGAAAGTGTTAGTGAGTCTTGTGGGACAGAGGGGGAACCGCTCATATGTGGAGTTGATGCCGCATGGTCGGAATAATGTTACCTTGGAAGTTCCGAGGCAGCATTTGTGGTGTATGTTCTCAGCGTCGCCTCAGAGTAAAGTAGAATGCTAGTTATGCATTGAGTATAAAGCGACTATTGGTGTGAAAGTGTTACGCATGGAGGGCCAAACAATTTCCAAATAATAATACGAGCTATTTATGCACTGATGAATACGCTGTCTGGATTATCTAAAGGTCAACAGGAACAACCAGTGCAGCATATGTCATTTACTAATTTGGCTGGATTCCGTCTTATTGGTTGTGAATTTACATAATATGAAGAGAAGGAAAAGCGTAAAGAAATAAACAGTGAGCCTTAGAGTTTTGTACATAAATACTTGTCAACTTCAGGCACTAACGTACGCCACTAATTTACTTATTTTAATGCTCTGACAGTATTTGGGCGTGTTTGTGATCAAACTGCGTACTGTGAGGGTATAACTTGTTGTCAGTCTTTTAACCCATCTCTTACATATCTAATTTTGGCTGAGTGCCTTTAAGCAATTTGATTAAACAATTTGGCGGTTATTGGTGTAGTATTTAAAAAATTATGTATACCGGCATCTTGCTTATTACCAAATGTTTCCAAATATTTACATTGTTTTAAAATGGTAATATATCTTTACAGCTTTACTCTTGGTTAAGATCAGTTATCTTTTTTAGACGGAGATTTGGTCTAGTCTGTAGTTCATTGAACTGTAGGTGCTTTTGAAATCGTGTTTGGAAGGCTTTCTCCAATTTTTATCTGTAGTATTTTGGCTAAGTATTTATAAAACCTTGGATATTTAAGCCATAGTCAAGGGTTAAATTTTATCTGTAGTGTTTTGTGTAAGTATTCAGAAAACTTCGTTCATTTAAGCCATAGTCAACCGTTAAATTTTCATAGAATGAGGGCACTCTAATTTAAAGTCCATTCTAGCAGTCACTTGATTTTTAAGTTGTATTTCCCAAAACGTTTCACTGTCTTTTATCAGCGGGCTTTTGTTTCAAGTGTTCCTGTATTTTACAGTGTAACAGATTTTAATTGGTTCCTCTGTTATAAGAAATTTGTTATAAATGCTTTTATGTGTTTTAGATCACTGAAGAGTCTGATCCCCTCGTATAATAATTAGTATCTACACTCCTGGAAATTGAAATAAGAACACCGTGAATTCATTGTCCCAGGAAGGGGAAACTTTATTGACACATTCCTGGGGTCAGATACATCACATGATCACACTGACAGAACCACAGGCACATAGACACAGGCAACAGAGCATGCACAATGTCGGCACTAGTACAGTGTATATCCACCTTTCGCAGCAATGCAGGCTGTTATTCTCCCATGGAGACGATCGTAGAGATGCTGGATGTAGTCCTGTGGAACGGCTTGCCATGCCATTTCCACCTGGCGCCTCAGTTGGACCAGCGTTCGTGCTGGACGTGCAGACCGCGTGAGACGACGCTTCATCCAGTCCCAAACATGCTCAATGGGGGACAGATCCGGAGATCTTGTTGGCCAGGGTAGTTGACTTACACTTTCTAGAGCACGTTGGGTGGCACGGGATACATGCGGACGTGCATTGTCCTGTTGGAACAGCAAGTTCCCTTGCCGGTCTAGGAATGGTAGAACGATGGGTTCGATGACGGTTTGGATGTACCGTGCACTATTCAGTGTCCCCTCGACGATCACCAGTGGTGTACGGCCAGTGTAGGAGATCGCTCCCCACACCATGATGCCGGGTGTTGGCCCTGTGTGCCTCGGTCGTAAGCAGTCCTGATTGTGGCGCTCACCTGCACGGCGCCAAACACGCATACCATTGGCACCAAGGCAGAAGCGACTCTCATCGCTGAAGACGACACGTCTCCATTCGTCCCTCCATTCACGCCTGTCGCGACACCACTGGAGGCGGGCTGCACGATGTTGGGGCGTGAGCGGAAGACGGCCTAACGGAGTGCGGGACCGTAGCCCAGCTTCATGGAGACGGTTGCGAATGGTCCTCGCCAATACCCCAGGAGCAACAGTGTCCCTAATTTGCTGGGCAGTGGCGGTGCGGTCCCCTACGGCACTGCGTAGGATCCTACGGTCTTGGCGTGCATCCGTGCGTCGCTGTGGTCCGGCCCAGGTCGACGGGCACGTGCACCTTCCGCCGACCACTGGCGACAACATCGATGTACTGTGGAGACCTCACGCCCCACGTGTTGAGCAATTCGGCGGTACGTCCACCCGGCCTCCCGCATGCCCACTATACGCCCTCGCTCAAAGTCCGTCAACTGCACATACGGTTCACGTCCACGCTGTCGCGGCATGCTACCAGTGTTAAAGACTGCGATGGAGCTCCGTATGCCACGGCAGACTGGCTGACACTGACGGCGGCGGTGCACAAATGCTGCGCAGCTAGCGCCATTCGACGGCCAACACCGCGGTTCCTGGTGTGTCCGCTGTGCCGTGCGTGTGATCATTGCTTGTACAGCCCTCTCGCAGTGTCCGGAGCAAGTATGGTGGGTCTGACACACCGGTGTCAATGTGTTCTTTTTTCCATTTCCAGGAGTGTATTTTAGAAAGGAATATGGTTGGAATGCGGGACGTGATTATGCTTTGCAAACGCTGTTGCAAAATTTTACATTCACAAAGGAACTGTTAGCTGATTTAATGTTTAAACTGCACATGTTTTAAACAAAAACTGCTCTCCAGTTTTTGTTACCTTTATTTAATTTTCTCAGGTGGACGTTTTCCTTGAAGTTGCTTGGTAAAATAAAACTCTGAAAAATTTTCCGTGTTTATATCTGAGTATCTGCGCTTCGGACTTTCCACTACCAAGCTGAGTGTATTTATACGAGGTAGAGGTAATACAGCTCAATCCCAAAACATGGAAGCAAAGAACTTGCAGTATAAGAGAGTAATTCACAATATCGAATATGATGATGTGTTCATAGCACTTAAGGTACGAATTTTTGAGCCCATATTTACTGCACATTTTCTTCGAATGATCGTTCCTTTCATATTTCTAAATATTGACCATCCCTCCTCGGAAATCCTGTATCAGAAGGCTTTTTACTAATATATTCATTTTACGTGAGTTTCTGGGGTTTTTTAATTTTCATCCGTGGAGTAACAATGAAAACTACTAACAAGAATTGAAATGTTTTGAGAAGAATTTCATTTTTCATGCATCTATCTTAAGTAACAAATAAACGTTTGATGCCTGGTTTGTGAGCCTACCCCCTCTCCTGCCAGCGAGTCGGTTGCTTTTTTGCTTTGTGAGGTACATTAAGTTCTCGTATCTGATGCTGAAACGGTAAATACTCCACATACACACACTCACGCACACACACACACACACACACACACGCACACACACACACACGCACAAACGCGTGCAGACATATACACACCCAGAGAAGGAGATAAGATTATGAAGTCAGGGTAAAGGCCGGCATATTTACTTCGGAAATAGAAATTCAGTGTTTCACTTGTTGATATAACAGGAAATTTAACGATTAGCAGGCACTACTTCCATTTATGACTGCATCAAAATGATGTCTTAATCACTGTTTAGGTACCTCGGGAGCTATAGAGTACTGAAGTTCAGATGCCCTTTTTGTGTTAAGTAATTACCACAAATCACAAAGTATTTTGTATCTACGGCGTTTCTTGGTGCCTACGTGAGTTTCAAACATAGTTTTTTTTATATTCTCTGGCTTTTGTTTCCTGTCTATCAAGACAGGTTTTCGTTAATGTCAGTCTGCACGCAGCAGTGGAAAAAGATATGCATCGTGAATATTATGGGCACCATATCGAAATGGGAAATGTAAGTTGTTCCGTTTATACTTTAACTAGCTGCTACCCGTGGCGGCACTCGCATATCAGTAAATCTGGTGTGATAGGAAGTATTCAAGAAATTCATTAATACCTGGATATATAGTTTTGTAGATGTTTTTAGTGCTGGCATATAAATACATAATGAATGTGCTGGCGTTTTTTGTCGCACGTGAAATCTTAGAAAAAAATACTAGAAACTATAAAAATATTCTTTCTTATTCATTGTTTATTCCAAGATCAACACTGTCTTACAAACAGCGCTTTTCCTCTTCGTGGGTTGGATACACGTGAGCACGCCACGTAGAGTAGTCCACGAGTAAAACACATTTTTCCTAAATGCACACCAGAAACATTGCGTGTTTGTCCTTGGGCTTTATGTATGGTCATTACGAAAGCTATTTTTAGCGCGAATATTCGGCCAAACACCCCCCATGAACCATGGACCTTGCCGTTGGTGGGGAGGCTTGCGTGCCTCAGCGATACAGATAGCCGTACCGTAGGTACAACCACAACGGAGGGGTATCTGTTGAGAGGCCAGACAAACGTGTGGTTCCTGAAGAGGGGCAGCAGCCTTTTCAGTAGTTGCAAGGGCAACAGTCTGGATGATTGACTGATCTGGCCTTGTAACAATAGCCAAAACGGCCTTTCTGTGTTGGTACTGCGAACGGCTGAAAACAAGGGGAAACTACGGCCGTAATTTTTCCAGAGGGCATGCAGCTTTACTGTATGATTAAATGATGATGGCGTCCTCTTGGGTAAAATATTCCGGAGGTAAAATAGTCCCCCATTCGGATCTCCGGGCGGGGACTACACAAGAGGATGTCGTTATCAGGAGAAAGAAAACTGGCGTTCTACGGATCGGAGCGTGGAATGTCAGATCCCTTAATCGGGCAGGTAGGTCAGAAAATATGAAAAGGGAAATGGATAGGTTAAAGTTAGATGTAGTGGGAATTAGTGAAGTTCGGTGGCAGGAGGAACAAGACTTCTGGTCAGGTGACCACAGGTTTATAAACACAAAGTCAAATAGGGGTGATGCAGGAGTAGGTTTAATAATGAATAGGAAAATAGGAACGCGGGTAAGCTACTACAAATAGCATAGTGAACGCATTATTGTGGCCAAGATAGATACGAAGCCCACACCTACTACAGTAGTACAAGTTTATATGCCAACTAGCTCTGCAGATGACGAAGAAATTGAAGAAATGTATGATGAAATAAAAGAAATTATTCAGAGAGTGAAGGGAGACGAAAATTTAATAGTCATGGGTGACTGGAATTCGAGTGTAGGAAAAGGGAGAGAAGGAAACGTAGTAGGTGAATATGGATTGGGGCTAAGAAATGAAAGAGGAAGCCGCCTGGTAGAATTTTGCACAGAACACAACTTAATCATAGCTAACATTTGGTTTAAGAATCATGATAGAAGGCTGTATACATGGAAGAACCCTGGAGATACTATAAGGTATCAGATAGATTATATAATGGTAAGACAGAGATTTAGGAACCAGGTTTTAAATTGTAAGACATTTCCAGGGGCAGATGTGGACTCTGACCACAATCTATTGGTTATGACCTGTAGATTAAAACTGAAGAAACTGCAAAAAGGTGGGAATTTAAGGAGATGGGACCTGGATAAACTGAAAGAACCAAAGGTTGTACAGAGTTTCATGGAGAGCATAAGGGAACGATTGACAGGAATGGGGGAAAGAAATACAGTAGAAGAAGAATGGGTAGCTTTGAGGGATGAAGTAGTGAAGGCAGCAGAGGATCAAGTAGGTAAAAAGACGAAGGCTAGTAGAAATCCTTGGGTAACAGAAGAAATATTGAATTTAATTGATGAAAGAAGAAAATATAAAAATGCAGTAAATGAAGCAGGCAAAAAGGAATACAAACGTCTCAAAAATGAGATCGACAGGAAGTGCCAAATGGCTAAGCAGGGATGGCTAGAGGACAAATGTAAGGATGTAGAGGCTTGTCTCACTAGGGGTAAGATAGATACTGCCTACAGGAAAATTAAAGAGACCTTTGGAGAGAAGAGAACAACTTGTATGAATATCAAGAGCTTAGATGTCAACCCAGTTCTAAGCAAAGATGGGAAGGCAGAAAGGTGGAAGGAGTATATAGAGGGTCTATACAAGGGCGATGTACTTGAGGACAATATTATGGAAATGGAAGAGGATGTAGATGAAGATGGAATGGGAGATCCGATTCTGCGTGGAGAGTTTGACAGAGCACTGAAAGACCTGAGTCGAAACAAGGCCCCCGGAGTAGACAACATTCCATTGGAACTACTGACGGCCTTGGGAGAGCCAGTCCTGACAAAACTCTACCATCTGGTGAGCAAGATGTATGAAACAGGCGAAATACCCTCAGACTTCAAGAAGAATATAATAATTCCAATCCCAAAGAAAGCAGGTGTTGACAGATGTGAGAATTACCGAACAATCAGTTTAATAAGCCACAGCTGCGAAATACTAACACGAATTCTTGACAGACGAATGGAAAAACTAGTAGAAGCCGACCTCGGGGAAGACCAGTTTGGATTCCGTAGAAATATTGGAACACGTGAGGCAATACTGACCTTACGACTTAGAAGAAAGATTAAGGAAAGGCAAACCTACGTTTCTAGCATTTGTAGACTTAGAGAAAGCTTTTGACAATGTTGACTGGAATACTTTCTTTAAAATTCTAAAGGTGGCAGGGATAAAATACAGGGAGCGAAAGGCTATTTACAATTTGTACAGAAACCAGATGGCAGTTATAAGAGTCGAGGGACATGAAAGGGAAGCAGTGGTTGGGAAGGGAGTAAGACAGGGTTGTAGCCTCTCCCCGATGTTATTCAATCTGTATATGGAGCAAGCAGTAAAGAAAACAAAAGAAAAATTCGGAGTAGGTATTAAAATCCATGGAGAAGAAATAAAAACTTTGAGGTTCGCCGATGACATTGTAATTCTGTCAGAGACAGCAAAGGACTTGGAAGAGCAGTAGAACGGAATGGATGGTGTCTTGAAGGGAGGATATAAGATGATCATCAACAAAAGCAAAACGAGGATAATTGAATGTAGTCGAATTAAATCGGGTGATGCTGAGGGTATTAGATTAGGAAATGAGACACTTAAAGTAGTAAAGGAGTTTTGCTATTTGGGGAGCAAAATAACTGATAATGGTCGAAGTAGAGAGGATATAAAATGTAGACTGGCAATGGCAAGGAAAGCGTTTCTGAAGAAGAGAAATTTGTTAACATCGAGTATAGATTTAAGTGTCAGGAAGTCATTTCTGAAAGTATTTGTATGGAGTGTAGCCATGTATGGAAGTGAAACATGGACGGTAAATAGTTTGGACAAGAAGAGAATAGAAGCTTTCGAAATGTGGTGCTACAGAAGAGTGCTGAAGATTAGATGGGTAGATCACATAACTAATGAGGAGGTTTTGAATAGGATTGGGGAGAAGAGTAGTTTGTGGCACAACTTGACTAGAAGTAGGGATCGGTTGGTAGGACATGTTCTGAGACATCGAGGGATCACCAGTTTAGTATTGGAGGGCAGCGTGGAGGGTAAAAATCGTAGGGGGAGACCAAGAGATGAATACACTAAGCAGATTCAGAAGGATGTAGGTTGCAGTAGGTACTGGGAGATGAAGAAGCTTGCACAGGATAGAGTAGCATGGGGAGCTGCATCAAACCAGTCTCAGGACTGAAGACCACAACAACAACAACAACATTCGTCCAAAACCAAATGCTTACATTGTTGCAACATCTGTCCACGATCGCTATTTTTAGTGATGCTAAAAGTAGATGTTTCTTCGTGAGCTAGGTTCAACGACAGCTTAAGTTCTGAACTTTAAAAGAAAAGTTTTACCAGTCCCCCCAGCGCATCTAAAAAAGAAAAAAAAAACACCTACATCACTCTCAGCTTTTTGCATAACGTTGCTAAAATCTGTTGCTGTTTTGGATTCAATTGCGGGATTTATGCATTGAGTTCCTGTAACAATGAAACAGACTCATAACTCATTTCTCGTGATAAATCACTACTAATTTCTTCAGTTCTAATTGATCTACTCAACCCCAAATCAGATAAATCTTTTCCATTTATCTTCATTACGTGCTGTTCCACCTTCATGTGAGCGTCGTCGCAGATTAAAGCATTGTGTAACAGAGAGGGATTCAAATCTGTGCAATACATCTTCTGCCATGTAATTTTTGCATTTTTCCCACATTTATTGTGGATTTGAAAGCCAACAGCTTGCTATTAATATTGCAAAAAGCTCCCTCCCTTTCAGCGTTCATCTGCACTGTACGACCTCGCCCAGCATTAAATCCCAACGATTACAGTTAACGCTTTGGCCTCACACGCCTGTCTGAGTGTTAATAATTCCTGACCATTATGTTTTCTAAATTCTTTGAAACAGGTTGGGCTTCGCACACGATGTTGCATCATCCTCAAGCTAAAGCATTCCTTGTTGCTGACGTGCGCCGTATAGACTCTGCTAATGCATCTCTGGATTTAACCAGGCCAATAGTGAACAGGGATTTCTTGAACGCTACTTCTCCAGTCCTTTCTTGATGTAATCCATGTATAATATCTCGTCATCTCAACGTATAGAAAAGTTTTTGCGAAATAGTCTCTTACACAAAGATTAAAAAATGCAGTCAGTGTTGTTTTGGCGGGCTTAATATTCGTTGACGAAGATTATTTTCATTTAAATTCATTCCTTCTCTAAGTGAGCATTGAGGTGCGTTACTGTAGGATGTCTTTCGTGTAGCGGAAAACGTAAAAGACGCCACACAGCTTCGTTGCTGCTCACATGTCGCTGGTTGTAGGTTGTGTTCCAAAAATAAACAGCATAGAGATAGAAGTGATGACATTTTCTGCAGGTCCTGACCATAATTTTGCAGAAAGAAGCTCAAGCACGTACAGTGCAAGCTGTTACTGATTTGCTTGATAGGTTCCCGGGATTTACGCCGGATAATATTGTAGAAACCGCACAATATTTCAGCGAGACAACTGCCCGCCATCTTCAGGTGCTACTGTCGCGTCGCTGAGAGGCGCGCCAATTTATATGCTGGCTTTCTAGAACAGCGCAGGCGCCAGCGGGGCATAACGTCATCGAGGACCAATAGTAGACAGCGTCGAATACCAGAGCCCTCTGCTGGAGAAACGGGTCGCGGTCTGCGGAAGCGCGCCGCGGCGCGGGAAAATGCGGCCGGGAGCGACGGACCCCGTTCGCGCGCGCGAGGTGTTGGCGCGCGATTTAAGCATCTGCGCTAAGGCTTCCCATCTGCGTTGACGCGGTGCGGTTGCTAATCTGTGGCTGACGATTCCTTAGTGCCGCCAAGGCTGGCTCCCAGGCTTTGCTCAGGTGAAACCCCGTGTCTCTATTAGGTCACTGCTTATACGTATTTCGAGCGCCTCTTTGATGATGGAGTCCCAGTATGTGGAAGCATAATTCATGCCGTGCCCCGTGTCAAGGCTGTGTTCAGCAACCGCAGATTTCTCTGGCTGACCCAACCTCGTGTGACGTTTATGTTCGTCGCATCTGTCTTTGACCGTACGACACGTCTGGCCAATATATGATTTCCCACATTGGCACGGGATTTTGTATATTCCTGGTCTCCTCAGGCCGAGGTTGTCTTTAACAGAGCCCAGCATTGATTTCACTTTTGCTGGAGGCCGGAAAACACATTTAATCCGGGAACCTATCAAGCAGATGCAGCGCCGGGAAAGCCTCAAACAGCACATCTATTACTGATTTGTTTGACTGATGGGGCTGCTAAGCGCGTTGCCACCTACTGCACTGCCCTGACCCTCGTAAGTTCAACTCGATTTCTAAACTGAAGGAAACCATTCACAGCATTCGCTTCATAACTGCTACAAATTCGTCGAGTTGTAGACCGCGCCGCTCGAACTGTCAACAGAACTGGAACTGCTAAGAGTATCCTACGACTTCCGCATCGTTGGCAACGGGTTATACACAATGCTGGTGACTACTTTCAAGGTTAGTAAAATTTTGAAACACGTATCTATTTTGCAAAAAAAAATAGTTGTAACTATTAAAGTTCCAACCCTCGTAGATAAGCTGTTGACAGCTGCAGTGCTGGGATTTCGAACAGATGAACAGTTGTTGTAGATGACCAAGTTGCGCTTGAGAGGAGAAGCAAAAACCAAACATGCTCAGTCATTCCATGACCTCAGGGAATACCTGATCCAGCAATGTAGATGGCAGATAGTATAGTGAACAGTTCAACGGGGTATGGTAGAACTAAAATGAATCAGTCAAAATTTTGGAAATAACATACAGAAGATTAATGTCAATACCTATTAAGTTCTCGATAGTGATGAAACAAATAGGATCATTCCATAGGAGGCATTACACTTGTCGTTAGACGCATTTCTAAGGAGACTGCCACCCAATGTGTCAAGGAAGTTACACGTAGAATTTCCAGAGTACCTCACTCATACTGTCTGCATCTACTTCTACATGTTTACTCTGCTGTTTACATTTAAGTGCCCAGCAGAGGATTCGTCGAACTACCTTTAAGCTACTTCTCTACCGTGTGACAGGAACATCAGGTGAGAAAAACGAACGCCTAAATCTTGCCGTGCGAGCTCTGATTTCTCTTATCTTATTATGATGAGCGCTTCTCGCTATATAAGTGGGTGCCAAAGAAATATTTTCACACTCTGGTAAGATAGGCGATAACTGAAATTTCATGAGAAGGTCCTATCGCAGCCAGAAACGCCTTTCTTTTAATGACTGCCTCCCCTAATCATTTATCATATCCGTGGCACTCTCTCCCCTATTTCGCGATAATACAAAACGAGCATCCCTTGTTTAAACTTTCTCGTTTCCCCCGTGAATCCCATCTGATGCAGATCCCAAACTGCACAGCAGTATTCGAGAAGAGGACGGACAAGCGTAGTGTAAGCAGTCTCTTTAGTAGACTAGTTACATTTTCTACGTCTTCCGCCAAAAAATCACAGTACTGAGTTTGCTTCCCCCACAACATATCAATGTGTTCGTTCGAATTGATGTTATTTCTATTTTTTAATCTCTAACCATTTACTTGGGTTTACAGGTGTAGTTATGGCGCTGGAGGAGATAGGTACTGTATCGAGAGTCCGTGATAGAAGGTCTATTTTGATGTGAGGTGCTACTATTGAGGAAGTTTGGGTCACAGGGACTGTAATCACCCACAGTGTGAAATATGTGGGAAAGCGGGAACCCAGAGCATGAATGTGGGGGTAAAGGGTAAAACAGAAAAATACGAAATGGAAATAATCAACTGTTGAAAAGCCCCTGGAGCTTCAGTCCCGCTAACCACACTTGTAAGTTCTAATGTTGCAAAAACGTACTGAGAGGGGAAATGTTGCTTGCATAGTACGTGTTAATGCGTCAGTGGAAAGTTTGGAATTCGTGGGAAAGAAACCAAACTCTCCACAATACGGTTTACGTGTAGTGGGTCATGATGACGTACGATCGCTAGGCCCAGTTTGAAAGAGAGCAATGGCCAGTATATATGGGAATTTTTACCCAAGTAGATGACGGTACTGCACGATCCTAGTGTTAGAATTCCTGAGCAAGCATCACACTAAATTCGACCTCACACAATGGTAGTAGAACACGTCCGAGCTTTGTTCCATATTGGGGAAATTTGCTGTCAGTTTTGTATTGCCACAAGGTTCGTGTGTCATGGGAGACAAACTGGTAGAACTGTGTGCCGATCATTTCGCGTGATTAAGAACCAAAGGGTGTAAGGAAACTTGGGTAAATATGGGAACAGACCTACATGTGTATGTACTATGCGTGGTTGAACCCCTGGAAGGAAACGATGAACTGGATAAGGAGAGGTGTTTTGTGTGCTGAAGGATTTTACACGTATGGGAAACAAACAGTGAATGAGTAGTGCCCGTCAATGTTAATATTTTTGTGACGGACTATGTAATTTTGTCTGAGGAGTTATTGGTCTACAATTTAGATATTGTACATGAAGGTGGTTGAGATAGGACAAGTTTGTATCGTAGACACGAGCAAGCTGCGTTACCTGCAGATATACAGCATTTAGAAGGAACAGAAAGAGTAGCTATGGAGAAATTACTATCAGACTTAGAGGACCCATGGCCCATGGCCCATTACCAGAAGCTCTGGCTATTCATCACAGGATATCAAATGAGAATCAATCGTGTATATGCCATAAGTCATTTAGGGTGCCCCATCACCTAGAACCAGTAATGAATGAATTTATTAGCCAGGGACTGCGCGATAGCATCAATGAAGGAAGTACCAGACCATGCAGTGCTGGAAAGCCCACAAGCAAGGCGAAGAAATATTAATTCTGCTGCAACTATCGGTACCTCAAAAGTCCAGCATTTACAAATGCATATCGAATACTGAATAACAAGGAAATCCTGGCTTAATTGGGACATTGCAGATATTTCTTTACAAGAGATATAAGAATCTGATGTCATCAACAGGAAGAAGTACAGAAGGGCCGACATAAACTGCATGAACTAAAGCTTGGGGGTATTGCCAGTAATGGCGGATGTTGGTTGGCTTGAAAAATGCACCAGTCACGTTTCAACAGTTTTTAGACAGTTTTGAGGGAATTAAAGCCTAAACAGTGTACAGTGTTCAGACGACACTACTTTGTTTGACAGGGATACAAAATAGCACAATAGACCGTTGACAGAAGCTCTTAAAGAATTGTGTTCCGCACAGCTAAGTCTTGTCATAGCGAAGTGTTATTTTACAGTGAAGGGAGTATGTTATTTGGCACATACAATTTGCTAGGATGAATTAAGAACAGAGTTTGTGACAATTGCAACCATACAATGATTGAAATCAGGAATTACGGGATACAGACTTTCAACCACTTACGTCTAACGAATAACTTAAAAACAGCAGATATGAATTATTCTGCCACTTACAAGTAGATTTTAATCATAATAAAGAGTGCTACATACTTCCGCTGCTATTTATGGGCGGAAAATCTAAGGTGTTAAGACATTATTCAGCAATGAAGTAGTTGTTGAGATTAACGGATTCATGAGGTAGACTTATCATGGTGGGTATTAAAACTGAATGCGTTTGATGTCGAAGCAGTTCACAAAGCTGGTAAGAAACACAGTTATGTGGGTGGACTAGGCCGAAAATTTAACTTAGTGCAAACAGTAGGTTGTAGCACTATGGAGTGGCAGAGTGTAAAAGTTGCTGATGTGGATAGCAAACCATTTGCAACACAACCGCAGTTCGCCTTACGTGGCAGTCTTTCGAGCAAGACAACCAGGTTTCGGCCTTGAGTAGTGGTTATTGTCGCTCTGTAAGAAGAAGTACTGAAGGTAGCATATGATCATGTATTTTCCAGTTATGGATGTCATAGGATCCAGATAGCTGGGTAATAAGAGTTACTGGTGAAGGAGGTGAAGGGCATGTGGACAAGACAGTGTGCCAGTAACACAAAGTACAGAATTAAGTCATAAACATATGTCACTATAAAGGTAGTTTGAAGCTACAAAAACTTTCAAAATCGATATTGGGATGATCGATATGCCCAAATAGCAGGCAGACAGGTAGCACACACAATGGTGAATCAATTGTTACTGTAGTTTGGTGTTCCAGAAAAGACAATTACCGATCTGGACACCTACTTTATTTCTGAGCAGTTGCAGCAGTTATTACATTTCTTATGTATTAACAAATTGAGAACAGCACATTACATTCTGAGTCTGATGAAGGTTCAGAGCACTTATGTTGAACAACAGGTAAGAAGCACAGCTGTTACATGGATAGCCTTCATAGTCAATGATACTGTAGTTCAAGTATGAAGGAAAGTGTAAGGTTCTAACGCTCTCATAGAATGACACACTTAATGCTACCAACGAAGCTAGAGCATAGGGTACTGAATAGCACTGGAATGCTATGAGGATTAATAACAGAACTAACAGGTTATGTTAAAATGGCTGCCATTATGGTAAATACTAATTTATGCATAATATGGACCCAGTTAGACCTTCTAGAAACCTGGCTGGTGTATAAAACAATGGCCAAAAATAAGGGGGAAACCGCACTTGAGATAGCAGAATTATAGTAGGCCATTCACAATGCAGTGTACAGGCAGTTAAACCCTATCCTCCAGCTAGTGACCTCATTTCACGCCAGCATACAAATGGGGCAAAAAGAGGTGCTGGGTATGTTACAACTAATTGCTTCCACAAATGAGAAAGCCATACCGCTAAACTTCCAGCTTGCTACAGTGAAGGTTAATAATGACCGTACACAGCTACAGGTACGAGCTGTGTTCCCAGTGGCAAGCATCAGTACCCTGAATTAATGCTGTACAATCCACCAATACCTGGTGAGATGGGAAGACGTGGGAATTTATATACAAGTCATAAGCAAAGGGGTACTACTAATATCACCAGGAGGAAAAAATTATGTGCTAATGATGGCACACGAACTGCTTCGCTGCCAGCAGAAACAAATAATCATAGACCCATCACAAGTGATTCAGTATGCAACAGGAGCATATGAGGTACAATTAACGATGGAAGGGTCAGGAGCGGAAGGATGCCTGTGGGACATCTTGGCACTGCAACTCTATTTTCAGAAATCAGGTATGCACTGGATGTATTCTATGCAGGTCAGTTAAGGGTCACCTTATCGCAAATACGCGATAATCTGCAACCTTGAAACAGAAGATCTCTTTACCATGCAACACGTGCATGAACAGAGCTACTTTCATGTCTTGACAATTTTCCTGTCTTGAAAATGGAAATTTGTGTTAGTTGCCAGTACCATTTGTGTGACAATGTTTCTTCTTCCCTAAGTTCACTTACTGGTATTGGTGTATAGAAGAGTAATAATGTAACTCATAAGTCAACTAAAGTCCTCCTGGACATGCCGTGAAGGCCCAACGGTACCGACCGGTCGCCGCGTCATCCCCAGACCACAGGTGTCACTGGATATGGATATGGCGGGGCATGTGGTCAGCACACCCCTCTCCCAGCCTCATGTCAGTTTACAAGATCGGAGCCGCTAGTTCTCGATCAAGTAGCTCCTCAGTTTGCCTCATAAGGGCAATAATGTAACACATAGACTATTAAGTACAGTTTTGATTAGATTTTCTTGGGTTGCAACACTTCCAAATTTGATCAGAATGTTTGTTCCTATGTGCATGACAATGTTGTACCTTGGAGCAGTTTGTCACATTTGCAAGAAAGATTACTTTCCGACAGTAATTTTGTAATTTCAGAGAAAGACTCCTGCGCACATTAAGTCAATGCTGTGATTTAAAAATGGAATAAGAAAATATATTAAATTTCTATTACTGGAGGCACAAATGGTACACGATTCTATAGCACAAAAGAAGATTTACGAGCACACAAAGTATGAAAGTACACAAATATCATTACAGACGTAGGATGTTTCATACATTCAACAAGAACCACACACTTAAATTTGACGCGAAATTACAGGCGTACTTTTTGGAGCCGAATTTACCTGACACACACTATTTGACTCGGACACCATGGAATACTGGAAATCGGTTTATCTGCTTAAGTGTAAGTCAATAAACGTGCAAACCGTATGAATTTGCCACTTCCAAAGCTTAATGTTACCTTTTACACTAGTTTGGGTATATCTCATGTCTTAAGATGCGGTTCACGAAAAATCACAATTTCCGGTTAGGCTAGCTAAAAATTCAGTACTGAGAAATGGTAAAATGGTAATGTGGATTCAAGGTTTTCAGGGGTTGTGTATACGAATCGTGTGAGAAGAGTGATGAGACTGACAACAATGAGAACGATATGGCAACGCTATGTTGTTTCGCTTCTGTATACTGGTAAGTTCATCCCTTTGAGATGCTCAGTCTGAGATTAGCTCCGTACAGCCGTCACGTGATTTCTGAGAGCGCCATCAGTAAAGATAAATGTTACGGAAAGAGAACAGCAGAATTTAGAGCAACGACATGCCCTCAAGTTTTGGCTAAAAACTGGAGGAATCCGAGAGTATGACCTTTGAAAAATTGAGGCAGGTGCATAGGTAACATTCCATACCTAGAGCACAAGTTTTGCAATGGCATCATCATTTTTAGAAGGCTGAGAACACGTTAAAGATAAATCTCGCTCAGTGAGATCTTCAAAAACCAATGGAAACGTCGAGCGTGTGGGTGCTTTTGTGACATTAGACCGACGTTTAACAATAAGGATGATGTGTAGCCTGTTAAACTTAAACACTTTCACCGTACATCAAACTTTGTCAGAAGTTTTGCACAGATGGAAAGTTTCTTCCAAAATGGCTCCGAGAAACCTCACAATTGAGGCGAATGCCAATCGGAGGAACGTGTGCTTAGACCTTCCTGAGAGGATTACCACTAATGGTGTGATCACACATAATGAACCCTGGATTTATGAGTTCGATCATGAGACAAGGTGGCAAACTTAGAAGTGGCACAATGAGACAGGGGACATCTCCTCGACCGAAAAAAGCTCCAATGAGCCAATCAAAGATACAAAACAGCGCTGTTTTGCTTTCCTGTCAATAGGGTATCGCGTATTAAGAATTGGTTTCTCCACTATAAACTGTGAACCAAACGTTTTACAAAGATGTCCTTGAATGGCTCATGATATGAATGAATCGAGTGAGACCGCACATTGCAGACAAGTGGATGATAACACCCCATGTCACACGAACACTTCCATTACGGACTCTGAGACCTCAAAAGTCATTTCTGCTGTTACGCAGCCCCTTATTCATCTGATACGAGTCCTTGTGACGTTCTTCTTTTCCAGAAATTGAAAAATCTCTTAAAAGGCATCATTTAACGACTCCGGAGAACAGTCTAAAGAATGTGACCGACCTGTTAAAGGCTCTACCAGTCCAAGCCTTTCAGTGCTGTTACGAAGCCTGGGAACAACGACTCCTCCGGTGTATAGCTCCCCGATGAAACTACTTTGAAGAGAACAGTACTGTTGTTTGAAAAGAAAAACAACTTTGGTAGATAAAAAAATCTGTCTCACTACTTTTCTCACATACCTCATATTGTGAGAGTATACAGGTGTACGACAGCCGGTAGTAAGCTGAGGACGAACGCACCTCTCCAGAAAGGTAATCACTGATGTTGGTCTAAGATGTAAAGATATAAAGTGATTGTCTAGAAAAAACACATGAATAACAGAAAAAGTTCTTGAGAGAATCCTGCCGTCTAAAGATTTGCAGAAATTCCCGAAAGAGATCCAAGAATCTCATCGGCTACTTTTCACCGTCTATAACATAAAATGAGTAAAACAGTTACAGGTGGCACACCTACCAAATCACATGGATGCACGTATGTTTCTAAGTTAAACCTACCAATAATTCGATATTCCAGAGACGTTCCGAACCGTTGATGGTTGCAAGACATGCCTAATTGCGCAAAACTCACATGACCATACTGTTAATGCTCAATTCAAAATAAAACTGTTCTGGTAAAACCCTAAACACTTTTCAAACACGTATGTCCAGTTGGCCTCTCATTCACACCCATGTCTCCCTCAGTGACGTCAGGGCACAATGCCACATCCAGACTGCAGATTCCTGTGCAAACCTTTCCTTTCTCCAGAAACGTTCCTGCTATTCCAAACCACCAATCACACTCCAAGCATTCACCTGAGGTAAGGCTTACAAAGCTTGTAATGTCACGTACTTCAACTGATCGACGAAAGTAGAAAATGCAAATATGTTCCGGAAAAGAAAGGATTATAGCATTGGAAGCTGGTCTGGAACGAACTTAATAGGACATTTGAGGGAAGTAAAGCTAAATGACTGGAGGAGAAATACGTAGAAATCGAAAACGAAATGGTCGTCACAATAAAAGATTCAGCATACGTTCGAGTCCATATAACTTTCAGAGTTGTAAAGGGAAGTGATAAGATGTCAGTTTTGTCACAGAGATTCTACTGATAAAACCAAAATAGAAGAAAGAATACATTGAGGGCCTCTATGGTGGATAGGATTGTCTGCTAAAGTGATAGAAGAAATAATAGGCGTCGATTAGGTGGATCTGCATGATCCAGTATTAGAGTCGTAGCTGAAGACTTACGATAAAACTGAGAGGGAAGGATAGATAACATTCATTCGATACTTCTATAGTGAATACTGGGGATCAATCAAATTGGAGTGTTCGGCGTTTGCTTGTGCCATTATCCCAACTGAATGCTGTTCGTGAATGACAGCATAACAGGTCGAATCACCACACAGACGTACAATTTTGCAATCAGGGCGCGTGGGACAACCACGAGAGTGCTCGTGCTGTCAAACGAATTCCCACACCACACCATCACTCCAGGTGTAGATCGAGTGTGTCTAGCACACACACGTGTTTGTTGATGGTCTCAACTGGCGGCGTTCTAACCAATACACGACCATCACTGTCATCGAGGCAGAACCAGGTTTTATCAAAAAAACAGAACAGAGCTCCACGCCTTCCCTCCAACAGGTCTCTCTTGTCACGAGAGAGGTCGAAAATGGCGGTGATCTGGGTTCAGTGGAATGCATGCTACAGGGCGCCTGGATCGGAGTTGTACTTGAAGTGACTTCTTTATACCAGTTCGTTGTGTTACTATGGTGTCAACTGCTGCTCAAATTGCTGCTGCAGATGCAGTACGATGCGCCAGAGCGATATGCCGATCATGATGGTCTTCCCTTTCGGGTAGTGCCACGTGCCCGTCTGGAGTCCCGTCTTCTTGAGACCGTGCAGTTCTGTTACCTCCGCTGCCATCGGTGGATACATTCCTGCCAAGTCTTCCTGCAGTATCGCAGAAGGGACATCCAGCTTCATGTATCCATATTACACGACGTCAAATTCAGAGAAGTGTGGATAATGGCGTCTTTGTCACCTTAAAGGCATGCTTGACTAACGTCAACTCACCATGTCCAAAGGTAATTAACCCTCACGACCGCTAGAGCGCGTATTTGAAGCAAGCCTGATTTACATCCTCTTTGGGACTCTACTAGCACCACTGTTGTGCTCTTTTTTTTTTTTTCATCAGTCTTCTGACTGGTTTGATGAAGCCCACCACGAATTTCTCTCCTGTGCCAGCTTCTTCATCTCACGGTAGCACTTGCATCCTACATCTTCATTTATTTGCTGGACGTATTCGAATCTCTGTCTTCCTCCACAGTTTTCGCCCTCTACAGCTCCCTTTAGTACCGTGGAGGTCATTCCCTTATGTATTAAAAGCTGTCCTGTCATCCTGTCCCTTTTTCTTGTCAGCGTTTTTCATATATTACTTTGCTCTCAGATTCTGCACAGGACCTGTCTGTAGTGAACCTCATCATTCCTTACCTAATCAGTGCACCTAATTTTCTACATCATATATACCACCACATCTGATATGTTTCGATTCTCTTCTGTTCCGGTTTACCCAGAGTCCAGTCTCTTTTGCCACTGACGGAAGTCTGAAATAGACGTCATCTTTCAGAGTATAAACTCGCCTACCACTTTCATCTATGTCTCACAGCTCCTAGTTGCTGGTGCGATTTTTTTGGCGTCATTGTCTATTGAATATCTCTGTATCGGCGCAGGCTTCTATCCGCTAAGTCACCATTTCAGGGACCTCCGCTGTTATATCCGCGAATTCCTATAGCTGGACAGACCTCAACCTTCAGTGAGTATCTACCGTTCAGACGTTTCCAAAATCTCGCATCACTATACGTTTATTTTTAAATATACAATGCAAAGATTAAACTAGGAGATGGAGAACTTACCGTGATTTAATATTATGTAAATTAATACACATTTCATCCAAGTGACAATCATTAAACCGTACATTACATGAGGTGACTACCTGTAAGGCTACTTCATTTGACTTCCCAATGTTGCAGAATCGCCCCACAGAATATTCTTCTAAATTTTTTAATGATATCGACAACATGAAAGTTATCACTAATATATCAAGAACAGGGCAGGCTTTGGTGAATTAAAATATGGTTATGATCGGCCACTACAAAAAAAAAAAAAGAAACAATTGTTCAAACGGCTGTGAGCACTACGGGACTTAACATCTGAGGTCTTGAGTTTCCTAGAACTACTTAAACCTAACTAATCTAAGGTCTTCAGACACATCCATGCCCGAAGCAGGATTCGAACCTGCGACCGTAGCGGTAACGCGGTTCCAGACTGAAGCGCCTAGAACCGCCCGGCCACACCGGCCGGCGAGCCAGTACAGATTTAGATAATAAAATCCAAATTGAGAGGTTCGCCTTCAGCTGAAGCAATATCGTAAAAATATTTTTATTTTTATTTTTGCGGAGGTCTAAAGCCTCAACTCGTTTCGAGAATGTAAGCATGGTCAGAGTAGCCTGTATTCTTTTTATTGTGCGTGCAATTTGCCAGTTGATACCGTGGGTCATTTTCAAGCACATATCTTAAGCGTCTTCCTTAATTTCACAGTGTAATTCATCACTGGTACATGTGGACAGGTATACATGTTATTTCTGTGCGTATGGGACACAAAACAATAAAACGATATAGATGTTACGTCTATTAGCTGATGAAAACAGCTAATGGACCTAATCATCTACATTACAGTATCTTTTGTGTCATATACTCACAGAAATACGACATATACTTGTCCAGATGTACCATCGATATAATACAAAGTGAACTGAAACTGGAAACTTAAGATATGTGGCTGAAAATGACCCACGGTTGACACTGGCAGATTCCACAGACAGTATAAAGAATACAGCCTACTTCGAACATGATTTCGTTCTCAAACATGAAAAAAGACTACAAAGGTAAAAAGGCCACATTTCCTTTCAACTATTTCTTTGAACATAAAATAGAATCTTAATTAGATGTTCTAAAGGGAACTAATAAGAAAACAGGCATAGCAAAAGATTAGGTAGCTGTACTGGATTAAATAGCGATATGAAAAACAACAAAATACTCATTCAGTAAAGGAAGGCAGGAAGATTACGGTTTAGTGCCCCATCGTAGACGACATCATTTGAGGTAGAGCACAAGCTCGTGATGTAGGAGGCTAGGGGAGGAAATCTACCGTGTCTGTTTCTAAGGACCCATCGCTTTATTCACCTTAAACGATTTAGGGAAACCACAACTAATCTAAAACTGGATGGCCAGAGAGGGATTTGAACTGTCATCCTATTGCAAACGAGTCCAGTGAGATAAGTGCCGTGTCACCCTGCTCAGTAAAGCGAATAGATCCTATACTAACAATGAAGAACACGCAACAAAAAATAAAAATCGTTGAGCTCAAATCCATAAAAAACACACCAATATACCAGATCTTATAGGAAACACTCTTAAATAGCCAGGGAAATAAAGATAGCCCTATACTTCCGCTGTAATAGTCGGCACATAACACGGGAACGATGGTACAAGACACGCCACAGACGTGGCTGGACGCAGGACCCGGACCGTGGCTTTGAATGCAGAATAGAGAACGTCAGCTGAACGGCTAATCGTAGAAGTTAAAAAGACTCCATGCGGTTCCCTTCTCCCTCGAAACATACAGCGGCTTACTGTTCACAGCTATGAAGATGATTTTGGTGTTCCTGGACATTTAACGATTATAGTTTCCCTTCCTAACTGTGGTCACAAAGTTGTTTTCTTACCTGGGTAGAAGTGCACCCGAAACCATATGCTCAAAGTTCTGTCTGTGTGACAGATGTATTTCTTATTGCACTTTGAAATATTCTTACTATCAGTAAGGGAATAAAACAATATAACAAGCTAATCACTATCTACACTGACAGAATGCTATTTTTACTAAAGTGTAACGAAATATATCAAATAATCGTCTCAATTAATAGCGAGGCTTGGTACTCACAAGGAAACCTCCCCATCGCACCCCCCTCAGATTTAGTTATAAGTTGGCACAGTGGACAGGCCTTGATAAACTGAACACAGATCAATCGAGAAAAGAGGAAGAAGTTGTGTGGAACTATGAAAAAAAAATAACCAAAATATACAAACAGAGTAGTCTATGCGCAAGATAGGCAACACCAAGGGTAGTGTGAGCTCAGGAGCGCCGTGGTTCCGTGGTTAGCGTGAGCAGCTGCGGAAGAGAGGTTCTTGGTTCAAGTCTTCCCTCGAGTGAGAAGTTTAAGTTTTTATATACTCAACTTCGCTCTCCAAAATTCCAGGACATGTTCAGATTTGCTTGGACATTTGCAGGATTTGACGGTCTACACACGGAAAAATTTGAAAACGTTAAAAACATATGTTTTGACAGAGCACAGGGAAAACTGTGCGACTGTGAAACTGTTGCATTCATTTGTTGCAGTTTATGTGACAAACTCTTATGTTTTCATAACTTTTTTGGGAGTGATTATCACATCCACAAGAAAACCTAAGTCGGGCAAGGTAGAAGAATCTTTTTACCCATTCGCCAAGTGTACAAGTTAGGTGGGTCGACAACATATTCCTGTCATGTGACGCACATGCCGTCACCAATTTCGTATAGAATATATCAGACGTGTTTTCCTGTGGAGGAATCGGTTGACCTATGAGCTTGCAATCAAATGTTTTCGTTTCCCATTGGAGAGGCACGTCATTTTGTGTACTAATCGCACGGTTTTGCGGTGCGGTCGCAAAACACAGACACTAAACTTATTACAGTGAACAGAGACGTCAATGAACGAACGGACAGATCATAACTTCACGAAAATAAACTTCTCACTCGAGGGAAGATTTGAACCAAAGACCTCTCGTTCCAGAGCTGCTCACTTTAACCACGGGACCACGGCGCTCCTGAGCTCACTCTACCCTTGGTGTTGCCTATCTTGCGCATGGACTACTCAGTTTGTATATTTTCCTTATTTTTTTCATAGTTCCACACAACTTCTTCCTGTTTTCTCGATTGATCTGTGTTCAGTTTTTCAAGGCCTATCCACTGTGCCAACTTATAACTAAATCTAAGTGGGGTGCGATGGGGAGGTTCCCTTGTCAGTATAGCTTCGAATCGTCAGTTGTAATGTTGGCGTGGACACAATAACCGTGGGACTAAGACACAGCGTTATTTGGCAGCAATACTACGGTAACAAAACGACTATTCACGTTGGTGTGTATGGGAACTGGGGATACACCCTTAGAGTTTCCGAAAAACATCTTCCACACAATTCCAAAAACTGGAAGAGCCGATAACTGAGGGTATTATTGCACAGTCAGGTTAACAGCTCGTGCATCCAAGTTGGTGACATGAATAATGTACAGAGGAATGGGAAAGGATTTTAACAACAACAACGCTGTACTATTGTGCATATAAGTAATTTTTTTTCCATCTGATTTTTCGATAAATTTGTGTAATTGATGTTCTGATTTCATTTCTTTTTTGTTTCATGTCATTGTGTTAAGAAAACTGTAAACAAATTTCATTGTGAATATTAATGTTTATGTCAAATGTCAAGCAATATTGTAATAGAATTGAAAGGTAACAAATGTTGAAACTGTTGTAACATGTTTAAAATTGTAACTGTGCGTCTGGTTCATACGTAGGCAATGTTTTAGGATATGTAGAATGCAAAACCTCGGGTGAATACCCTGTCTGTAAGGGAGCGGTAAAAGGTGGATGGCAGGCGAGCGCGGGAAAATGCACGGGGCAATGTACGGCATAACGGGCTCAGCAGTAGTAGTTGGAGTTTGGGATTGGTCTGAGCAACGCGTTCTGGAGCGAGGAGGCTCTCCTGGAAGACGTAGTTTCATTGAGCCTCGGGTATGCCGTTATAACGGCTATACAGCATGGCAAAATTCCATAGGCACTAAATGGAAAAGCATTGCGACGCTAAGAAGAATTAAAGTGCCGATACATCAAGAGCCATAGCTGTGGTTGTATGTGTGCTCTGTGCCTCGCCATCTTGCCGCTCGTTAACCGCTGCATCGATACAAACAGGTTGAAACTTTTAGTACTATATTCGTATGGACCAGTGTTACTTTTGTTCCATACTGTTCAATAACAACTAAAATTTTACCAGAACTTTCATATCATTTAATTATCCTCACAACTAACCTAGATAGGATCCTTTCCAAATGTTGTGCAATCTGAGTGTCCCGAAATGAAAAATTAAATTTTGTGTTAATAATAATTACTTGCAGACCTAACTATGTAAGAATGGTGTTTAAAGAACTGTTTTGTTAATGAACCAGTAAATGAATAACGAAGGTCTGACAAAGTTGGAACTTTAATATTGATTTAGTAATGAAGTTTAATTATTTCGAGACAGATAAAAAGGTATTTAAATAAGCAGGAAATAAGATAAAAAGAGTAGTAACTCATATACTGGAAATCTTGAGCGCATAATGAATTCAGTAATCAATTTTTTTTAATACA
Source organism: Schistocerca nitens (assembly GCF_023898315.1). Taxonomy (NCBI): domain Eukaryota; kingdom Metazoa; phylum Arthropoda; class Insecta; order Orthoptera; family Acrididae; genus Schistocerca; species Schistocerca nitens. The sequence continues at coordinate 96,616,654 of NC_064615.1, read as the reverse complement.
GTGATCATAACAGTTTCAGGGTCCCCCCCCTTTTTTTTATTCATTTGAATTCTGAAGTGTTCTAAATTGATTTGACCAGCAAAAGTTAAAGCCAATATAAACGCCAAAATTTATCAGTGTTTTATCTTTATCAAAATTGACATTGTATGTGTGACTCGAAAGTGCTATTTCTAGGGTATCCTAAACCCGATTTTAATCAGATCAATAGACAGTACGAAAAAGCCAATATAAACGCCAAAATTTATCAGTGTTTTATCTTTATCAAAATTGACATTGTATGTGTGACTCGAAAGTGCTATTTCTAGGGTATCCTATGCCCGATTTTAATCAGATCAATAGACAGTACGAAGTTTTGTAGTAAACATTATAGTGTAGTGTTATGTATTCATGGTTTTTCCATATCAGTACAGAACGTGAAACTATCAGTTCAATAGATTTTCTGGTTCTAATATTTACTATATTATGCGGTGTTACTACGTGTTGTTTTGCATGAATGTACATCAACTTGTACAGGGAAGAAACTAAATTAATGCCTAATTAGGCTGGCGACCGTATTATTAACAAATTGGTAGCATCTTCTGCGTCGTTTTTTGTCCGTCCTGACGTATAGTAGCCTTTCGGACTTATTTGACGTATCATTGTTATTACAGAGTGGGTGTAAGTCTGATTTGCCTCCATTCAGGTACACGCGGTCAATATCTATACAAATATCCTGTCTCGTAAGGTAAACCCCACTCACTTACCATAGTACAGGCTTTAATGAGTATCGTGTACCCCACGCGTACGTTACAGGATACTGAAGATCTGTTAGATGGCGACAAATTTTGCTTCAGAAAAGGTAAAGGTTTCAGAGAGGTAGTTCTGACGTTGTGACTGACAATGGAAGCAAGACTGAAAAAAAAAAAAAACAAGACACGTCCATAGGATTTCTCGACCCATAAGAGTGTTTGCCAATGTAAAATGGTGCAAGACGTTCGAAATTAAGAGAAAAATAGGCGTAAGTTAGAGGGAAACACGGGTAATATAATTATAATATGTACAAAAAACAAGAGGGAATAATAAGACTGGAAGACAAAGAACGAAGTACTCAAATTTTAAAGGGTATAATACTGGAAGGTAGTCTTTCGTCTTTATTGTTTAATCTATACTTCGAAGAAGCAATGAGGATCATAAAAGAAAGGTTCAAGAGTGGCATTAAAATTCTAGGTGAAAGATATCAATTATAAGATTCGCCGGTGACATTGCTATCCTCAGTGGACGTAAAGAAGAATTACATGATGTGTTGAATGGAATGAACGGTCTAATGAGTAGAGGATATGGGTACAGAGTAAATCGAAGAAAGGCGAAAGTAATGAGAAGCAACAGGAATGAACACCTCGTGAAACTTAACATCTGAATAGGTGACCAGAAAGCAGATGTTGACAGATGTGAAAATTACCGAACAATCAGTTTAATAAGCCATGGCTGCAAAATACTAACACGTATTCTTTACAGATGAATGGAATACCTGGTAGAAGCAGACCTCGGGGAAGATCAGTTTGGATTCCGTAGAAATTTTGGAAAACGTGAGGCAATAGTAACCCTACGACTTATCTTAGAAAATAGATTAAGGAAAGGCAAACCTGCGTTTCTAGCATTTGAGAAAGCTTTTGACAGTGTTGACTGGAACACTCTCTTTCAAATGCTGAAGGTGGCAGGGGTAAAATACAGGGAGCGAAAGGCTGTTTAAAATTTGTACAGAAACAAGATGGCAGTTATAAGAGTCGAGGGGCATGAAAGGGCAGCAGTGGTTGGAAAGGGAGTGAGACAGAGTTGTAGCCTATGCCCGATGTTATTCAATCTGTATATTGCGCAAGCAGTAAAGGAAACAAAAGAAAAATTCGGAGTAGGAATTAAAATCCATGCAGCAGAAATAAAAACTTTGAGGTTCGCCGATGGCACTGTAATTCTGTCAGAGACAGCAAAGGACCAGGAAGAGCAGCTGTACGGAATGGACAGTGTCCTGAAAGAAGGATATGAGATGAACACCAACACAAGAAAAACGAGGTTAATGGAACGTAGTCGAATTAAATCGGGTGATGCTTAGAGAATTAGAATAAGAAATGAGACGCTTCAAGTAGTAAAGGAGTTTTGCTATTTGTGGAGAAAAATAACTAATTTTGATCGGAGTAGAGAGGATATTAAATGTAGACTAGCAAAGGCAAGAAAAGCGTTTCGGTAGAAGAGAAATTTGTTAACATCGAGTACAGAATTAAGTGTCATGAAGTCCTTTTAAGGAGTATTTGTATGGAGTGTAGCCATGTATGGAAGTGAAACATGGACAATAAATAGTTGATGAGAATAGAAGCTTTGAAATGTGGTGCTAGAGAAGAATGCTGAAGATTAGATGGGTAGATAACATAACCAATGAGGAGGTACTGAATAGCATTGGGGAGAAGAGAAATTTGACACACAACAAGGGATCACCAATTCAGTATTGGCAGCGTGGAGGGTAAAAATCGTAGAGGAAGACCAAGAGATGAATACACTAAGCAGATTCAGAAGGATATAGGTTGCAGTAGGTACTGGGAGATGAAGAAGCTTGTACATGATAGAGTAGCATGGAGAGCTGCATCATAACAGTCTCTGGACTGAAGACCACAACAACAACAATAGGTGACGACGAAGTAGATGAAGTTAAGGAAGCCAGCTACCTTTGGAGCAAAATAACCCATGACGGACGGAGCAAGAAGGAGATCAAATGCACGCTGTCACTGGCAAAAAGGGCATTCCTGGCCAAGAGAATTCTACTAGTGTCAAACATAGGCCTTCACTTGAAGAAGATATTCCTGAGATTGTTTGGGGCCTAGCATTGTTTGGTACCAAATTATGGACTGTAGGAATAACGGACAATGTGAGAATCGTTTCATTTGCGATATCGTGCTACAGACGATTTTTGGAATTTGGGTGGAATGATAAGATAAGGAATGATGAGGTACTGCACATAATCGGAGAGGATAGGAATGTATGGAAAACACTGACAAGGAGAAGGGGCAGGATCATAGGACACCTGTTAAGACATCACGGTATGACTTCCATGGCACTAGAGAGAGCTGCAGAGGGCAAAAACTGTAGGGGAAGATAGATGCTGGGATATATCCAGCAAAACTCAGTCACAAAAACCAAACGATGTCAAGAAAATTGACCCTTGGCAATGGAAGGGCAGTATTTGCTCAAAGACTCGTGGAAAAATAGCCAAATAAGGTAGATGGCAGTTCCAGAGGATCACACTGATTTATATCAATGTTGGATTATACATGGCTGTGTGGGTTGAGCATAATTTGAGGTCGAAGCTCTTTGGTGTACCTACAATAGCAAACAACGTTAATTACTTGGAATTTCCGAATATAATTACGGAAAAAGTAACATATGGTCATTTGGTGTATCGAAACAGGTGAATTACGTTACGCTATTCACAGAAAAATACTATTGTTTTGGTATGGCGATCTACGTACTACTGCAGCAAACGTTCATTTGTAGCTGCGGTTCTCTGTTGCACTACCTCTATCAATTATGGTAAATGCTTAAATTATCTTACAAATTAAGATGCGAACGTTTAAGCACAGCTTTATATAACTTTCTGTAGCTCTGCGAAAAAGCGACCCACATTAGATTCTTGGAGGCGGGTGTCAAGAATTTAAGGAATAGTAAATAAATAAATATTCATAGAGTCCACAGCCTACAGGCAGTTACATCATCGTCATAATTGGGGATAAACACTGCATTAATTTGGTTTCTGTTTGTCACTTACTACAACCTTTAATGATAAGCAAATGTAAGTGGAGAAAATCTTGCACATGTATAAGTAGAACGTGCCGTCCCACGTAGACTATAACAGGTATTTGCAGGCTCTGAATTTGCAGGGTAATATATTTTATGCAATTCCAACACTGCCTTTGTATTTATTATTTTGTACGGTTATTTTTATGTATTTTTAGGCATATGTTGTCCACTTGCTCTCTGTTTCTTCTGTTAAATGACAAACCAAGAGTTTTATGAGAAAATAGCTATTTAGTACAAACTCTAAGCAATTTATGACGGTATAAAAGTGATTTAATATTATTCCCGTAGTTTTAGGACCAATGTTTCAGTAATTGGAAGAGGCAACGATTTTGTAAGCTCTAAAATTCCTTGAACAAAATACCGAGAATGTTTGCTTATGCCTAACGAATAATTCAGTGTAATAAATCGACCACGAAGTTAAGAGCAAGGTGACTGCAAGAGAAACAACTGACGTACTGTATATAATCTATACATATATTACCTTAGACTCTTGAGGGTGTATCCAAATGGTTCTAAGGACGTAATTATCGTAACACTTGTCCCAGATTTACAAAATATGGTCCGTAAATTATTACGGGATTACAAAGCATGGAAGATCTAGGAGTGTGATGGATGATTAACTTCCTAAACTATGTTTTCGAATTTGTATGTACACCTACAGAATTATTACAGTACCTTCTACACTAGGTTATAGCCTACTCCCAAGCACTTGCAGTCAAATGACCTATAGTGAAACAAGCTGCTTACGAAATATTATCTAGAAAATTTGAGTTTTTCGAGAACATGATTAAATTCATCTAATACAGCTAGAACATTCTGTTAACATAGAAATAATATAACACAGAATACAAAGAGAAACACTGAAGATTAATTCACTGTATAGTAATCTTCGGTTCAGGAGCACATGTTGGTTCAAATGGCTCTGAGCACTATGGGACTTAACACCTATGATCATCAGTCCCCTAGAGCTTAGTTAAACCTAACTAACATAAGGACATCACACAACACCCAGTCATTCATGAGCACGTGTGATCTAGTTGATGTCACATATGTGTAGAGCATACATGCTCATTAATTTTGGATACCTACAGAACCAGACACGAATATGGGTTCATTGTCTTACAAATGGACGAATGGTACTTGGCAAAGAGGTCCTAAAAAGTGATTGTTGTTGTTGTTGTTGTGGTCTTCAGTCCAGAGACTGGTTTGATGCAGCTCTCCATGCTATTCTATCCTGTGAAAGCTTCTTAATCTCCCAGTACCTACTGCAACATACATCCTTCTGAATCTGCTTGGTGTATTCATCTCTTGGTCTCCCTCTACGATTTTTATCCTCCTCGCAGCCCTCCTATACTAAACTGGTGATCCCTCGATGTCTCAGAACATGTCCTACCAACCGATCCCTACTTCTAGTCAAGTTGTGCCACAAACTACTCTTCTCCCCAATCCTATTCAAAACCTCCTCATTAGTTATGTGATCTAACCATCTAATCTTCAGCATTCTTCTGTAGCACCACATTTCGAAAGCTTCTATTCTCTTCTTGTCTAAACTATTTATCGTCCATGTTTCACTTCCATACATAGCTACACTCCATACAAATGCTTTCAGAAACGACTTCCTGACACTTAAATCTATACTCGATGCTAACAAATTTCTCTTCTTCAGAAACGCTTTCCTTCCCATTGCCAGTCTACATTTTATATCCTCTCTACTTCGACCATCATCAGTTATTTTGCTCCGCAAATAGCAAAACTCCTTTACTACTTTAAGTGTCTCATTTCCTAATCTAATACCCTCAGCATCACCCGATTTAATTCGACTACATTCAATTATCCTCGTTTTGCTTTTGTTGATGTTCATCTTATATCCTCCCTTCAAGACACCATCCATTCCGTTCTACTGCTCTTCCAAGTCCTTTGCAGTCTTTAACAGAATTACAATGTCATTGGGCGAACCTCAAAGTTTTATTTCTTCTTCATGGATTTTAATACCAACTCTGAATTATTCTTTTGTTTCCTTCACTGCTTGCTCAATATACAGATTGAATAACATCAGGGAGAGGCTACAACCCTGTCTCACTCCCTTCCCAACCACTGGTTCCCCTTTATGCTCCTCAACTCTTATAACTGCCATTTGGTTTCTATACAAACTGTAAATAGCCTTACGCTCCCTATGTTTTACCCCTGCCACCTTCAGAATTTGAAAGAGAGTATTCCAGTCAACATTGTCAAAAGCTTTCTCTAAGTTTACAAATGCTAGAAACGTAGGCTTGCCTTTCCTTAATCTAGTTTCTAAGATAATTCGTAGGGTCAGTATTGCCTCACGTGTTCCAATATTTCTACGGAATCCAAACTGATCTTCCCCGAGGTCGGCTTCTACTAGTTTTTCCATTCGTCTGTAAAGAATTCGCATTAGTATTATGCAGCCGTGACTTACTAAACTGATTGTTCGGTAATTATCACACCTGTCAACACCTGTTTTCTTTGGGATTGGAATTGTTATATTCTTATAGAAGTCTGAGGGTATTTCGCCTGTCACATACATCTTGCTCACCAGATGGTAGAGTTTTGTCAGGACTGGCTCTCCCAAGGCCGTCAGTAGTTCTAATGGAATGTTGTCTACTCCCGGGGCATTGTTCGACTCCGGTCTTTCAGAGCTCTGCCAAACTCTTCGCGCAGCATCGTATCTCCAATTTCATCTTCATCTACATCCTCTTCCATTTCCATAATATTGTCCTCAAGTACATCACCCTTGTATAGACCCTGTATATACTCCTTCCACCTTTCTGCTTTCCCTGCTTTGGTTACAACTGGGTTTCCATCTGAGCTCTTAATATTCATACAAGTGGTTCTCTTTTCTCCAAAGGTCTCTTCATTTACTGCATTTTTATATTTTCTCCTTTCATCAATTAAATTCAAAATTTCTTCTTTTACCCAAGCATTTCTACCAACACCCGTCTTTTTACCTACTTGATCCTCTGCGGCCTTCACAACTTCATTCCTCAATGGTACCAATTCTTCTTCTACTGTATTTCTTTCCACCATTCCTGCCATTTGTTCCCTTACGCTCTCCCTGAAACTCTGTACAACCTCTGGTTTAGTCAGTTTATCCAGATCCCATCTCCTTAAATTCCCACGTTTTTGCAGTTCCTTCAGTTTTAATCTACAGTTCATAACCAATAGATTGTGGTCAGAGTCCACATCTGCCCCTGGAAATGTCTTGCCATTTAAAACCTGGTTCCTAAATCTCTGTCTTAGCGTTATATAATCTATCTGAAATCTGTCAGTATCTCCAGGCTTCTTTCATGTATACAACCTTCTTTTATGATTGTGGAACCAAGTGTTAGCTATGATTAAGTTGTGCTCTGTGCAAAATTATACCAGGCGGCTTCCTCTATTGTTTATTACCCCCAATACATATTCACCTACTACGTTTCCTTCTCTCCCTTTTCATACTACCGAATTCCAGTCACCAATGACTATTAAATTTTCGTCTCCCTTCACTATCTGAATAATTCCTTTTATCTCATCATTCATTTCTTCAATTTCTTCGCCATCTGTAGAGATATTTGGCATATAAACTTGTACTACTGTAGTAGGCGTGGGCTTCGTCTCTATCTTGGCCACAACAAGGCGTTCACTATGCTCTTTGTAGTAGCTTACCCGCATTCCTATTTTTATATTCATTATTAAACCTACTCCTGCATTACCTCTATTTGACTTTGTATTTATAACCCTGTATTCGCCTGACCAAAAGTCTTGTTCCTACTGCCACCGAACTTCACTAATTCCCACTATATCTAACTTTAACCTATCCAATTCCCTTTTTAAATTTTCTAACCTACCTGCCCGATTAAGAGATCTGACATTCCACGCTCCGATCCGTAGAGCGCCAGTTTTCTTTCTCCTCATGACGACGTCCTCTTGAGTAGTCCCAGCCTGGAGATCCGAATGTGGGACTATTTTACCTCCGGAATGTTTTACCCAAGATGACGCCATCATGATTACCCATACAGTAAAGCTGCATGCCCTCGGGAAAAATTACGGCTGGCAGAACTATCCTGGCAAAAAAATATCCTGGCTGGGTCGAAATTATGAGAGGCACCCACATGCCTTGCTCATACTGTGGCATCAAGCTGTCAGGCCTGCAAGATGAGTGGTCTGCCAAGCGAGTGGATTCATTCTTAATTTATCGAGTAACATGAACTCTAGTACTCACACTTAGTTACAAGCTATTCTCCTATATGATTACTACGCAACGAAAACGCATATCTGACTATCAGTGATTTACAGAACTCTGACTGTACACTACGCACTGGCAATACCACATTTTCTTTTTGTCTTTTATTTAACGGCTTTTATTAACACGTGGCCATCCCACTGAATATGAATGGCGCACACATTATAAATTCGGGACATTATGGCAACATACAATTTGAAGGAAAAGTCTACCAATCTCTTTCTTTTCACTATCTGATTTATTCCGATAAATTCTCTAACCTAAACACACAAATTCTATAACCTACAACAATAAAATATGAGAAATTCCGCCCAGTGGGCATGGCTTTACATTAGTGAATCTCTATATTATGGTCTCGTAATTTATTTAACGCTACAGTACACTTTCTGGATAGGATGGTGGATCTTTCATTATACCTCACACTTCGACTCTCACAATCATCACGAAACTTTCCTCCAGATCGAGCGATGCGCAAGGAACAAGCATAGCCCACAAATCTTTTGAAACTACCTTGCTACTCCCCCATGCAAACCACACATACCCAAATTACATGACATACACCACACAACAATATGAAATACTACACAAAGAATGGTTACAACATTATCACTTTCTGCTTTCCCACTTCAATCAATATTTATCCCAGTTTCACACGACACTGCCCCACTTTGTAATTCTACTTTCCTACTGTGAACTCTGGAGATAAATGCACGTCTTCCTGTGCAATGCAAGCCAAGTGGCGTTGCTGGATAGACGGCCGACTCACCTTGATTCTCTCTCAGAGTTTAGCGTCACCCGGAATCATATCATGCAGTTTAATGTTAAGCACACACGCGAGTCCTCAACTGATACCATGGACGAGTACTTCTCTTTATCCTTTGTCTCATACACAGATTGAGACGCACACAGTACTCACCACGTGGAAGTACTCGTCTCTAATTTCAAGTCCTGCACACGTAATTTCTTAAATATTTCAACTTATGATACACACGCTATTTCTTAAATATTTCAACTTATTGTACACACGCTAGTAATTCAGCTTAACTTAAGCACACGGAAGTATCTCAACTTATAGCTACACGTGGTTTCATTGTGACCATTGGTCACTTCCGAAGATTACTACAATCCCCTTAATATTACCTGCCTGACATTTAATTCTCCCCACAAAAGTTCCTGAGATAGAGAAATTATTAATTCAAACTACTCTTAAATATTCCACATGCATACCATGCCTCCACTCTTTCGTCATTACGGAGCACAACAAGAACAGGTCTTAACGGCAGAAGATCCGGCGGCAGAGTGCCGAATCATGGCCGTTCTCTAGGTCATCTCCCATCTCTGTCGAGGTGGGGGAAGCACCTTGCTATCGTATTGGTTAGCCACATTTCAGACGCTCAAAGCTCTGGTAACTTTCATCTCTTTGGTCCCACCAAGGGTGGCCAAAGGATCGACTCAAAGATGATCATATATCCACATTCACTATCTGCGGTTAGCAGACGACCATACATTAATTCATTTCACAGATCTCACCAAACTGGATGTAGGGATTTACTTTGTGGGAGTGCACATGCGATCAATTAAATAAATAAATTGTCATTCTTTCCCACACTGGTATCCAGCTTCCCTGCATTAATTGAAATTGAGTTATTTTTACACAAAAAATGTGTTGTTCTGAGAAGAATAATGAAGTATTTTGTACCTATTTTCAATGTCGGGCGGTACTGTACCCTTTCACCACAGGCTACCCATGCAGAAAAAAATGGCACGGTACTATCCTTGCAATGCGAGGGTAGTTCCGAACATTTTTTTAAGAAAACTGTATTAGAACAAACGTAACAAGTTATCAAAATAACCAGGAGGAGACCTTAGCCCCTGGTGACCTCAAAATTACGACCAAATGTTGTTGCTTTACCAAATTATTGACAGTTGTTGCATTATTGTACTCTCCACAATCCGGAGTAACGTACACATATAAATTTATAACAATCCACATGACAAATAAAACATCACATCATAGAAATAAAAAAATAATGGTGAGATAAAAATTGGCTTAGTTACCGGGATCTCCGTTATTTTTAGGAGTAATCCAAATTTCAATAATTCTAAAACAAATAAAAAATACTAATTGTACTCATGAAATTTTAAATACCTCACCGTCCAAACACAGAACAAGTAATCTGACATTCATAAATTGCGTTGTAATAATCTTTACACGGCAATGTCTAAATACAAAACAAAATCAACAAAAGAAAAAAAAATTCGTACACTAGTTACACGTAGAATGTCAGGTTCCATACCATTACTCTATAATATACCTCAAACCTACAGAGAAATAAAACTGAGAAGAAAAACAATGAAATATACAAGTTACATACTGGTTACGTAATATAGTTCGTTTAAGACATCATGTCATACCTCATTAACTATCATCACCTAAGCAATTGCCACAACTACTCGACAGTGAGTTTAACCTTATCCTTATCCACCAGTACAAATACCTGCTGCTGAGCCAGTCAGTCCATCAACTTTGATCATTACAAGCAGTAAATAGTTTAGAAATAAGTGCTTGAATCCACCAGTAGGTCTCGTATCTTACTCTACTGCTCATGTCTCTGTTGTCACACACTTGGACGACAAGAACTTGCATTTCGACTAGCCTTCGTTACACTTTAATGTGAAATATCACCACTGTGATAATAAAATAAGTGGCTTCAGTCAACACACCAACAAGATCATTACTGTCCATGACATCAAAATGCATCAATTAATTCCGATATTTGTTGTGCAATGCAAACTCTTGTCCCCTGTGACAACCTTACTGACCAATGCAACAAGAGCCGCTACGTTAGTATTACGCCACTGGCTAATAATTAAAGCATCATTGTACCAAATATTCTAATAAACATGCTACTTGAACTTGGTAACCCAGAACAAACAAAAAACAAACACAAACTATTCTAAACACAAATGTTAATGAAATACAATTACACTTACTGTCCCTTCAGGAATGAAACATATAAAAAAAACATTTACACAATTACAAATACATTATTCCCTATCTTGCGAGTCACACGGAAACATTTCATTCTGTGATTTTCTTGGGGTCAAAAAGTTGCTGATAGTTTTCCTAGAAACACTGTCTCGGTGTCAAAGCTCTCCCATGGTTACCCGGACGAAAGTCTTTAAGTCACTCAAATCGGCATTTTGAACACGCACTGAACAGTGAACTGTATCTCAGATTAAACACAAATGTCATAGTCACTCTCAGAGTACCATCCACACGAATCTGGTCGTCCAGAAATGGCCCTACAACTACTATTACCCACGGTTCTGTCCTTTCAGTTCATGATGTAATTAAAAGTCGTAAGTTCCAACAAACAGCACTTATTCCTGCACCAATTCAAGAAATGTCTCCTACTACAGACGCAAATGTCAATGTCCCACTCTAGTTTCTTGCGCTCATACAATAATTAGTCACCATACGACAACTGTCCTCTTCAAGAATACCTAGCGTCCCACATGCAATTCACAAAGCACACTTAACAAGTCACTGCCAAAAGTTTATGGATCCCACCGTTCAGTGGTCAAGACAAAACAAAACGATCGTCCTGTCTGCTAAAGACAAAATCTTTTCCACCACTCACAACGTGGGAACACCAGTCCTTCACTTTCCACCGTATGGAAAGTCGCAGTCATCTTGTTTCACGGCTCCACAGTCCAGTACTAGTTAATAGTTGCTGGTAACAAATGCCCGCCGGGATCTGCCGCGCGTCGTTCATTCTGCCGTGGCGCCGCCGCGCGCGCCGTTGAGCATGAGAAACCACCCGCTGTTGCCTCCGCGGGATACTTTCCCCAGTCGTAAGGGTGGCGGAACTTATGAATAGCCAGTGGTACGTGCGTGTCACCCCAGACCGTTGACCTGCTGTAGCGGGCGCGTGGAGTGTACCTCGTCCGACAGTGGAGTGGGGAGTGCCGCGGCTCTGTCGCCCGTCGCCATGGCGACGTCAGCTCGGCCCACTAGCGGTATGGGCGTTACGACACCCAATCAGTCAGACCCTTTCGTGCATCTCGCAACATTACATACAAAAGGATATTCTTACATTATTTAAGTACTCATTGATTGCATGTATGATCTATTAGATACATTGGTAATACAAGAATCTTTGTTCTAAAAAACATAAAATTATACACCCTAGTTTTCTACACATACAACATCAACATTTATCTCTTTTCTATATACAGCCCACATTTGTGCTATTGATTGTGCCTGTCGTCCCTCATACAAAACATGAAAGTATAAAAAAACAAAAGGAATAATAAACAATCTATACAGCTCATAATTACAATATCAAATAGAAGGCTACTCCAACATCCTATCACAGTGAAAATATTAGAAACTGTTGATTCTAAAACTACAATATACAATGAACTTTTGTGCTTGTGACTGACTGAAATTAATACCCCTTTAAAGTGTTCTAACAAAAAAAATAAGAAATAATCTACACAGCTCACAGTTACCTACCAAATGTTGTTAAATATTAAACTACTTTAACATCCTAACACAACAAACATTTTAGAAATTGATGACTAAATCCACAACGTAAAAATGCACCTTTGTGCTTGTGACAGACTGAAATCAGTATCTCTTTACATATTTTACATTTTATTATATATAACAACATTTCTAGGACATGTATGAACCATCCACATGATGTCAGATCCTGACCTGCCATCGAGATTCATCCAAGTCAAACAATACATAATAATGTTTTAGTTACAGATCGGTAGCATCCCCTTTACAGGAGTGTGCGCATTGATCACACTACTCTACTACTCTCACTCACCAGACATCACATTTTCCTTCTCATTCAATCCATTGATACACTAACAGAATAGGTCTAGAAGTCAGCTAACCTTAACACCACCACACTCACGACAACATACCATACCTTTTAACAGACATGCATGTCAAGCTTCGTACCTCCCTTATACTCAACCACATAACACATGAAGCTGTTTCGGAGATAGCATTCCAGTCTCCGAATTCGTCCTTTCACTCTGGCACCTCTCTCCATCGGCTTACCTCCGCATTCGCTTTACCCATTAATCATTCTGCTAAACACCAACTTAGAATTGCGACATTTCATCTAAGAACAAAAAATACACAAATTATTCAACCTGCAAAATTGCTATACACATTCTTGGTACCGTTTTGATTAGTTATACTGGTACCAGGCTCCAACAACAACAAAAAATATTATTTATGCCAAATCGCAAATGTTATGCTAAGAATTAGATCTACACTTATATTACATCTTACGTCAGTATTTCACAACGTTCACCATCTGGATCTCATACTCCCTTTATGCCCTTTCACATTGTACAGTTGTCCTCATCTCTTCATTCGTATTTCGGCTCTCCGTCCGTCCATTACTCCATCATTTCCTGGTCTTCCTTCGCCATTGGCATCAATCTCTATTGCAGCATACACAGGCCTCTCTGTAACATACATCTAAGACATCTCCACATTATTAATTCTACTCACCTTTATTTACCACTGTTTCATCACGTCGAATCTCTCTTTATTAATCACATTGCTTCACGTCGCTTCTCTCCTTATATACCACCTTTATCCACTACTATTTATCACGTCGCTTCTCTGTCTACCATCTTTATTCACTCTTTAATCATCACGTCGTTTCTGCTTGATCCTCATTCATATGACAAAAAATACGTACATACACCACTCTGTCGACTCCTGTTCATGACTCATTTGACCAGTCTATTCCGTCATATTTCCTGACATCCCGCCTGAAAATTCTTATGTTCGATTTGACCCTGCACAACGTTACACACCACAAATAAATACACTGACTATCTACCATAAATTGCCTACTTTAGATCTATCCTTAACTTTTCCATAATTTGATGTTAGAAATGTGATGAAGCCCACGAGATTGTTTTCCCTTGATCGTCTCAATCAGTACAGCATTTTCATGGACAATCCGCCTCACTCTGAATGGTCCACTGTACACAGTAAAGGATTTGTTAGTTAGGAATCTGTGCTTACATGAAAATTAATTGTGTGCAGAGAATATACAAGCTGGGAGAAATGGGCCGCCCAAGTGTTAGAAACTTAGGTGCTAGTGGCCTCTTTCCCTAACACCAGATTCTGAACAACCATACACAGCACTTCATTATAACTGTCACCACGACAATGACATACTACATATCAGATAGTGTCTAATTTAAATACTTCGATCACATTACTGATGTTACCTGTAACAGCAGTATATAACGTACCCTATTCCATACAGATCACAATGTTTACTTTTTACATAACGTGTTAAGTACCTGCAATAGTCAAGTCACACTAACTAAACTGCACTCATTGGCATTATTACATAATGTTTTAGCAACTGGTTTCTTTGAGGAAACAGTCCTTTTACTTTACTGTTCGAAATAAAACTTTGCAAATTTTGCTCTGAGAGACCAGCCTCACAGATGCCATTACTGGTGTTTTATTCTCTGATCAGAAGTGCATGGTATTCGCATTCCTACATATTAGTAGAGTATGTCTGCTACATAGACAATTTCCAGTGCCAGCTGCATGTGTTTTAAAGCAAGATATTAAGGGCTGATATGTTGGATTAGTTTCCCCTATCCTTCAATCCATTACGACAAGAATGAAGTGCCAGGATTCCATGCTCTCCTGTCATTCTGATAGTTTCTGCCGTTCCTATCCTCGACACTAACTGACCTATGAGTCGCGCTTCCGTTCACAATATTGCTCTCATCACCCAGTTCCTGTGACAATTGTTCAAATGACGCAGAATCGTCTACGCCTCTGCCTGCCATCACTATACCTCTGCGCAATTTCACTGGCAACTTCGTTATACAGATCCTAAAGAGCTCCCCAGTTTCGTGTGGCACATCCAAATACCTGTTTCTTCTCAGCATTTCCTGATAGCACGACACTGGATCTCTTATACCACCTTCGTTACAATTTGGCATCATCAATATGCTTTGCTTAACCTGGTCGTGCTTACTTTTCGACCAGAATTCATTTAAAAACTTGTCACAAAACATCTTGTAGCTACTACAGTCTTTAATAACTTCCTGCATTTTCGCTCTAGCCTCGTCCCTCAAATGGTTACACACAAACTTCATTTTGAGGAGCGGTCCCCACGATGAAGGTAATGAATCTTGAAATTGAGACAGCCACAGGCATGGATGTTGGTAATTATCAGGATCCGGAAAGGAAGTGTACGTTTGTACCGACACGAAGTGCCTCCTACATTCTTCTTCCGCATTTATGTTTTCCGACCTTGGACTATACCCAGTTGGGTTTGCCACCTGTTTTATCCGACACAGCCGTTCTTCCAACTCTCTGAGTTCGTCTTCCTCTTTCTGCCTATTTTCGTTTTCTGAATTTATCTCACTTTCCCTCTGCAGTCTACCTGGTGGTGTTTCACCTTCGCTTCTGCACGCTAATTGCAACTGTGCTAGTTCTTCCCTATGTTTCTTATTTGTTTCTAATTGTGCCTCTTTAAACTGTAATAGTGATTGTATCTCCTCCTGGTCGGCATAAACCTCTCGCTGCGTACTGTCAGAGCCCGTTTCGCCTCTTATACTGATCTTTTCTACATCTGCGCTAATCGTATTCATTCTGGCCACTACCTCTGCAACTTCGTCCCTGTGTTTATTTAGCGCCATTTCCTGCCGTGTGACTTGAGCTTCCACGCTGTCTAATGGCCCTGGTTTATCTGCAAGTAAGTCCTCCACTATCTCTTTGATTCGCTCATCCGGCCACACGCCCCTCTGTTCGGTAATATCGCTCTCTATTGCACTTATTCGTACCTCCAAATTATTGTTTTTTTCTTTCACGGCATCACAAACTTGCTTCACCGCACCCAGATTCTTCTCCCCCTCATCTATCCGATTATTAACTGCGGACAGATGCTCATCGATAACTGTGTGTAGCTTCCTCATTGCCTCTTTATTTCCCTTATCCATTGCCTCCAATTTTTCCTTATTTGCTTCCAATCTTTCCTTAGTTGCTTCAAATCTTTCCTTATTCTCCCTCTCTCCTTATTCTCCCTATCTCTCCCCTTATTATCTCTATTCATCGCTTCTAATCTTCCGTCCATCCTCTGTAAAAACTGCAGTAGCACACTGTCATTTACTACTTTCGGTGCGCTCACCTCGTTCGCCTGAGAAACCGTAGCTTCGCTAAGGGTAGCTGCACTTTCACTGCATACCTGGCCTAGTCCCTGCTCGCCCGCGTCGTAGGGAAAATCCCCCGATTGTGAACAAAGCCCGCCGCATAAAGGATCACCCAGCTGCGGTCCACTGAACAATTCAACCCCTTCTGAGTGTTTGTCTTTCTCGCTCGTTAACCCATGGTCAACAGCTACTTCCTGCAGCACTGCTACGTACACCGCAAAATCGCTATTCTCCATGGTGACTCCACTTTTCGACTGCGACCTAGTTACTACGGACATTACGCAAAAAAAATTATACAACGATCTTCCCGCCTTGGACGATATAGCAATTAGTTACATAAAATAAATAAAAGATCCTCATCGATCCAGAAAGAAATTGCAAACAAAAAAATTTTTACTTCTTAGCGTTATTACAATATATTCCATCAAAAAATAAAAAAAAATCTTAACAGCAAACCCTAACAGCAAAAATATCCTGGCAAAAAAAAAATCTCCTGGCAGAACTATCCTGGCAAAAAAATATCCTGGCTGGGTCGAAATTATGAGAGGCACCCACATGCCTTGCTCATACTGTGGCATCAAGCTGTCAGGCCTGCAAGATGAGTGGTCTGCCAAGCGAGTGGATTCATTCTTAATTTATCGAGTAACATGAACTCTAGTACTCACACTTAGTTACAAGCTATTCTCCTATATGATTACTACGCAACGAAAACGCATATCTGACTATCAGTGATTTACAGAACTCTGACTGTACACTACGCACTGGCAATACCACATTTTCTTTTTGTCTTTTATTTAACGGCTTTTATTAACACGTGGCCATCCCACTGAATATGAATGGCGCACACATTATAAATTCGGGACATTATGGCAACATACAATTTGAAGGAAAGTCTACCAATCTCTTTCTTTTCACTATCTGATTTATTCCGATAAATTCTCTAACCTAAACACACAAATTCTATAACCTACAACAATAAAATATGAGAAATTCCGCCCAGTGGGCATGGCTTTACATTAGTGAATCTCTATATTATGGTCTCGTAATTTATTTAACGCTACAGTACACTTTCTGGATAGGATGGTGGATCTTTCATTATACCTCACACTTCGACTCTCACAATCATCACGAAACTTTCCTCCAGATCGAGCGATGCGCAAGGAACAAGCATAGCCCACAAATCTTTTGAAACTACCTTGCTACTCCCCCATGCAAACCACACATACCCAAATTACATGACATACACCACACAACAATATGAAATACTACACAAAGAATGGTTACAACATTATCACTTTCTGCTTTCCCACTTCAATCAATATTTATCCCAGTTTCACACGACACTGCCCCACTTTGTAATTCTACTTTCCTACTGTGAACTCTGGAGATAAATGCACGTCTTCCTGTGCAATGCAAGCCAAGTGGCGTTGCTGGATAGACGGCCGACTCACCTTGATTCTCTCTCAGAGTTTAGCGTCACCCGGAATCATATCATGCAGTTTAATGTTAAGCACACACGCGAGTCCTCAACTGATACCATGGACGAGTACTTCTCTTTATCCTTTGTCTCATACACAGATTGAGACTCACACAGTACTCACCACGTGGAAGTACTCGTCTCTAATTTCAAGTCCTGCACACGTAATTTCTTAAATATTTCAACTTATGATACACACGCTATTTCTTAAATATTTCAACTTATTGTACACACGCTAGTAATTCAGCTTAACTTAAGCACACGGAAGTATCTCAACTTATAGCTACACGTGGTTTCATTGTGACCATTGGTCACTTCCGAAGATTACTACAATCCCCTTAATATTACCTGCCTGACATTTAATTCTCCCCACAAAAGTTCCTGAGATAGAGAAATTATTAATTCAAACTACTCTTAAATATTCCACATGCATACCATGCCTCCACTCTTTCGTCATTACGGAGCACAACAAGAACAGGTCTTAACGGCAGAAGATCCGGCGGCAGAGTGCCGAATCATGGCCGTTCTCTAGGTCATCTCCCATCTCTGTCGAGGTGGGGGAAGCACCTTGCTATCGTATTGGTTAGCCACATTTCAGACGCTCAAAGCTCTGGTAACTTTCATCTCTTTGGTCCCACCAAAGGTGGCCAAAGGATCGACTCAAAGATGATCATATATCCACATTCACTATCTGCGGTTAGCAGACGACCATACATTAATTCATTTCACAGATCTCACCAAACTGGATGTAGGGATTTACTTTGTGGGAGTGCACATCAATTAAATAAATAAATTGTCATTCTTTCCCACACTGGTATCCGGCTTCGCTGCATTAATTGAAAATGAGTTATTTTTACACAAAAAATGTGTTGTTCTGACAAGAATAATGAAGTATTTTGTACCTATTTTCAATGTCGGGCGGTACTGTACCCTTTCAGCCCAATAAAACAATATCAAAATAGCGGCTGCTGGTACAGTGTTACTGCATTTCTCTGTATTTTTAAAATGACGAGGCCTACAGAACTAATCCTAACATGGCTTCCCACCAGCGCTGTTACTCCGCTGTAATTCAACTATTTGTCAAAATACACTCGAAAATTGAAAGTTCACGAGTAAGAGTGGTGCTATTTGCCCGCTCTCGTTTCTAAGATGGAAAAAAATGATCTGAAGGCAAAGGTAAACAAACACATGAAGCTGGAATTTACAGAGAGTGGAATGTTTTGTGCTTGCTCCTGTACCTGCCATTATTATACATATACGCTTGTTAACTGCAATAGAAAGAACAATGTATGCGACACTTCCTTCAACGCGGTTTGTAAACCACTCCACGAAAGATCGATGCTAGTAGCTAATGGAATGCGATAAGAAATCTGCCGATAAATCATCTACCAGACGTTCGATAAGCTACATGTCAGGCAAAGGTGCTCTCCATGGAGGCAGTGGTACGCATCGCCCATCGAAGAACACACTTACTCATTTCTCTCCACGCGTGATTCCAAACATCAATCGCTTTTTAACAATCCTTCATTTTCTGGCACAGCCACATGCTGAAATGATCATACTTTAATTATAAAGAAGCGAATTCCTTATGTGACTTGATTTTTCGGAATTAAACGATGTACATTTAACGATCGTGTCCAATGAAAATGAACGATTCCCCAATAACAGCTTGTACATTTAACGATCGTGTCCAATGAAAATGAACGATTCCCCAATAACAGCTATGGAAAAAAATGGGTACAAACGCTGCTGCACCCAAATTGCTTTTAGCATATGGTACAGAGTGAAACTGAAATGTCGAAAATAGACTCCTGGAAATGGAAAAAAGAACACATTGACACCGGTGTGTCAGACCCACCATACTTGCTCCGGACACTGCGAGAGGGCTGTACAAGCAATGATCACACGCACGGCACAGCGGACACACCAGGAACCGCGGTGTTGGCCGCCGAATGGCGCTAGCTGCGCAGCATTTGTGCACTGCCGCCGTCAGTGTCAGCCAGTTTGCCGTGGCATACGGAGCTCCATCGCAGTCTTTAACACTGGTAGCATGCCGCGACAGCGTGGACGTGAACCATATGTGCAGTTAACGGACTTTGAGCGAGGGCGTATAGTGGGCATGCGGGAGGCCGGGTGGACGTACCGCCGAATTGCTCAACACGTGGGGCGTGAGGTCTCCACAGTACATCGATGTTGTCACCAGTGGTCGGCGGAAGGTGCACGTGCCCGTCGACCTGGGACCGGACCGCAGCGCCGCACGGATGCACGCCAAGACCGTAGGATCCTACGCAGTGCCGTAGGGGACCGCACCGCCACTTCCCAGCAAATTAGGGACACTGTTGCTCCTGGGGTATCGGCGAGGACCATTCGCAACCGTCTCCATGAAGCTGGGCTACGGTCCCGCACACCGTTAGGCCGTCTTCCGCTCACGCCCCAACATCGTGCAGCCCGCCTCCAGTGGTGTCGCGACAGGCGTGAATGGAGGGACGAATGGAGACGTGTCGTCTTCAGCGATGAGAGTCGCTTCTGCCTTGGTGCCAATGATGGTCGTATGCGTGTTTGGCGCCGTGCAGGTGAGCGCCACAATCAGGACTGCATACGACCGAGGCACACAGGGCCAACACCCGGCGTCATGGTGTGGGGAGCGATCTCCTACACTGGCCGTACACCACTGGTGATCGTCGAGGGGACACTGAATAGTGCACGGTACATCCAAACCGTCATCGAACCCATCGTTCTACCATTCCTAGACCGGCAAGGGAACTTGCTGTTCCAACAGGACAATGCACGTCCGCATGTATCCCGTGCCACCCAACGTGCTCTAGAAGGTGTAAGTCAACTACCCTGGCCAGCAAGATCTCCGGATCTGTCCCCCATTGAGCATGAATGGGACTGGATGAAGCGTCGTCTCACGCGGTCTGCACGTCCAGCACGAACGCTGGTCCAACTGAGGCGCCAGGTGGAAATGGCATGGCAAGCCGTTCCACAGGACTACACCCAGCATCTCTACGATCGTCTCCATGGGAGAATAGCAGCCTGCATTGCTGCGAAAGGTGGATATACACTGTACTAGTGCCGACATTGTGCATGCTCTGTTGCCTGTATCTATGTGCCTGTGGTTCTGTCAGTGTGATCATGTGATGTATCTGACCCCAGGAATGTGTCAATAAAGTTTCCCCTTCCTGGGACAATGAATTCACGGTGTTCTTATTTCAATTTCCAGGAGTGTAGCTTGAGAGAACTGTGAAACTGTCCTTCTTCAGTACACAATGAGGGTGGCGACAGCCTTTATCGGCCAACTGACATTGGAATGCTACCATCGGGCAGCTCAGGGGCCCCTTGTGTCATTGCCCACTTATGCCGGTGTACACATACACACACACACACACACACACATACACACACACACACACAGACGTACCGAAGCGCACGATACATGCACGATGCATTGACTGTCTTTCTCTTTGCCCCACACTTGTCACGCATACGCTGGCTCACTGCTAGGCCGACATGAAAAATGAACATAGCGAAAGGCGAATTTCGTAATTGGCAATTTATCCGGCGCCAGAGGATCGGGGCAACGAGAACACTCAGCGGAGTGTAATAGCGGAACAGCACAATATCTCTCTCCAGAAGAAAAAAGAGCGACAGATGTCACTTTTTGTACTGTCACACTATATATTTGCTATTGGAGTGGCAACCACTGCAACGTAGGGTCTGCTGTTACCGTTTAACAGCAACAAATACTGTATTAGAATAAAGGTCGGTTGTTTAATTTACTTTCCAATTATTCTTTTGTGACAGGCACCCCAATCTGTTTTTGATTCGTAAAGGAAATCATAATTTCTGGAAAACTTTGCTGCTCCTTCTGAAGTAGTAGCCAAAATTCACAAACAGAGGTTTCGTGAAGAAACAGAGATACAGTAATGTCGATACTACAAACCACTCCAAAAAATAAAGCGTGGGATCAATATTTAGCTTACTCTTGGCTGCTATCTGATCTACTAGATTTGACATGCTTCCTGTTTTCGTTGTCTATTCATAGAGCACGTTTATGTAAAGAAATAGTGTCAGTAGCATGGCGCTAGTTGCTTGGATATGTTGAAGAGCTTTTAGATTCATAATTCAACTTATTTTGTGCGATATTATAGGACTTAAATTCGATAAGAAAGCCTATACCGCAGTCTTATGTTGTTGTAAAGGAACTCTGCGACATTGCCAGCGATTTTAGCGATGAGGCACAGGTGGGAAAACAACGAACGCCCATTCGAGGGGAACTGAATGTCATCCTTCTGCGTAGTTCGTGATTTGCAATGCTGTGGTCTTCCTAAATCATTTCAGCTCAATAATGCGATAATACTTCAGTCCTCCGGCATTAAATTCAATCGCACTGATAAATATGCTTGTACTCTTTCTAGAGTTGCCTCCCTGTTAACTATTAACATTTCATATCATTTTATATGCGTTTTACTTTCAGCGCACTCGCTGAATAGGCACTGAACTACCTAAATCGGAGAGTTTAATTGATTACAGGCCACATCTTGTTGAATATTACATGACTTGGTTGCCATACAGTAGAAACAATAGTTATAGTTGGTGCTGTTGGTGGTGGTTGTGGAGTTCCTTGGTTTCGCTTAGCCTAGTATGTTTCAAACTTTCGCGACACCCACATGTAATTTCTTTCCTAAATGCATAAGAGCATACACATAAAGCATACATTACACATTTTTTATTATTATGCATATAATCTCGTAAATTGGTGAGCGATTTCTAATAAATTCGGCTACGCCAACAAACTGTTTATTGATTAATTTATTACGTTCCAGATATTTTATCTGCAGAAGATTAGATGACACTATAAACACCCTACACACCTCACATGTATTCGCGACACACCGATGTTTCGCCTCACGACGATTGAGGAATGCTGGCCTAGGGGAAGAGTCCGGTGACTAACTTCACAGGAAAACGTCGTGGCAGGTTATCTGATGCGGGGCCAGGATGTGTTCTTTCGCAAGAAGCCATATATAGACTATTTCTAACAGTGCAGAAGTCATCATCCGGGTCTTCTGAAGTGTGAAGTTGCTGCACCATCAGGGTACAGCCAAGGATGTCATATCGCTGATACACTGGAACGACTGAGACGCCGAGGTAGTGATGTCGTGATTTCCACTGACGACGCCCAATGCCTCGGTTCTGTCGTAACTTTAGGGAGGGGAAAAACTGTCGTTCTAGAAACAGTGGCACAATTAGCTTGCATAAATACTGCAATTTTAGACAAGCAGTGCCAGTCGCTGCGTTGAGCCCACTGTTAGGGGAAACGTATACCAGGCATTATGCTGAAAGCTACCAACGCTGAAAGCTGCTAACTTAGTGGCCTCTGCCCGCTGACTTCCATCCAGTGCAGACCATCTACTTGTCGGTCTACGGTTCATGCCTGGGTCCCACAGCTGCTGAGCGTCATTGCCCTGTGTGGGCAAACTCTGCTGCTGCTCCTTGCCTTATGTGGTCACACGCCTCTGCTGCAAGCACAGATGCTGTCGTCCATGCTTGAGTCCACTGGTCGACTTCGCACATTTTGACGTGCCCCGCTCTGAGACTGAGATCTGCTCTTACACCAGCCAGCGTGGGCGTTCTCCCAAAGGCTGCCGCTGCTGTACGATGCTGGAGCCGGAGCCCGGACTTCACAGTTTCTAATCGCTACTCTGCTGACGGGAACGGTGCTGCTATCGCTTGCTTATGTCGGAAGCAGTCTCTGCTGCCGAGGCAGGTTCCTGAGATTAGCAACCACAATTCTCTGGACCTTGGAAACATGCAGTCGGGTGTAATTTCCAACGTAATATGAATCATGCGTCTCCCACCGATCGTCACCCACGTTCAAAGTCGTTAATTAGTGACGTGCTGCCCTGTTTACTATAGATCGGTCTGTAACAGGCTGATCAGATGACGTAGCTACATTCGTGCCATACACTCTTTCTAGCCGCAAAATTCGGGCATCATAGGTGTCACATCTTGTAATGGGACAAACGTTATTATTTCTGTCCACTCACTTAATTTCTTCTTACATAAAAATCGTCAACAACTGTCCGATTGTGGAATGTGCTTGATTATGACTGCACTGAAATAAAATGAAAGATGAGTGAGACATATAACAGGATGAATAGACAGTCGGGCAAGGAGTTTCTTGGCTAGAATGGACTTACTGAAAGCGTAGTTTAGGGACTTGTTTACATAAAATCTGAAACGTAAGCTTATTCACTCCGTCGTTCTACCTAACTTCCACTGTAGCATTGTAATCCAACATCAATCGAGTCGTGAAAAGTCCACACGTTTCGAATTAACCACGAATGCTTGAGTGCGTCACGACTGCTTCTGCCGTCTGAGTAGGAATGTCAGATATTCATTCACCCTCTTACAGCAATTGCGCTCAGACAAGTTACGTGATTACCACATGCTGTCTCTAGCTCCCTTCCTGACTGGTGTTGCACGCACCCCAGTACGTCGTATCCTAGATTAAGTATCTATCAACTCACCAAAATCAAATTAAAAGACCTAACTTATCTAGAGTGCTAGCTGTGCCAATCCATAAAGGGAAAATATATGCCAACTTCTTCTCTTTCGCTGCTCTTTTGCCTCTGGAACAAGCTACTTTGAACTCTGCCCTGTTTCATGTAATAAAAGCTGGAGCAGTTCCTTTTGTCGAATTAACATAGTAATGGTCAGCTTCCCTCTGTCAAATAGGGCAACAGGTGCTTCCATCTTCTGCAGTTACGCTACTTTGTCTTCTCATTTCTCCACCAGTTCCGCTACTATCTTTTCCTTTGTTGACAATAGTTCCACTATTTTTCTTTCGACCATCCATCCTCTTATGTCCATTTCTGGCAGGCGCTCGTAGTTAAAAGTATGTACCTACAATTTGTCTTTACCGTTGTGCTTATCATGAACGAATCTAACTGTATTTATTTTCTCACTATAAAAGCATAAGAAATTTTTAAATATTGGATCTGTATTAGATGTGACTTAAACATGGTTGTAGTACCGAATGTAATGTCAGTTACGTAGAATCCCTGTCAGACGTGGCAGTGATATCCAAAAATCACTGACTTCGTTGACTGCCGATGTACTTGTTTCTATAAGCATACAAATTAACACCAGGAAAAAGGGTGGAATAGGAGCAGTAGAGGCGCAGCTGTTTGTTTAACAGCTTTCGATGATCAGACTTATGAATCACAATATATTGCAAATGTTAGTTACGTACTGAAATAAGAATTCGTCGTGTCAGCATGTGGCAGCCGAAGACAACAGTGGTCACAAGCTGGGGCGGCAGAGCGTCCAAGGACACCAGGTTATCGTGGTAGTAGAGCAAGGCGACGGAATGTTCTTGGGGAGTTGGTGCAAGAATACGAAGGCCTCAAAGTAAAAGTCAGATGCGTTTAAAGGGGGCTGACACCCCTTAGCAAGTCGCAGTTGGAGGATTCCAAGGCACAGACAACTGAGGAAAGAAAAACAGTCCATCCAAAAAGTAGCGACGCAAAAAACCGGCCGGTTAAAGCCGACATCGGTATTGTAATTCTGAATAACCGATATGTTTCGGTATTTGTTTCGTTTCGGTTACAGGAAGCGTATTTTTTTACCAATAACCGAGTAAAAACCCGAAATACTAATCAGTCTTAGTACAAGTGCTAAAATGTATCGAATTTAATTAGACCTTTTTTTTTAAAAAGGGTAACTTTTATTCCTAACATTTCTATTGTTTTCAAATATTGCAATTATCATAGAATACAGAAGAGATCAGTAGTATTTTAATAACAGTGCCGACGGAATCAAGCAACAAACACACGGCATAAGGACTGGTACAGCATTGCTGAGGCAATAATGTACCTGTTACCATATAGCGTGGCCTTTTGAATGGTAGGCAACTTCATACATTCTGCGAGACGCGCCTTATCTGGTCTGTATAGCAATATCTCGCTGTTGTCTTCGGACATTGGTTGTATTACAGAATGGCGCCATCCCTATTCTGGAAATATTTAACGAAGTGCCGTATCAGCGGAGTATAATGAGGAATTTGCTTTAAAATATTAAGAACGGGAAGAGCCCCAACAGGCTTGTGACATCATATAAGGAGAAAATTTGAAGCATAATAATTTATTCAAAGTTTACGGTAAAAATTGGAAGTAGATGACCTGTTCTCTGTGTCTACGCTGTATGCCTTTATGTGCATGCCGCCCCTGAAAACGGTCAAATTCAAAATGGTTCAAATGGCTCTGAGCACTATGGGACTCAACTGCTGTGGTCATCAGTCCCCTAGAACTTAGAACTACTTAAACCTAACTAACCTAAGGACATCACACACATCCATGCCCGAGGCAGGATTCGAACCTGCGACCGTAGCAGTCGCACGGTTCCTGACTGCGCGCCTAGAACCGCGTGACCACTGCGGCCGGCACGGTCAAATTAACACGAAAAATAGGGTTCTCCAACCTCAGTATTCACCCTTTAGCACTTACTCTTCGTAATGAGCAAGCCGTGGTATGATACCCGATTACATGATTTTAGAGCAGTGTTTCAAAAATTATAATCAGTAGGAGAATACTTAGAATTTCTTGTAGTATTCAACCACTTATCACTTTCCGAAAAAAAGCAGTGAACGGTGAACAAAGTAGGATTTGTTTTATTTATGTATTTCATTTTACATTTTGATACTATGTATACTGAAATTGAAGGAGTTAAAATTTTTCAGTCTTTGGTAGATGTCTACGTTTAGTGCAGAAAATAACAGGAATAAAAAAAGAACTTCAAATCGGTTATTTCAGAAACCGGCTTTTCTGAGCGGTTTTAACACTCAGATTAAACTGGCGTTAAAAAGTACCATAAAACCGAAAACCGGTTGTTTCAGAGACAAGTGCCATCGCTACCAAAACCACATGAGAGTAAGAGTGAAGGGACACTTATTTAAAATAATGATCCTGAAGACATTCTGCTACAAGAACCGATATGGGACACTACAGCTTTGACAGGACTATTGTTCGTAAAGGGGCTTGTATGACGTCCCATAAGTCTCAAAAATAGGGGTAATGATTAATTGTGTAGAGGAGAAAGTGTTGGTGCTTGGATAAAGTCGAACTTATGTCTGTTACATCATAACTTTTGTTTTCGTTCATTTAATGCTGATTGAGTCTGAATGCGTACAATGACATATGCAGTTTTTCTAATTGGTGCTTTAAAGTCAGTTTTCGATAAAACTTCCTGGCAGATTAAAACTGTGTGCCGGACCGAGACTCGAACTCGGGACCTTTGCCATTCGCAAGCAAGGGCTCTACCAACTTATTTTACCTGATTTTTGTTCGTGATTGTTCGTTCTGTTATTTCGGGCCGGACATCCCATGACGCTTGTTCATGTTCATCGTCGTTCCATTAACTCAGTTCTTTTTTTTATTACAGGGGGCGCGAATCCTCTGACCGAACACGCTGAGCTACTGTGCCGGCACCATCTGAACTACCCAAGGTACCCGTCCTCACAGCTTTACTTCTGCAAGTACCTTTCAAACGACTTTCGTCGTGCTTGGGTAGCTTAGTTGGTAAAATACTTGCCCGCGAAAGGCAAAGGTCCAGAGTTCGAGCCTCGGTCCGGCACACAGTTTCACTTTGCCAGGAAGTATCACTATAGAGTGAAAATCTCATTCTGGGTTCACTTTTTGATGGTGACGGTATCAACGCACTTAGATGTTTTAGGTTAACTGAAAAAAGCTTATGGCACATTATACGTAGTCAGTCAACCAAATGATAAGCTGGACAGTTTGATTATCTAGTTTTGTAACGGCTTGGGGTTGCTATACAATGTAGCCGACGGCCGTCTGGTTGTAACAGTGGTGTTAAGTGTATTTTGTGTCTAGGAGAAATCGTGCGACTTATTGCCAGCAGTTCCAAAACGGTCCCGGCGGTTCGTGACTAGGTCCTTAATGGGAGAGCAGCACCGTGTATGGTACGAGGGAATAGCTAATTCGGTATTGCAGCACTGTCCCGTCAATTGAAATTAGTTTCATTCTTGCAGGCTCCTTTAATTCTGGTGTGTGTTAACGTCAAGTGAGCATTATTGTTGCGATGTATGTACACCAAATTAATTGGAGGACAAAAGGCCAGCCGGCCGCTGTGGCCGAGCGGTTCTAGGCGCTTCAGCATGGAACCGCGCGACCGCTACGGTCGCAGGTTCGAATCCTGCCTCGGGCATGGATGTGTGTGATGTAGTTCTAAGTTCTAGTTGACTGATGACCTGAGATGTTAAGTCCCATAGTGCTCAGGGCCATTTGAACCATTTGAACAGAGGGCCTCAAAATATTTAATTTTATTATAGCAGTTTGTTCTTTCCTTAATGGTGTACCGGCCCTTTCTGGAATATGGTTGTACTCAGGAAATGCTCCATCAGGCTCACATATGGGAGCGCAGGTAAGACAGGGTCGGTCAATAGGTCGAGGTATGCGCCTGGACTTCAAGCACACAGCATCAGAAGATAGGTCTGTGTTGCAGTTAAGCCCCTGTTAGACCACGGTGCAGTTACGTAGAGCTTGGTTTTATTCAAATTACGAGTGTGCGCTGAAAAGTAATGCCTCCGAATATTTTGTGTGGAAACTATTAAAACTTTAGAACCAAAACAAATTTCACTAACGACAACTGCTTTATTCTTCATGTATACAGATTTATTTCTCCCAATTAGAGACCTGTTTATTAATAACGACACTAGAATGTTAGAATTTATTGACGGAGCGATTACCCCATCTCGTCTTGCAACGCTTCGTCAGTATCGAAATAAAGTCCTCGAAGATGTTCGTTTAGTTCTGGAAACAGCCAAAATCGGATGGGCCCAAGTTGTGACTTTCTGGTGGATGATGTAGCATGTAGCAGCGTTCGTCTGTGGTCAGGTACTGCCAACTGTGGACGAACTATTTGGCAGCTAGAAACTCATTACAGCGTGCTGTTTCCCACGCTGACATCGCCATGTTAGACGCCGCAATCGGAGACCTCTAGTGGAAGAGGATTGCAACTTGGAAGCCGGAAAGTCAACCAAGTAATACACTCCTGGAAATGGAAAAAAGAACACACTGACACCGGTGTGTCAGACCCACCATACTTGCTCCGGACACTGCGAGAGGGCTGTACAAGCAATGATCACACGCACGGCACAGCGGACACACCAGGAACCGCGGTGTTGGCCGTCGAATGGCGTTAGCTGCGCAGCATTTGTGCACCGCCGCCCTCAGTGTCAGCCAGTTTGCCGTGGCATACGGAGCTCCATCGCAGTCTTTAACACTGGTAGCATGCCGCGACAGCGTGGACGTGAACCGTATGTGCAGTTGACGGACTTTGAGCGAGGGCGTATAGTGGGCATGCGGGAGGCCGGGTGGACGTACCGCCGAATTGCTCAACACGTGGGGCGTGAGGTCTCCACAGTACATCGATGTTGTCGCCAGTGGTCGGCGGAAGGTGCACGTGCCCATCGACCTGGGACCGGACCGCAGCGACGCACGGATGCACGCCAAGACCGTAGGATCCTACGCAGTGCCGTAGGGGACCGCACCGCCACTTCCCAGCAAATTAGGAACACTGTTGCTCCTGGGGTATCGGCGAGGACCATTCGCAACCGTCTCCATGATGCTGGGCTACGGTCCCGCACACCGTTAGGCCGTCTTCCGCTCACGCCCCAACATCGTGCAGCCCGCCTCCAGTGGTGTCGCGACAGGCGTGAATGGAGGGACGAATGGAGACGTGTCGTCTTCAGCGATGAGAGTCGCTTCTGCCTTGGTGCCAATGATGGTCGTATGCGTGTTTGGCGCCGTGCAGGTGAGCGCCACAATCAGGACTGCATACGACCGAGGCACACAGGGCCAACACCCGGCATCATGGTGTGGGGAGCGATCTCCTACACTGGCCGTACACCACTGGTGATCGTCGAGGGGACACTGAATAGTGCACGGTACATCCAAACCGTCATCGAACCCATCGTTCTACCATTCCTAGACCGGCATGGGAACTTGCTGTTCCAACAGGACAATGCACGTCCGCATGTATCCCGTGCCACCCAACGTGCTCTAGAAGGTGTAAGTCAACTACCCTGGCCAGCAAGATCTCCGGATCTGTCCCCCATTGAGCATGTTTGGGACTGGATGAAGCGTCGTCTCACGCGGTCTGCACGTCCAGCACGAACGCTGGTCCAACTGAGGCGCCAGGTGGAAATGGCATGGCAAGCCGTTCCACAGGACTACATCCAGCATCTCTACGATCGTCTCCATGGGAGAATAGCAGCCTGCATTGCTGCGAAAGGTGGATATACACTGTACTAGTGCCGACATTGTGCATGCTCTGTTGCCTGTGTCTATGTGCCTGTGGTTCTGTCAGTGTGATCATGTGATGTATCTGACCCCAGGAATGTGTCAATAAAGTTTCCCCTTCCTGGGACAACGAATTCACGGTGTTCTTTTTTCAATTTCCAGGAGTGTATATATTACATATACTACCTACATAGATACTGAGAACAGAGTACAAAATTCGGAGGCATCATTTTTAGCTCGCTCTCCTAATGTGAAGTTGTTATATCGATGTTATGTTCATTACAATGGGAAATTAAACCATGTTTCACCTGGCTAGATTGCTACTTATAGTCGAAAATCGCAATCGATGGCGAAATCTGAGGGAAGACTTCATCCAGCACTGGCTGTGAAATAACTGATACCGATGCAGTGTTATATTTGATGTGATAAATATTTAGTCTCTAAGGTTGTCTTACAGCAATATAACCCGTTACAAAAGCTCAGATGAACCAACATGATGTTTGCCCAAAACTGCTTGGGAAAACCAGCAGCCGGCCGTTGTGGCCGAGCGGTTCTTGGCGCTTCAGTCCGCAAGCCCGCGACTGCCACGATCGCAGGATCGAATCCTGCCTAGGGCGTGGATGTGTGTGATGTCCAAAGTAGGTTTAAGTAGTTCTAACTTCTAGGAGACTGATGACCTCAGATTTTAAGTCCCATAGTGCACAGAGCCATTTGAACTATTTTGAAAGCCAGCTGCCTGCCACTAATGTTGTTTGCTGCATTTTTGAGTGTTATCGTTTGAAATATAATGCAAATACTGTGCAACATTTGGCTGAACGTGATCACTCGTGTTGGTTTACAGCTGAACTTTTTTGTTGCCTGTGGCATCACCCCGCGTTTGCAAAATCCAGACGGCCGTGCGCCGCGGTATCAGACGCCGCGTATGATAAACACGTTGGCGGCCTAGCCTGCCCGCCGGCGCGGCGGATCGATCAAACCAAATCGGGCGCATCGAATCCTGTGTAATTAATTTACGCAGTCGACCATTAAAACGCGGTCTGCTGCAGCAGAGTCTCCGGCCACCGCAGCGGACAGGCCGGCGCTGGCTCGCTATGACAGGTATGTCGTTCTGGAGAGCAGTACGCTGCGTGTGGCAGATGCCTCACCATTACAGTACTCCCACTGTTGCTCGTCGCGATGTATTAACACGCCTGAATGGTACACACTGAGATAACAAAAGTCACGAGGTACTTCCTAATATCGTGGTCAAGCGCCTTTTGACCAGCTTAGCGCAGCAACTCGACTCGGCATCGGCTCAACAAGTAGTTGGAAGTCCTCTGCAGAAATATTGAGCCATGCTGCATCCATAGCCATCAATACTTGCGACAGTGTTGCCGATACAGCACTTTGTGCACGAACAGACCTCTCAGTTACGTCACAAAATTGTTCGATGGGATGCATGTCTGGTAATGTGGGTGGCCAAATCATTCGCTCTAATTGTCCAGAATGTTCTTCAAACCAGTGGAGACCAATTTTGACCCGATGACACGGCGCACTGCACAGAAATTTCGATGGGATTCATGTCGGGTGACCTGAATAGACAAATCATTCGCTCGAATTATCCAGAAAGTTCTTAAAACCAGTCGCGAACGTTTGGACCCGTGAAATGATGCATTATCAACCATAAAAATTCCATAGTTTCTTGGGAACATGTAGTTCATGAATGGCTGCAAATGGTCTTCAAATAGATGAATGATCGGTTCAGTTGGAACACAGGACCCTGTACGTTCCTTGTAAACACAGACCACACCATTATGGAGCCACCACCAACTTTCACAGTGTCTTGTTGACGACTAGGATCCATGGTTTCCTGGAGTCTTCACCACACTCGTATTCTACCGTCAATTTTTACCAACTGAAATCGGAAATCATCTGACCAGGCCACGGTTTTCCAGTGTCTAGGATCCAGGTGATATGGTCAGTAGTCAAGTACAGGCCCTGCAGGCGATATCGTGTTGTTAGCAAAGGCATTCGCGTCGGTCATCTATTGCCGTAACCCATTAACAACGAATTTCACCGCTTAGTCCTAACAGACGCATTCATCGTGCATCTCACATTGATATCTGCGGTTGTTTCAGGCAATGTTGCATGTCTATTAGCATTTACAATTCTACTCAAACGCAGCTGCTCTCGGCCGCCAAATGTAGGCTTCCGGCCTCTGCGTTGTGCGTGGTGAAAGGTGACGCCTGGAATTTGTTATTCTTGGCTCACTGTTGACAATGTGAATCTCCCTAACGATTTCCGAAATGGAATGTCCCATGGGTCTAGCTGGAACTAATATTCCGCGTTCAGTGCCTGTTAATTCCAGTCGTAAGGCCATAATCACGTCAAAAAACTTTCCACGTGAATCGCCTGAATACTTATGACAGCTCCGTCAATGCTGTGCGTGCGCAATACTTCCGCCATCAGCACTTATACGTTATCTCTATTTCATACCTTTTGTCACCTAAGTCTTTAGTATCGGCACCTGAACTTCAGCACATGAAGCTGAGAAAATCATTTGACAGGGCAATTACTTTTTACAGTACTGAATCAATCTGTGTACACGGTATGTTGTCTTCTTTACATGACTTAAATTCCTGCAACATTACTCCATGAAGCGGATAGAGCAATGCAATCGAATTTCTCGTTTAATTTTACTAAATTTTCCCCTACTGGTGTACATTTAACAATAGCAGAACTTTCGGTGTAAAACTGGAACACCCCGTAAATCTCAATCCGAGTAGTGGTTGTCAGCAATTGTTGTTTCCCACTCTTCTCCGTTCCGGTCGGTCTCTGCATTTCCTTGTATGAGCTCGCTGCATTCTATCTGATGTGCCTGCAAAGCTGCCATCTAGGTCTTCCTCTTCTTCTGTGGTCTTTGTAACGCGCCAGCGGAAAGGTAATATATGCACAAATGCTTCCTAAACAGAAGGAACGGGAGATGGATGTTTAACGGCCACATGCCTAATTCGCAATTAGCATTATTCCACAATTGACGTAGTCTATATTTGCGTTCCAGCTGCGTAATCTATTTGACGTACTGAAGTTATTGTGGAAGAAATGTTATCAATTCAAAATCGTGCAACACAGAACACATACAAAATTCACTGTTGGAAAGGTGCCTTATAAGGCGACGAAAACCACATTTCTTCCCATCAGTACTAAACATTACACTGGCGTGCGTCTGACCGAATCACAGCGCGCATGTTTCAAAAAGTCGGTGAGCGATATCCGAAACAGGAGTGTACCCACACTTATGATCTTCAAGCAGTCCAGCCATGCACGTAACTGGTAACTTGTAATTACAGTCGATCTAATCGACGTTATGTTCCCATAATCGTCACGAAGATGTTATTTAATGACTTCCAGACAAGACACATGAGAACGAAAATCGTTACCCATAAACATTAACAGTAAGCCGTGAAAACTGACATTAATTATCAGCTTGAGCGACAAAAATTTTTAGTTACATCACAATAACTTGAGAAATGCTTGCTGCAGCCACGGTATCAACACTGCACAATGCCTGAGCCGCGTGGTAATGAAGGTACGAAGCACTGACTTACTCTTACACCTTGAATCAATCATTCCATCACCATAGCTTGAAAACTAATGTGGCGGTAGAGATACAAGATTAACAGGTATTTTCTCTCCCGTACTGTTCCTAGCAAAGATATTTTTTCACCTAATCTTATGATATTTCCTTCTTATTTGAGCCCCCAGTGTCCTTCCATATGGAATACATCGTTTCTCGTCATATCACCGACATTAAGTAACGTCGGGTGTGGCCAGTACTTGGATGAATAACCGCCTAGGCTCGCCACATGCTGATGGTAGCTTCCCCTTTGCATTTACGGCAAAGATGACGGGGGATGCTGGCGTGATGTTCCTGAAGACCGGTCTTTGAGCTAATGTTCTGGATTAAATTCCAAACCTACACGAAGTTTCTCATGGAGTGACGGCATGTGGCACTGTTGATGGTGATCCGTGCCTCCGATGAGGAGGTTAAGCTTGGTGGCTCTCTCTGTACTATTCGTGCCGGCACTGGAATTCACGCACTCCCCTTTGTTAGCAACATGATACAACACAAACATACACCACACTTCATACATTCATTACGGTCACCTGTACTTACCTGACTATGTTAAACATACAATTATCATACTTCGCGAAGGAAACGTGTCGGTGTGTGAGGACAGAAAAACCTGTCCAGTTAGGCAGCTGGAACTACCCGCCATTTCTCTCTTGGAGTTGTACCACACTACTTTACTTTTTTTGAGCTCTGTTGTGTAGCAGATCTTTTTCATCGTTCTCCAGTACCACATTTCAAATGCGTCCAGACATCTCTCGTCTCATGTACTAGTAGTTCATGTTTGTAAGCCATATGACGCCACGCTCAGTAAGATAATAATTGACAGTATTAATCATTAGTAGTAACAATTAAAAAATTTCATCTTTATCACTACAGTTAGTTCCCTTGTTGTAAGTATAAACTTTGTCTTGTAAAAGGCTATTTTCGTTTACGTATTTTTGCTTTTCATGTCGGCTGAACTTCGGCCTTACATAGTGAGATGTAAACATACAATGTATGGCATCCACTCTGTGTCTCAGTAAGTTTGAACTAGTTAGGCTACTAACTGAAGGTATTAATTGCTCTAATAGTAGTTTTCTGGAGAACTAGCTTATACATATTAATCAATGATGTTTACGAGAGTCTGATATCACTTGCTTCTAAGAAATAAAGACTATTAACAAGTCCCAGGATGCTGTCATTTTTTTAAATATTGCCATTAAGTTTTCGGCTGCGTTGATATCGTACTCTAAGTGTTCCTCTAATAATCCAATCTTACTGTTTCAGCATATTCCTTTCCAGCATATCTGTTAATCAGTATTATAGATATCTTTTCCACGAAGTATATGCACACCACTATGTCAGTTACTCGTAAATACCGCAGTAGACAATCTAATGATATCCGCTTCTTCCGGTGAAACTATTTCACATTTGTTTTTCATATTTAGCCACTGTGCCCTG
Organism: Schistocerca nitens; assembly: GCF_023898315.1. Lineage (NCBI taxonomy): Eukaryota > Metazoa > Arthropoda > Insecta > Orthoptera > Acrididae > Schistocerca > Schistocerca nitens. Next base: position 96,581,510 of record NC_064615.1, on the reverse strand, counting down.
TCTGGATGCAAGGAACGCCAGCTGACATCAGACTTACCAATCAAGACACTCAGAGCTACGTTTCAGTTGGTTACGATTCAAAGGGATATTTTTCTCATTCAGAGTTACGTTGGCTGCGCTGGAGCCTATGTGTACACAACAATGAAGCTTTCCCTGCTGATGCGTTGTCGAAATGTAAGCCGGTAAGCACAGTTCAGCTGATCAGTAGGATGTTTGTTGACGTATTTGTCAGAGAGTTTTGAAGAAAAGAGATTTTGTGAACGGTTTAGATGCAGAAGATGGTAGAAACGAAGTGTGAGTACTGCAAGAAGTCGAATCCATCATTGTAGTTGCAAATGACCTAGTCGAGACTAAGGGCGATGGTCCCTCCTGGAAAAGGAAGAGGCGTCTTGATCAGTGAAAAAGAAATGTTTCCAAACCAGAAAGGTAAGAAATGAAAAGTGTTAATAAAGCAATGTTATGCAATGAATAGTGTGTTGACACTAATATTTATGACATACTTGGAAGTAGTCCGTCTCCGTAGCGTAGCGGTAGCCATACTGCCCACCAAGCACGGGGCCAGGGTTCGATTCCCGGCAGGCGACTGAGTGTTGTGTGTCCTTCACCATCATTGACTCGCAAGTCGCCGATGTGACGTCACCTAAAAAGGACTTGCAATACGGCGGCCGAACTCCCCCTTATTGGGCCTCTCGGCCGACAATGCCATACGATCATTTCATTTTTGACTTGGAAGTATTAGTGAAAGTTACTAGTAACTGGCATTTCCAGAATGAGAAAGGCAAAAAAATCAGGTTCAAGAAGACAAGTTTTGTCTAGTTTGTGGAGAGTCTTTTTACAATTATGAGTTTGGAGATGGGAAGAGTATCCTGGAAAGGGGAAAAAATTTCAGCAAAGGAAACGGCCCAACACCAATCACAACTGGTGTAAAATTTTCAGAAGCCGATTTCGGAGATGTAAAAAAGCTTTTGGAGCTCCACTCTGATAAATGCTGAGCGACCACCAACAAACTTTCCACCGATGTGTTAGACGAGCGGGAAGGCTTGCCTGGAGTCTCCTGTCGCTGCCAAGCGTTTGAAGGTGCCAGAAGCGATTTTGAGGACGATGTCACTTAAAGTTAGTTTCATTTTCCAGAATTTTTTGTCACTGTTTTAACTAATATGCAACTTTTAGGCAATTTTATTCTTTACTAAAATCTTGTCGATGTTTGACTAAGATGCAATATTTACGAGGGCCGTTCAGAAAGTAACATCCGGTTGATTTAAAAAAATACACCAAGTTAAATAAAAATATTTTAATATATACATCTTACAACTACATCTTTGCACTATTTTTCTACATAGTCTCCATAGCGATTGAGGCACTTATCGTATCTCTTCACAAGCTTTGAAATTCCTTCTGCATAAAAATCACCCGCTTGTGCCTGGAGCCAGCCTGTGACCGCATCTTTGAGCTCTTCGTCGTCATCAGACCGCTGTGACCCGAGCCATTTCTTCAAATCCATTAAGAGGTGATAATCACTTGGCGCCAGGTCTGGGCTGTAAGGTGGATGGTTGATAACGTCCCACTTGAAGGACTCAAGAAGGTCCGTTGTTCTGCGAGCAGAGTGAGGACGGGCGTTATCGTGCAAAAAACGATACCGGAAGTCAGCATACCACGGCGTTTGTTCTGTATAGCCCGTTGTAACTTTTTTATTGTTTCACAGTACACGTCTTGATTAATGGTCGTACCACGTTCCATGAATTCAACCAACAACACCCCTTTGGCATCCCAAAACACCGTTGCCATCAGTTTTCTGGCAGAAAAATCTTGCGAGGCTTTTCTTGGTTTGGTAGGCGAATTTGAATGTGCCCACATCTTTGATTGTTCTCTTGTCTCAGGGTTCACGTACTTAATCCAGGTTTCGTCACCGGTCACGATTCTTTTTAACAATGGTTCTCCTTCGTCCTCATAACGTGACAGAAAGTCTAATGCAGAGGCCATTCTTTGAGTTTTGTGGTGGTCGGTAAGAATTTTGGGCACCCATCGTGCACAGAACTTACGGTAACCCAATCTTGCTGTCACTATCTCGTACAAGAGAGTCTTAGAAATCTGTGGAAAACCAGTAGACAACTCCGACATTGAGAAACGTCGATTTTCACGAACTTTTGCATCAACTGTCTGAACGAGTTCGTCAGTCACCAATGATGGTCTACCACTCCTCTCTTCATCATGAACGTTTTCTCGTCCACTTTTAAATAAACGTACCCATTCACGGACAACTCCTTCACTCATAACTCTTGGTCCGGACACGGCACAAAGCTCACGATGAATAGCTGCTGCAGAATATCCTTTGGCTGTAAAAAACCTTACGACAGCACGCACTTCACATTTGACGGGGTTTTCTATTGCAGCACACATTTGAAACTGCCGCATTACTAAACTAGCGCATGTACGACGTTCACTCGACCACGGCTTGATGCCGACTGACCTGTTGAGTGCGTGAACGCACAGATGGCGTCGCTACTCCCCCCACAACCCGCACTGTGACCAATCGGAGGTTACTTTCTGAACCGCCCTCGTATTTGCTACAAATCTTGTGCTGTCAACAACGCGATGGTGAATCCTTTTTTAAAAAACACCTAAAGTTGAGCATTCATATCTGTTCTCTTTTTGGCCTTAAGGAAGTCAGTGTTTTCTGGTATTTTTATATGTCAATTTTGTAGATTTTTCTGACGTCACCTTGAAATGAAACATATTCTGTTTATATTCCACCTTTCTGTCATTCACAGCACATCACCGAATAGTGGATTCTGCAACCGAATGTTTGTATTGTAATTGGATCGATATATTTGCAAAACCAGCTAACTGCATAAATAGGATGCAAAAAGCTCTAAGTCAATATTTCAATTATGATTTTAACGTCTAAAACATAAACGTATATTGCAGCCACTAATACTGTGTAATAAAATTTTCTCTTATATTTAGAAGAGAAATGAAGCCTTTAACTTTAATAGTTTGGGTGGGACGAGATTTTTGTGATTATCTCAGTTTCGCATATTACGCAGTTAGCGGCTTTTCAATCTGGGCCACTCAACTGTATATTTATTAGTGTTCGTGTCAATAGACAGACATACCTTTAGAGCCTTCTGCAACACCATATTTAAATGAACTTAGTTTCTTCTTTTCTACTATGTACATTTTACTTCCACACAGCGCAGTGCTCCAGGCGTAACGAATCCGATAATTATTGCTCAGGCACATTTCACTTGCTTAATACTAATTAATATCTGTGTTACTGTTTCTAGGGCATGCTCCGTCACTTTGTGTTACCGTAGGCTGTACAGACGTATTACGATTAAGAATTGCTCGCCGACGACCAGAAAGCAAGCGTGAACATGAATTTGCGGTATTACTTGGCTAAGTATGTGTGAGTGCGTTCAGTAATCATATCTGTCACTTCAGTTACGTAAGAAGTACAGTGATTCTGTTCTCTAAATTTAGATACATGGATCAAGCCACATGGGTGTAATACGAAGTACATTAAGGGAAATCCGCCCCGATAGCTGAATGGTCAGCGTGACGGCCTACCGTCCTAAGGAGCGCGGGTTCGATTCCAGGCTGGGTCGGGGATTTTATCCGCTCAGGGACTGGGTGTTGTGTTGTCTTCATTAATATCTCATCCCCAACCGGCGCGCAGGTCGCCCACTGTGGCGTAGAATGTAATAAGACCTGCACCATGGCTGCCAAACCTGCCCGTAAGGGGCCTCCCGGCGAATGACGCCAAACGCTCATTTCATTTCCATTAAGGGAAGGAAAAATTTACATTCGTTTCTTTCTTCATTATTTTCTGTGGGACGTTTGCATCATTTTTAAGTTAGGGCAAAGACGTGGGTAAAACGATTAGCTTTTGTACGTGTCACAAGATTCACTGAATCGCATAAAACCCCATTCTGTGCAACTCAAAAAGTTCGTAATTTTTTCCGTGTTTCTGCGTCTAAATTTATGGTAATTAACCATTTCTTTCATGTTATATCAACATATTCATGTTGCAATATAACATTTCCCTGACTACCTACATTGCATATGAAGAGAACGATTAAAATTAATTCAATCTTTTCACAATATGGAAATTCTTCCAAATCAAGGACGCATGTAAACTACAATAAACACTGTAAGCGATGGGCTTCGGCTGCCATTTCACTGTCAACAACATTCTTCTGGGCACAAAGCCCTAAGGAGAACTATCCGAAATAGTGACCGAAACGTCGGACAATTTTATAAATTGACAATGTGGTCAACAGAATAAATTTATTGACAGCTACTATAAACAAATCATTCTGTGTAAAACTTGCTTTATTGTTGGATTTTCCCTATCTGTGAAGAGCTAATACTAAACTCACTGAGTCGTTATATACATTTATTGTAAATAATAAATCCATTCAACTATTACTGATTCCACATATTTCTGTCTATACCTTGTGATGGACATTTTCTCCGCCGCCAATTGGCACACTGTATTTTCAGTGGTATACATCTAGCCTAATGATGAGTTTACATAATTTGTATAGCATTTACATGTATTATTTAAATGTAAATAAATTCATTGTGAAACGGGTCAGATGAATCAGTTTTATGAGCTGAGATATCCGATGACTTGCTGCTTCACAGTAGCCAAGTAATTATGAAATTTCATTGTTGATGATCGTCAGCTGTTTACTTTTATGTTCAATGCTTCCGGTGTCGATCAGTAGACCATTATCAAGTCGTAGCTTAACGAACGGATAAAGCCTTTAAAGTGCACATGTCACAAAATGGGTAAAAATTAAAAATTATGGCGCTATGCTTAAAAAGCGTAACCAACTTGTCACTACAACATTGCAGGTGAACAAATTCGATATAGGTAGCAAAACATAGCTCCTGTTACAATAACTATTGTCCAAGAGACGCAAATTGTGTAGAAGACGCATGGAACACGGTCACACATTTGAAACTGAAGAAAGCTGTAATGGACTTGCAGGAAAAAAAAACAGCAAAGGTAAAAGGCAAAGTGCTGTGTATCTTGGACACAGAACGTAATAGAGTATCTGTAACTCTAACATCAATAATGTATACATATCGTAGGTGCAAGTAAGATCTTTGGAGTATTTCGGAGTACAGATAACAGTCGTTTCACAACGCTTGCCGCATGTGTGATGTCATATTGACGAAAGCAGGAGCTGCTTACCGACTTTTGTAAGCGTTCGATACAGACCTCTCACAAGACTTCACGCACGCATATCGGATATTTGTAAAAAAAACACTGTCTCCTTGGAATGATTTATTACAGTTATTGTTATAATTTTTTTGAGTCATCAGTCTTCTGATTGGTTTGATGCGGCCTGCCACGAATTCCTCTCCTGTGATCATCTCAGAGTAGCACTTGCAATATACGTCCTCAGTTATCTGCAGGATGATTTCCAATTTCTGTCTTCCTCTATAGTTTTTGCCCTCTACATCCTCCACTGGTCCCATGGAAGTCATTACTTGATGTCTTAACAGAAGTCCTATCATCCTGTCACTTCTCCTTCTCACTGTTCTCCACATAGTCCTTTCCTCTCCGACTGCGAAAAAACCTCCTCATTCCTTGCCTTATAAGTCCACCTAATTTTCAACATTCGTCTGTAGCACAACATCTCAAACGTTTCTATTCTCTTCTGTTCCGATTTTCCTACAGTCTATGTTTCACTACCATACAATGCTGCGCTCCGAACGTACATTTTCAAAAATTTCTTCATCAAATTAAGGCCTATCTTGGGTACTGGTAGACGTATCTTGCACAGGAACACGTTTATTGCCAGTGCTAGTCAGCTTTTGATGTCCTCCTTCCTCTATTCGTCACAGGTTATTTTGCTACGCAGGTAGTAAAATTCCGTAACTTCATGTACTTCGTGACCATCAATGTTGATGGTTCTGTTTTCATTTTTGCTACTTCTCATTACTTTCGTCTTTCTTCTGTTTACTCTCAGTCCGTATTCCGTACTCCTTATACTGTTCAATCCATTCAGCAGATCATGTAATTCTTCTTCACTTTCACTCAGGATGGCAATGTCATCAGCGAATATCCTTTCACCTTGAATTTTAATTCCAGTGATGTACAGGAGGGGCGAGAATCTACATCCCTGTCTTACACCCTTTTTAATCCGAGCACTTCGTTCTTCATCATCCACTCTTATTATTCCCTCTTGACTCTTGTACATGTTGTGTATTATCCGTCTCTCCATGTAGCATACCCATTTTTCTCAGAATTTCGAACATATTGCACCATCTTACATTGTCGAACGCTTTTTTCAGGTCGACAGATCCTATGAATGTGTCTTCATTTGTCTTTAGTCTCACTGCCATTACCAGCAACAACGTCAGAACTGCCTTTCTAGAGCCTTCACCTTTCCTGAAGCCAAACTAATCGTCATTTAACAAATCCTCAATTTGCTTTTCCGTACTACTGTACATTATTCTTGTCAGCAACTTGGATGCACGAGCTGTTAAGCTGATTGTGCGATAGTTCTCGCGGTTGTCAGCTCATGCAGTCATCGGAACTGTGTGGATGATATTTTTCAGGAAGTCGGATGGTATGTCGCCAAACTCATAAATTTTACACACCAACAAGAATAGTAGTTTTGTTGCCACCTCTCCCACTCAACTTAGAAATTATGATGGAATGTTATCCATCCCTTCTGCCTTATTTGATCTGAGGTGCTCCAAAGCTCTCTTAACTTCTGATTCTAATAATGGATCCCACATCTCTTCTACATCGACTCCTGTTTCTTCTTCTCTCACCTCAGAGTCTTTCAATGTACTTGCTTTCAATTTCACCTAAGGTTGTTTTGACTTTCCTATGTGCTGCGTCAGTCCTTTCGACAATCATATCTTTTTCGATCTTTTCACATTTTTCAAGCGGCCATTTCGTCTTAGCTTCCCTGCACTTCCTATTTACGAGGGCCGTTAAGAAAGTAACCTCCAGTTGATTTAAAAAAATACACCAAGTTAAATAAAAATATTTTAATATATACATCTTACAACTACATCTTTGCACTATTTTTCTACATAGTCTCCATAGCGATTGAGGCACTTATCGTATCTCTTCACAAGCTTTGAAATTCCTTCTGCATAAAAATCACCCGCTTGTGCCTGGAGCCAGCCTGTGACCGCATCTTTGAGCTCTTCGTCGTCATCAGACCGCTGTGACCCGAGCCATTTCTTCAAATCCATTAAGAGGTGATAATCACTTGGCGCCAGGTCTGGGCTGTAAGGTGGATGGTTGATAACGTCCCACTTGAAGGACTCAAGAAAGTCCGTTGTTCTGCGAGCAGAGTGAGGACGGGCGTTATCGTGCAAAAAACGATACCGGAAGTCAGCATACCACGGCGTTTGTTCTGTATAGCCCGTTGTAACTTTTTTATTGTTTCACAGTACACGTCTTGATTAATGGTCGTACCACGTTCCATGAATTCAACCAACAACACCCCTTTGGCATCCCAAAACACCGTTGCCATCAGTTTTCTGGCAGAAAAATCTTGCGAGGCTTTTCTTGGTTTGGTAGGCGAATTTGAATGTGCCCACATCTTTGATTGTTCTCTTGTCTCAGGGTTCACGTACTTAATCCAGGTTTCGTCACCGGTCACGATTCTTTTTAACAATGGTTCTCCTTCGTCCTCATAACGTGACAGAAAGTCTAATGCAGAGGCCATTCTTTGAGTTTTGTGGTGGTCGGTAAGAATTTTGGGCACCCATCGTGCACAGAACTTACGGTAACCCAATCTTGCTGTCACTATCTCGTACAAGAGAGTCTTAGAAATCTGTGGAAAACCAGTAGACAACTCCGACATTGAGAAACGTCGATTTTCACGAACTTTTGCATCAACTGTCTGAACGAGTTCGTCAGTCACCAATGATGGTCTACCACTCCTCTCTTCATCATGAACGTTTTCTCGTCCACTTTTAAATAAACGTACCCATTCACGGACAACTCCTTCACTCATAACTCTTGGTCCATACACGGCACAAAGCTCACGATGAATAGCTGCTGCAGAATATCCTTTGGCTGTAAAAAACCTTATGACAGCACGCACTTCACATTTGGCGGGGTTTTCTATTGCAGCACACATTTCAAACTGCCACAAAGACTAAACTAGCGCAGGTACGACGTTCACTCGACCACGGCTTGATGCCGACTGACCTGTTGAGTGCGTGAACGCACAGATGGCGTCGCTACGCCCCCCACAACCCGCACTGTGACCAATCGGAGGTTACTTTCTGAACCGCCCTCGTACTTCATTCCTCAGCAAATAATATTTCTGTAATCCTTAACTTCCTTGAAGATTTTTGTACTTTCTTCTTTCATATATCAACTGAAGTATCTCTTCTGTTACCCATGGATTGTTCTCAGTTACCTTCTCTGTACCTATGCTTTTCTTTCCAACTTGCGTGATGGCCCATTTTAGAGATCCCCATATGGATGCGCGGTTCTTTCCTTCCCTTTACGACGAACCTGCACCTACCTGTGAACATTGTCTCAGCAGATCATCAATAGGAAAGCCGAGTGAAACTTTTGGTACTTCGACGTGAACCAGGCTGCAATTTAAGTCACTAACCTACGTTTCAGGATAAACATGAAATGAAAGTTTGGAAACTTTGTCCTCAATTAATATATTCTGAAGCTTAGGTGAACAATTATCACTGCCAAGCCCGTGCTAGTCTGAACACAGTTACTCACAATCCCTTTCACTCACGTTAGCAAGTTTATGGTGTTGCATTTCCCGAAAACATAACAGCAACAAAAATACTGATTGTTTTTGATTGATAATGCTCGCCAAATATTAAGTCTGTCGGTACCAAATGCAGTCATAGTTTAAGGCCACCAACCTGCTCAATATGCCACGCGGAATATATGTCTTATCTCGTCATAAAATTTACTTAAAAATTCCGAAACTTTCACCCACATCAGAATAATTATGCCGTCACCTTCCAACACTTTTGATGTACGAAACACTACTAAACCCGGCAACTTATCATTTCCATCGGAACTACTACTGCACACGTCCGATCTCTTTCATGGCTAGGCTTGACTCCTCTTTAGAATACTCAAAGATGCTACTCCTAGACCGGGTGAAAAACTAAGAAACACGTGCTGATTTATCGACGGTGAATGCTTTCATATACGAGTACTCTGTACTTCTACATCTACATCTACATCTACGTGATTACCCTGCTATTCACAATAAAGTGCCTGGCAGAGGGTTCAATGAACCACCTTCATGTGGTCTCTCTACCGTTCCACTCTCGAACGGCACGAGGGAAAAACGAGCACTTAAATTTTTCGGTGCGAGCCCTGATTTCTCTTATTTTATCGTGATGATCATTTCTTCTCCCTATGTAGATGGGTGTCAACAAAATGTTTTCACAATCGGAGGAGAAAACTAGAGATTGAAATATCATGAGAAGATCCCGGCACAACGAAAAACGCCTTTGTTTTAAAGATTGTCACTCGAATTCACGTATCATGTCTGTGACACTAACTCTCCTATTTCGCGATAATACAAAACGAGCTGCCCTTCCTTGTACTTCTTCGATGTCATCCGTCAGTCCCACCTCATGCGGATCCCACACCGCACAGCATTACTCCAGAATAGGGCGGACAAGCGTAGTGTAAGCAGTCTCTTTGGTAGACCTGTTGCACCTTCTAAGTGTTCAGCCGATGAATCGCAGTCTTTGGTTTGCTCTACCCACAATATTATCCATGCGATCATTCCAGTTTAGGTTATTTGTAATTGTAATCCCTAAGTATTTAGTTGAATTTACAGCCCTCACGTTTGTATGACTTAACGCGTAATCGAAATTTAGCTGATTTCTTTTAGTTTTCATGTGAATAACTTCGCACTTTTCGTTATTCATGGTCAATTGGCACTTTTCGCACCATACAGATATCTTATATAAATCATTTTGCAAGTCGTTTTGATCATCTGATGACTTTACAAGACGGTAAATGACAGCATCATCTGCAAACAATCTAAGAAGGCTACTCAGATTGTCTCCTATGGCGTTAATATATATCAGGAACAATCGAGGGCCTATAACACTTCCTTGGGGAAACCCCAGATATTATTTCTGTTTTACTCGATCACTTTCCGTCTGTTACTACGAACTCTGACCTTTATGACAGGAAATCACGAATCCAGTCGCACAACTGTGGCGATACTTCGTAGGCACGCAGTTTGATTAGAAGACGCTTGTGAGGAAAGGTGTGGAAAGCCTTCTGGAAATCTAAAAATATGGAATCAATTTGACATCCCCTGTCGATAGCACTTATTACTTCATGAGTATAAGGAGCTAGTTATGTTTCACGAGAACGATATTTTCTGAATCCGTGCTGACTATATGTCAATAAATCGTTTTCTTCGAGGTACTTCATAATGTTCGAATACAGTATACGTTGTAAAACCCTTCTGCAAATCGACGTTAGTGATACATGCCTGTAATTCAGCGCATTACTCTTACTTCCCTTTTAGGGTATTGGTGTGACTTGAGCAATTTTCCAGTCTTTAGGTACGTATCTTTCTGTGAGCGAGTGGTTGTATATAATTGCTAAATATGGAGCTATGTTATCAGCATACCCTGAGAGGAACCTGACAGGTATACAATCTGGGCCGGAGGTCTTGCCTTTATTGCGCAACAAGCGGCTACACGGGTAGCAGGGGTTCTGTGGCGTGGGCTGGGCGGTTTTTTTTAGGTTAGATGGCCTTGGGAAAGTACAGAAAGAGCAACAGCCTCAACGGGTGCAGGGCAAAGTCAGTACATGCGGGGACCAAGCAGTAATCGGTATTGTAATTGGAAACTGTCGAAGCTGCGTTGGTAAAGTACCGGAACTTGAAGCGCTGGTAGAAAGCACCGAAGCTGAAATCGTTGTAGGTACAGAAAGCTGGCTGAAGCCAGAGATAAATTCTGCCGAAATTTTTACAAAGGCACAGACGGTGCTTAGAAAGGATAGTTTGCATGCAACCGGTGGTGGCGTGTTTGTCGCTGTTAGTAGTAGTTTATCCTGTAGTGAAGTAGAAGTGGAGAGTTCCTGTGAATTATTATGGGTGGAGGTTACACTCAACAACCGAGCTAGGTTAATAATTGGCTCCTTTTACCGACCTCCCGACTCAGCAGCATTAGTGGCAGAACAACTGAAAGAAAGTTGGGAATACATTTCAGATAAATTTTCTCAGCATGTTATAGTCTTAGGTGGAGATTTCAATTTACCAAATATAGACTGGGACACTCAGATGTTTAGGACGGGTGGTAGGGACAGAGCATCGAGTGACATTATACTGAGTGCACTATCCGAAAATTACCTCGAGCAATTAAACAGAGAACCGACTCGTGGAGATAACATCTTGGACCTACTGATAACAAACAGACCCGAACTCTTCGACTCTGTATGTGCAGAACTGGGAATCAGTGATCATAAGGCCGTTGCAGCATCCCTGAATATGGAAGTTAAAAGGAATATAAAAAAAGGGAGGAAGGTTTATATGTTTAGCAAGAGTAATAGAAGGCAGATTTCAGACTACCTAACAGATCAAAACGAAATTTTCTGTTCCGACACTGACAATGTTGAGTGTTTACGGAAAAAGTTCAAGGCAATCGTAAAATGTGTTATAGACAGGTGCGTGCCGAGTAAAACTGTGAGGGACGGGAAAAACCCACCGTGGTACAACAACAAAGTTAGGAAACTACTGCGAAAGCCAAGAGAGCTTCACTCCAAGTTTAAACGCAGCCAAAACCTCTCAGACAAACAGAGGCTAAACGATGTCAAAGTTAGCATAAGGAGGGCTATGCGTGAAGCGTTCAGTGAATTCTAAAGTAAAATTCTATGTACCGACTTGACAGAAAATCCTAGGAAGTTCTGATCTTACGTTAAATCAGTAAGTGGCTCGAAACAGCATATCCAGACACTCCGGGATGATGGTGGCATTGAAACAGAAGATGACACGCGTAAAGCTGAAATACTAAACACCTTTTTCCAAAGCTGTTTCACAGAGGAAGACCGCACTGCAGTTCCTTCTCTAAATCCTCGCACAAACGAAAAAATGGCTGACATCGAAATAAGTGTCCAAGGAATAGAAAAGCAACTGGAATCACTCAACAGAGGAAAGTCCACTGGACCTGACGGGATACCAATTCCATTCTACACAGATTACGCGAAAGAACTTGCCCCCCTTCTAACAGCCGTGTACCGCAAGTCTCTAGAGGAACGGAAGGTTCCAAATGATTGGAAAAGAGCACAGGTAGTCCCAGTCTTCAAGAAGGGTCGTCCAGCAGATGCGCAATACTATAGACCTATATCTCTGACGCCGATCTGTTGTAGAATTTTAGAACATGTTTTTTGCTCGAGTATCATGTCGTTTTTGGAAACCCAGAATATACTATGTAGGAATCAACATGGATTCCCGAAACAGCGATCGTGTGAGACCCAACTCGCTTTATTTGTTCATGAGACCCAGAAAATATTAGATACAGGCTCCCAGGTAGATACTATTTTTCTTGACTTCCGGAAGGCGTTCGATACAGTTCCGCACTGTCGGCTGATAAACAAAGAAAGAGCCTACGGAATATCAGACCAGCTGTGTGGCTGGATTGAAGAGTTTTTAGCAACAGAACACAGCATGTTGTTCTCAATGGAGAGAGATCTACAGACGTTAAAGTAACCTCTGGCGTGCCACAGGGGAGTGTTATGGGACCATTGCTTTTCACAATATATATAAATGACCTAGTAGATAGTGTCGGGAGTTCCATGCGGCTTTTCGCGGATGATGCTGTAGTATACAGAGAGGTTGCATCATTACAAAATTGTAGCGAAATGCAGGAAGATCTACTGCGGATAGGCACTTGGTGCAGGGAGTGGCAACTGACCCTTAACATAGACAAATGTAATGTATTGCGAATACATAGAAAGAAGGATCCTTTATTGTATGATTATATGATAGCGGAACAAACTCTGGTAGTAGTTACTTTTGTAAAATATCTGGGAGTATGCATGCGGAACGATTTGAAGTGTAATGATCATATAAAATTAATTGTTGGTAAGGCGGGTACCAGGTTGAGATTCATAGGGAGAGTCCTTAGAAAATGTAGTCCATCAACAAAGGAGGTGGCTTACAAAACACTCGTTCGACCTATACTTGAGTATTGCTGATCAGTGTGGGATCCGTACCAGATCGGGTTGACGGAGGAGATAGAGAAGATCCAAAGAAGAGCGGCGCGTTTCGTCACAGGGTTATTTGGTAAGCGTGATAGCGTTACGGAGATGTTTAACAAACTCAAGTGGCAGACTCTACAAGAGAGGCGCACGGCATCACGGTGTAGCTTGCTCGCCAGGTTTAGAGAGGGTGCGTTTCTGGATGAGGTATCGAATATATTGCTCCCCCCTACTTATACCTCCCGAGGAGATCACGAATGTAAAATTAGAGAGATTAGAGCGCGCACGGAGGCTTTCAGACAGTCGTTCTTCCCGCGAACCATACGCAACTGGAACAGGAAAGGGAGGTAACGACAGTGGCACGTAAAGTGCCCTCCGCCACACACCGTTGGGTGGCTTGCGGAGTATAAATGTAGATGTAGATGTAGATTAAGTGATTTAAGCTGCTTTACTACACCGAGGATATCTACTTCTATTTTATTTTGTTTTTTTTTTTTTCATCTTGCAGTTGCTCTTGATTGGAAATCAGGAATGTTTACTTCGTCCTATTTGGTGAAGGTGTTTCGGAAAATCGTGTTTAATAACTCTGCTTTAGTGGCACTTTCATCAGTGACTTCACTGTTGTTATCGCGGAGTGAAGGTCTTGATTGTGTCTTACCACTGGTTTGCTTTATGTATGACGAGATTCTCATCGTGTTTTCTGCCAGATGTCGACACAAAATTTAGTTGTGGAAATTATTAAAATCATCTCGCAATGAAGTACACTCCATATTTCGAACTTCTGTAAAACTTTTCCAATGTTGGGGATTTTGCGTTCTTTTAAATTTGACATGCTTTTTTCGTTGCTTCTGCAACAACGATCTGACCCGTTTTGTGTACCATGGGGGATCAGTACCATCACTTATTAATTTATGTGGCATATATATCTCAATTGCTGTTGATACTATCTCTTTGAAAATATTCCACAACTTTTCTACACTTACATGATCAGATCGGAAGGAGTGAAGACTGCCTCTTAAAAAAGCGGTAAGAACACTTTTATCAGCTTTTTTGAATATATATACTTTGCGTTTATTTTTTATGGTTGTATGTGTTCAGCCTAGCAGCAACTGCCTTGTGGTCGCTAATCCCTGAATTCGTCACAACACTCTCTATAGGTCCAGGATTTTTTGTTGCTAATAGGTTAAGTATGCTTTCGCAAGAATTTACTCTTCGAGTGGGCTCATGAACTAATTGTTCAAAATAATTTTCTGAGAAGGCATTCTGTACAATTTCGGATGACGTTTTACGCCTGCCGCCGGCTTTAAACGTATAATTTTTCCAGCATATCGAGGGTAGATTGAAGTCATCACCGACTATAATTGAGTGAGCTAGGTACTTATTTGAAATGAGACTCAAGTTTTCTTTGAACTTCAGGAACTATGGATTCTGACTCGGGGGTTGGGTAAAACGATCCAATTAACAGTTTAGTCCAATTGTCAGGTATAACCTCTACTCATACTATTTCACGTGAACTATCTACTTCAATTTCGCTACAAGGCAAACTACCTCTGACAGCAATAAATACTACACCACCAATTGTATTTAGTCTATCCTTTCTGAAAACTTTTAGATCGTTTGAAAAAATTTCGGCTGAACTTATTTCTGACTCTAGCCAGCTCTCTGTACCTACAACTATTTGATCTTCAGTGCTTTCTATTAGGTCTTGGAGCTCTGGTTCTTTCCCAAAACAGCTACGACAATTTACAATACCAATCGTTTCTACAACTACCTTATTGTGTTTTACCTGCCCACTTTATGACGGACGCCCCTTCTGTGGTTCCCTGAAACCCTCCAACCTAAAAAACCACCCAGTCCCTTCCACACATACCCCGCTACTCGTGTAGCCGCCTCCTGTCTGTAGTGTACTCCTGACCTATTAAGCGGAACCCGGAAACCCACCATCCGATGTCGCAAGTCAAGGAATCTGCTCCCTACACGGTCACAGAACCCCCTGAGCCTCCGATTCAGACCCACCACTCAGCTCTGCACCAAAGGACCACAGTCGGTTCTATTGACGACGCTGCAGATGGTGAGCTCCGCCTTAATCTCGGAAGCAAGCCTGGCAGTCTTTACCATTTCCGCTAGCCACCCGAAACCAGACAGAATCTGCTCCGATCCAAAGCAACACACGTCATTGGTACCGACATGAGCCAACACCTGCATTTGGCTGCACCCTGTACTGTTCATGGCATCTGGAAGCACCCTTTCCACATCCAGAATGACTCCCCCCGGAATGCACACAGAGTGCACAGTAGCTTCCTTCCCCTCCTTGGGAGACATGTTCCTAAGGGGCCCCATTACGCTCCTAACGTTGGAGCTCCCAACTGCCAGCAAACCCAACTTCTTGGAATGCCCAGACCTTGCGGACCGAAAAGCTTCCTCTGGAACGGGGTGGACGACTGCATCCGGCTCAGAGACATCGTCAGCCACAGATAACGCCAGAAACCTGTTCGTCAAACGAACCGAGGAGGCCCTACGATCGGCCCCACGGAAAGTTTTTCTCTGCCGGCCAGACTTTGGAATGATCTCCCACTCGACCACGGGTGAGGGGCCAACCTCAGTGCAGGCAGTACCCGGGGAGGTCACAGCAGTGGACCGATTGGAGGACACGTGGGGCGTGCTCGACGTCCCTCGAATCCCCGCGTCCGATCCCCCACAGTGACGCCCCTTGGCGGCAGCCTGGAGCTGTGTGACGGAAGCCAACGCAGCCTGAAGCTGTGAGCGAATGCTCGCCAGCTCAGCTCGTATCTGTACACGACAATCACAGTTCCTATCCATTACTGCGCTCCTCCTGTTTGAAGCTCGTAAAAATATGTAAAAAGCGAACGGTGTTCGCCTTAGTAGTAGCAGGAACTAGCGATGCGCTCTCGCTGACGGTCTAAGTGACACTGGAGTGAATTGTTTTCGTCAATAACAATAAATTAAGCATGAAACAGCCCTGTATTATAATTTTCGGTATGTTGTTTCAAGGTAAGGGAGCACTGAAAATTCATCACCATCACGTCACCATTATTATTAAGTTTCATAATGTCCTGTGAGAACGAAGTGTTGCGAAAAGAGTGCAGCTCTTTGGAGTACATTGATGTACGCCGTATTATTCCAAAGATCACAAACGCACATGTGATGTGTATACATTATCGATGTTACAGCTACAGACTCTCTCTTACGATCTTTGTTCTAGACTCTTGCCAATTTTCCTGTGATCTTTGCTGTTAAATTTTTTCCTACTAGTCTGCTGCAATTTTCTTCAGTTTGAAATGTATGATTGTCTCATGTGCATCTCCTACACGACTGTGTCTTTTGGAGATTATTTATCAAAACAGAAGCTATGGTTTGCAACCTACATCGACGTTGTTCACTTCAAATGTTGTACTGACAAGATGGTTACGCTTCATAAGTAATGCCAAGATTTTAATTTTTTCAGCGTATTGTGACCTGTGTACTTCAAAGATGTTTTCTGTGCGCTAGGCTCCGGCTTGATAATGGTCTATTGATCAAAACCGGTAGCATTGGGAATAAAAATAAACAGCTGATTTTCAGCCACTCGTACAATGGATTTTCATAATGTTTTATGAGTGTTTAGTAAGTCTCCATTTAATTCTGCCGCAATTAAACCTAGATTCTGGAGAAGCGAAAGGCTACGTTCAGTTTCTTTATCCACCCCTATACAGCCCACTTTTTCCCCTATTTCCTTGTATATGTCTGTGTACTTCTGACGTCATGCGTCAGAATACTTTGACGTTAGCTCCAGCACAGTGAGATTCCGCAGTTTTTTCACTGTATACCTAGCTTGTTGGTAAGGAGACGTAGAATCCGGAGAGTGGCAGGTCAAAAGTCAGGTCAGTGTTCCTCCAGAATGTAACTGATCTCGCGCCCCGAGGCTAACGGAAACCCTACCCCCACTCCTCCACCGGGCACAAGGTGCAAAGTCAAAACTTGTGCGCCCATTGGCACTCGTCACTCCCCACCCCCAACTCCCCCTCTACCCCGCCCCCATAGAATGACAAAGGTGTTCGTGTCACTTCAATTTGATGTCAGGGGTTGATTAATCTTTTTCTTTCAGATACGGTCTTTATGTGAAGGTTTGACGATATTATTTATACTTTTCACTTGTGTGTAGTTTCTGATTACTTTCGAATGGTTGTGTGAACTTGGGATTGTGCCCTTTGTTCCGATAACAGCTCTCCTGCATGCGCACTTTTCTCCAGAGAATGCTGAAGTATCCATAGTGTATTAGCTGATCACGCAAACCAATCCTTCAACAATACATGTGTTAGTTTGTGATCTGTAATTGTCTGACACCTAGAGAGTTAGCCTTTATCTTCACCATGATGTCATTTGACCCTTAGTTTCACCAAGCATTCATATGCTGGTTGTTATAGTAAAACTGTAATGTTCAGATGGAAGTTTGTAATCTGTAGGTTCAAACGAATATCTATATGCAATAGAAATCCCCAATAGTTGTCAATGAGTGGATGCTGTTGAAGGTAGAGCCTACTTCGTGCCAGCAATCTTGCTTCAAGTGTACATGTGTTGAGATTATAGAATACGTGCTTGTTAGTCGGATATCTCTAGTTTTCATTTTTCTTAATTTATTTGCAGTTCTACAATATTTTGCCTGTCGCTGGGAAATTCCGCTGGTTTAAGGGCTGTTATGCCCATCTAGGTATTGACTGTGGAAATAACACCACAAGCCCGATGCACATCATGGCCTTGTCGATTGTTCTCTTGTCATTTGCATACAAATAGGACATTAGATAGTTATCACTGATTTCCCGTATGTGAAGAAATGTTAGTGAATGAATGCTTTCTCCACTATTCTTTGACAAAGCGCCCTATTTCCCAAATCCAAGCTGTATTACATTTTGTTGTCCCATTTGTCTCGCCAATTGATTTGGTAGCCCCAAGGTTTACAGAAAGCTGTTTCTTTTTGAACCCGTAAATGTATAATGACGTTGTGTAGAAAAGTGAATTTCTTTGGTAAATTAATAAATTTATATTTAATTTCTGGATCTGATAATATTCAAAGCTACCCCACATTGCACCTCCTTAATCCCATCCACTTTATAAGATGTTAAGAGGTTCTGTTGTTCTCGAGTAGAGTGCTGATAATGAGAGCAGTAGAGAGACAGAGTAAGTACTTACAGTCTTTCCCTTCCCTAAAATGCCTCTCAAGACGCAAATCCTCTTAAACGAAATAATTAATGTTGGTTAATTGGCTAGTTCTACTGCTTCAACATCGATTAAGTTTTGAGGGGCATACTGAGAAATGAAAATAATGGAGATAGCAGTCACAAAAGTATTCTATTACATTTACGTAACTTTCATTGTATGTAATTTAGATGAAAGGAGAATGCTTTGCTCATATAGTTGAAATTTTATATGTGGAAATTTTTTGAGACAATAGCGACAAATCAAAACGAATTAGCTTAAGTTGGACAGTGGCTGTGTAAATATGGCCAGAAGTCGTTTCATTGACAAATGGAAAAGGTGTTAAGTTTGCGGAAAAGAGGAAGGTTTCTTTCAAAAGTAACAGCTGGAGGGTGTTACGTTGAGATGTGAATTAAAACACGGAGACAGTGGACGCAGTCTTGACTTCAAGAGATGGGACAAATGAAGAGTTGGCCCGAAAATTACCATAGCAACATTGTTGCAGCAAAATACCAAAATGTATGAGAAGAACACGATTTAAAAAAAAAATATTGACGGAGTGAAGAAGACAGGAGAGAAAGGAGACGGAAGAGAAAACGTTCAAAAACTTAAAATTTAGCAGAAGAGCGATGCAGAAGTACACAAAATTATGAAGGGAAAGGCCGTAAATTCCACTAAACACCTAAAATTACATTTACCAACAACTTAAAACGGAAAGAATACATACAAAATATTGTGGAGAAGGTGAACTGGTGACTGCGTTTTATTGGCAGAACACTTAGAAGATGTAACAGGTCTACTAGGGAGACGATCTACATGGGATGAGAAATTCTTCATTATGCAAGACACCTTTTTTTCTGTTTTGTTTCACCCATACATGTTTCAGCAATTTTATGCTATCTTTTGTGGGTTAACTAATGCATTCATCCAATTTTCACAAATTAAGCTATAAATGGAACTTTGAAATAATGTTATAAACAACACAAATGTTAATATGTAACAACAATTTTACAGTTAAAAATAAAAATTAAACCCACTGAAGATAGCACAAAAGTGCTGAAACATGTATGGTTGAAACAAAACAGAAAAAAGGTGTATTGCATAAGGCAGAATTTCTCATCTCATCTTCGTAGCAAGCACGGACATAATAAGAAGAAATGCAGCACAAGATGTTTATTAGACTACCTACACTACGCTTGTCCGTCGCCTTACTGAATACTGCTGCGCGGTGGCGGATCCTTACCAGATACGGTTAACGGAGTACAGCGAGAAAGTTCAAAGAACGACACCGTGTTCAGGAGAGAGTGTCATAGGCATGACACAGAATTTGGAATGGACATCGTTAAAACAAAGGTATATCTCGTTGCACCGGTATCTTCTGAAGAAATTTCAATCACCAACTTTCTTCTCCGAATGCGAAAATATTTTTTTGACTCCGATCTACATAGGGAGGAGTGACATCGTAATAAAATGAAACATGTGTTCTGGCGTGATCACAAGACTGGAGCATATGCTGCACTAACAGAGACTGTGTGCTAAGTAGATAAAGACGTCATTTTACGATCAAAAGAGGAGAGACAGTGAACTACTGTTGCGGAGTGGGCTGTGTTACAAAAAGTGACTATTTGTCGGTGTTCGTCGTGGATGGTGTATTAAGAGACTTATGTTAAAAGACATCTAATGTGCTACCCCAATCACGCCCTAAGCTTGACAGCGAAATATGAATAATGTGAGGCCACACCTCTAAAATAAATCGTATGTGTGTCCACTGTTGCGCTTAAAAACTATGTTCATATTATATATCATCCCAGAACGTCCTATCTCAATTTGGATTTTCCTTCTAAAATGTTATAAAAGGTTTATCAGTGGAGACTACAAAGGAAAGGAACACACCAGTGTAACAACTGGAATTAACAGCTTTTCCTAAGTTATTTTTATCATTTCCAAGGCAGCTCCCCTCCATCGTATCGTTTGCGTTTGGACCAAGGAACATCAGACGTACGACAGTTCCTGCAATAATCAGGTGCTGCAGAAGATACGTCACGTGAGCAAACAAGTACATTTCTCTGGTGTGAGCCATTGTTTTGAGTCATCAGTGAATATTTATATCGGAACCAAATATTAAGCAGCAGACTGTATGTGGCGTTAAGGGACCGTAAAGAATGTTAATACCAAATACGTTACATGAGAACTAGGACAGATAACCGAAATATATCAGATTTTACACTCGAACTCATAATTCTCTCGCTAACAAATGTTTTGTCGTACTATTTGACTCATGCAGCGGAATAATACTCACTAGACAGCAATGTATTAAATGCAATATTATGTAGTTCAGTCCACTTGTACCATTTGTTGTCAACATATATTCAAGAAATTGAGCGTAACAGAAAACAGACATTACACTGGAGTAATAATCTTACGAGAGGTTACCGTTTCCATCCGATCTTCCCTTGTACATAAAGATTACTCAATAGATTCAATAACTGATAACAGCTGATATATCCTTACTTTTACAGATGATAATCCACTCTAACTACCCTGATGCACAACCATTCACTTAAAACCAAGAATTAAGTTATCCATCAAAAAGTTGTGTAAATATTATTATGTGTTTGTATATGTTTTATTTAGGTTTGAATACGCATTCGTGACTGTGGATTAAGTCACCTGTCATGTGCAAGCGCAGACTTCAGTCTAGCCAAGCACAGGTTAGGCGAAATCATTTGTTTAGCACTGAATTACTTTGACAAAAGAGTCGGAGATTTGCAGGGCATTCCGTGTGTTCGTTATGGACAGCATGTAGCCATTCAAGCATATTTCAGAGGTATTCAAACGTGCGAAAGCAGTAATCCAGCGTTAGTTTGGTAATCAGTCAGCTAAACAGTCCGTTTGTAAAATCTGTTTACAGTTTTCTTTGGTGTCCTTTTGGCGGACCCTATAATTGTCATACCTAGCATCACCCGTTTAGACCAATTCAGTAGTCTTTGGAAAAAAGGTATTAATTAGGCGATACAAGCTGACTCATCAGGAGAAACCAGCACTAATGACTAGGGACCGGATTATATGCAGTTTCATGTTGCTATGCATTTGCATATTGGGTTCCTTTTCACTGGTTATTGCTTATTTTAACTAAAAACTAGAGACGGTGCATATGTTCGCTCTACGTTCATAATATTTTAAAAATTTACACGGGGGTTCTCTAGCTCGATTTAGTTTTGATGTGAATCAGATTGACCACGATCTACAACTGCGTGCAGTCGCTAACCGAGAGGCCACGGCCTAGAGAAATAATTACAGAGCCCCCACTCAATTCCCTCTGCTGTCATACCGTACGCGTAGGCGACAGTTAATTTAAACTACGCAAGCTTTTAGTCCCACGTCCATTGTTTAAGCTTAGCCTTCTATTGACGTGTACACAGCTGAACGTGTTTACGACATGTAGTGTGTAACCTATTGTGCACCATGCCTCGCGAAAAAATAAAGGTAGTTTTGTGGTTAGCTGACCATCCTGGAACATTTACATATAACGGAATTGTTTTATATTGTCGAGTTTGCGAGGAAAATGTTTCATACAAAAAAAGTTTCAAATAGACCAGCATGTAAGACAAGTCCTCTTCTAACAGGAATGCAGAAGAAAGGTCCACGACAACTACTGACAACAGCAAGTTGCAGTAAAGCGATATGTCCAAAGGTAACCAAAAAAGTTGGTTTAACATGGACATAGCTGCTGGTAAACCTTTCGGGATGTTGGGTAGTGGTCCAACGTTTCGTCCAGGAATGCGCTGGACATCTTCAGAGGCACTCCTCCGCCGAATCTTGCCGACTATCTGGTAATTTTTTTTTTGTGATATGTTACAATACAGCATCACCGGTCTATTGCGGTCTAACTGTGTTGGTGAGGCAGTAAATTTCCACAGGGCAGTGACTGCGTCACTGCAATTCACTTTGGAGGTGTGGCGGTGGGACTTGTAGTCCCGTACCACCCTCTGACGGTGACAGTACTACATGAGTCAGGCAGAAAAATTTAGCCTAACATGGGCAGGTATGATTGGAAAGTATTGGCCGTAGAATGGGGGCTAGTCCCGCCAAAGGATGCGTCCGTGGTGGGCGTGCCAGACCTATCGTTAGACATGGTCGGAATCCGTTTCCTCTAGGATGGTTAGGGGAACCGGATGTCGATGCCAGCGGCGTGGAAGTGTGGTCCCAACGTGGCGTAACCCATGGACAGTGTCCCGCAAGGCATCCACTTTCTCATAGAGCCGCCGCGCGTTGTTGCGTATGGTCGTCTTTAGGGGGACGATATCCGCTTCCTCGTGGAGAGTGACAATTCTCTTGAGTGGCGGGGCGTGCAGGCTCCACCTGAGCACCTTGTTCTGCAGGCGTTGCAATGTCCGCATCCTGGTGACACTAATCGTGGCCCATGCAGCAGATCCATACGTGAGGGTCAGACGTCCTAGAGCGATTTATATACTGTACGAAAGGGGGCGTGGTCGAAGTAACACGTGGTGAGCAGAGATAATCATTGTCAAAGATGAAACTTAACTATCGATTGTCGTCTTGTCAAAGATAAAATTGTCTAGCGATTCTGCAGACCTACTGTCCATAAGTCGCTAAGTTTCATTGCCTCCTCTTTTCTATTAAAAATGTCCTGATGCTTATAAATTTCAGTGGCTTCTTTGCATAATCGTGGACAATAATTTCACGTTGTAGATAAAATTGCTGTTTCAGGAAACTTCACTTCATGGTTCCCTGACTGAAGAACATGCTCTACTACAGTTCATTTCTCTGTTTTTCCTAGTGGGCAAAGACTTTAATGCTCTTTTAGCCGTGTATTTATGCTCCTCTTGGTAGTTCGCATGTAAACTTTACCACACGCACACGGAATTTTATATACACGACATGTTGACAGAGGAGTACCTGACTGATTTTCTTTGTTGGTCTAAAATACGGTCTGACGTAATGGTTCTGTAAATTTTACCGATCTCATCCGTTACTTTTTTAATAAAAACGAGAGAAACTGTATTTTTCCGTCGTTGTGGTTCATCCTTGTCCTTCGGTCTACTGTTCCTTGGTCGCAAAATTCTCTTTATATATTTCTCTGACTAGCCATTTTACTCGATGGCCTGTTTCAAATATTTTATTTCAGCGTCCAGATGATCCGATGTGAATATCTTTTCCGCTCTATCGACAAGACTTTTAATGACACCTCTCTTTTGTTGTGGATGGTGACTGGAGTTTTTATGTGCATACCTGTCGGTATGTGTTACTTTCCGAAAGACTTTATGTTCCAAACTTCCATCGGAGTGTCTCATAACTGAAACACCAAAGAAAGATATTCTAGGATAATTTTCCATTTGCAAGGTTAACTGGATTTTTGGATTAACCTTATTTAGATGATCAAAGAATTCGTCCAAAGCCTTTCTATCATGGAACCAAACCACAAATGTGTAAGCTAAAAACCGACACCAGCGAGATGGTTTCTTATTTGCTTTGTCCTAAGCCGATTGTTGGAATTTATCCATATAGAAATTAGCTATTGCAGGACCTAATGGGTTACCCATTGCTACACCGTCAAGCTGCTCATAAAATTCATCACAAACCAAGTAAACGTATAAGTATGTAATATAAGAAAATACAACGAGAATCAGCCAGTGAGGATTTTCGTATTTCTTCTAATGATAACAGTAATGAGAATATTACAGGTACATACTAGGCTTGCAAATAATTACGTCTGGAAAGCCAATTGATTTACTGGACAAAAGAAATTTAAATCTTTAATTTTGACAGATACTGAAAAAATTGCCGTTTAACTTAAATTTCGAAGGACTGTGACCATGAAAAAGTAATCTAACTTTAATACAGTTATTAAGTTCACTATAAAGTTATTTACCGCAACTGTTGTCATGTACCAAACTGTCACGTACCAACTGTTGTCTGTACCAAAAATTGCTCTTACGTGTGTTGGTCCTGCTCTAAGGATGAATTTGTCACACGTTTTGAAAGTTTTGATACATTATAGGTCAACGTTTCTTTAGTCGTATTGATTTCACTTGTAAGAGTTTGAATAGCCTAGCCTCTTGGTTCATCTAGTGAGACCTGCTCAACTCAGAAATATCCTTTATTTATACATTAGCTGGGTTACTCTGTTGCTCTACTAATTCACTTGTGACGCATATTCATTTTGTGTAAAGTGCGGGTGGGTAAAGCTATTTTGTGATCGCGTGCAAGTGGTTAACGTATCTTAATGTCTTCTCAAGCCCAGGGTGGTAAACAGACATTCTACACAGCTATTAATTTTGGCCCTGTAATACCGCTAATGTTAGGTGTAGATTGTCTCAAAATAATTAGAAATTGTGCTGTGACA
Source organism: Schistocerca nitens (assembly GCF_023898315.1). Lineage (NCBI taxonomy): Eukaryota > Metazoa > Arthropoda > Insecta > Orthoptera > Acrididae > Schistocerca > Schistocerca nitens. The sequence continues at coordinate 96,556,752 of NC_064615.1, read as the reverse complement.
TAACTAGAATGCACAAACTGATGTAAATGAGAGTTCGAGATTTTTTCTAAAATGACAACACAACCTCTCCCTTTTTCATACTACATTTAATTTATCACTGCTTTCACGGTTCAAGTGATACATAACAAGGAAGTTCAATTACTTTCAACACCCAACAAAATAATTAACCTTTAGACATTGAATATGTGGGTATTAAATCTCTATCTCTGTATATAAGAATGTTACACCTAGCAAAACACTTAAATCTTCATGAGTGAAATTTACACCTACGTCGTCGTAAGTTGGTGGAGAATGAAAACTTTTGAACTAATCAAACTCTCGTGTACTCAATGGACATTAAAATTGCTACACCAAGAAAAAATGCCGATGATAAACGGGTATTTATTGGACAAATATATTATACTAGAACTGACATGTGATTACATTTTCACGCAATTTGGGTGCATAGATCCTGAGAAATCAGTACCCAGAACAACCACCTCTGGCAATAGTGACGACCTTGATACGCCTGGGCGTTGAGTCAAACAGAGCTTGAATGGCGTGTACAGGTACAGTTGCCCATGCAGCTTCAACACGATGCCACAGTTCATCAGGAGTAGTGACTGGCGTATTGTGACGAGCCAGTTGCTCGGCCACCATTGACCAGACGTTTTCATTTGGTGAGAGATCTGGAGAATGTGCTGGCCACTTTTTCTGTATCGAGAAAGGCCCGTACAAGACCTGCAATAGGCGGTCGTGCATTATCCTGCTGAAATGTAGAGTTTCGCAGGGATCGAATGTAGGGTAGAGCCACGGGTCGTAACACATCTGAAATGTAACGTTCACTGTTCAAAGTGCTGTCAGTGCGAACAAGAGGCGACCGAGACATGTAACCAATGGCACCCCATACCATCACGCCGGGTGATACGCCAGTATGGGGATGACGAATACACGCTTCCAATGTGCGTTCACCGTGATGTCGCCAAACACGGATGCGACCATCATGGTGCTGTAAACAGAACCTGGATTCATCCGAAAAAATGACGTTTTGTCATTCGTGCAGCCAGGTTCGTCGTTGAGTACACCTTTGCAGGCACTCCTGTCTGTGATGCAGCGTCATGGGTAGACGCAGCCATGGTCTCCGAGCTGACAGTCCACGCTGCTGCAAACGTCGTCAAACTGTTCGTGCAGATGGTTGTTGTCACGCAAACGTCCACATCTGTTGACTCAATGATCGAGACGTGGCTACACGATCCGTTACAACCATGCGGAAAAGATGCCTGTCATCTCGATTGGTAGTAATACGAGGCCGTTGGGATCCAGCACGGCGTTCCGTATTACCCTCCTGAACCCACTGATTCCATATTCTGCTAACAGTCATTGGATCTCGATCAACGCGAGTAGCAAGGTCGCGAAACGATAAACCGCAATCGTGATTGGCTACAATCCGGCCTTTATCGAAGTCGGAAACGTGATGGTACGTATTTCTCTTCCTTACTCGAGGCATCACAACAACGTTTCACCAAGCAACGCCGATCAACTGCTGTTTGTGTATGAGAAATCGGTTGGAAACTTTCCTCATGTCAGCAAGTTGTAGGTGTCGCCACCGGCGCCAAGCTTGTGTGAATGCTCTGAAAAGCTAATCATTTGCATATCACAGCATCTTCTTCCTGTCGGTTAAATTTCGCGTCTGTAGCACGTCATCTTCGTGGTGTAGCAATTTTAATGGCCAGTAGTGTAGGTGTTGCCCGCTGCAAGGTGAGAGAGCTCTGTTAATTTAGTTCTCAGATGTGCTTTTATATGAAGTGACTCTCTCCGCCGTGTCTCTTCTACGTCACATAGTATGGCTTCAGCCAACCGCTTCCTCGTTATAGGTGAATTTTTATTTTTCTTGCCGGGTCGCCGCTAGCCTTGTCAACGCTGTGTAGCCACTTACCCACAGTCTCGGCTGTGTTTATTTAAAAGATATTATATTGTTCTCTTCTGCACTGCAGCTGATCATTCTTTTGTTAACGTTAATTGGGAATTCCCATTGCCATTACTCACGTACACCGTGCACCTCCAAATTGCGTTCACTTAATTTCATTTATGCATGCCCCTGCCGTTATAAGGATAGATGTTTTCTTATTCGGTACATGAGATTATTGCAGTTGCTTCCTGTTAACAATATAGAGTTGTTTCCAGGGGATTTTATTCTGTATCGTAATTATGAAGCTCATGTAAGGCCCGAAAAATGCAGATGCCTTACACACTGCCAGACTTTTCTGATCGTCTTAGGATCCCAGCAGACGGATCCTGGTCTAATGGAGTTGACATATTTCGTGCCACTACATCCTCATCAGGGCCGAACATTCTCTATATTTCCTTGTTTCATTTTATCTTGTCGTGGAGTCTTTCCCGCAAGCTTTTATTAGAATCAGATTACAACCCTAATATGTACCAATTTCATTTCTTAAGATGCTATAAGATCATGCAACAAACCCACATGGTAAGTATTTTTGATCAATTCCATTTTGAGATTCCAATCAAGAATTTGTCGAATATACAGGGTGTTTCAAAAATCACCGGTATAATTGAAACGGCAATACAAACTAAACGAGCAGCGATAGAAATACACCGTTTGTTGCAATATGCTTGGGACAACAATACATTTTCAGGCAGACAAACTTACGAAATTACAGTAGTAACAATTGTCAACAACAGATGGCGCTGCGGTCTGGGAAACTCTATAGTACGATATTTTCGACATATCCACCATGCGTAGCAATAACATGGCGTAGTCTCCGAATGAAATTACCCGAAATCTTTGACAACATGTCTGGCGGAATGGCTTCACATGCAGATGAGATGTACTGCTTCAGCTGTTCAATTGTTTCTGGATTCTGGCGGTACACCTGGTCTTTCAAGTGTCCCCACAGAAAGAAGTCACAGGGGTTCATGTCTGGCGAATAGGGAGGCCAATCCACGCCGCCTCCTGTATGTTTTGGATAGCCCAAAGCAATAACACGATCATCGAAATATTCATTCAGGAAATTAAAGACGTCGGCCGTGCGATGTGGCCGGGCACCATCTTGCATAAACCACGAGGTGTTCGCAGTGTCGTCTAAGGCAGTTTGTACCGCCACAAATTCACGAAGAATGTCCAGATAGCGTGATGCAGTAATCGTTTCGGATCTGAAAAATGGGCCAATGATTCCTTTGGAAGAAATGGCGGCCCAGACCAGTACTTTGTGAGGATGCAGGGACGATGAGACCGCAACATGGGGCTTTTTGGTTCCCCATATGCGCCAGTTCTGTTTATTGACGAAGCCGTCCAGGTAAAAATAAGCTTCGTCAGTAAACCAAATGCTGCCCACATGCATATCGCCGTCATCAATCCTGTGCACTATATCGTTAGCGAATGTCTTTCGTGCAGCAATGGTAGCGGCGCTGAGGGTTTGCCGTGTTTGAGTTTTGTATGTATAGAGGTGTAAACTCTGGCGCATGAGACGATACGTGGACGTTGGCGTCATTTGGACCGCAGCTGCAACACGGCGAACGGAAACCCGAGGCCGCTGTTGGATCACCTGCTGCACTAGCTGCGCGTTGCCCTCTGTGGTTGCCGTACGCGGTCGCCCTACCTTTCCAGCACGTTCATCCGTCACGTTCCCAGTCCGTTGAAATTTTTCAAACAGATCCTTTATTGTATCGCTTTTCGGTCCTTTGGTTACATTAAACCTCCGCTGAAAACGTCGTCTTGTTGCAACAACACTGTGTTCTAGGCGGTGGAATTCCAACACCAGAAAAATCCTCTGTTCTAAGGAATAAACCATGTTGTCTACAGCACACTTGCACGTTGTGAACAGCACACGCTTACAGCAGAAAGACGACGTACAGAATGGCGCACCCACAGACTGCGTTGTCGTCTATATCTTTCACATCACTTGCAGCGCCATCTGTTGTTTAAAATTGTAACTACTGTAATTTCGAAAGTTTGTCCGCCTGAAAATGTACTGTTGTCCCAAGAATATTGCAACAAACGGTGTATTTCTATCGCTGCTCGTTTAGTTTTTATTGCCGTTTCAAATATACCGGTCATTTTTGAAACACCCTGTATCTGGACTATACTGACATAATAGCATGATATGCTACCAAGTACACTAGAAAATAACATAGGCATGCACAAAAGCTACAATGACGAAATACTTAAATAAAAAATTCCTTTGCTATTGTCACAACAGACTCGCTCTGAAGACTTATGAACTGAGAAAACTCAAAAAATTCCTTCCCATATAAACAAGTAACGAGCACGGTGCACAAGGCAATTTACTGACAGAAAACAACATTGTGGAACCAGTCAGAGATAGATTCCTGAAGCGCAATGTGAGCACTTGACTTGCGGAGGATGTACCAGGTTGTGGATACCTAAAGAAAAACTCTGATCTTGTTGACTGTCAAGGACCCAGATGTCAAATACGATGAGAGCTATAAATATTTTGTAAAAGAAAACATTGTGGATCGTAGGATGTATCTTTATATCATTCATTTGTTGTATGATTGGCCACTTTCGACAACCATGTCATTACCATGTACCTATACATAGACAGTGCGCACTAAATCACAAGATACGTGACACATCTATTAATTAATCATCTCAGATGTGAAGTCACCTAAGACATTGTTAATATACAGTACAACTTAAGGACAAAAGCACCGTCCTCACAATTACTCAACATACAGAAAAAATACTATGTAAAAGGAAATATTGTCCGTTATAGGCCGTATCTTTACATCATTTATTTGTTGTGTGACTGGCCAGTTACGACTACCATGTCATTATCAGCACATGTACATTAACAACATGCACTATGTTGATGGGATGTGACACAAAAATTAAGTTATCAGTCCGTATGTGGAGGCACTCATGAATCACCCCATATAAACTATAAAGTGAGGACGGTGTTCCGACCTTAAGTTATATTGCACATGGATTGTTTCATATGTGGCTTCACATCTAGATTGATATTTTTAGTTTCATACTACATCGAGTCCGAAATTGTGTATGTTATTAATATACATGAGCTTGATAATGACATGGTAGACGAAATTGGCCAATCGCATAACAAATAAACGACATGAAGATACAGCCTGCAAAGGGAATTGTTTTCTTTTTCGAAATATTTGGTGGCTTCGGACATGCACATGCACTCTAAGAGAAAAAAAGAAAAGAGCTGCTGTGAAGAAAGTATCCGAATGTGAAGGAATTCACTAACAAATGATAACAGTTTAAGAAATATTCAACAACCTATTCAAGAGAAAGAGCTTTAAAACTAAGTAATTTAATAATGCATTGGTCTCCTTCGACCCTTTGGCCTTGATTGATAGAGTTTCGTATGGCTTCCTGAGGGATATCGTGCCAAATTCTGCCCAATTGGCACTTTACACAGTCAAACGCTCGAGATGGCTGGAGGGTCTTGCCCATACAAAATAATGCTCGAAACGTCCTCAGAAGTGGAGAGATTCGGCGACCTTGCTGCACAAGGAAGGGTTAGGCAAGCACAAAGTAAAGCAGCTGAAACTCTCACCCTGTTCAGGCGGACACTACGTTGCTGAAATGATTAGTCATGGTGGTTAAGAAAACGGGGAGTAGAATATCTTCGACGAATCACTGTGCTGTAAGGGTGCCGCGGGTGAAAAGTAAAGGGATCCAGCTACGAAAAGAAATGGCACCCCAGACCATCATTCCCAGATGCAGAGCTGTATGGCAGGCAACAGTCAGGTTTGTATCACAGTGCTGTGCGAATTGTCCCCAGACACGTCTTCGCTAATCAGTGGTGCTTACTTCGAAGCGAGACTGATCACCGAAGACAGTTCTACTTCTTTCAATGAAATTACAGATCGAAAACATGTCTGTGGTCGCCTTGGACTGTGGTGGGATATCATCGTGATTGTCGCCCGCCCTATGGACCGATGATCAGGAGTGACGGTCAGGTGTACCACCTCTTTTCATTGCAGGACAGCTTTGGTGGTTATTAGCGGCACCTGTAAAGGTCAGCGGTAAATCGACAATATTCTAAGCCCCGTTTCCTTCCACTTCATTGCGTGCCATCCTGGTCTTACATTTTAGCAATATAATGCCCGCCCGCATACGGCGAGAGTTTCTACTGCTTGTTTTCGTGCTTGCCAAACCATACCCTGGGCAGAAAGGTCACCGAATTTATTCGCGACTGAGAACGTACGAGCATTGTTTGAGGGAACCTCCAACCACCTAGGGAATTTGACGCTCTAATGTGACAACTGGACAGAATTTGGCGCGACATCCCTCAGGAGGCCATCCCACACCTCTGTCAATTAGTGCCAAGCAGAAAGATTGGTTTCACAAGCGCCAGAGTTAAAACAGCATATTACTGACCTGCTTATTTTTGGAAGTTCTTTGTCTTAAATAGGTCTTCCAATTTTTCTTAGATTATAATAGTCTGTTGTCTGTGCATGTATATTATATCTACAGATTCCCATGTCATTCGCATAATTCTTTCACTCTGAGTCGTTGTCTTTTCTTTTTTTTCTTAGAATGTAAACACAATTCTTAGTATTTAGTTTTTGTTTCAGTAAGCTTCGAAACATAGTCGTCGTCTTTTCTTTTCTTCTTCGAATGTAAACACGATTCTTAGTATTCAGTTTTTGTTTCAGTAAGATTCGAAACGTAGCAGATGCTAATTCAAAGCACAGTTTCGAGATGCAAATGCACTAGTATATTAACATTTCTTGTTTTCGATTTTTCACTAATCGAGTTGATAGGTGAATGTAGGAAACTTGTTATTAAGCTATACATCTACAGATTTTTATTTTCTGTGATCTTCGATGCGAATACCAAAATATTCCCTTGCAGAGGGCTGTGACTCAACTTGTACAACTGTCTCGAAAGAAGGAGGACAAAAGAAAGAGGGTGTAAGGTTTAACGTCCCGTCGACGAGGAGGACATTAGACAGGAAGCAAAATTTAGGACTGGGGAAGAATATCGATAGAGGAGTTTGAAACGTCCCCTTAGGAAAATTATACATGACTGTGTTTAAACTGACACACAATATTTTTTCGCGACGCAATCTGACTTTCAATAATCCCTACAAAACAATGGTCCTGACTAACATTAACCTATACCTTTCACATATCACTTACAAAAATCTTCGTTACTCAAGCTACTGCAATACAGCGAGCGCCACTACTGCCAGCTAAATAAAAGATTCAAACTACTGAAGGCACTTATTACTGATAGGCATAGTTAGCAAATGAAAGATTTTGATAGCAAACAAACAATGTATTTACCTTAATAGTGTTCAAAAGTAATAATATATATAGCAGTTCATGACATCCAGTCTTACAAATTTCAAAACTCCCCCATTTCTCTCCCCACATCCACCACTGCTGGCGGCTCACCTCCAACTGCGCAACGCTACGCGCTATTAACATCCAGCTGCCCAGCCACAGACTGCACACACCACAGCCAGTGATTTTCATACAGAGCACTACGTGGCGTTACCAATATAAAAACCTAAACAGCCTACTTACATAGCCCCCATGCTCCCCACAAAACATTTTACAATATGTTTTGGGCAGTGGCCAATACAGATTTGAAAAAAATTTTTCATAATTGCAATAACATAGAAATCAAATGCACACACTTATTGATACAATGTTGGTCTAAAACTAAAATTTTCTCACAGTCCATAAAGACAGTCCTCATCATTCATCACAGTAAAATTGCAATGTTTTTCTCAAAGTCTGAACAATAAAAGAAAATGCACACGGAAGTAGTGGATTTCCATGCAGTCTTGAAGAAGCAGTGTTGTCCTTCCAACGGAAAGACAGTGCTGACTCTTGACATGCAGACAGGTAATGGGCCTCAACAGAGGAAACCCACAGCAGAGTCAGTCGAAGTTTTGAAGAATATTGGTAGGCAGGTCATCACAGAGCAGACCCACTGTAGTCCTGGTAGAGGTTAGGGTATTGGTGGGCCACCGGAGGTGCAGACCCACAGCAGTCCTTGTAGAGATAATGGTATCGGTGGGCCATCAAAGGTGCAGACACACTGCAGTCCTTGTAGAGATGGCCAGCAGCCATCTGTTGCGACTGTGCAGGTGCACAATCACCATCAAAGAGTCTTGCGGACAATATAGCAAGTCCTTAAACCACCACTTGTGCACTCACAAGGTTTTTGGAATTGTCCTTAGAACCAGCAATGCTGTTATCCAGTCCCTTGCTGAATTATTAACACATGTGCAAACACTATCAGTCTTTACTTCTCACATATTGTCCATATACTATGACCAACAGAAACGTGTGCAGTGAAATGTAACTTACAAGTTACTCAATTTGATGAACTGGTGTCAATTACAATTTTATAACATAAGAATACAATAACAAAGGTACAAAATATATCATTAAAAACATAATAATACTTATAACATTTGTAGTAATACAGGCTTTACAAAACAATAGAAATAAACATATACATCAGTGTTACAGGAATTATGACATAAGTAAATACATAAAAGATCAGAATAACTTTTGAAACATCAATTTCACACATGAGCATTAAAACAAAATAGAGTATACAATGTCTAATCATCTTTACAAGGTAGATAACAAATTAGCAGAAAAATTCTACAACATAAATCTTATTAGCTAAACACATACAGACCGGAAAAACACATAGTGAATACTTTTTTGGCCAAACCATTTTCTTATAGCTTCTCAATGCACTTATTTCCATTCATCACAACTCGTTCTCTTATATAGCCTACCCCATCTTAAGCTAACTTAAATCTACTGAGCTCAGATGCTAAACTAAGGAACGAGGTAATGCAGCAGCACAAAACAATTAACACGAAAAGCAATGACAAAAAAATGGAAATTGGCAAAGCAAGCAGCAGTAAATGTAATAACTTATATCTAAACATGACAAACCCACAAGCAGAAAAATAGTACACTAAAGACAACAATGCAGATAAGGGAAATGTATATTCTCATCTTAATATCTATGTCATTAAAGTGGTGCACCACAACTAATTCTACCATAAAAATTACCAAGTTTTTGAAAAGAAAACTATGTATGCAGTAACTGTTATTAATCCTTTCTTATTGTTCTTTCCTTTCCAAGTGCTCCTTTTTCGAAGAATGTGGATCATAAAATTATTATTTAATAGATCTGTTGACAGAAAGTGTTCACTTTATCAAATGAATTTAATTTTATTTTATATAACCAATGCTGCAACACAGCTGGAAAACAGATATCAAATGAAATAAGCAACTATGTACAAAGTATAAAAATATCATTCAATAGTCATGTGGCATTTCATAAGTTAGTAGAAATTCTCCCAATTCTCGTAGAAACACACTTGTCATAATCAGGTGTGCAGATGTAAGAATATTTCCCATCAATTCATAAGTATTTCAGTAAGCAGCACAAAGTACGCGCTCCACAATATAATCATATGTTTCCAAGTAATGAGCGAGTCGTATTTGCGATGCTTTCTACAAAGGAATGTCCACCTAATGGCTTTTTCTCCAGGCAGGTGGCACAGCTGGGCGTCCACGGCGCATTACATGAAGGTCACTTAACTTTCTTACCGAAATATTTACGACAGCAGAGACAGTCTCATATAAAAAAAAGTCATAGATCAAGAATTTGCATTACGAATGTGTAGAAACAAAATCGTATAAATATAACCGCGTCCAAAAACTTTTTGCCGGCATTGTGATATATTACGCATATACACACATTTCATAACTCTTAAAGTACGATTCTTGGTTTCCAACATCCTTTTTCACAAACCAGGGTTACTAACCACTACTCATTATTCCTTACCTTATTACACATATACATATTCGTCGACACTTCTTCAATATTTCATCATAATAAATACATATCATAATAAACATTCCTCAACAGCATAATACACATCGTCATCGTAATAATAACATCATAACACCTTAGTCAAATCTCAAAAACGTCGTAGCTTTCTGCAATAATTTCTAACCCTTAAAATATTCTCTGCTCATTTCAATAGTGTCATCTACCTCAAACGTACTTTAAAAATCATGATCCCATACCAAATACATCATTCAAAGCTCCCATAGTATCACAATGGTTCCGAAAAAATATGAACTGTTCACAAAGTACAGACAAGATACAATTTCATATGTGTGAAGTTATCCGACTGTGTAGTTACGTAAACATGTGTCACTCACGTAGTAAAAAAATGTTTGTTTCTTGTTAAATAATCAGATAGCTATGTAAGTGGGCTGTTTAGGTTTTTATATTGATAACGCCACGTAGCGCTCTGTATGAAATCACTGGCTGTGCTGTGTGCAGTCTGTGGCGGGTTTGCATTGTTGTTGGCCATTGTAGTGTTGGGCAGCTGGATGTTAATAGCGCGTAGTGTTGCGCAGTTGGAGGTGAGCCGCCAGCAGTGGTGGATGTGGGGAGAGCAATGGTAGAGTTTTGAAATTTGTGAGACTGGATGTCATGAACTGCTATATATATTATGACTTTTGAAGTTTTTGCTGTGTTTGTCTCTGATTTTGTTCCATTGTGTCTAACTGTTGCTGTGTTTGTCTCTGATTTTGTTTCATTTGTTGCATTAATTGCAATAATAATGTATTAGTGTTTAGAACCTGCTTCTCTATGCTTTTCGGCAGTGCATTTGCACCGGCAACATTCACATTCTGACAAACAGAAACTGTGTCTCGACTGATTTGAAAAAACAGTGAGGACGCAAAACTTGAATTTACTGTATTTGCAAGATTGTGTCCTGTCATTTCGGATTCCAGAGGCGAGCTGTTGCCAACCGATCGATCGATAATGCTTTCCTGTTCACTAATTGTTTCACTTCATACACCATTATTTGCAACCCGCTCCATTTCCCTATACACAATTACCAAATTACTACTTTGAACATTAGTTAATTCATTACTCGGCGGCGCTAACACACTGCTTTCGTCTTCATTGTCATTTCTCAGTTTACTTTGGAGCCTTGTATTACGTTTTTCACCCGCCATTGTCACAATACTTCACACGACAACACAGAAAATCACAATTAGAAGACCATAATAAGAAAACACATTAACATAGCATTGAAAATAATATCTCGTTAATTGCAAGCGCAGCTGCGAAATACTTGGTGCAAATCTGCATGTATGACACAACTGTTTTACTGTACAACAATGAAAGACTACAACTACAAAGGCAATTCTCTCTACAATTACGCGCTAGCAGTAAACAAAGGCTACACTAATTACACAAACTACAAGAAAAAATCTGAAGATTCCAGTGAGGTATCTTCGGCTCAGGGTCGACATATGAAACGTCCCCTTAGAAAAATTATACATAACTGTGTTGAAACTGATACACAATATATTTAGCGCAACGCAATCGGACTTTCAATAATTCCTACAAAAGAATGGCCCTGACTAACATTAAACTATACCTTTCACAAATCACTTACCTCACGAAAATCTTCGTTACTCAAGCTACTGCAATACAGCGAGCAGCACTACTGCCAGCCAAATAAAAGATTCAAACTATTGACAGCACTAACTACTGATAGGCATAGTTAGAAAATGAAAGATTTTGATAGAGAACAAACAATGTATTTACCTTAATAGTGTTCAAAAGTCATAATATATATAGCAGTTCATGACATCTACTCTCACAAATTTCAAAACTCCGCCCTTTCTCTCCCCAAATCCACCACTGCTGGCGGCTCACCTCCAACTGCGCAACGCTACGCGCTATTGACATCCAGGTGCCCAACACTACAATGGCCAACAACAATGCAAACCAGCCACAGACTGCACACAGCACAGCCAGTGTTTTTCATACAGAGCGCTACGTTGCGTTACCAATATAAAAACCTTAACAGCCTACTTACAAGTTTCATGGAAAAAAATTAAAACATCTGGATGACGTGGGTTGAGCTGTTGGTTTCAAGTACTGTATTGGTTGATTTGACTCTTACCTAGATATAGGAATACCCTTTCCAGTTTACGGGAGTTCCTGCACGCAGTGACGTTTATCCAGACGTTCGTGTTTATGACTTTTATGTGGGGACTCTTAAAGATTATTAAAACAAACGAATTATATTAACATCCTACACCGTTATTCTTCGAGTCTGCAGACACTGATCAGCCAGAATATAATGGCCACCTACCTAAGTCGCTATGCTCACATATGGCACGGATAACAGTGGCGAGGCGTAGAAGCAGTGAGGTCTTGGTTGGTCGCTGGAGGGAATTAGCACCGCATCTGCAGACTAAACTCACCGAGCACCTAATTCCAACAAATTCGGGGGGTGGGGGGAGGGGGATGATGTCTGACGCCACGTTCAATGACATCCCAGATGGTTCGATCGGGTTCAGATCTGGAGAAATGGGTAGCCAGCACATCAACTGGAACTCGCCACTGTGTTCCTCGAAGCACCCAGTCCCACTCCCGGTCTTGTAACATGGAGCACTATCTTATTGAAAAATTCCTCTATCTTTGAGAAACATGATGGTCATGAAGGGGTGTACGATATTCCTTCGATTTTATGGTACATTGCAAGCGCTCCAGTGGAGCCATGGATGCCCACGTGAATGTTTCCCAGAGCATAGTGGAACCACCAGCTTTTCTCCATCTTGTACTACAGATGTCCAATAGCTATTCCCCTTGAAGACCACGAATTCGCACCCTCCCACTGCCATGATGAAGAAGGTATCAGGAATCATCGTGCCATGTAACGCTCTGCGACTACGGCGGCATGCAGTGCCGATGGTCATGTGGCCGTTTCAGTCGCTTTTGCCGATGTGATTTTAACAATGTCACATGCATGGCTTGTCGGATGCGGAGGCCCAGCGTTAAGAGCTTTCGGTTACACTGTATGTTTAGATTCACTTGCACTCTACCCAGCATTAAAGTCTGATGTTATTTCCGCCACAGTTCGCCGCCTGTCCAATCTGCCCAGCCTAAGACGTCTGACATCTGTAATGAAGAATTACCGCCAAACTCCATGACATCTGGACTTGGTTTCACCCTGGTTTCGCCATGTGTTGAAAACACTCACTACAGCACTCCTTGAACACCCGACAAGTGGTCCAGTTTCCGAAATGCTCGTGCCGAACCTCCGCTCCATCACAATCTGCCCTCGGTCAAACTCAGATATATCGCGCGCCTTCGCCACACTACATACGGACAGCACGTTCACTGATACTACACGTTCCATGCGTTTGTCTGACTAACAGTCATTCCTAGCCAGGTGACGCTGCTATTGCGTGGACGTGTTTATATCGATACTAGATCGGTAGTCATAATGTTCTGTCCGATCAGTGTATTTATTTCTCAACATAGTTACCATGGCGACGAATACATTACTCCCAACTAGCGACCAGTTTGTTAATACCGTCACTGTAGAATCGTTGACTTTGTTGACGGATCCACAACTTCACCTCTGCTTACACTGCTTCATCGCTTTGAAAATGGCTTACCAGAATGTGTTCTGTAAGTTTTGGAAACAGACGAAAATCGGACGCTGCCAAAACGGGACTATATGGAGGTTGATCGATGATAGTGAACCCGTGGCGAAAGATTGTTGTAGATGCATCTCCAGTCTGCAGTCTTCCACTATCATGCTTTAAGAGTTTTTACGTAAAAATCGGATGCATTGCTTGTCAGCTGTTTTAACAGAAGTCGAAACAGATATGTTATTTAATAAAAAGAAGCTGTGTATCAGAATGTGTAGCATAATTAGTAGTACTCATCAGTAGTACACGATCTAGTGGAAGTAATAATGTATTTAACTATTCCAGTTGGTGGCTACGTATCTGTGTAGTTACACCAGGCAAATTTCATTTAGTAGCATTCGAAGACATCACAAACAGTTTATGAGAAGCCTAATAAATAAGGCTCAAGAGAAAGGTAGACGACGAGGCAAGGTAAAAGCTAAACTTAGATATCTTGAAATGTATTCAAATATGTTTTCACTCGATAATTTGACACTCTCATCCAAATTAAAGGAAGTTGCTGGTAACATAATAATTTATTTTCCAAGCTATAAACATTTCCTCATGGTAGGTGTTCGTACGATGGAAAAAACGTATCACTGTGCTGAAGCATATCAAAAACAAAAACTGTCTGCTCTTTAATATTACGTTACGGTTCATTGCGAACTGACGCTAATTGAAATGTCAGTTTTCTTTTATCCCGCCATAACACAGGCCTCTATGTTGTAAAGCGTTTCAGAGTAAACAGTCCCGTAAAATCGCACCAAAAAGTAAATTAATTTCCACGCGTGCTGTAACAACTGAAAACTGTATGTAAAGGGGACGCTTTATCGTTGCTGCTATTTTTAACATAATTTTCCTCGGAATTTCGCTGCGTTATTGTCTTACTCATAGCTCGTAACCCTCAATAATATATAGAACGAAAATAAAATATTTCAAAGCAGATTGCAGAAATAATTCCGTTAAAGTTTGTGAAGAAATTTAGGGTACGCAATGCAGTCACGAAAAATATCTTGGTTGGAATGGTTATTAAAATGAGGATGGTCCTCGAAGTTGATCATCGAAAACATTCCTACATGGATCGCTTTTGTCATTTTCGTAGTTTTGTTTCCGAGTTAGTGGCTTACGTACCTTAAATAACTAACTTGCATTGTCCCTTAGTATTCAGTGCTGCGCTGATTAAGTTTAACTCTTTGTTTCTCTTAAACTACAAAAGACAGTTTAAAGGTATGTAAATTCCACCTGAGAAACTATTAAAGAATGCACAATTATGTCACCATAGGCTTTTCGTCTTATTGATATGAAACATTGTTAGTGGTGTGCAGGACAAGAAATTTACTATTTTGATTGGACCTCTATAAACAAAAACACGTCGCGACAAAAATACTGGAGAGCTATTTTTTAAAAGACATCATATTCGCCGTTGACTGTATGAAATATTTATTATTACGATTGCATTTTCGGCCTTAGGGCCATTTTGAAGTAACAATGCAAAAGTTACATTCAGTCAGAATATAAGACAATCTGACATGAGTACAAATCGTCGTCAAAATGCAGCCTTTGACAATGACATGTACTCATGTCAAATAGTCTTATATTCTAATAGAATGTAACTTTTGCAGTGTTACTTGAAAATGGCCCTAAGGCCGAAAATGCAATCGTAATAATAAATATTTCATACAGTCAACGGCGACTATGATGTCTTTTGAGAAATATTGTATGACTGTGAATCCCAACCATGAGAAGTTAAGCTATTTTTTACTTATGGCATTTCTATCTGACTTTCGCTTACATAACGAAATGCATAGTTGCACGTTTGTGATGTATTCCTTCAGCTGAAATGAAATAGTTGTGAAGGAATTCAAGAATTAAATGGAGTGTAGGTGGGGACATGTGAGAGTGTAGTGGTGACAAGGACTAATAGATGTTGTGAACACTGAATGCAAGGTAAAAGAAAGGAGGGGTGAGTTGTTAATGAGATGCAGGAAATGGGGAAGAAGCAGAGGTGGAAAAGATAGATTGATTTGTTATCATTATTATTATTATTATTATTGTTATTATTATTACGAGGGTTGGGAAGTAATGCCTCCAACTTTGTAAGTCTTCAACAGTTGACAGCATTGGTATGCAGCAGGTACTGGCTTGTTCTGTAGCCTCTTCTCTACAGCTGCAGTTGGCGGGAAGACCTTGTAACCTCCCCACAAAAATCATTCTCATTTAGTGTAACCTCAAAACAGAAAAATTCCTAAACTTCTCAACAGTAAAAAATTATAATTATGTCGTTCACATTCAGTGTAACGTCGCAACAAAAAAGTAAATTCAGTAACCTGGTAATAATACAATGTAACTGACCTCTCAATTAAATTGTCGCTCACTTATAACTTTTCAATAATTGACTTTGAATTTAACCTGGTAAATTTTGGACGTCAGCAGTGCTGCGTCATGGCCCTGAAAGGTCATTCTGAATAAAAAAAAGAAAAATTCTTACCTCAATGAAGTCGCCGGAAGACGCATATATATCTGCTCTTACAATAAATTTTTCTGGCACAGCCATGTGCAATGCTGGCCGATAGATTTGTCATTTATGAAAGGTAAAAACTGATTTTTCTTTTGCAATAATCGGGATGATCATGGATTGGAGAAATTAGTAAATTCTTTAAATTGAAATGAATGGTTGTTAAAAGTTATTTTTTTATGAGGAAGATTATTATTAGGACATCCTTAAACATTTACCTGGGACTTGAGATAACAATACTACATATGCGTGAGGCTGCTTTTTACCTTATACAATAACGCTCAGGCTCCTGCATCGCTGCACCACGACCGGCCCAGCCAACACGATACACCAGACCAGACAGCTCGCTAGCAACAACTTATTCCTTTTTTTTTTTGACACGTTCATGTTTTGTATGAGGGACGACAGGTACCATCAATAGCACAATTGTGAGCTGTATATAGAAAAGAGATAAATGTTGATGTTGTATGTGTAGAAAACTAGGGTGTATGATTTTATGTTTTTTAGAACAAAGATTCTCTTATTACCAATGTATCTAATAGATCATACATGTAATCAATGAGTATTTAAATACTTTAAGAATATCCTTTTGTCTGTAATGTTGCGAGATGCATGGAAGGGTCTGACTGATTTGGTGTCATAGCACTGAGGTGCCCACGCAGAACGCGCCTGTACCTACACAAAAACAAAGCAGGAGGACAAGCTGATGTCGCCATGGGAGAGGCGACAGAGCCGCGGCGCTCCCCACTCCACTGTCGGTCGGGGTACACTCCATGCGCCCACTACAACAGGTCAACGGCCTGGGGCGCCATTCGTAAGTTGCGCCACCCTTACGGCTGGAGACAGTAGCCCACAGAGGCAACAGCCGGTGGTTTATTTCTGCTGAACGGCTCGTGCGGCGGCGCCACGGCAGAATGAACGACGCGCGACAGAGTCCGGTGGGCATTTTTTACCAGCAACTATTAACTATTACTAGACTGTGGAGCCGTAAAACAAGATGACTGCTCGTTATGTCTCCATAAGGTGGAAGGTGATGGACTGGTGTTTCCACGTTGTGAGTGGTGGAAAAGATTTTGTCTTTAGCAGACAGGACGATTGTTTTGTTTTGTCTTGACCACTGAACGGTGGGATCCATAAACTTTTGGCAGTGACCTGTTAAGTGTGCTTTGTGAATTGCATGTGCGACGCTTGGTATTCTTAAAGAGGACAGTTGTCGTTTGGTGACTAATTATTGCATGAATGCAAGAAACTAAAGTGGGACATTGACATTTACATTTGTAGTAGGAGACATTTCTTTAATTGGTGCAGGAATAAGTGCTGGTGGTTGGAACTTACAACTTTTAATTACACCATGAACTGAAAGGACAGAACCGTGGGTAACAGTAGTTGCAGGGCCATTTCTGGACGACCAGGTTCGTGTGGATGGTACTCTGAGAGTGACTATGACATTTGTGTTTAATGTGTTCAAAATGCCGATTTGAGTGACTTAAAGACTTTCGTCCGGGTAACCATGGGAGAGCTTTGACACCGAGACAGTGTTTCTAGGAAAACTATCATCAACTTTTTTGACCCCAAGAAAATCACAGATTGAAATGATTCCGTGTGACTCGCAAGATAGGGAATAATGTATTTGTACTTGTAATTGTGTAAATTTTTTATATGTTTCATTCCTGAAGGTACAGCAAGTGTAATTGTATTTCATTAACATTTGTGTTTAGAATAGTTAGTGTTTTTTTGTTTTTTCTGGGTTACCAAGTTCACGTACCATGTTTATTAGAGTATTTGGTACAATGAAGCTTTAATTATAAGCCAGTGGCATAATACTAACATAGCGGCTCTTGTTGCATTGGTCAGTAAGGTCGTCACAGGGGACAAAAGTTTGCATTGCACAACAAATATCTGAATTAACTGATGCATTTTGATGTCGTGGACAGTAATGATCTTGTTGGTGTGTTGACTGAAGCCAATTATTTGCATTATCACAGTGGTGATATTTCACATTAAAGTGTAATGAAGGCTAGTCGAAATGCAAGTTCTTGTCGTCTAAATGTGTAACAACAGAGAAATGAGCAGTAGAGTAAGATACGAGAGCTACTGGTGGATTGAAGCACTTATTCCTAACTATTTACTGTGTGTATTGATCTTAGTTGATGGACTGACTAGCTCAGCAGCAGGTATTTGTACTGATGGACAAGGATAAGGTTAAACTCACAGTCGAGTAGTGGTGGCAATTGCTTAGGTGATGATAGATAATGAGGTATGACATGATGTCTCAGATTGAGTATATTACGTAACCAGTATGTGACTTGTGGTATATTTCATTGTTTTTTTTCTCGGTTTAATTTCTCTGTAGGTTTGATGTACATTTAAGAGTAATGGTATGGAGCCTGATATTCTACATGTAACTAGTGTACACAATTTTTTTCTTTTGTTGATTTTGTTTTGTATTTAGACATTGCCGTGAAAGATTATTACAACACAATTTATGAACGTCAGATTACTTGTTCTGCGTTTGGACAGTGAGCTACTTAAAATTTCATGAGTATAATTAGTATTTTTTTATTAGCTATAGAATTATTGAAGTTTGGATTACTCATAAAAATAACGAAGATCCCAGTAACTAAGCAAATTTTTATCTCAACATTATTTTTTTTGTATAAAGTAATGTTTTATTTGTCATGAGGATTGTTGTAAATTTGTATGTGTACGTTACTCTGGATTGTGGAGAGTACAATAATGCAACAACTGTGTCAATAATTTGGTAAAGTAACAGCATTTGGTCGTCTATTTGAGGTCACCAGGGGCTAAGGTCTCCTCCTGGTTATTATGATGACTTGCTACGTTTGTTCTAATACAGCTTTCTTTACAAAATGTTCAAAACTACCCTCGCATTGCAAGGATAGCACCGTGCCATTTTTTTCTGCATGGGTAGCCGGTGGTGAAAGGGTACAGTACCGCCCGACATTGAAAATAGGTACAACATACTTCATTATTCTTGTCAGAACAACATATTTTTTGTAAAAATAACTCAATTTCAATTAATACAGCGAAGCCGGATACCAGTGTGGGAAACAAAGACAATTTATTTATTTAATTCATCACATGTGCACTCCCACAAAAGAAATCCCTACATCCAGTTTGGTGAGATCTGTGAAATGAAAGAATGTATGGTCATCTGCTAACCGCAGATGGTGAATGGGAATATATGATCATCTTTGAGACGATCCTTTGGCCACCTTTGGTGGAACCAAAGAGATGAAACTTACCGGAGCTTTGAGCGCCTGAAATGTGGCTAAGCAATACGGTAGCATGGTGTTCCCCCACCTCGACAGAGGTGCGAGATGACCTGAAGAACGGCCGTGTTTCAGCACTCTGCCGCTGGATCTAGTGTTGGTAAGACCTGTCTTAGGCGTGCGCCGTAAGCACAAAAGAGTGGGGACATGGTATGCATGTGAAATACTTAAGAGTAGTTTAGAATAATAATTTCTCTATTTCAGGAACTTTTGTGGGAGAATTAAATGTCAGGCAGGTAATATTAAGGGGATCGTACTAATCTTCAGAAGTGACCAACGGTCACAATGAAAGCACGTGTAGCAATAAGTTGAGATACTTCCGAGTGCTTAAGTTAAGCTGAATTACTAGCGTGTGTACTATAAGTTGGAAATACTTAAGAAATGGCGTGTGCAGGACTTGAAATTAGAGACGAGTAATTCCACGTGGTGAGTACTGTGTGAGTCTCAATCTGTGTATGTGACAAAGGATAAAGAGAAGTACTCGTCCATGGTATCAGTTGAGGACTCCCGTGTGTGATGAATATGTTCTTAATATTACTTTGCGTGTTATGTTTCCGTGTGACGCTTGATTCAAACTATAATACTCTGAGAGAGAAGAAGGTGAGTCAGCCGTCTATCCAGCAACGCCACTTGGCTTGCATTGCACAGGATGACGTGCATATATCGTCCAGAGTTCGTAGTAGGAAAGAAAAGTTACGAAGTGGGGCAGTGTCGCGTGAAACTGGGATGAACACTAATTGAAGTGGGAAAGCTGAAAGTGATGTGATTATAATGTTGTGACTATTCCTTATTTGTATTCCATGTTGCAGTGTGGTGTATGTCATGTAATTATGTAATTTAAGTATGTGTGGTTTGCATGGGAGAGTAGCAAGGTAGTTTCAGAGGTAGTGGGTTATGCATGTTCCTTTTGTCCCGCTCGGTCTGGAGGAAAGTTTCGTGATGATGGTTGTGAAAGTATAAGTGTGAGAAATAGCAAAAAAAAAAAAAAAAAAAAAAAAAAAGATCCACCATCCTATCCAGAAATTGCACTGTAGCATTAAATAATTACGAGACCATAAGATAGAGAATCACCAATGTAAAGCCATGCCCACTGGGCGGAATTTCCCATGTGTCATTGTTGTAGGTTATAGAATTTGTGTGTTTAGGTTATAAAATTTATCGGAATAAATAAGATAGTGAAAAGAAAAAGATTGGTGGCCTTTTCCTTCGAATTGTATGTTGTCATGATATCCAGAATTTATAATGTGTGCGCCATTCATATTCACTGTGATGGCCACGTGTTGATAAAAGCCGTTAAATAAAAAAATAAAATGTGGTAGTGCCAGTGCGTAGTGATCAGTCAGAGTAGTGTAAATTACTAATAGTCAGATGTGCGTTTCCGTTGCGTAATATTCATACAGGAGAATAATTTGTAACTTAATTGTGAGTACTAGAGTTCATGTTACTCGATAAATAAGAATGAATCCACTCGCTTGGCAGACCACTCATCTTGCAGTCCTGACTGCTTGATGCCACAGTATGAGCAAGGCATGTGGGTGGCTCTCACTTCATATAACTATTCATCATCATTTATTATCACCCGCAAAAGAGGACACTTCATTATTCATATTACCATTTACTTCATACAACTATTCATACTATGGAGTTTCCCATTTCTAGAATATTTCATCAGTAAAACTAAGATGTGTGGTTCTGTCTGACAGCTTGCTCAATCACCTTGTATTCTGAAAGAAAATAATTAGTCAAGACTGCTATCATACGATGTGTATAGTATATTCTAGTTAATGCTTGTTAATTCTGATCCATTTACTCTTCACGACAAGTTATAGCATTTTCTTTCCTTCATTCTGATGGTAAAATTTCCGTTTGATAGTAAACCACTGTGGTTGTTTAATTTATCTCTTTTACACGTCATTGCTTTCTGAAAATGATGAATATGGATTAATATCTTGCATTTAAATCATGTACCCATTAAATAAAAACTTGTTTCTAGTGATTCAACTAAGCATACAGCATAGCATGACAGAAAACGTATTATGTCAAAAACATAGACAGTTTTCAAGTGCAAAAAATTTACACACAGTATCATGATGTAGTGGCAAAAAGTGTAGAACAGTCAAGATATTGAGATATCATAAGAAAAAATGTCAAAGTCAACTGGTGTTTGTTATATCTTAAAGATTAGATAGTGCATACAGACAAAAATTCTACTTTCGATAGGAAAACAATCATACACACACAAAAAAATGGAAAATGTGCACGGTCTGATACATAACGACAAGAAAAGCAACCTACTAACCTTACCTTGCCGGGCACTTGCCAGGAAAAAATATGATAGTCATCAGTAAGTGTTCATATAAATATCTGCAAATGGCATTACAGTGCGACAAATCAGAAAGTATGTTCATTCAATAAAGGGTTTAATATTGGAGACATGGTGATTGCCTTTGCTTTTTCTGGTTCTCAAAGTTACGACGTGTACTACATTTGGGTGAGGAATGCTGCGAATTCGATATGGACCTGCGTATAGAAGCTCAAATTTACTGCATCTACTCTTTCCTCTTTTGGATAAATAGTGCGTACGTACTAATATCTTCTGTCGTATGTGAAAGTCACGGCGTGTACAATCCTGTTTTTTCTGTCTTCTCCGGCGCTCTGCGGCACGTTTGATGTTGTTGAGCGCAATGTCAATTATTTCATGGTGGCGTAGTCGACGAGATGTAGGAAAAGATACCAGTTCTTTAATTTTGTTGGGTGGTTCAACATTTTTCAATATAACAGTCGGAGATAGCATAGTAGATTCATTTGGTATGGAGTTAATTACATCGTGGAATGAGAGTATGTGTGTGTCCCAATCAATATGTTTTTTGTGGCAGTATATTCTACATAGTTTACCAATTTCTGTCATTAGACGTTCACAAGGGTTCGAAGAAGCGTGATACTTGGATATATACACTCCTGGAAATGGAAAAAAGAACACATTGACACCGGTGTGTCAGACCCACCATACTTGCTCCGGACACTGCGAGAGGGCTGTACAAGCAATGATCACACGCACGGCACAGCGGACACACCAGGAACCGCGGTGTTGGCCGTCGAATGGCGCTAGCTGCGCAGCATTTGTGCACCGCCGCCGTCAGTGTCAGCCAGTTTGCCGTGGCATACGGAGCTCCATCGCAGTCTTTAACACTGGTAGCATGCCGCGACAGCGTGGACGTGAACCGTATGTGCAGTTGACGGACTTTGAGCGAGGGCGTATAGTGGGCATGCGGGAGGCCGGGTGGACGTACCGCCGAATTGCTCAACACGTGGGGCGTGAGGTCTCCACAGTACATCGATGTTGTCGCCAGTGGTCGGCGGAAGGTGCACGTGCCCGTCGACCTGGGACCGGACCGCAGCGACGCACGGATGCACGCCAAGACCGTAGGATCCTACGCAGGGCCGTAGGGGACCGCACCGCCACTTCCCAGCAAATTAGGGACACTGTTGCTCCTGGGGTATCGGCGAGGACCATTCGCAACCGTCTCCATGAAGCTGGGCTACGGTCCCGCACACCGGTAGGCCGTCTTCCGCTCACGCCCCAACATCGTGCAGCCCGCCTCCAGTGGTGTCGCGACAGGCGTGAATGGAGGGACGAATGGAGACGTGTCGTCTTCAGCGATGAGAGTCGCTTCTGCCTTGGTGCCAATGATGGTCGTATGCGTGTTTGGCGCCGTGCAGGTGAGCGCCACAATCAGGACTGCATACGACCGAGGCACACAGGGCCAACACCCGGCATCATGGTGTGGGGAGCGATCTCCTACACTGGCCGTACACCACTGGTGATCGTCGAGGGGACACTGAATAGTGCACGGTACATCCAAACCGTCATCGAACCCATCGTTCTACCATTCCTAGACCGGCAAGGGAACT
Source organism: Schistocerca nitens (assembly GCF_023898315.1). Taxonomy (NCBI): domain Eukaryota; kingdom Metazoa; phylum Arthropoda; class Insecta; order Orthoptera; family Acrididae; genus Schistocerca; species Schistocerca nitens. The sequence continues at coordinate 96,533,538 of NC_064615.1, read as the reverse complement.
TGCTGTTCCAACAGGACAATGCACGTCCGCATGTATCCCGTGCCACCCAACGTGCTCTAGAAGGTGTAAGCCAACTACCCTGGCCAGCAAGATCTCCGGATCTGTCCCCCATTGAGCATGTTTGGGACTGGATGAAGCGTCGTCTCACGCGGTCTGCACGTCCAGCACGAACGCTGGTCCAACTGAGGCGCCAGGTGGAAATGGCATGGCAAGCCGTTCCACAGGACTACATCCTGCATCTCTACGATCGTCTCCATGGGAGAATAGCAGCCTGCATTGCTGCGAAAGGTGGATATACACTGTACTAGTGCCGACATTGTGCATGCTCTGTTGCCTGTGTCTATGTGCCTGTGGTTCTGTCAGTGTGATCATGTGATGTATCTGACCCCAGGAATGTGTCAATAAAGTTTCCCCTACCTGGGACAATGAATTCACGGTGTTCTTATTTCAATTTCCAGGAGTGTAGATCGGAGAAATGTTTCTTGTTCGTAACATACGTGTCCATATAGCAGATCTAAACTGTGGTCCATTGTCGGAATTTACTTTCAATACATGCCCTACATGAAATAAAAAATGTTTTACAAATGAATTCGAAATTGATTTAGCAGTAGCTTTGCGTAACGGAGTGAAGGTAACAAATTTCGTAGTGAGTTCAACAGCGACAAAGATGTAGCAAGAACCTCTATTAGTTCTGGGAATCGGACCAAAAATGTCTACAGCGGCCATGTGTCTCAATTTAACGGGTACAATGGGATGTAACGGAGGAATATGTAAAAGTCGTGTCTGATTTAGCTTTCTGGCAGATTTTACATGACGCTAAAACTCGTAGAATACGTTTCTCCATGTTCGCAAAATAACAGTTCTGTCTCAGTATAAGAAAACATTTTCTGGCTCCGTAATGTGCGTAACTTAAATGAGTATACCAAATTAATTTGTTAACAAGTTCGTCAGGAATGCATAGTAACCAATTGTTGCTGTCAGGGTGAGAGTGGCGAAACAGAATGTTATTGCGTACAGTGTAATGGTTTCTGATGGTAACATTATTCCTATCTTGCCAAAGGTGTTTAATTTCTTTCCATACGTTGTCTTTGCTGTGCTCTTGTGCTATGTCTCGTAATGACGACGAAATGAAATTTTCAAATGCGACTTGTTGAATATACATGACGCTAAAATTTGCTTGGCAGAAGTTGGTTGCGATGTCTTGCTGATTGTTGCTGAGAGAACGGGATAGTGCGTCTGCTACAATATTTTGTGTACCGGGAATGTGAAAAATTGTAAAATTAAATTCCTGTAAATAAAGTTTCCATCTGCTTAATGTGTCATGTGTAAATTTAGCGGAAAGTAAAAACTGGATAGCTCTATGATCTGTGTAAAGAAAATGCCTAAATCTCGTAAATGCCCATACAACACATAATGTTTCAAGTTCTGTAACAGAATAATTGCGTTCAGCAGGTGACAGAATGCGACTCGCAAAGGCGATGTTTTTAATTACTGTAGTACCGTCTTCTTCAATTTCCTGAAAAATGTGTGCGCCTAAAGCTGTGTTAGAACTGTCGGTGGGAATGGAAAAATTTCTAGTAAGATCTGGATGTGATAAAAGTGGTGCGTTCAACAAAGCTTGTTTCAAATTAACAAATTCAGAATGTGCTTGGCTATCCCACGACCAAATAGTGTTTTTACCCGTCAATTGGCATAATCTGGGGGTGTCTAAAGCAGAGTAATGAATAAATTTACGGAAAAAGTTAATTAATCCCAAAAAGCTGCATAGTTGTTTCTTCGTCGTTGGAACAGTAACGTCACGTAAAGCTTGAAGTTTTTCCGGGTCAGGCGCAATGCCTTCTGCTGAAATTACATGTCCAAGAAATTTTAATGGAAGTTTTACCAAAGTGCGATTTGCTAAGATTAACTGTGAGTCCTTGAGCACGAAAAGTTTGCAACAGTTGTTCAAGAATCAAATTGTGTTCAGGCCAGTTAGCTTATGCGATAACGATGTTGTCTACATACGTTGTGATTCTGTCTTTCATGCAAAAGTGTGTATCGGATGTCGTCAAAACTAATAACATTTTCGTGAACAACATTCTGCGTGTCAAAAGTAGTGCTTACGTTGTTGGAAGATGCAACCTGTGCTGTATCTAGTCAAATTCTTTCTGGCGTGCTATCATTTGCGGGAGGATGCTGTGGCATCTCGACTATTTGTACTGTTCTGTTATTTCTTCCTGACGTATTATCTGTTGTTGTGGTTGATTCTGCTTCTGGTAAGACCGACTGTTATTAAACGTACGCTGAAAATTGTGCTCTTTACTTTTACGTCTGTCATAATAATCATTGCTATACGGCGCGTTGCGATAGGAACTGAAATGATGTGTCTTCTGTACGTAGTGATTTCCTTGTTGCTGTGCGTTACTATTTAGTGGAGCCGACGCTATACGTGTAGGCGGCGAAACATTAAAGGTTGTTTGACCTTGCAGACTACATTGTTGGTTAGGTATGCTAACCGGCTGGTTTTATTGCTGTTGTTAGGAAAAACCTCTATAGTTACCAAAATGTGGTTCCTGTTGCTGATAATTTTGACGATACTGATAATTAAAATTTTGTCACTTATTAAAATTACGCTGGTAGTTCTTGTCATTTCAAGAGTGTCTAATGAAAATTGTGACTTTCGGTAAAACTTGTCACATCAGGTTTTCTTCACTCATTCTTAATCCTAGATAGACCGATAGTTGAAGAGCTGTTTTGATAGATATAAAGGATAGTAGAAGAGAAGGCAGCAGTGCAAAAAACTAAAGATGAAATAGCACTACTACGTCTCGGGGCCCTGTGCACGCTGCGGCACATATTCATCGAAGCGTAATTAATCCCCTGAGGACTCTTACACGCTGCAAATAAATTTTAGTTTCTTCGTTACAGGCAATGGCGGTGAAAATTCAAAAGCAAATTGTTGTATCCAGTCCAAATGGTGTATTTGTATTCTGTCATTTTTAAATACCTTAAATTTTCTCAGCGATAGAAACTGTTTGTGATCAAAATTATCGTCTCTGTATGTCTGAACAGGTTCAGGATTGAATGATAATCTATTTGTCTGTGACTGTTCGGAATCTAAGTCACGTACTCTCTGTAAATTACATAAATTATATTGGCTGTGTGAGTGTGACAAATGTTCAAGATGTGGCATATGCTGTGACGTGTTAGAGACTGAAACATTTTTCATTTCTGTCACTTTAAAACGTTCGTCAATTTGGCTGTTCTGTTGTTCAAATTTCTTATCGACTTCCGCATCCAGAGTGCGTGAAACTTCTGCTGACATTAATTTAAACTCGTCGCGTAACTGTGTTGCGTTTTCAGAATACTGTTTAGCGACTGCACTACCTTCATCTCTAAGTGATTTAGTTGTAGCTGCATGTGTACTACTAAATTCTTGTGCAACAGATCGAATTTCTCCACTACTGTTTCTAGCACAAGCCTTAATTTCCTCACGTAATTGTTCTTTAATGTCATGACGTTGCACGGCAACGGCTCTAATCTGTTCACTAAGTTGTTTGCTCTGTTCATTAAGGTTGTCGTGTTTTTCATTCGGCTGTTTGAAACTTTCAGTAAGTTGTTTGATAGACCTGTCATATTTTTCATTGAGTTGTTTGTACGATTCATTAAGTCGTTTGAAATTGTCGTCTTGTTCTTTCTTCGACTGTTTGAGATTTTCATTAATTTGTAGAAATAATGCCATAACTTGATCCAAGCCAAAATTAGCGACTCTTTTCTCTGTGCTGTGTGGTGGTGTGTCTGCATTTGTCACGTTTTGAGTCACCATTTGGTCATTCTCTGATTCTTGAATAGGTTCGCACATTGGATGTGCACTGTTACTCACTACACCGGAATCAAATAAATCTGACATATTTTGAGTACATTGTTCACCTTCGTTAGAAACAATTATCTGTTCGTTTCGTAAATTTTGCAAATCAGGTGTGTCAAGCTGGGCAGCGTTCATTGTAACGGAACGTGCCGCGTCTTCATTTCCCGTTAAATTAAGTATGGACATAACTGAATGTGTTTGTTCATCATCTGGAATAAAATCATTACTAGTGGTCGGTACGCACTGATTATGTGTAATTAGAGGATTATCACTATTACACTGAGTGTCGCTAGTATTATCGGTCAAATAATTCGAGTCGGCTATTTCACTCATTGCACATCGCGATGTACTGTTAAAATTTTTTCGCGGCATTTTTCACAAATCAAAATTAAGCACAAAATCAATCAAAGTCAAAGGAATAATGGAACAAATACAATTACAACAACGAGCAATAACTTGCCGATGATCTGTGAAAGAAAGAGTGATAAATTAACAAATGCGTTGCGCCAGATGCAAACTACATTCAATATTAAGTAAATAAGAGCAGATAGATGACTACTTCTCAGAAATTCACAAAGAAAATACGATCCTGGCCGGTTGTCGCCAAGTGTAACCTCCCCACAAAAATCATTCACATTTTGTGTAACCTCAAAACAGAAAAATTCCTAAACTTCTCAACAGTAAAAAATTATAATTATGTCGTTCACATTCAGTGTAACGTCGCAACAAAAAAATAAATTCAGTAACCTGGTAATAATACAATGTAACTGACCTCTCAATTAAATTGTAGCTCACTTATAAATTTTCAATAATTGACTGTGAATTTGACCTGGTAAGTTTTGGACGTCAGCAGTGCTGCGTCATGGCCCTAAAAGGTCATTCTGATTAAAAAAAAAGAAAAATTCTTACCTCAATGAAGTCGCCGGAAAACGCATATATATCTGCTCTTACAATAAATTTTTCTAGCACAGCCGTGTGCAATGCTGGCCGATAGATTTGTCATTTATGAAAGGAAAACTCATTTTTCTTTTGCAATAATCGGGATGATCATGGATTGGAGAAATTAGTAAATTCTTTAAATTGAAATGAATGGTTGTTAAAAGTTATTTTTTTATGAGAAAGATTATTATTAGGACATTTTTAAAACATTTACCTAGGACTTGAGATAACAATACTACATATGCGTGAGGCTGCTTTTAACCTTATACAATAATGCTCAGGCTCCGGCATCGCTGCACCACGACCGGCCCAGCCAACACGATACACCAGACCAGACAGCTCGGTAGCAACAACTTACTGCTACAGCTACACAGTTCCTACTGCAGTCAACACTGCTCTCTGGTCTGAGAGTCTCTTATACCTTACATATCGCAGGCAGCGCGTGAGCAATACATCGAAATTACATCTGCTCGGACCTCTTACAACCTAGCGTTGCACGGTTGTGTTGTTCCAGTGTAAAGTATGGAACCCTGCGCAGACGGTCGGTCAGTGCAATTTAAGCAACGTGCAGTCATTGAATTCCTGACAGCAGAAGGTGTCACAGCAAAGGATATTCACCGGAGAATGGAAGCAGTTTATGGTGATTGTGTCGTTGGGCGAGTAGGTTTAAAGATGTTGAGGCGGGAACATCTGACCTGCGTGACAGACAAAGAGTTGGACGTCCTGTGACAGCAAACACCGAGTTTCACAATCAAAATGTTGACACATTGATTCAGGACGATCGTCGTATTCAAATGGTTCAAATGGCTCTGAGCACTATGGGACTCAACTGCTAAGGTCATTAGTCCCCTAGAACTTAGAACTAGTTAAACCTAACTAACCTAAGGACATCACAAACATCCATGCCCGAGGCAGGATTCGAACCTGCGACCGTAGTGGTCTTGCGATCGTCGTATTACTCAGAGAGATACTGCAAGCACAATCGGCATTTTACAAGAACGTGTGCTTGGCTGTCGGAAGATCCGTGCACGATGGGTACCCCAGACGCTGACTCATGAAATTAAAGCACTTGAAATTCGTCAGGAACTCCTCTCGTGTTACGAGAATGAAGGTGACGCCTTTCTCAATTCAACTGTGACAGGAGACGAAACGTGGGTACACCTTTACGACCCGGACACGAAACGTCAGTCTATTGAATATCGACACAAAGACTCGCCCAGAAAATTAATTTACGGACACAGCCCTCAGCTGGAAAAATCATGGCCACAGTGTTCTTGGACGCAGATAGTGTTATCCATGTTGATTTCCTCGATCGAGGAACAACAGAAAATTCAGAGCGTTACATCACAACGCTGTGAACCCTGAAACGACTACTAACAAGGGTCCGAAAGGAAGAGGGAACTGTTGCCCTACAGCATGATAATGCCAAACCACACACTTCACCTGCCACCACATCAGAGCTTCAGAGACTGAATGTCACCACCGTACAGTGTGCTCCATACAGTCCACATTTAGCACCGTCTGACTTCCATCTGTTCCCGATAATGAAAGACGATCTGCGGGGACATCGTCATGCTTCTGATGAAGACGTTGACAGAACTGTGAGACTGTGGTTGCGGAAACAGAGTGTCGACTTCTTCCGTGACGGCTTCAGAAAACTTGTTCATCGTTGGCAGATATGTATCCAATTGGCTGGTGATTATGTTCAAGTGGCTCTAAGGACTATGAGACTGAATATCTGAGGTCATCAGGTGATTATGTGGAAAAGTGAATATTGGCAATTAAACATCACATTCTAAAGATTATTAATGCGTTTGATTTATTAAAAATATTCCCATCCCTACTCGATTAACGAAGGTGGAGGCATTACTTTTCATTCAACTCTCGTATTACTATTCTTTTTTGTTATTACGATTATTATTATTACATGATATGTTCAAGGATTTTGTGTAGCTTTTGGTTTCAGTTATTATCCGATATTTATCAGCTCACTGAGTAGCTGTTTATTGTGTATTATTACTTTATTTGCGTAGTAGTTTTCATGACAGGTAAGGACGTGTCTGTCCTTTCTGATTTTTATTATGCTCATAACTTTTTCAACTCTGCTTAGCCAATGATACCCTCATTTAGGATGGTCTGCAAATATTGAGTGGTCTAGCTCTATTTAAATGCCTTGATTTATTCTTTATATCTTATGTCAACTGTCCTACAGTTACCGCTATATTGTTCTGTCAGACTCAGTCACTGAGTTATAAGATTCCGGAGGACTGGTATTTGTCTGATTTGGGTTTTGGCTTTTAGGTATTCATGTACGGAATTATTTTTTATGTAGGCAATATTTATACTCTGTTTTATTAATACATTACCTACTTGTATTTTGTATGACCATTTATTATGGTAGATCATTGTATACCAATTCGTTGTAGTTGCACTGCTTGAATTATTTTTACCATCGTTTATATACGTCGAAATATTTAGTACAGCTGTGCATCGTCATCAATGTTTGTTGCTTGAGACATGCATATATGTCTCGAGGAACAGACATTGTGACATAATTATTTATAAATGCGTTGTCAATGTGTCTGCATGTATGTGGTTTGACTAGTTTGTTTCACCTTCTCTATCTTTACAGTAGTACGCAGTGCTGGAAATCAACGTGATAGCAGGAAGAAATCATCAGGGCCAAACGAGAAAATACATAAGATATGTGCAACCATCGTCACTTCCTTACGCAAGCGAAAACTGGACATAAAAAGCCGTAAGTAAAAAAAAAATTCATTCTTATTATCTTTGAAAATGTATTGTTCTTATACCTTAAAGCAGCTCAAAACTGTAAATTTTTCACTGCAGACCACTGAAGATGTTTTACATGAATAAACTGATAGACATATGCTGATGCAAACACGAAATTTAGTAACTTCCCAGACGGATTTTTGATATTTTTATTAACTGTAAAGCAACTAGGGACACTACGTCCACACAAATGAAAATTTTTAAAAAATGCCTAAATTATGACACGTGCACAAAACCGAAAACAAATACAACAACAAACTGACATATGAGAATACAGCCCCCACAAAATATTTGTCACTCTTGATGATTGTTGTGGATTATAGTCGACTCTGTTTTTTCTTCGGATGAAATGTATGTAGCTAGATGTGAAACTGGAATCCTTATTTTCATGAATGGTTCTTCAAGTAGTAAAAATAATCAGCACAACTGTCACTAAGTAAAATAACTTCAGTACCTCAACCATGGTCTGAATAAATGTCATTCATAGAGAGAAAGATTACCGTATACTTTAATAGCTCAAATATTTGGCTTGGGCTCTGAAATATCCGAAGCTTCAGAAGAATTTTAGCGCTGTGCCAACTAGATTTGCTGGAAACCTCAACTAATAATTGAACCAGCAGTGACCCCTGCTGGGGAAATACACCAGGGCAAACATGGGTCCAGAAATCACCAGTGTATGTCATTAACCAGTTTGACATTAATAACACGAAATATGCGATAACCACAGGTGCACTCAAGGAGGGAAAGAGGAGCCCTGTCCCCTCTAATAATTCCTCTTTTATGTAACCTATGAAATGTGTTTCCTATTACATGACAAATCTCGAAACTGACCAGTCAGTTCATATAATTGGAATTTTAGGATCTTCCTTCCACCCTACCTCTAAATTTTACATGAGGCAGAATTTTAATACACATTATGTTTCGTAGAACATATAATTATTGCGGTTTACTTCAGAATAGTGCGCTAAAGTTGATACTAGTGTATATATTAATTTTGTGAGGTTTCCCACTTTGGAGAGACACAATGAATGCAGAATATGATTAAGTAATTACTGAAAAGTTGCAGACGATTGTTGTGAGAGATTTTGACCAACCAAGCTAGCACACAATAAAGAAAATAGTTCATTAAATTATATACAATGTGATTCAGATTACACTTTGAATCAGTAGCGTCTAGTAAGCACAACCGACGTTCTTTTCTTTTATCTATACAGACTAAGTTAATAATTTATAATCTTAAAATGACGGGTTTCCATTGTAGTGCATAATAGTTTTCGGACGTCATGTTGTAGCATATAGAATCTTGTAGAACATGAAGCGCGTGTGCCTCAAGTATTAAAAGGTTCCTAATGCTGAAAAAACTACTTGTAGATCTTCATGTCAGTTTTTTATTGGTATCCTACCACTGTTAATCGAGAATTTGGCAGCAAAACTTACTTCAAAACGAGCGTGTACTCACCACAGTACAGAACCGTTACACATAAAAAAATAAAGTTATATGAATCAGAATGTAGGTCATTTAGTTCTGCTGCAAAGGCATCAGTATATTTATGTATGTTGAAATTCATTCATTATTTACATGCACTTAAAGTAAGTTAGATGAATAACCTCTATCTGTTTCAGATGGGTAATCTACTAATATTCTCCCTAGATAATGGAAGGTAATGTATATGTTGCAATGCAAACATTACACTCTCTCACCTCCATGACCCAGTAGATATAACAAGTATTCATGTAATTTCAGCTCTGAAAAAGTTTCTTAATTAAAAACTGGTTCAACCAGATACTACTGCACCGCTATTAGCACTCTGGAATGGATACGTGCCACAGTTAAAAACTGTTTCCGTTAAACTAAAAAGTGACTACCTTTCTCTTACAGATTTTATTAGCAATGTATGATGAGTTTCGAGGCTATAATGTAGCACTACCGTCAGATGCACATATAATGGGGGTAATGGTGATTATCCATCATAATGTCATTATAGCAACTATGGCTACGAGGGTTATTAAATCAGTCAAGAAGCCTAGGAGAGTGGTTTTGCTACATAGATCAGATAAGCAGTTGTTAGCTCACTTAGACAGTGAGTTGACATCACTTACTTCCAGTAAGATGGCTGTAATCATGGGCAAAGTTTACGCACATTGAAAGCGTGGTCTGGAGAGTTATGGGCCTAGTAAGTGTCAAAGTTAGGCGTCAGTATTCCTACGGGAATTTGGCCACTGATTCTGTTGTGGTGTCCAAACACAAAGTCTAAACCTGAGATATTATTGTCGCGAGTAGTGGCGAACGAACAGTTCCTGAGAGTAGCCGGAAGGCGTCAGACGCAGCGTTCGGTGGAGAGAAGCCCGTGACACAGAGGTCGCAGCCTGCCGTGACCGTGCTAATAGCACGGTAACGGCCGCCGGAGGAGGCTTTGGTATTAATTGAGGATTTCGGTAATTTTCCTTTTTGCTGCACGTAGTGCAATAGAGAAATTTTGTCAGATTTGTCTATGCATACATTGAGAGCAATATTCGTATCTGTGTTGTGGCCAGAGGCGTGATTATTGATTATATTGTCACGTAGAGGAAGGTGTAAGTAGATGAATGACGAACACAAAGTTCACTTAACGAAGGTTTGTTCAGCACTTACACATACAAGAGCGCGGAGCGAACTGCCTACGGCCAGGACACATACGGTATATATACAACAACAGAACATTCCAGTACAATGATTCTTGCCATTTGTGGATTCTTCTAGAATGTACTCGAACCGAATACAGAAATTAAAATTTTTGAGCTCTGGAGAGTTTTGAACCCACGACCCTCCATGCAACAATCCACTATCTTAACCACTACACTACAGCGACTACGCTGCTCTGCGTGTTTAGCGATATTACTCCATCCGTAAGAGAACAGCGTCTCGGTGTTACGTCCTCCTAGTCCAGTAACGAGTGATCTGTCCTGCATACTCCTACTACCGATGACTGATGTTCACCCTGGCGGTGATCTTCTTAGAAGTCCCCTTGCCGTTACTTCTCCGTTACCTTTCCGTTGTTGCCTGTCGCTGGTGCTTCGAATTTACCCTGAGTTGCAGGATCCGTATAGGGCTTCATTCGAAAGACGTGGAACGTACCTCTGACCTTTCGTCGTCTTGTGTCGGGGTCGAAATCTTCAACTTCATTAGCACTATCAGACAACTGTCTTACAACCGCATAAGGTCCAAAGTAGCGCCTGAGGAGCTTCTGAGAGAGACCAACCTTCCGAACAGGAGTGAAGATCCAGACGAGGTCACCAGGCTGGTGGACATCAGGGTGGTGGCTCGCGTCGTACCTTCGGCGATCGTTTTCTTGAGCCTGCAGCGTGCGAATTCGGGCTAACTGCCGAGCTTCCTCAGCTCTGATTAACATTTGGCCGATGTAGTCGTCGTCCTCGTCATCAAGATGTAACGGAAACACAGTGTCCATTGTCGTCGTTGCCACAGGCCCATGCACCAGGAAGAATGGGGTAAATCATATGGTGTCTTGTTTGGCGGTGTTGTAGGCAAACGTCAAGAAAGGTAGCACCTCATCCCAGTTGCTCTGCTCAACACTGACGAACATTGATATCATGTCGGCCACGGGCTTATTAAGGCGTTCAGTAAGCCCGTTAGTTTGCGAATGGTAGGCAGTCGTCATGTGATGAGTAATGTTGCACCAACGGTTCATTTCTGTCATAAGATTCGATTGAAAAACTTTCCCTCAATCCGTAATTAACGACCTTGGGGCTTCGTGATTTAATACAACGCCTTCTACGATGAATTAGGCTACCACGAATGCTTCGGCTGTTTTCACGGCTGAATCATTGCGCTTCAGAAAATCAGTTCAAACAATAATCCATCTATTAGCACTAGCAGACGTTGGAAATCGTCCGAGGAGGTCAATTCCAACACGCTGGAAATGTATTTCGGGTGGTGGAATTGGTATGAGTCGGCATGGTGGTTTCTGGGGAACTGCCTTTCCCCTCTTTCACTCTCGAAAGTGCGGCACATACTGATGGACACTCCTAAATAAACCTGCCCAGAAAAATCTCTTGCGGATGCTACCTTATGTCTTAATAAATCCTAAATGCCCGGCCTTATGTGTCTCATGGAATATTCTGTAGATCATCTAAGCGCATGTGTTTAGGAATCACTGGTTACCGCCTCTTTCCAAATGTATCAAAGTTTTTCTTCCAAAAGAATCCATTAACTACCTTAAATTGTTCTTTCACATCCTCTGACCGATTTAAGGCAAGGATAATTTGATATATCTTGACCTCCTGCTTCTGGTCAGCAGAGAGATTATAGATTGATTGTATTGTCACGTAGAGGAAGGTGTAAGTAGATGAATGACGAACACTAAGGTCACTTAACGAAGGTTTATTCGGCACTTGCACATACCAGAGCGCGGAGCAAACTGCCTCCGGCCATAACACATACGGTACGGTATATATACAGCTACAGAACATTCCAGTACAATGATTCTTGCCATTTTTGGAATGTACTCGAACCGAATATAGCAATAAAATTTTTTGTTTTAGGTGAGTTTTGTACTCACGAGCTTCAAGGCAACGATCTACTATAATAACTACTACACTAAGGCGACTGCACTACTCGGTTTCTTCTGCGACATTATACACTGTGGAATAATTAATGTTGTTGCTAATCATACACTCAAACAAAGGGAAAGATCTGTGGAAGGATTGTCTGTGTTTAAATAACCAATGTTGTGAATATAGTAAATTGAAGTCTTCATTGGCCTCTTTATTTTTTTCACCACTTAAGGCTTGTTGACTAAACCCCTGCTGATCATTCAATTTGTTAATAAGAAATATCAGTAGTTGTATCAGTAGTTGTGACCATTCACCGCACTCTGCATGGACCGCAGTGTTTCTTTTGAACTACTTTAGCAGTTCAAGCTACAAGACGAGGTAAGATACCTGTTACGTATAGGAGCATTGTTGCATTAATAGTTAGGGGAAGCTAGGAAATATTTTTAAAATCGCATTCAAATACAAGAGAATTAGATCATTCATGATATATAGGAAGAGTGATAAATTCTTTATTTTTCGTTCTCAATCAAAATACTAATATTGTCAGAGATGGATGGAGCTTTACACATTTCTCTACCTATTTCACCAGAACAATAGTAATTACAAATAAAGAACTAAAATCAATTTTCAAGTGGATAAAAAGTGAAAAAGATCCGCCATGGTTTAAGAACGAGATTCGGAAGATGCTTAGGAAGCAGAGGCTGTCGGACTCTCCATTCAAAAGAGAAAGTACATATAACGACAGGCAAAGTTTAGTAGAGATTCGCGCGTCTCTGAAAAGATCTATACCAGAAGCATACAACTAGTACCACCGTCACACCTTAGCAAAAGATCTGGCAGAGACCCGAGAAAATTCTGGTTCTATGTCAAATCGCTAAGTGGGTCTAAGGCTTCCATAGTCCCTTGTTGACCATCCTGGTGTAGCAGTTCAAGATAGTAAAACGAAAGCCGATGATTTAAATTTAACGTTCACGCAGGAGAATCGTACAAACATGCGCTCTATGACATTGGCCCTATACCTAGCTTGCATTTATCGTGCATCTGTCGCCCAGCGCAAAGCATCAGGCGACTGGAAAAAAGCACACGTGAATCCAGTAAATAAGAAGGGCAAAAGAACGAACCCGTAAAATTACAGAAAAATATCCGTAACTAAAGTTTTCTGCAGAATCCTTGAACATGTTCTCGTTTCGAATAAAATAGACTTTCTTGAGACTGCCAAGCTTACGTCCACGAATCAGCATGGTTTTAGGAAGCATCGCACGTGCAAAACTCGGCTTGCCCTTTTCTCACTTCATGTACTGCGAACCGTGGATGAAGGGTAACAGGCAGATTTCACTATTTTAGATATCCGGAAAACATTTGACACGGTCCCCGATAGTAGGCTGTTGATGATGGTAGGAGCTTAAGGAATAACTTCACAGATACGTGAGTGGCTCAAAGACTTCTTAAGTAATAGAACCTAGCATGTTGTCCTCGGCAGCGAATGTTCATCAGGGACAAAATTATCGTTGTGAGTGCTCCAATGAGGTGTTATAGGAGCTCTGTTGTGCTCTATATACATAAATGCACAGACTTTACTTAGATAGTAGTTTCTTTGGGTGCATACCTTAATGTACGTAATGTATACATGTACAGTTCTTCACACACTTAGAAATTTACATATGTTGGGAAACATAAGAAACATTAAATAAAGGGCAAGGAAAATAAAGAAAAACGCAGAGAAAAATTATATCTCACAATCAATTAGATGCTTGGTGCGGTCGCTGTTGATGAGGTTTTAGGCAAGTAACACGTTCCATTTCTGATGCGCAGTCATTTCTTACTGTAGAACGAACGTATCAAGACATCTAATAATCAAGAAATGTAAATTTCTATTTTCTAAATGTCACTGGATGAATTCCAGGACGTTATAAAAATGGTAAATGTATTACCTTGTGACGATTCTATTACTTTCATCAGTTCGGTCAGCAGTCTGTTATGAAATAGGTCACGCATTATTCATTTCACGTTTGGATGAAATACGGTGGACTTCTGTACTTAGAGAGTGGTTTTCATGTAGAATTCTTCGAAATAAGATAAATAACTACCAATGGGATATTTTCTTAGAACTGGCATTTGCAACGAACAGGTTTCTGGTTTACGAATGGTCTGTAGATAAGTATGAAAGTGAAACAGAAATATTTATATGTTTTATTTCGAAGAACACCTCCTTTTTGAATAATTCACCATGAATTACATTTAAAGGGGTTAAAAGTACATACGTGTTCAGTCAGTCCTTGTTGGACCATGTGTTCCATACTGCCCGCATACATACAGAAATGAGCTCTTCCATTAGGAACGTGTTATCGAAGTCAGAGACAGTAATGGTCTGATGTGAGGTAGATCTTATGCGATGCTGCAACACAGGCTAGCTACTGCCCAAGCCTCAACACCAATTGTTGACCTCGGCGCCAGATCGGTAACGGGGACTATATTAACAATTTACTCAGTCAGCTGTGAGAATGAAATCTTCCCAGTGATCGGTATGGAGCGCCCCCAGCAAATCTTGTTACTTGGGACGCCCAGGTATGCTGACCGCTATCGACTGTATTCGTGATACAACTTGCTGACCACTCTTGAACATTTTCTGGGCTTGGTTATGCTTTGCAGAAAACTGAGCAATTGACAAAAATGTGGAGAAAGTTACATATGTAGATTAAGTATGCAAATTTATGTGACTAACGGTGAGTGGAGTCGAATTAAATTATCGATATTTCATAACGCATTCAAGCAATTTACACAAAGTTCACATTCAGTAAAGTCCTCGTAAATTACTGTTCCAGGATCTACGTAAGTAACTGCTCAGAGAGGTGACCCTATTTATACAATTATGTGGACAAAAAGTACTACTCTACAATTTTCAGACTGATATGTGCATTACACATTCACAACGAATCCATGCTCACGAGGTGGTACATTAATTTTTTCTCTGCTACGTGCTATCGGACAGCTTCTTCTTATTTCACTGCCGTCGCCATACAGAAGGTTGACAACCCTCATAGAGTATTCATACCTCTCAGCTGTTCTACTCAAGGTGTGCTGGATGTAGAACAATGCCCGGAGATTCTATGAGCAGGAATCTCTTCCCAACTGGGGCTACGATTCCGTTCCATCTTTCCTTCAGTGACAAGCCAGATGACGCAGTTCATCTCGCTTCGAAAAGATGTCCCAAAATACGCTGCATTTCCATGCGTGATGGTAGATAAGACATCAGACTTTTTACCAATACTGTGAAGTATTTCGTCGTTGGTCACCATTATGTCCATATAGTTGTTCACGTACGGGGAAACATCCACACTTCAAATGTCCTTGGCCTACTCTCAGACGAGTTTTGACTGGTCATACTTCTACTCTATACAGGTATGAACACTTGAAAATTCACCACCGGCTGTTCAAGTCAAGATTACCGCTGCCTATCAGATGTTTAAGTTTTCGAAACATTCTCCCTGCAATTCACGTTCTAGATTTTATCAGGACTGAACCCATTTTTCGTGCAGTCAGCCTCCTAGGTATTTCAATTTGGTTTTCCCATTTCCTAACCGTACTTCCTGACATCTGTAGCCTTCGTTCTATAGGAATTAATGTGAAGCCCACACTATTTTTTGGTCACGTTTACTCTGTATATAATGACACACACGGTGTGCAAGGTTTTCAGCAAGTACTTTAGTACCATCTGCATAGTGGATATTGTTTGAACATTTACCATTCATCTATAGTTATTTGTTGATACCATCCAGGGCATTATGAAAATTTTCTTCAGCCTGTAGGTTGAAGAGTGTTACAGATAATATATATCCGTATGTTAAACCTTTCAGTACTCTGATGTTGTCTGCAGCCTCGCCTTCAAACTTGAACTGGGTTGTTTAGGTATATTAGTGTTTTAATTATCAGTGCTTTTCAGTTTCCAATGATAGAAAAGGATGAGATGTTTCAATTTTTTCAAATGGCCTTTCATAATCAACAATGTACAGGTGGGTGCCGAGCCGAGTAGACGCACCAGCAGCGGTAGCCGAGCAGCACTTGTCTGATAAAAAGTAATTTAATTTCTTTTTCTCGTGCTTCTGCAGAGAATTAAACTATACCTGTGTATTTTACTGTATATACTATTCGTTAGCAATTTTTTTTACTGTAAGTTTTAGATTTTGCGTTAATCTTGGTGAATAATTTTGTGTAAGGCGGCTTCCTGGTGTAATTTTCCCGCCGTTCGCACCGGCACGTTACGCCACTTAGTTTAAATCCCGTACTGGTACACATCATACAGTTTAGATCACTGCATTCTAGTTTGCATACCTATCTCGTGTAGAAGCTTTCGGGTAAACAGAGATTCTAGTAACATGTAACTGTAGTGCATCCACTTCTGTAGAGAAATTTCTTTCTGTTCAAGAGCTTGCCGTCTCAGGACATAGCGAGAAATCTGCAGAGCAGTTTTTAGTGTTTCTTTATTCTCCTCGTTACATTTTGCATAGATTCCAAACTCAATAGCGCCATTTGAGATCTTATATGTATAGAGGGGTTCAAAAAATGTATCCATTGTTTACAAGTCCACAACTGGCAAGCTAATTGACGGAGTTGTCTTATCTTTGGTAGTGTAATAGTCTGTAGTTCCGGCAATCGCCACACAAGCGTTGCGTTGCGTTGTTTTGTTTTGTCAGATGACAGTCGCCAGATAGTCACTATTTTGTTCTTAGTTGCACCTGGTTACTCGAGTTAACATGACTGGCGCAAGGCTTACATTCGATGAAAGGAAGTCAGCTTTGAAGTGGTATTTTAACTACGAAAATATTAATGAAGTTCAACGGCAATGGCGAAATGAGTATCAAACAGAGCCACCGACACGTTTAACGATTCGTCTCATTCGAGACAAATTTCAAGCCGAAGGCTGTGTTAAAGATGTACACAAACAACGATCTGGACGACCTGTAACAGTAACAAGTCCAGCTAACTCCCGTCGTTTGTTACAACAATTCACTCGCTCACCACAGAAGTCTGTGAGACGATGTGCCCATGAAACTGGAGTGAGTCGCTCAAGTGTTCGGCGAATTTTCAAGACAGCGAAGTGAAAGTACTGCATCCCACTATTGCTACACGCAATGAACGAGGACGACCCCGGATCGTAAAATGGAGTACTGCGAGTGGTTTACTAACATGGTGCGCAACGATGAAGAGTTTGCAGAGATGATTGTGTGGTCGGATGAGGCACAGTTCAAACTCAGTGGTACAGTAAATCGCCACAATTGCATCTACTGGGCCGCCAAAAATCCGAACGTCCATGTAGACAAAGCCGTGAATTTGCCAGGAGTAAATGTGTGGTGTGGGTTGTCTTATCGGGGCTTCATTGGGCCGTTCTTCTTTGACGGCACAGTTACCGGTGAGGTGTACCTTCAGAAGTTTCAGACATCCATTTTACCTGCCATTCGGGACTTGTATGGAGACGGAAGAGTTTACATTCAACAAGATAGTGCCCCAGCCCCGAAAATCGACCAGGAAGATGGATAGGCCGTACAGGTGCTCTGGAGTAGCCACCACGTTCCCCAGACCTAACTCCTCTGGACTTTTACCTGTGGAGAACACTAAAGGACGTAGTTTATCGACAAAAGCCACGCACGTTGGATGAACTCCGAGAATCCGTCTTACATTCATGTGCAAATATACAACTGAACACGTTTCAGTCAGTAGTTCGTGCTACAGTTCGGCGGCATCGTTTGTGTGTGGATGTTAATGGTGACCATTTCGAACACCAGTTATGTCTTTCAGTTGGACTTTAAGCTACATTTCCACCAACAATGAGACAACTCCGTCAATTAGTTTGTAAATTATGGACTTTTAAACAGTGGATACAATTTTTTGGATCCCTCTGTATTTTTAAACACTACAATATGGCTCGGAACTGTCCTTTTTTTGAGCCGCCACAAGGAGAACTGGCTGCTGTGCGTAACGGCTGGAGGCAGCGTTGGCTACCGTCGACATGCTTCTGCCAAATGCTCAAAGTTGCGGCAACATCTGGGAACTAGGGACAAGACACACGACACCTTTGATGCCGTTGGAATTCTCTGGTGACACGGGTGTCGCTGCATATTCTGATACGCAACATCTGACCGATCTGCCCTCTCTCAGGAATGGGCTACAGACAGTGGTGGGTTCGCGTATAACTGAACGGAAGGCGAAAGCGGGAGAAGGTCGCGCAGTTGGCTCCCTGCGCCTTAGAAAATCTTACGAGGTGATACCCTGTATTGATGATAACTCTGAGCTAGCAGGGGATGCCTCTCCTGTTGGGCCAGCAGTCGACTTTCCTCCCCACTTCTGACAAGTGCAGAGGGTGGTTATGTTTGTCACTGGGAGCTTCAATGTTAGGATGGTGATGGTGTCCCTCAGGGAAATAGC
Organism: Schistocerca nitens; assembly: GCF_023898315.1. Taxonomy (NCBI): domain Eukaryota; kingdom Metazoa; phylum Arthropoda; class Insecta; order Orthoptera; family Acrididae; genus Schistocerca; species Schistocerca nitens. Next base: position 96,514,988 of record NC_064615.1, on the reverse strand, counting down.
AGGCAAGGCAGAAAAGAACGCAAGTGTGCACTCAGCATGTCTGTCAGTGGGTACTGTTCGCGATGTGGAAGACGCCCTTCCGACACTATCGAGCGCACTGGGTGCAACCGGCTGCATAGAGTGGCACATGATGGCACGCATTACATCTATTGCTTGGGTTCTGAGGGTATCCTAGGCTCCTTTCGGCGGATGGCTGATAACGGTGAAGGTAACTAGCACGCAGGGTGCAGGCTAAAACCGTCGGCACACGGACGGTCCATCTGAACGTTGAGCGTTCCGGGTTTTTGACGTCATAGCGTGGAATAGCAAGTTCGGGAGTCTTTCCGAACGTGCAGACTAATATCGAGCATGTCAGATATTCTGAGCGTGCGTGTGAGCTTTGACGAACCAGGTGGCACAACGCCACCTACGTCACACGCACGCCATCTCCCTTCAGCATGGGGTTGCGAGGCGCCATATTGCTATTCACTTCAAGCCTATACGTTTATATGCCGTTTCTGAGCACCAGCAAATAGAGAATCACTCGAAAACACGCTGTCAACTGTGAGATTCGTTGCAGTAAAATAATGAGAAACGTCATATTCGTGGCAAAAGAATTATTGTAACTTGCATATTATTAGATTATGTCATTTTGAAGGCAACGACACACTGAGGATCCACCAAAAACGAATTGGTACACTTTATTGTAATTAAATTTCAATTAGTAACCTAGCTACGATTAAATCTTTTAGCAACTGTCAACATGCTAATATTGGCTACAACGTATCAGTTGTCGGTTCAGCGTAAAGCCGGCACGGTAGCTCAACGTGTTCGGTCAGAGAGCTGATTGGCCTCTGTAATAAAAAAACTGAGTGGGAGGATCAACAAACGAACTTTAACGTATGTCATGTGACGTCCGCAACGACCAAACACAGCCATCAACAACGAACAAAATGAAGGAAAAGAAAAAAAGAAAGCGTAGTGAGTATCGTGACTGATTTCTGAAGAAGCTGAGTAAGAGGTTGGCGGTTCGTGTCTTCCCCCGTCCAACAATTTCTTTCCTAACATTCGCGTTATTAATAGGTTCTGTTGCTTTACTGCTAGTTTAATGTAAGTAAATACAATAATATTGGATGTTATTTAAATGCAAGTTAACCTTTTTTTGAGGAGTGAGTTTGTTTGATTGGTTTAATCTACAGGACAGCTTCCAATATTTGTATAAAGATATTTTGCTCCTTTTTCTTTTACGTTTCGTAATTCACATGTTGCAAAGATTCTGCTGCTAGGTAGTAACAGTGATAAAGTAATGATAGGGCTTTACTATAATGTGGGAATGATGAAATATTAATCTTATGTAGAGAACTATTGCAAATTTCTATCGCACTGCTTGTAATGGAACGTTTCTAAGCCTGTGTGCTTATTGATTGTACATGGTACTTTCCTATTCGTCTTAAAACATGTACATGGATATTGAGGTTTTTATTTGTATATATTACATATAGAACAACCTGACTAGCATATGGACAATGGGGGAAACGTGAGTTTTAATAGAGCTAACGTGGGAACTTTACGTGCGCTCGTTTAGCAAACAGTGTGATTTACGAACTAGAAACATCCCGCAACTGCCGCTGGAGTGTGTTGTGGGCGTGTATAACACGTTGGGGTCCACGTATTGTATGCACAAGTCGCATCTTTTCTGAGCGTTCACCAGCACGTTGAACTCAGCACACTCAACGTTGACGTTCGACAGCACGGGTCGTGTGCCGACGTCTTATGCTGTCTATATCTAGCATCGTAACTGGGGTTGATCACGTTCCTCTGGTTTGGAACAGTGTGAAAGGTCTAAAGCAGAGTCTCAGACTGCCCTGCGACGGTATCGGATGCGAATTTCTCGACCCCCGCTATCGGGTACAGAACTGGGGGGTTCCCTTTAATGCGTCAGGCGTGCACTACACGCAGGAAGCGACTACTAGAGTAGTGGAGTATGTGTGGCTTATAAAAATGGTTCAAAAGGCTCTGAGCACTATGGGACTTAACATGTATGGTCATCAGTCCCCTAGAACTTAGAACTACTTAAACCTAACTAACCTAGGGACATCACACAACACCCAGTCATCACAAGGCAGAGAAAATCCCTAACCCCGCCGGGAATCGAACCCGGGAACCCGGGCGCGGGAAGCGAGAACGCTACCGCACGACCACGAGCTGCGGACTGTGGCTTATGCATGTGGCTTTCTTACGTTAGAGAATTCCTCCCTTGGGATCAAAGACGATTTGCCTGATCCATTAGCCGCAACGTGTTCATATAACGTTTGTCGTTGCAGATCAGTTATAGGAAAGGCTAACATGATTTTAGTACACTGCAGGAGCACCCAAGGACAGATCCCGGAATTAGTATGGCTTACTGAAAGTTATAATGCACAGATAGTATTAGGAGCAGAAACTTGGTTGAAATCAGATGTAAATCACAACGAAATTGTGAGTTCGGACCGGATTATTTATCTTAAGGATAGGTTAGTCGCCATTGCTGGTGGCTTGTTTATTATACTAAAGAATTCGATAAAATTCAGCCAGTTTACCAGAATTCCTATTGCGATTTAATCTGGGCGAAGTTAAGTCTCAAATGTCGGTCAGAAATGATAATGGGATGCTGCCTGCGTCAGGATCTCTAGTGGTACAGCGCTTCAGACAGGAACTTACAGAATATAGTTAGTAATTTTCGTACTCATGTCGCTGTAATATAGGGGACTTCAACTTAACAGATGTAAACTGCGAGTATCATGCTATCAAAATTGGCGCAAAAGACAGGAATTCGTGTGGCGTTGTTCTGGATGTCTTGTCCGAAAATTACTTTGAGCAGATGGAGAACTAACTCTTGAGGGTAGCGTCTTAGATCTCTTGACAACAGATCTGTTAACATACAGGAAGGTAAGATTGATCATAAGGCTGTGGTAGATCTATGACAACCGGTAAGACAAAGGATATTAAGAAAGGTAGGAAGATATTGTTGCTTAGCAAGAGTGACAGGATACAAATTTCAGTGTATCAGAGCAGTTAGCATCAAATATCCGGTGATCGGGACGATTGTGTGGAAAACAACTGGATAAAATTCGAAGTATTAGTGCAATATACCCTAGCCATGCAATATACCCTAGCCAAATACCTTCCGAGTAAGGTCTGAAAGGATGGGAAACAACCACCATGGTTTAATAACCGTGTTGGATAACTGATACGTAAGCAAAGAGAACATCTCAGGTTGAAGAGAAGGAATAACCTACCTGAGAAACAAAAGCGGAACAATGCGAAAATGAGTGTAAGAAGAGCAATGAGAGAAGGGTTCAATGACTTTAAAAGTGAAACTTTGTCAACCGATATGAGTAAAATCTCTAAGAGGTTTTGTCGTACGTAAAATCAGTAGGTGGGTCAAAATCTTCTATTCATCCACTCAGTGACCATACTGACACCGAAACGGAAGATAACAGAGAGAAGGCCGAAACACTGAATTCGGCCTTCCGAAACTCTTTCCCTTCTTTCACTTGTCGTACGATCATCGAAACGTCAGATATTGAGATAAAAGATCGCTGAATAGAAAAAAAAACTACAATTGCTTAGTAGTGAAAACAGATGAAATATCTACAAGATTATGCCAAAGAACTTGGCTTGCCGGCCGAAGTGGCCGTGCGGTTAAAGGCGCTGCAGTCTGGAACCGCAAGACCGCTACGGTCGCAGGTTCGAATCCTGCCTCGGGCATGGATGTTTGTGATGTCCTTAGGTTAGTTAGGTTTAACTAGTTCTAAGTTCTAGGGGACTAATGACCTCAGAAGTTGACTCCCATAGTGCTCAGTGCCATATGAACCATTTGAACTTGGCTTGAGCAACTACGGATACCTAGCGACTGAGAAAAAGCAAAGATCATTCCCGTTTTTAAGAAGGACGCTAGGACAGATGCACTCGATTATAGACCTATATCGTAGAGTCAATCTATTGTAGAGTTACGGTTCAAATGGCTCTGAGCACTATGGGCCTCAACTGCTCAGGTCATCAGTCCCCTAGAACTTAGAACTACTTAAACCTAACTAACCTAAGGATATCACACACATCCATGCCCGAGGCAGGATTAGAACCTGCGACCGTAGCGGTCGCGCGCTTCAGGACTGTCGCGCCTAAAACCGCTCGGCCACTCCGGCCGGCTAGAGTTACGGAAAATGTTTTATGTTCAATAAGTATGACATTATTGGATAATGAATAATCTCCTCTATGAAAATTGGCATAGATTCCACAAACAGAGATCCTGTGAAACTCGGCTTGCCCTGTTTCTCCAGGAGATCCACAGCCCCGTAGACAATGACGCTCAGGTTGATTCCACGTTCCTTGACCTCGGGAAGGCATTTGACACTGTCCCGCACTGCCGTTTAGTGAAAAAAAAAAAACGGGCTTATAGAGCATCGGAGCAGATTTGCGACTGAATTCAAGACTTTCTTGCCGTCAGAACTCAACACGTCGCTCTTAACGGAAGAAGATCGACAGATGTGAAGGTAATACCGGTGTACCCCAAGGAAGTGTCATGATATCATTAGTGTTTACAATATATATAAATGATGTAGTAGAGAGCATCGGATGCTCTCTAAGTCTGTTCGCAGGTGATGTAGTTGTCTATAACGAAGTAGCAACGCCAGAAGATAGTAATGATTTGCAAGAATGAACTCCACAGAACTGATGAATGGTGTACGCTCTGGCAGTTGGCTCTGAACTTAAATAAAAGTAACTAATTGCTCGTACATAGGAAAAGAAATCACTACTGTATAGCTGCACTACAGATGACAAACCGTTGGAAACAGTATCTGCCGTAAAATATCTAGGAGTAACTAACCTGAGCAACCTAAAGTGGAATGACCATATAAGAAAAATAGTGGGAAAATAATATTCCAAACTCATATCCGTAGGACGTATATTAAGGAAATGTAATTCATCCACTAAGGAAGTGGTTTACAAGACGCTTGTTCAACCGATTCTTGGGTATTGTTCGTCTGACTGAGATTGATATCAGACAGGGCTGACAGAAGAGCTAGAGAAGATGCACGTTTCGTCACGGGATCGTTTAGTAAGCACGAGAGTGTTACGGAGATGCTTGACAAACAACAGTGGCTTACGTCACAAGAGAAACGCTATGCGTCACGGAAAGATTTACTATCAACATGTCGAGAGAGCGCTATCAGGGAAGAGTCGGAAAACATGTTACTTCCCCCCACATACATCTCGCATAATGACTAATAGGAGAAAATCAGAGAAACATTCCAAGTTGGCCGCCGAGTAAGATCACAGGTATTTTCTTCGTCCGCTAAAAGAACTTATTTAAGAGGAACTAGTGTCAAATTAAAATTTTCTTTTTATTTTGTATACTTGCTGTAGTGTCGGTTCTTGTCACACAACTGAATATTAGCGTCCCAGCAGAGCTTGTTCTTGAGAAAATTTGTTCTTTAGCTGAAGTCCCGATAATCGCGAGATAACCCCCGAAATTTTGCGTGACATAAACACAAAAAATTCTATTCATGTTTTCTTCATAGTACAGAATTCGTTTGAAAAAGACTGCTACTAGTTTCATCAGTGTCTATTGTCGCAATAAAAGTCTAATTAAGCCTCTCTAAATCGCATTTAACTAACACATTTCGTATTGTTTACTAGTTAGATAGACGCGATCTAGGCCTAAATACTCAGAACTGTAAACGTATAAAAACCTGACCTACCACGCCTGATAACGAAAATTCTCTAAAATTAAATTAATTACAAATTCATTCTTCTATTATTGTATCTCTAAATCAGTTCAAAAAAACAACCACCGCACATAAGACCTTCGTGTCGTTTTTTGTTTACACACTGCCAATCTCGCGTCCTTGACTAATTTAAAACATTCCTTAAACTTAATTGTTCTTTCGAAACTGACCCTGAGTGAGAAATGTGGGAGCTGTTATAGGGTCGTCAGTAGAGGGACTTGTTGCCTTTCTTGTAGGAGATATTTTCACTGTGGGGGATGCAGTGGGGAAAATGTTGGGAGAACAGAAGAGGCTGTCTCCTGGAACTGCGGAGTATACAGTAGGAACATTTTGATTGGGGAACTGGACAGGAAAATCTGTGCACTTCAGGCACAGTTGGAGGAAGCAAGGAAGGAACTCATAAGGATCAAGGGAGATATGGGGGAGGAGGGTGGTTGGGAACTGGCAGTTGGTAGGAGGATAGGAAGAAAGACAACACGATCTGACAGTTTCATCATCAACACAAAAAACAGATATCTACCACTGCCACAGTTATGTGGAGAAGAGCCTCAGGTAGAACGAGGACCAGGAAATGTGCAGCAAGAAGCCTAGGAATGTACAAAGTGTTAGGAAGAAGAAAGTGCTGCTGCTAGGTAGCAGCCATGGGCGAGGTGTAGGCCCTCAGTTACAGGGAAGTTTTGTGGCATCGTACCAGGCCACCACTATCTTGAAGCCAAATGCAGGGCTAAGTCATGTGATAGAGGAGATAGGGTCTTTATGTAAGGACTTTACTAAAGAAGACCATGTAGTGGTAGTGGGTGGCAAGGGAAACAGTTTGGACAGGGAGGGGCATATGACATAGGTGGTGACCTGGACAAGATAGCTTCCCTGACTCATGGCACCAATGTACACTTTGTTGAGCGACTTCACCGTCATGATCGGTCACACCTTGATGGAGCTGTAAGGCGAATCAATGTGGGGTTGGGGATGGCTCTGAGGACAGCCAACTTTGCTCATCTTTCTCTGATGCCCGTCGGGAGTATCAACAGGTGGGGTTTCAGTAGGCATGGCATACACCTATACAGGACTGGCAAGGGAAGATTGGTACAGCTTATTCATGAAAGTATAGGGGGTGGGCCTCGGGCCACACATGGTCAAATAGCTTTTGTCATAGGTAGGAAAAGTAGGCCTTTTTTAGGATAAATCCAGACAACAGGTTCCCCTGCCTAAAACGTATCTGCAGCACTTTAAAAAATACTGAAACAATCACTCACAAGACAGATTTTAACACCACAAACATCACATATACAAGATGTCACAAAGAAAACAAAAAAATGTAATGAGTAACATGGGACATTTCACAGACTTAACAATCCTTCATCAAAACATGCAATCTATAAAAAATAAAACTCAACTATTAGAAGTTGAGCTCCAATCTTTGAACTGCACAGTGGTTTGTATTACTGAGTACTGGTGTAGAGACACAAAGGCAAACTCTTACTGCATAACTACTTCAGGGGGTGGAGGACATGCATTTATAGCAGGAAAGGAACACAGTTCAAATTAAGACATGACCTCAGTTCTGTAAGTGAAGAGAAACACTTTGAAATATCAGCTATTGAATTAACAGGGCTTGATATCATTTTGTGTGTGATAGATCTCCCAGTGGTAGTATGGATACTTTTTTCAATAAGTTAATAGAAGTTCTACATAAAGTCTCAAGTACAAAGGTCAGCACAATTCTGTGTGGAGATATTAACATCAACACTAACATCATAAATGAATCCAACAACAACTTCATAAACATCCTTCAAAGTTTTGGCATGTCCCTATTGGTCAATAGTGCAACAAGAGTTCCCACAATGACTTCGTCAGTAATTGACCATGTTGTCACAAATATGAACAGGGAAAAAAGTGATGTAGCTGTAAAAGATCTCGGACTATCAGACTATCTCTGTCAAATCACAACAGTAAAGTCAGCCATCGAATCATTCCCTTAACTACGAGCCAACAAACGACATCTATCATGAACAAAAATAAAAGATTTTTCAAAAGAACTAGAAAAACAAAGCTGGGATGAAGTGTATAAGGAAACCAATGTGAATATGAAATTCTCTAAATTCTCCACAATGTTTAAATTGAACTTAGAAAAGGCATTTCCAAAAGTATGCATGTCTGTATCAACATCTAACAAAAACAGATGGATATCAGCAGGTATTAAGAAGTCCTCCCAAACACACAAACACCTCAGTTCCATGAATAAGATTCGCAATTATCCAGAATTCTTAAATTTCTATCATATATACAAAAAGATCTATAGGAAGATACTGATTGCTGCAAAAAAGTCACTTAATGACAAAGTAATATATAATGCAGAGAATAAAAGCAAAGCAGTCTGGGATGTTATAAAAATAGAAATGGGGAGAGGCAAAGAAACGCAGAATAATGTACTGCTAAGGGAGGGGGATAAAGTAATAAATGATCTACAGCACTTAGCAAACTACGTAAATGAGCATTTTTCAAGTATTGCAGAGAAGGTACAGCAAAAATTCCGCGAAACAAATATAACACATGTAAATAATGTTACACTAAATACAATGTTGTTACTTCCAACTACAGAGAATGAAGTCAGCAAAACCATTCAAAAACTAAAAAATTAAAATTCAGTAGGCTTAAATGAAGTACCAATGTGTGTACTGAAACAATGCATAGGGATTACAAAGGGCCTCTTAACAAATACAATAAATGAATCTTTCACATCAGGGACATTTCCAGAGCAGTATCAACAGGCAAGAGTTGTACCTTTGCTTAAGAAAGGTAATGCAGAAGACATAGAAAATTACTGGCCCATTTCCCTGCTGTAAGCATTCTCAAAAATAATAGAAGCAATTATGAAAGACAGATTATTGAATTACCTGAATAAATACAATCATTTAAGCGAATCACAGTTTGGTTTCCAAAGTGGCAAAAATATGGAGTCAGCCATAGTAGAATTCACAAAAGTTGTACTTGTTGCTCTTGATAAAGATCAGTGTGTCAAAGGCATTTTTTTGGATCTTTCTAAGGCGTTTGATACAGTCGACCACAAGATTCTACACTCCTGGAAATGGAAAAAAGAACACATTGACACCGGTGTGTCAGACCCACCATACTTGCTCCGGACACTGCGAGAGGGCTGTACAAGCAATGATCACACGCACGGCACAGCAGACACACCAGGACCCGCGGTGTTGGCCGTCGAATGGCGCTAGCTGCGCAGCATTTGTGCACCGCCGCCGTCAGTGTCAGCCAGTTTGCCGTGGCATACGGAGCTCCATCGCAGTCTTTAACACTGGTAGCATGCCGCGACAGCGTGGACGTGAACCGTATGTGCAGTTGACGGACTTTGAGCGAGGACGTATAGTGGGCATGCGGGAGGCCGGGCGGACGTACCGCCGAATTGCTCAACACGTGGGGCGTGAGGTCTCCACAGTACATCGATGTTGTCGCCAGTGGTCGGCGGAAGGTGCACTTGCCCGTCGACCTGGGACCGGACCGCAGCGACGCACGGATGCACGCCAAGACCGTAGGATCCTACGCAGTGCCGTAGGGGACCGCACCGCTACTTCCCAGCAAATTAGGGGCACTGTGGCTCCTGGGGTATCGGCGAGGACCATTCTCAACCGTCTCCATGAAGCTGGGCTACGGTCCCGCACACCGTTAGGCCGTCTTCCGCTCACGCCCCAACATCGTGCAGCCCGCCTCCAGTGGTGTCGCGACAGGCGTGAATGGAGGGACGAATGGAGACGTGTCGTCTTCAGCGATGAGAGTCGCTTCTGCCTTGGTGCCAATGATGGTCGTATGCGTGTTTGGCGCCGTGTAGGTGAGCGCCACAATCAGGACTGCATACGACCGAGGCACACAGGGCCAACACCCGGCATCATGGTGTGGGGAGCGATCTCCTACACTGGCCGTACACCACTGGTGATCGTCGAGGGGACACTGAATAGTGCACGGTACATCCAAACCGTCATCGAACCCATCGTTCTACCATTCCTAGACCGCCAAGGGAACTTTCTGTTCCAACAGGACAATGCACGTCCGCATGTATCCCGTGCCACCCAACGTGCTCTAGAAGGTGTAAGTCAACTACCCTGGCCAGCAAGATCTCCGGATCTGTCCCCCATTGAGCATGTTTGGGACTGGATGAAGCGTCGTCTCACGCGGTCTGCACGTCCAGCACGAACGCTGGTCCAACTGAGGCGCCAGGTGGAAATGGCATGGCAAGCCGTTCCACAGGACTACATCCAGCATCTCTACGATCGTCTCCATGGGAGAATAGCAGCCTGAATTGCTGCGAAAGGTGGATATACACTGTACTAGTGCCAACATTGTGCATGCTCTGTTGCCTGTGTCTATGTGCCTGTGGTTCTGTCAGTGTGATCATGTGATGTATCTGACCCCAGGAATGTGTCAATAAAGTTTCCCCTTCCTGGGACAATGAATTCACGGTGTTCTTATTTCAATTTCCAGGAGTATATTAAATAAATTAGAAGCATTGTCAATAAGAGGAGTTGCTAACGACAGGTTTTCATCATACCTAACAGATAGGGAACACAATATTGCAAATACTGTAGACTCAGGTTTTGGGCTCTCACCGTTTTCTCAAATGAGTCAAGACCAATTTTCCGCTTGTCAAAATGTGAATGTTGCCGGTGCAAATTCACTGCCGAAAAGCACTGAGAAACATGTTTCAGACACCAATGCATTGTTATTACAAATAATACAACAAATGGGACAAACGCAGCAAAAGCTTCAAAAGTTAGCCACGATGGAACAAAATCAGAGACAAACACAGCAACAGCTTCAAAAGTTAGACTCATTGGAACAAACTCTTGAACAAACACGTTAAGATTTAACTACTGAGTTACATAACATTGAATCGAAATGTCAAAAAGTCTGTAATGACGTAAAAACACAAATTTGTGAGTATTTTCAACCTATTTTTTCGCGGCATGAAAATTCATTACAGAATCACGAAGCAGCCATAAAAGAACTGCAAACTATTGTTCTTGAAAATCATGAGACCTTGCAAGCTAAATTTGACTCAGTTGCATCTACCGATTCGGTTACGCAACTTGCAAAACCTCAGGAAAACTTAAAGGACACAGTAGATACTCTGCAACTTGGTTCAGAAAAACACACTGAGAAAATAAGTACACTATCGGAGAAAGTAGCCGAACTTTCGGATCAGTTCACTAATTTATCTACGAAGGTAGATGATAATCTAAATGACACAAAACCTGTAGTCTTTAATGACACAGAAGAGTGCGAACAAATTAAGAAATTCAATCAAAATCAAATCAATATATAGTACAAAAGAGAAATCCGGGAAGTACAAGATCAGTTGGCACAAGTAATACAAAAATTACAAATTTCAGAGGACACTCGCGCTCCAACACGGGAAGAGGGACTCAGAAATACGGAAAAGCCGCAAAATAATAACACAGGGCATTTCAGAAGTTACGAAAGAAGTTGGCAATGTGCACCGAATTTTGAGATGGAACGGCCGACACAACCTAACAATGACCGATATGCGACTCGCCGACATGATGATTTTGACTATAAGCTGATTATTACTACACGTAAATTCAAAACATTTAAGAATTCTGGCAACGACATTCATCCACAAGCATGGCTCCATCAATTATCTCATTGTTTTCCTCCCAACTGGTTGTTAGAACACAGATTAGAATTTATGTGTGGCTACTTAGAGAATGAACCAGCTGTAAGAATGCGATCGGTCATTCACGATTGTCACAGTGAAGGAGAATTTAACCCTCTATTGCCCAAATTATTATTTCCTGTAGAAAAAAATATTTATATGCACAGAATGTTAGAGAATAATGTATTTAACACATATCAGGTGAATTTTTGTTTTTCAAAAAAATTATTTTTTAAAAATAGTTCTGTGACTCTGAGGTCACAGTGGGCAGTTACATTGTTTGTGTATAAAGCAGCCATATTGTAACACTCAAGTCACACTGGTCAAGAAAGAAATAACGATCCTAATGCGAAATATAACGATAAAATTTGACGTGACTTCAGAGTCACGGTGGGCAGTAGAGGGTTAACCATGCCTTCCTCTCAGCATATTGGTCTCAAGCTACACAAGACCGAGTAAAACATAGCATCATAACGATGAAACATTTCGAACAATCCGAATTTTCCAGTCTTGTGATACATTTTGAAGACAGGTTGCACAAGAATCAGTACCTGTCAAACCCATACAGCCCCTCAGAACTCATCCGCATTTGCTTAATCAAATTACCTGAACATTTACAACACATTATTTTGGCAGGACATTGCAAAGACGACATTGAAGCTTTTCAAGGACTCTTACAAGAATTAGAAATTGACACTGACAATCGCGGAACGCGAAAACAGGAACACAACAATTACAGGTCACATCCGTCGCAGTTCCGCGATGAAATAAATAATAACTGGACACGACAAGGCTATTCTTACAACGCAAATCGTGACCAAAACAGACACCACCCATATGACAACCACTGGCAGAGTAGTAATAGTTACAGAGAAAGATCGCATTTCCGTAGAAATGAATATGATAGAGATTACCTTAGAAACAGACAATATGGGAACCAAAACAATTGTTATCAAGGGAGACAGAATAACATCAGACGCAACAGTTCAGCGCCCAGGTAAGATTCAGGAAGAAATTCTCCACCACATGACCGACAAGAAAGATATTATGTAATCTACCGCCATGACGACAGACGAGATAATCATAACGACAGACCTGAATTTCATCAGAAGTGGCGAGCTTCAAACAGGGCACGGCCTTCCCGTCAAGGTGAATTTGTAGAAGTTAGGTCTCCTAATCCCAATAATGACGCGCGCCAATAAAGGAACAGACAATGACTCGCACCGCAGGCAGCCACTTGCGCCGGCTGGCTCAGAGAAAAATAACACAGACGCTAACCTTGAGAAAAGATTTAGCATTCCTTACCGACGTATAAAACATGACAATTGCTTTTCAGTTGAAGGTCTGTGTACTAGGAAGGTTGAAGGTTTACACCACATTTCACATGTAAAACCGTTTATTGAATGATAACCTGCTGTTTAACTTAGTCTTTGCCATAAAACTTTTCACTTTACATTACTAGTATGCTTTGTCAGACTTAGAATCTGTTAACATGCAACAATGTTTGAAGTTAAATATCCAGTCAAGAACCAAGAGAACTTATTGAAACAGAAATTACGAGTGCATTGTTATAGTGAACAGACGTCGTAGTGTTATTGTGTGTGTACATTCTTGCTTGTTAGTTGCACGATTACGTAACGACTATAAGGCTTACATTCTTAGAACATATACTTGTACTGCTAATGAGATTTTCATGCAACATTTTGGTTTACATGAAAATACATTCTGGATTTAAAGTACTTTCTGTGAGATACCAGATGACACAGTGGTTAGTTTATGTGACAGCTGCACGATTTTATCACGACACTACTAATGAGTGACAGTATACAATGTTGCTTTTGCAGTGTTTCTGTTTTATTTCTGCACGGTTTTTCTGTATTATTCTGGAAAGTAAAACATGTTTTAGTAGTAACTTTTGTGGTATAGCTACAATGAGACAGCCTTTTTCATAGCACAACAATACGTTACATTATAGTACTTTCTTGATCACGGTAAGGTACATAATAACTACGGTATCCATACGGAAAGCATTTCACTTTCGTTTATGATGAGGTAAGTATATTGACTTCAGCAGAACGTTGCTGACAGAGGACGATAACTACGACCCTTCCACAGAATTATCTTACAGCAAGACGCACATTTAGCACTACAGGACATGCATTTGAGAGATTAATTTTGTACTTAAGCCAATTATTTTCCAAGATTTTTGAATTACAAAGAAAGTTTTCCATGTTACATTTCATTCCATTGCTGTAATCTGTAACACCTGAGGGTATAATTACATTAATCCTCAGGGGGGTACACACTTTCTTTGTGTATCATGTGTTTGGCAAGCACAAGGAGCCCCAGCTAATATGGTATTTGCTTATACAACTTTACACATCGGTACCATATTTCTCTAACTCATAAATTACACAGCTATCTGATCATTTAACTGGGAGAGACAAACATTTATTTTACTACATCAGTGAAAGATGTTTACGTAATTACACAGTTGAATAACTTCACACTTATGAAACTGCTTTTTGTCTGTACTTTCTGAACTGTTCATATTTTTTTGGAACCATTGTGATACTATGAGAGCTTTGAATGATGTATTTGGTATGGGATCATGATTCTTAAAGTATGTTTGAGGTAGATGACACTATTGAAATGAGCAGAGAATTTTTTTTAGGTTTTGAAATTATTGCAGAAAGTTACGACGTTTTTGAGATTTGACTGAGGTGTTATGATATTATTACGATGACTATGTGTATTATGCTGTTGCGGTATGTTTATGAGCTGATGCTATATGAGTTATTTGAGTATGCTATGTATCTGTTATGATGAAATATTGAAGAAGTGTAGACGAATATTTATATGTGTAACAAGGTAAGGAATAATGAGTAGTGGTTAGGGACTCTGACTTGTGAAAAAGGTTGTTGGAAACCAAGAATCGTAGTTTAAGAGTTATGAAATGTGTGTATATGCATGAATGTATCACAATGCTGGCGAAAATTTTTTGGACGCTGTTATATTTATAGGATTTTGTTTCTACAGATTTGTAACCCGAATTCTTGACCTGTGAAATGTTTTTATATGAGACTGTCACTGTGGCGGAAACTGCCTTCGTAAATATTTCAGCAAGAAAGGTAAGTGACCTTGGCGTAACGCGTTTTGGGCGCCCAGCTCAGAGGTAGACGTCTGACAAAAGAAAGTCATTAGGTGCAAAAGAAAAAAAAAGGAGGCCATTATCCTCGCTATTGACATTCCTTTGTAGAAAGCATCGCAAATACGACACGCTCGAACTTGAAAACATATGATTACACTGTCGAGCTCTTAATTTATGATATTTACTAAAATGCCTAATGAAATGATGAGAAACATATTACATCCATTGTCTTTCTAGTTGAGAGATTGCTCATTTTGTTTAACATCTAGTTTCTAGCGGCACTGCAGCATTGGTTAAAATAAAATTTTATAGATGTACTAATATAAATATTTTCTGTCTACAAATCGAGTAAATAATAATTTTTTTAAAAAAATGAGGGAACACAAAAAGACATATACCTTCACAGGAACTGCATTCATAATTTTCTTTTCAAGTACTTGGTAACTTTTTTGGTAGAATAACTTCTTGTGGTGCACCACTTTAATTACTTAGACATTAAGATGTGAATAGACATTTCCCTGGTCTGCGTTGTTATCTTTAGTGTACTATTTTTTCTGCTTGAGCTATGTCATGTTTAGGTATAAGATATTTCATTTTCTGCTGCTGTTTGCCAGGCGTAGTGCTACTAAATTTCACTTTGTATTACTCTGTTAATCTAGTTATGCTACTGATTTATTTTTCTTGTTGCTGCACATTGGCTCATATTAGTTGTAATGTTGCTTCGCTTGGTAATTTAGATTTACCGCAGTTTGCTTTGACAATTTCCATTTTTTTTTCATTGCTGTTTGTAATAATTGTTTTATGTGCTGCTGCATTGCCTCGTCCCTTGGTATATATATCTGAGCTCAGTAGATTTAAGTTAGCTTAAGAGGGGAGTAGACTATATAAGGGAATGAGTTGCAATGAATTGGAAGAAATGCAATGACAAGTTATACGAAAAAAGTACAGAAAGCAGGTATAGATAGGACTTTTTCGGAATAATGATGAACGAAGGCATATCGCCAAGAAAAAAAAAGGTTTGTTTGCACAATACTGCAGTACCAAATGTTACACTGAAAACAAACCCTGTCCTTTCCTTTTGTTTTATCCCCCTATGTGTTTGTGTACCCTTGTGTATTTGTTTTCTTCCTGTCTCTGTGTACTGTTTCATAGAATTTTTTTTGGTTCAAAATGGTTCAAATGGCTCTGAGCACTATGGGACTCAACTGCTGAGGTCATTAGTCCCCTAGAACTTAGAACTAGTTAAACCTAACTAACCTAAGGACATTACAAACATCCATGCCCGAGGCAGGATTCGAACCTGCGACCGTAGCGGTCTTGCGGTTCCAGACTGCAGCGCCTTTAACCGCACGGCCACTTCGGCCGGCAGAGTTTTTTTTTTTTCTCTTCTAGTACTAAGCTACATTCACTATGATGAGGAATACTGTTATCCTCAAATATAATTTGCATTTATAATATGTTACTTACTTTATAAAGATGTTTAGACATTATTTATCTGTTCTGTTTTGTTGCTCATGTGTGAAGTTGATGTTCCAAAAGTTATTCTGATCTTTTATGTATTTACTTATGTCATAATTCCTGTAACACTGATGTATATGTTAGTTTGATTCTTTTGTAAAGCCTGTACTACAAATGTTATCTGTATTGTTATGTTCTTTAATGATGTATTTTGTACCTTTGTTATTGTATTCTCATGTTATAAAATTGTAATTGACACCAGTTCATCAAATTAAGCCACTTGTAAGTTACGTTTCACTGCACACGTTTCTGTTGGTAATAGTATATGGACAATATGTGAGAAGTAGGGACTGATAGTGTTTGCACATGTATTAATGATTCAGCAAGGGACTGGATAACAGCATTGGTGGTTCTAAGGACAATTCCAAAAATTTCGTAAGTGGACAAGTGGTGGTTTATGGAGTTACTATATTCTCCGCAAGACTCTTCGATGGTGATTGTGCACCTGCACAATCGCAACAGATGGCTGCTGGCCGTCTCTACATGGACTACAGTGGGTCTGCATCTTTGATGACCCACCAATACCATTATTTCTGCAAGGACTACAGTGGGTCTACACCTTTGCTGACTCACCAGTACCATTATTTCTACAAGGAGTGCAGTGGGTCTGCACCTCTGGTGGCCCACCAATACCAATACCGTAATCTCTAACAAGACTACAATGGGTATACTCTGTGATGACCTACCTACCAATACTCTTCAAAATTTCGACTGACTCTGCTGTGTGTTTGCTCTGTTGTAGACCAATACCTGTCTGCATGTCGAGAGTCAGCACTGTCTTTCCATTGGAAGGACAACACTACTTCTTCAAGACAGCATGGAAATCCACTACTTCCATGTGCATTTTCTTTTACTGCTCAGACTTTGCAATTTTACTATGATGAATGATCAGGACTGTCTTTATGGACTGTGAGAATATTTTAGCTTTTGACCAAGATTGTATCAATAAGTGTGTGCATTTGATATATTTGTTATTGTAATTATGAAACACTTTATCAAACCATTATTGGCCACTGCCCAAAACAATTTGTAAAATTTTTTGTGAGGAGCATGAGGCCTATGTAAGTAGGCTGTTTATGTTTTCTTATTGGCAACGTTACGTAGCGCTTTGTATGAAAATCACTGTCTGTGCTGTGTGCAGTCTGTGGCTAGTTTGCATTGTTGTCTGCCATTGTCGTGTTGGGCAGCTGGATGTTAACAGCGCGTAGCGTTGTGCAGTTGGAGGTGAGCCGCCAGCAGTGATGGATGTGGGGAGAGAGATGGCGGAGTTTTGAATTTTGTAAGACTGTCATGAACTGCTATATATAATATGACTATTAAGGTAAATACAGTGTTTGTTCTCTATTAAAATCTTTCATTTGCTAACTATGCCTATCAGTAGTTAGTGCCTTCCTTAGTTTTAATCTTTTATTTAGCTGGCAGTAGTGGCGCTCGCTGTATTGCAGTACTTCGAGTAACGAAGATTTTTGTGAGGTAAGTGATTTGTGAAAGGTATAGGTTAATGTTAGTCAGGGCCATTCTTTTGTAGGGATTATTGAAAGTCAGATTGCGTTGCGCTAAAAAATACTGTGTGTCAGTTAAAGCACAGTCGTATAAAAACTTTTAAAAAGGGGACGTTTCATGGTGAAAAGTCCTCTTGAAAAATACTAGTCGACTTCATTGTAAAGATCTGTTCAGAGCACTGGGGATTTTCACTGCTCGATGTGAATACATTCACCAGTCAGTTGTACACATGAAAAATAACATTGGTAATTACTGCACAAACAGCTCTGTCCATCACCATGCAACAAGAGATTGACTCAACTTACATTTACCAAGAAAAAATAAACATAAAATTCGAAACAGCCTTTCCTACCAAGGAATAAAACTGTACAACAAATTGCCAAAAGAGATTAAAAAATTGTCAAAATACACTTATTTAAAAAGGCAGCTAAAATGTACCTGTTACGCAATACATTTTATACACGGAAGGATTACTTAGCTGAAAAAGAGTAGGGGTTTGATAAAAAATGTTATACAAGTAAATAATAATAATAATGAATATAAAATATCCAATATTCCACACAACACCCTCACTTTATCTGTTTTTCCTTCTTTTTTCCTTTCTAGAAATACTTACCCCCAAGTTATGCCCCCCAAGTTATGCACAGTGCATTACTAACACCTCTTCCTCTTTCTGAGCTCAACATCTCACTCATTATGGAGAGATGCTGACTCAGTTTTTCAGGATAGCAAAGGGGATAGTTTCGGTACAGAAAATGGCCCAGAGATCACCAGTGTGTGTGTGTGTGTGTGTGGTTGTGTAGTGAGTGAAGTGTTATGAAACAATGTATGTATAGTGTGTGCAGTGACTGATAGTGAGTAAGGAGTGAACAATGTGGCATTACATTATTTAATAAGTTATTATTAAAAAAAAGTATTGTATACCAGGAGTAAATCTAATGATTGTCTCCAGCTAGAAGTCTGTAAATATATGTGTATACGAATTAGCTTATTTTAAATTGATCTAAATTTGTAAATACTTTGATGTGTCCTATATCCTTGTAAAAAGAGATCTACGGATGAATGAAGCTACTATCACTAAATAAAAGCCAATACAGAGGCTTGCCGACAATCATTCCTCCAGTGCGCAATTCGTTAGTGGAACAGGGCTCGAGGGCTCATTTAGTGGTATGAAAAGTACCCTTCACCACACAATATTAGGTGGCTTGCGGAGTGTGATGTGGATGTCGATGAACTGTAACAGACACCTTTACTTGTACCTCGAGAGATTTCTGAACTGATCCCTGAAACGAAGCTCGTTATCCACCATTCGGAAATATTTACTACATCTGGTTTTCGCTGATGTAATCTATTTTTTTGGTTAGTTGATTGAGCCGCATTCTAAGAAAGTCACTTATTATATCACTCAAATGCGTCAAGGAGTAGGAAATACGATGATTAATTACAGAGACTTGATGTATGTTTCAACAGAAAGCTGTTCTTATGGCATTGCAGAAATTTTGGTTCCAGCAACAGAGTATCATCGTCCCAATTTTTTTTATCATTTCCTTAAATTAAAGGAATTGTTGTTGCACTCTAAAGCGAATAACAGCAAAATTGGCAACACATTCGTGGTTTTGCAAACTGAGCTATTGAAAACAGAAGCTGTCTCGTATCGTGATAGAAAAGTACATACATGCGTGCAAGGTATACTAGCAAACGTTTGCCCAGTATAGAGACTGGGCAAAAGTTTCCTACTATACTTTGCACGCAAGACTCGCTTTCGAGAAGAAAACCACTAGCAACAAGTACATAATAGACTACGGCAGTGAAGGCGTTTGTTCCGTGAGGTGTATTTTCATCCTCGGTATGGGAAAGCCATCAGGAGAGTGAAAACCTTCATTGACGGTGTCTCGCGTTGAATGCAGCTGGTCGTGCTTATTTATTCCACCTTATTTAAGGTAACGCGGTGGATTTACTCTACAAATGATTTCGGAGAGAGGATAATATTTTATCTGAAACTGTTGAGAAAGTGTGTTCTTGTCACAAGGTACATAAGGGAGACTACAAACATAAACCTAAAATTTTGATAATTAGTGTTGTCTTCCATACTTTTATTGTTTTTGATATTACTGGAGAAGCGGCTGTTGTTATTTGCACACGTTCAGGGTATTGTTAATTACATTGGCTCTTGGCACATACGAAATTGTTCCAGAATGACATTTTCACTCTGCAGCGGAGTGTGCGCTGATATGAAATTTCCTGGCAGATTAAAATTGGGTTTCGGACCGAGACTCTACCTATGTACCTTTGACTTTCTCGGGCAAGTGCTCTACGGTCTGAGTTATCCAAGCACAACTCATAACCCTGCTCACAGTCCCAATTCCGCCAGTACGTTGTCTCCTACCTTCGTAACTTCACAGGAGATCTCCGGGATACGAAGTTGTTAACAAGCAGATATTTTCTCCATATTGGTTTGTCTTAGCTCTAAACGCATATTAACGTACCATATTCTGTCTGCCATTACCTCATTCATGTAGTACCACATCCAGAATATCTTCGCTATTAATTAACTGTCAGTATGGTCTTAATACAACAATAACATCATAATGATCCATTCAGTTTGAAAGGAAATTAATCGTCACGCAGCTATTACAGTGGGTTTCTAAAAAACATTTGCAGTTAGGTACTACGAACACAGAAATGGAAATACAACAGTTTTCATTGGTCACATTTTAAAGGAACTTCTGCACGTCGAGGATGTGAATTGTTTCGCCCCACGGCATCTACTAGATTCCAATTTTTTTTTTTTTTGTGTATCATCTCCCAACACTCCCGCTGGTAACTAAAGCCCTAATGAAGTGTAATAGACCTGAACGTGGCAGGAATAATAACTGATACTAATTGATAGGACCATTTGGGGGAGGGTATATCCAAAAAAAGGTTCGGAATCTAGTAAATACAGTGGTGCGAAACAATTCGCGTCCACAATGTGCAAAAGGTTTCTCTAGAAGCCGATCAGTGAAAACGATTGTACTTCCATTTCTATGTTCCTAGTACGTAACTGCAAATATGTTGTAGACCAACTGTAATCGCTGTTTGACGATTAAGACGTCAGATACCGTACCACGCAGACTGCTTTTAGTACATAAAAAAAATAAGCCTCGACACAGAATCGAGCCCTCGACCTCCTGCATGCTAACCCAAAACACTTTCGGCTGCACCACCTGCAAAGCACTAATGCTACACTTCAACAGAGGTAGTTACCCTACATGTGAGTACACTGTTGTAGAATGCCAATCCTTATCATCCATTTACCCCTCGAAACATGTCCAGGACGAAATTTTTCGTATTGCTAATCTGATGGTTCTAATGGCTCTGAGCACTATGGGACTTAACTTCTGAGGTCATCAGTCCCCTAGAACTTAGAACTACTTAAACCTAACTAACCTAAGGACATCACACACATCCATGCCCGAGGCAGGATTCGAACCTGCGACCGTAGCGGTCGCGCGGTTCCAGACTGAAGCTCCTAGAACCGCACGGCCACCCTGGCCGGCTTTTCGTATTGCTAGCATGGGCTGCAAAATCCAAGTGCGCGAATTTTTCTTCACCCTGTATATTAATTTTTAAACTCCGCCCGAACAGGCCATGAAGGCCCACCGGTACCGACCGTCCGCCGTGTCATCCTGAGCCCACAAGAGTCATTGTATGCGGATATGGAGGGTCATGTGGTCAGCACACCGCTCTCCCGGCCGTTTTGTCAGTTTACGAGACCGGTGTCGCTACTTCTCACTGAAGTAGCTCCTCAGTTGGCCTCACAAGGGCTGAGTGCACCCCGCTTGCCAACAATGCTCGGCAGTCCGGATGGTCACCCATCCAAGAGCTAGCCCATAGCGACAGTGCTCAACTTCGGTGAGCTGACGGGAACCGGTGTTACCACTGCCGCAAGGCCGTTGGCTATATATTAATTTTTACGGTTTTAAAATGAGACAAACAGTGAACTGAGTCATAGCACTTTTCAGACCTAAGAGAATGCTCTTCAAAATCGTCGAAGACCACAGACAAAAGGCAGCAAAAGTTTCAAAATGCCTAGAAGACATAAATTCAGATTATGGCATCTTTCTCTGGTGAAGGGAGGAAGGAGTAATAGAATGAAGCCCTCTGTTTCTTCGTGATTTCAGCGCAACAAGTTTGAGCATATGGAACAGACCAGTCAGTTACATCTGTTAATTGGCGCACGCCGACGTAGAGACCTAAAATTTGGATATAAACATGCGTCATACGAAAAAGCGCTGATTTGATAGCAAAATGAGAGCGTAAATATTTATTGGCACAACTTAAGGAGTACAGTGATGGATATATGATTATCACTGCCCTCCGCAAACGATGCTTAATGCGCCTGATTGCAGTGGGGTCAGAACTGGAAGAGAACCGTAATCCTCGTCTGCTGGAAGCACTGTGTAATATGCCAGTGGAAGCGTCGATACGTTATAGATCCTTCATTACCCTGGTTCGATTTCTGCTGCTTTACAGCGCTAACACAGTGGGCTGTGGAATCGTGCTGCCTGAAGTAAGGATCAAGTAATGACGACCAAAAGGGAACTCGAAAAGCGGAGTGGTAGTTCGAAACTCAAAACATTCTGAATGCTTTCGCTTGTAAAACCTCATTTATAAAACATTGTGCACTTACTGCTCTGGCGGGGTGTTATCTTTTGGCCAATCTGAATCATCGTTACTGCTAACAAACTGCGTTCCGAAATACTCGGTAGTCAGAAGCAAACTGCAGTTACTCTCGGAGGACCAATGTGAGCAGTAATTGTCGTATGGCAGCAAAACTTCGTAGATTTTCCAATACGTTAATGTGGAACAGATTTACACTGGAAAAAATTAGTTCCAGTTTTTCCCACCAAGTGCAAATCTGACGCAGTGAATGCAAGAAAGACGTTCAGAAATGTTACTGTACGTGATGGCTTACGAACGAGACCTGATCATAAAACGTCAAACAAGTGAGAAAGGCATAATGTTGAACTTATTATTAATCGCCGCTTACACAATTTGTTCACTATGAGCTCCGGAGGCGTCAACGAGATGCTGCATCCGTAAAACGACGTGATCAACAGTTGCTCGCAGCAGTTACCGTGGAATCTGAACAACGTGCAACTGTATACTGGTTTTCAGATCAGGTAGAGACCGAAAGTGCCCCTGGCAAAAGCGTTCTTTAAAATACACCCAGAGTCAAAGGTCACATGGGTTCAGATAAAGTGATTTTGCATACCATGCATCTGCAAAATTTCTAGAGACATCACATTCGCGAAAAATTGGATTAAGCAGTTCTTTCACCGGGTGGACGACATGGGATGTACCCAGATTCGGCAGTTTTGTGTAGCTACTGGCTTTCAACTCAGGTAGAGACCGAAAGTGTCCCTGGCGAACGCGGTCTTTAAAGTACTCCCTGAGTCAAAGGTCACATGGGTTCAGATAAGGTGATTTCGCATACCGTGTATCTGTAAAATTTCTAAAGTCATCGTGTTCGCGGAAGATTGCATTAAGCAGTTCTTTCACCCCTCAAGCGACTTAGTACGTACCCAGATTCGGCAGTTCTGTGTATCTACTGCACACTATAGTGTAAAATATGCCTCGTCATTCCACAGAGTATTTTCTGGCCGCACGTCATCACTGCGACCCTCGCAAGAAACCGAAGACCAAATTCAGAAGTTGTTGCAGATCGTTAGGTTTCAGTTGGTGCACCGTCTGGATCTTTTATGAGTACCATTTTAAAATAGGAGGCAAAACTTTTCATAATGTTGACCATTGGATGGACAATTCCCGTGACAGAGCACAAATACTAGCAAGTGCCGCATCATCAGCTACAGCAACAGCAACCTCTTTCACCAGGGCAGGACGCCTAGCTCTTTCAGGTGCCATACCGAGCCCACCCGAGCATTACAATTTGATTGTCATCTTCTTTAAACCATTTAGTGTCAACGGGACTCCCTGCAGACCTTTCGGCGATACTCTCTCAGTACAGCACTGTAATTACTGCCGTTCACATAAAACAGTTTCACTAACAGGGCACGATCTCTTTTCTCGATAGCCATTCTGTTCACTCCCATTATGGCTTGTCAAATGACAGCGTGGATGTCATACCGTCATACAGCTAGTTGTGACGAAAACTCGAGCTAATATGACTTTGCAGCTTAAACAAGTTCCGCATTAAAACATTAGTATAGCAACCACGTTTCGCTGCCATATGTTAATTACAGCCCACAATGGACCTATGTGAGTGGCTGCACTTTAATTAACCACCCGGGGCGTAATTGGTCTTGAGAGAGCGTCAAATAGCTCCTCTGCTGCTAGTGTTGTAAGAAGTTCGCGAAAATCTAAGATTAGGAGACTGTTTTGCTTTCTCTCGATCCGCCAAGGCGTGCGTGGGCGCTTTTGTGCTGTTATTATGGCTTCTCAAACTCTGTATGGTGCCGGCGGCAGTTTTATAATTGCCTTCTAGACTATATTTGTTGTGGGCAATAACTTACAGCTCTCAACCTTTGACTTTGCACGAACTGTATTCTGAACTCTTAACTGCCGGGATTAATCCTTACAGCTCAAAGATGCTACTTGCGAAACACAAAGCACATGAGAGTGACTATGTCAGTTTACTCTCCAGAGAACACAGCGTCCATCACTTTATGAATACTAAATATATTGTCACATTTACCTCTCCCAAAATTCAAAATCTCTGCAGTTCTGTGCAAATAAAGCCCACAATGGAACTATAACATCGAACTGCAAAATACAGTACATCAACGTTAATCAATACAATGAATGATGCAAATACTAATCTGGATTATTTATATAATATTGTCCAAAAATTACAAGAATCTCTTACAGACAGCTCATACGTAACGGTATAAACTATACACGCCTTGCAATTAAGATAAGAATTGATGTACATGAATTAGCTTACCTGAATCCTGTCAAAAAACACCACCACTCACAGTACATGTAGTCACTTCACGAATACAAAATTTCAGCATGGCAGTTAGGTACTCAACTGACTATAATGTGAACAAGGAATTAGTCAATAACTGTAAATTATCAAACTCACACGATTAAAATTAATGTACCTACTACTAAAATAATTTGTTTGATGTCATTATTGTTTTTGTTGTGCTGGGGAAGGCCAAAAGAATGAATAATGACAGATAATGATGGCCCAAGAGAGGCATCAAGACCCGTATTACAATTGTGGGAGGAACACACATGTGTTGTTGGTCTGCAGATCAAATGACAGCGCACAACGTATAACCTTTGTTCAGGGATCAAGGAAAGTACGAGTATGCCCCTACTGTCCACAGAATTTGCTGTTTCTGGGGGAGATATTTGGATGCTAATTATTACTCTGGACAGTCCTAGGTGCCAAAGAAGAGTTTTTATGTAAGAAAGTTGCTAACTTTAGTTGATTGACTGTAGCACGAGTAATTGGTGTAGGAAAGATGAAACCTATGGTGTTTGCAGATGATATAATGATTTGGGGGAACAAGGAGAAGGAAGTACAAGAGCAGTATGACGTATGGGAACGAACAGTACAAGAATTTGGGATGAAATTCAGTATAAGTAAGAGTGCGATGATTGCCACAACAATATCTAAGGAGAGAGAAACAATTGGAATAACAATTGGTGGGGAACGATTGGGACAGTGGAGAGTTTCAAGTACCTAGGAAGCCTGATACAGGAAGATGGAACAAACAACAGAGAAATAAACGAGCGGGGGAGAAAAGCAGAAGCATTTCGGTAGAGTGTCAGAAGACTGATTTGGAGCAAGGATGTACCCCACACCAGTAAAAAGGTTACATACCGGTCATTCTATGTCCTCATCCTGACATGCAACCGAAACCTGGGTTATGAAAGGAAGAGTGAAAAGTAAAGTTCAAGCTAGTGAGATGAAATTCTTGAGGAACAGTATTGGAACGACAAAGATAGACACGTTAAGAAATGAGAGGATCAGAGAGTTAATAAAGGTGGAACCATTACAAGAGGAGACAGGGCATGTTAAGGGAATGGAGGAGAAGAGGATATCCATGGGGATACACGAGATGAAACTAGAAGGAAAGAGACCAAGAGGAAGACCGAGAGACAGATGGCTGAAAGGAGTTGGGGAAAGCGTCTAGAAGAAAGGAGAAAACTGGTGGCAATACAGAAGACTATGAAGAGCTTATGTTCCAAAAAGACCCGGCCAGAGACTGGAAACTGTCCTAGATGATGATGATGATGAGTTCGATTGACTGAAAAAAACCTGAACTCAAGAATAAAAAAAAGGGGGAACAGCGTGGCTGAAATTATCACATTGTCTATAGCTTGGAAGGAGCTTGACGTGTTTCATTTTCTGCAGGTGTTGGCTACTCAAGGACAAAGCTAAGACGTAACGCTACAGCTGATGCTGTCAGTAAATCAGTCACTGCCTGATAATCATGGGGAATAAGAATGTCAACATAAGTCTACTTGGCAGTTTACCATTTGTCTCAGAATTAACTAACAATTAACATCTAGCATAGTGACCCTGAGAGTATTATTAACTGAACATATTGATTTTTAAAAAGTGGTTCGTAATGGAATGACAATTGTTTTCGTTGAAATATTTCAGAATTATTTTGTAATGCTTAGCTGCTACTGATTCAGCTGTTGTCCAAAATGGATACTTTTTAGGAAATTAAAACTCTCACAATATACTTTAATGACATTCATTGAATTAGTGCACCTGCTCTTTCAAACGTGTTGATTGAAACTGCTGAACTGAAGTGGATTGCTTTAACTAGCCTGGCTGCAATTTTCTCCACTAATAAACTCATTGCCACGTAAATGGCTTGAGCAAATCCGCGCTAAAGATGTACATTCTTACTGTAACGTTTTATTGTTCTGTCCCCTTTATTTGGGAAGTTCTTAATACGTAATGATTATACGACCATGTACCACTGAAAACAAAACCAAATATATTGAAAGGCCTCAGTAAATTTAAAAAACTTCTACATGACAGAGTAGCAGTTCTATGTTAAAAAGTAATCATAGAAACGCTTCAGCAATTTAAAGGACAATAATTTCGTGGTGCGGTATCAGAATAGCGAGAAGTCCTGTGACTAAAAAAATATATCTTAGGTTTCTAAACAACGGGCTGAATTACGAAGATCTGGAGGCAACCAGTACGTTCGCTGTGACATGTGGAAATTCGATACCCGAAGATGTCAAACTTTTGTTTTGAGATAAAAATTGTTAATTTTGAATGTAACGCTACAATATAGACTGTCACTATTCTATTAGCAATGAAGGTACTCAGCGTTAGCTTTCATAATGTAATATGAAGATTAAGAGTCGCTAGGGAGAGGAAAAGCTATAGAGAATCCACAGAGAATGAATATTTTGGCCGACTGTATACCTAATGGTGTAACGCATGCTTGTGAGATATCCCTAGATGTGTGTAAGTTGTCCTCTACAGCGATTGTTCGTCAGACACATGGGAATCATCAAGAGTACCCCAAGTGATACGACTGCACTTATTCTTTATAAACGTAAACAACCTGTAGGAGACGGTGAGCAGCAGCCTGGGGCAGTTTGCTGATGATGACGTGTTGTACAGGAATGTATCGCAGTTGAGGAATTTCTATTTGGTGTGATCAGTATAGATGAATAGGGAAAATAATCCCATTATGTTCGAATACAGCGTTAGTACGGTGCTTCTAGTCAAACTGACGTCGATTAAACAACTAGACGTTTCAGGGTGATATGAAACTGAACGAGGTATGACATAGGATGGTAGTAGGGGGAGCGAATGGTCGACTTCGGTTTATTGGGAAAAGGAAGTGTGGATTATCTTTAAAGGAGTTCCCGTCTAGAACATTACAGCGACCCATTCTTCAGAACTTCTCGAGTGTTTAGGATACCCACCAGGTCGTATTGAAGGAAGACGTCGAAGCAATTCAAAGGCGGGCTGCTTGATTTGTTACTGGTAGGTTCGAACAACACACAAGTGTTATATAGGGGCTTCGTGACCCAAGTTGGAGTCCCTCGAGGGGAGACGACGTATTTTTCAAGGTACACTATGGAAAATGTTTTGGGAGCCGGTATTTAAAGCTGACTGTAAAACTATTCTATTGCCGCCAACGTTCCTTTCGCTTAAGGACCACAAAAATAAGTTACGAGAAATTAGGACTCGTATGAAGGGCATATAGATAGTCGTTTCCCATCGCTGTATTTGCGAGAGAAGCCAACAGCCTTGCCGCAGTGCTAACACCGGTTCCTGTCAGATTACCGAAGTTAAGCGCCGTCAGGCTTGGCTAGCGCTTGGATGGGTCACTGTCCGGCTCTGTCGAGATCCGTTGGCCAGTGATGTGCACTCAGCCCGTGTGAGGCCAAGGCGTGACTGAGAAGCAACCGCAGCGGTCACGAAAACTGACAACGGCCGAAAGAGCGGTGTGCTCATCTCATGCCCCTCCGCATCTGTATCCGGTGCCACCTACGGCGTGAGGATGACACGGCGGCCGATCGGTACCGTTGGCCCCTCAAGGCCTGCTTAGAGGGTGTTTTTCGTTTGTTTATTTGCGTGTGGAACAGGAAAGTAACAGACTATCAGTGGTGGAGGGCACTCACCGCCGCGCACCACGCGATGGTTTGAAAATTTTTTATGTGTATGTAGATGTAATGCGTTCTTCAGGTGTTCAAATTTTGTGTCGTCTTATTCATTCCGTATGAGTTATCTGAATTATATACTGTTGTGTGAATGATGGAGCGAATTGCTCTTTGTGGACTCAACAATGGGCCTGGTTTGGCATGCGCCAATGGTGCAGTGAGCGTTGTACAATAGTATGAGAGAGAGTGTTGACAGCATCACACGTTTCTAGCAGAGCGCACTCGTCTCGCGTTTATATTGAGTTTTGTGATTGATATTGCGTGTAGAGTTGTCTGTGTGGTAGTGGCACAGGGACATTAAGGAAATTAATGATGGTCACAATGGATGCTTTGTGGAACCTATAAAATAAACGTAGTTTTTGTACCACACTCGACGACTTACGTGTTAACTGGCGACCGTGACAGATCTCTCCTGAATCTGGAAGCACAGTTAGTGTGCTCGCTCTCTATCAAGCCCGCAGGTCATAAGATGGCTGAAGATGATACCCAGCGAGAAGATGATAGAGCAACGGCACACACGTCGATGTCTCGAGCAACTGTATCTAGAAAAAGACGAAGAACAAGTAGAGTCTTTGTATCTGTAGCACTGTTGTGACATGGAAGAGACAAACATGGTATTATCGTGGTCTGTCATAGATTTTCAGTGCTGTTCAGGGTAAAGTCCGGGATTGAAGAAATTGCGGCGTTTGAAAATTTTACGACTGGCGAGATGCTTTTTTAATTTCGACTTTAATTTTTAAACGTTCTCTTACGGCTGTACGTCTCTCAGCTGACCTTGGAGCAAGTGGTGATGTCGATGGGGAAACGTGGTTAAAAATGGTGCAAATGGCTCTGAGCACTATGGGACTTAACATCTATGGTCATCAGTCCCCTAGAACTTAGAACTACTTAAACCTAACTACCCTAAGGACATCACACAACACCCAGCCATCACGAGGCAGAGAAAATCCCTGACCCCGCCGGGAATCGAACCCGGGAACCCGGGCGTGGGAAGCGAGAACGCTACCGCACGACCACGAGATGTGGGCCGAAACGTGGTTAACTGTGATCTGCGAAATAAAAGTTAGATTTTGGAATTTTTTTAAATTTTGTCATAAAGCGTTTTGGCGGAATTTTTTTTTTTTTATATTTTGTCATATAGCGTTTTGGCAGCACAACAGGGGCTATGTGTGTGTATATTGTTTTCATGTGCGTAGTAACTCATCTACAATGTCTGATCTATTCGCTTTTTGTACGATTGCATGGTGTCTGTTCTCTTGGACATGTCTGAAAGAAATAACACGGAATCCGCAGTTGCGCTTAATTGATTCACTTCGATGGGCAATGGATCCACTACATTCAGTGCAGATGCACAATTACGTCCGGCCTCTTGCTGGAATCTCTAACAAGGGAACCTCCCCATCGCACCCCCCTCAGATTTAGTTATAAGTTGGCACAGTGGATAGGCCTTGAAAAACTGAACACAGATCAATCGAGAAAACAGGAAGAAGTTGTATGGAACTATGAAAAAAATTAGTAAAATATACAAACTGAGTAGTCCATGTGTAAGATATGTAACATTAATGAGATTGTGCGCTCAGCAGCGCCGTGGTCCCGTGGTTAGCGTGAGTACCTGCGGAACAAGAGGTCCTTGGTTCAAGTCTTCCCTGGACCGGAAATTTTACTTTCTTTATTTTCGCAAAGTTATGATCTGTCTGTTCGTTCATTAACGTCTCTGTTCACTGCAATAAGTTTAGTGTCTGTGTTTTGCGACCGCACCGCAAAACCGTGCGATTAGTAGACGAAAGGACGTGCCTCTCCAATGAGAACCGAAAACATTTGATCGCAAGGTCATAGTTCAACCGATTCCTCCACAGGAAAACACGTCTGATATATTCTATACGACACTGGTGACGGCATGTGCGTCACATAACAGGAATATGTTATCGACCCACCTAACTTGTACACTTAGCGAATGGGTAAAAAGGTTCTTCTACCTTGCCCGATTTAGGCTTTCTCTTGATTTGATAATCACTCCCAACAAAGTGATGAAAACATAAGAGTTTGTCACATAAACTGAAAATAAAAAATTAAACTTTTCACTCGAGGGAATACTTGAACGTAGGACCTCTCGTTCCGTAGCTGCTCACGCTAACCACGGGTCCACGACCCTCGTTGACGCCCGTTGTCCTTGATGTTGCCTACCTTCACATGGACTACTCAGTTTGTATATTTTACTAATTTTTTTCATAGTTCCACACAACTTCTTCCTGTTTTCTCGATTGATCTGTGTTCAGTTTTTCAAGGCCTATCCACTGTGCCAACTTATAACTAAATCTGTGGGGGGTGCGATGAGGAGGTTCCCTTGTAAGTAGCGAGAATTGAGGGTCACTCTAGGCAGGAATGTGGGTCGGCCGAGAGGCGTGCGAAGACAGCCCGTGCTATTGCGATAAATATTGTGTCCAAGTGGCACAGTGAATAACGCAACTGCCTGGTAAACAGGTGATCCCTAGTTCGAACTCCGGTCCAGCACGAACTCCTATCCCGCATGCGTCTTCACTCGACGGCGGTGATGCGGCCGTAAGTCCTATGTTATCACTAATCCCTTCACTTTCCTTTCCTTTCTCCCTCCTCCTCCTGCCACCAACTGCCAAGAGATGGAGAAATCGCTGATTCTATGTACGAAATTGCTTTGACGTCCAGGTGGTTTTGGTTGTAACGTAAACATTGATGCTTCCACGAATAGAGGCATTGATAATATTATGATCTCGTACGGTGACACTCAAACCTTGAAATTTTAATCAACAAATAGAAGCAATTAACCTCAGAACGCAAACAACATACACCTACGTAGAAAATCAGTAATGTGTAATATGCAGAGGTAAAAAAAAACCCTTAAAATTTTGGAATTCGTCACAGTTCAACAACCAAGGAACATGTCATTTATTTCTTCGAATTTATTACCCAATGAGCATTACATGTGTTGCCAATTCATATCTACTTCCTGAAGAAATTTTGCAGGCGGCACATATCCCCGTCGGAAGAGTCATTGGATTATGAATAAAGGAATTCTGGCTGATTTTGGTCCCGTAATTGAGGTCTACTGGCGAATGGCTACCGAAACCAGAGAGACCTCGTGTAGTCATTTTGAGAAATGGATATTCCATTCAGAGAAAGGCTTGATGCATAGTCACGAAAACATTAAAACTCGGGAAACAGTTTGGAGAAAACTGAAGAATTCGGATAGCCCCTGATCTACATCAGCATCTATACACTGCAAACCACCATGAAGTACTTGGCAGAGGATGCGTCCAGTTGTACCTGTCGCTATGGTTTCTTCCCATTCCTTTCACGTACGGAGCAAGGGAAAACTAGTGTTTGAATGCCTCTGTGAGCGCTCTAATCATTTTAATCTTATCCTCAAGATTCCTATGTCAGAGATATTAGAAGGTTGTAGTATTTTCCTAGAGTAATCATTAAAAGCCGGTTCTAGAATCGTTGTTAGTAGACATTCTCGGGATAGTTTACATCTAATTTTAGGAGTCGGCCAGTTCAGTTTCTTCAGTATCTCTGTGACACTCTCCCATGAATGGAACAAACCCGTGACAACTTGTCCTGCCCTTTCCTTGATACGACTGGATACTGCCGCAGTGAATGAAAAAGCAAGAGTGGAATGTATTAAATGTTTCCTGTAACGAGTTCGTCAATAGGCTGTAGAGTTGACTACTGTCAAAAAATAATGTGTCATTATAATATGGTCCTTCAGGAATAATTTCGAGTCGATACATTTCAGGACACACTTTTACATAGGTATCATTTCTGCTATAGTACGAACCAATCCCCAATGTTCATTCAATAACTTTTTCACACTATGTAAAGAATACTTTTGTACTACGTCGTTCGACGACTGGCGAACAGGAATTTTCAATTGTTGTCTATTAACGACGAATGTCGCTTGAGGATGCATTACTGATTACCGATTACGATGGACTGTCGAATTCGGTGGAGCAAAAACGCATTTTCAATCGGTGGAACGGTTTTAAAGCGCATAAACGCGCTGCGCGCAGCTGGGGCACGTGAAAGCGCCGCCAGCGGGCAGATATCAAGCAGCGGGCGCCGGCTGCCGCATCCATTTATCGCGGACGGAATTCCTCGCGTGCTGGCAGCGACGCTCCATATAACCATTCTGCCGGCTGTGCGAGTTTCACAGCTGCTGCTCCACATTCGGAGGCTGTTTTATGTCGGACTGCAAGATTTATTGGCCATGGAGGGTGAGGAATGGCGTCGTTGGAGTCTTGTTACTTGTTCCAGCCAAGTGTTTGCTGCTTCGCGTAAATTTTAGAGTGAAATCCACGTCGATTTACCGCATAATGGCGTTAGCACTCCTAGGAGGCTTTCCCTGTTCCCTCAGTACTGTTGTGGCCTACGATTCGAAATTGCAGTACAACAGATTTACAATAATCAGTCATATACCTATCACGAACATCTTAAATTTTTGAGAAATTTGCAAAGTATAATCGAAAATGTAGGCTGTTTATGAAGACGGGAGAATATAGTTTTCTATAAATGCATAGCTTCAGAACAAGAAACAGTACTCAAAAACATATTTTACTCCACCTACTCATTTCTTCGACTTCTAATTTGGAGTAAGGTTTCATCAATGTGACATTTCAGTGCCCCAATGGAAGATACAGGGAAACTTACTGATGCCGGTCGGCTTAACGTAACATGGTTTTGTTGTGAGCACTGCCAATTATGGTTACTTGGTGGAAAGACTAGCATGAGGTGCTGCAACTCATGTTATGGTAGTTGAGAAACTAGTTTCGTTAGATGTAGAGCCTCTTACATGGGGAAAAGTAAACTAAGGATCAGCAGAGTGGCCTTTAAAAAATGGTTCAAATGGCTCTGAGCACTATGGGACTCAACCTCTGAGGTCATCAGTCCCCTAGGACTTAGAACCAGTTAAACCTAACTAGCCTAAGGACATCACAAACATCCATGTCCGAGGCAGGATTCGAACCTGCGACCGTAGCGGTCTTGCGGTTCCAGACTGCAGCGCCTGGCCTTTAAACCTCAGTTTCAGTCACAGTGGTTAAGAATAAGCATTAGAAAGAGAATGACACAGCATACACACGAAGTCTTCTCAGCCATGTGGTAATTCAGTTTGCATCTTATGCACGTATTGAAATACCTGAGGATAGCGATTGATAGGTCCATTATTATTATGTAGCCATCGAAATACCCTTACGCACCGGCAAAACAATTATGTACAAGGCCTGTTCAGAAAGTAAGCTCCGATTGATTGCCAAATTGAAACCACAGTGAACATCAGAAATGTTTTACTTGTAACAATTAGCTACACCTTTCAGCTACTTCTCTACGTAGTCGCCGTTCTGACTTAGACTTTTGTCATAGCGTTGTACCAACTTTTCAATAGCCTCATCATAGAAGGCAGCCGCCAGTGCTTTCCGCCAATTCTCCACGCTGGCCTACACCTCGTTGTCCGTGTCAAAATGTTGTCTTCAAAGACAGCGGTTCATGTGACCAGAGATGAAACTCAGGGGGAGACAATTGCGGACTGTATTGTGGGTAATCTCACATTTCCATTTGAAAACGATGCAGGAGCATCTTCATTGCCCCTGCAGAATGCGGCTGAGAATTGTCTTGAAGAAGAAACAGTACGACAGTTATGTAATATTAGCTGCATAGCTTCAGGCGAAATTTCTCACCAGGCCCTCGTACTTGGCGGCAGACACTATTTTCTAGACATCTTTACGCACTCACTGCGAGCTCAGAAATGAGAAGAGCGACGTGATGCTAACTGGGGTTATACTAGAGACACTACCCAACACATCTGTGCAAAGCTTTATCGGATTTTCATAGTCGTTTCCATTTCGCGACCGATCGGAGCTTACTTTCTGAACGCCCCTCTTATTAACCAACATATCCGACGAGCGGGTAACGGGCTGCCACTATTCTGAGATAAATGAAATGTATTCGCGTTTGCGAATAATTATGGACTGCCATCAGCTGTATAATGGAACGATAACAATGAAAATTAGTGCCGGACCGGGATTCGAACACAAATTTTCCGCTTATCACGAGCTGACGTCTTACTACGAGGCTATCCGAGCACGACTCACGGTTGCACCCACACTGCCATATGTCGTCAACCATGTGTCTACATCCTACACTCGTACGTTCATTATGTGTATTCCTCTATTGGGAGACATTTCAACTGGAAGTCGCTTGCCCGGTATCGGCGGATGAATACGAATACTGCGGTGCCCCTGTTTTTCAGAAGTACTATGCAATGTTTCATCGGAAATGAGTGAGTCTAAAGGAACACTGATGGTACTTCAGAACAACACAGGCACCGCAGTATCGATTTTATCCGCCACATCAGGGAGCGACTTACACTTAATTTGTCCCCCCTCCACTGTACTGGAATTACAGAATGTGTGCACGAGTACCGGTCGTGACGCAGAAACGAC
Source organism: Schistocerca nitens (assembly GCF_023898315.1). NCBI lineage: Eukaryota > Metazoa > Arthropoda > Insecta > Orthoptera > Acrididae > Schistocerca > Schistocerca nitens. The sequence goes on along the minus strand of NC_064615.1, from coordinate 96,480,251 downwards.
GATATATGGAAGTTCAGACCTGTTCGTGACTCATGCATGGATAGCCTGAGCTGTTAAGGCGACAGCTCGCGTAAAGCTGGAAGTCCGGGATTGAGTTCCGGTCCGGCACAGATTTTCATTGTCTTCATTCCTTTATACAGCTGATGGTTGTCCGTATTTATGTATTTCGTAACGGCTGTCGTCACCGCAGTGCCTCTTTCTTTGGAAATGCATGCACTTTCGAAGGAACACTGCATGGTACTAATGGATCAACCAACACATGTATTAGAATACTGTATTTATCCGCCGACATCGGGCAAGCAACTTTCAACTACGAATCGTATTCGGAAAGTAAGGTCCTATTAGGCGCGAAATGGAAACCACTGTGAAAATCGGATGGAACTTACCACAGATGTGTTGGGCAGTGCCTTTAGTGTGCTTGTCGATCGCTTCAGGTTGATCTTTTCAGTTCAGAGAGCAAAGTGATCACGTAGAGGTGCCTGAAACAACAGTGTCTCCCACCAAGTATGTGGATCTGGTGAGAGATTTCGCCTGAAGCTATGCAGCCCATATAACATAAATATCATGCGTTGCTTTCTTCGAGACAATTTCCAACCGCTTCTGGAGGGGATTGAAGACGCTTCTGCGGCGCTTTCAATGAGAAGTGTTTGCTCACCCATAGCACAGCCCTCAATTGGCTCCCCCTGTTGTTCATCTCTGCTCACATGAACCACTGGCTACGAAGATAACATTTTGGCACAAACAACGAAAGGCAGACGAGATCAGGCGGAAAGCACAGGCGGCTGCTTTCTGTGATGAGGGTACTGAAAAGTTTGTACAACGCCACGATAAGTGTCTAAGTCGGAGCGGCGACTATTCAGAGAGGTAGTTAGAATGTGTGGCCAACAGTTGCGAATATAAAATTTTTGGTTTTCACTATGGTTTTCATTTCGCGAACGATCAGACCCTACCGTCCGAACAGCCGTTGTAAAATACCTCTCCTGTAAAGGATTATACATAATGGGTGTACGAGTACAGGCTGTAGCCACATGGTTCACGATATACGACAGTTTGGGTCTATCTGTGAGTTGTGGTCGGATAGAGAGCAACAGCTCGCTATAACCGGGAAAACCGGGTTCGAGTCCTGGCCGCAGAGCCTTTTCTTGTGCATGCATGTTCGGGGGAACAATTCATGGTACTCCAGAACAACACATGGACTGCAATATCTTAATATTCTGAGATTCAACGTATGAATGAGTATTGCTGGGTTAGATATGAAGTCATTTATCCACTTGCGAATTTTACGATTAATATTTGAAATAAAGAAGAATAATCGAAAATGGATGAGATTGTTTATTCGAACGTACGAATCAGAGATTATGTTTAATCTTAGTTGTATAAATAACTGATTAATCATTCAGTTGCTCCTGTTAGTAGATATGGAATTCTCTTCAATTGAACAGACAAACATGGTTAGGAAGGGAGAGCCGTAGCCAGGATTCGCTTTCTACATCTACATACATACTGTGCAAACCTCTATGTCATTTCCTTTTCCACTCGCAAACAGAGCAAGGGAAAAAGTATTATTTATTTGCCTTCGTACGAGCCCTGACCTCTCTAATCTTACCTTGATGGTCCACACGCGAAATGTACGTTGGCATAGTAAAACCGCTCTGCAGTCAGCCTCAAACGCCGGTTCTCTAAATTACCTCAACAGTGCTTCTAGAAAAGTACGTTGTCTTTCTCGAGTGATGCCCATTTCAGTTCCCAAAACATCTTCGTAATACCTGCGTGTTGTTCTAACCTATCGGTAACAAATCTAGTTGCCCGCCTACGAAATGCTTTTATGTCTTCCTTTCATCCGACCTAGATCTGATCACAAACACTCTTACAGTACTCAACAATGAGCTATACTTGCGTCCTAGAACATTGCTGACATTTTATGCAAATATTAGGATTTTTTCCCTACTCATCCGCCCTAATCTACATTTTTCTGCATTTAGAGCTGGCTCCCAGTGATTACACCAACTAGAAATTTTGTCTAAGTCATCTTGTATCCTCCTGCAGTCGCTCAACTTTGACACATTCTCGTACACGACAGCGTCATCAATAAACAAACGCAGATTGTTGCCCATCCTTTCTGCCAGATCGTTTCTGTAATTAGAAAGTAACAGCTGTCCTATCACAATTCCCTGTCTATAATGGACACTCGCCATCTAGGAAAGCGTACTGAGCTCTAGTACTTTACTTCGAGCCACTCACATACTGAGAAGCTATTCCACATAAACGTACCTCCAGTAAGAGTCTGCAGTGGGGGACTTTGTCAAATGTTTCCCTGAACTGTAGAAATATGGAACTGCCTGTTGCCCTTAATCCACAGTTCGCAATATGAAATATGAAAAAAGAGTTTCGCACGATTGGTGCTTTGTAAAATAGTGCTGATTCCTGGACATAAGCTTTTCGGTCTCTAGTAAATTCAATATGTCCGAAATAATATGTTCGAGAATTCTGCATCAAACCGGTGCTATGGCTATTGGCCTGTAATTTGGTGGGTCCGTGTTTTTCCCTTCTTCGGTACAGGAATCACCTGCGTTTTTTCCAGTCTCGTGGGACTTTGAGCTATACGAGAGATCGGCGATGAATGCAAGGTAAGTGGTGAGGGACGGGAGGCGGGAAGGAGGGGGGGGGGGGCAGTGATATAAAGTATTCCTTGTAAAACTGAACAGGGTTTCCAGCCGGACATGGCGACATTTGTTTTCAGCTCTTTCACTTGTTTGTCTGCGCCTGAATACTTATTACTGCGTTGTCCATACAGGACGCTGTGCGATGATCAAACGAAGGCATGTTCGTGCTTCTTCTGCTCGAACGATATCTTAAACGCGGAATTTTAAACTTCGGCTATCTTCTAGCGCCTCACCAGACCGGTCAACGAGTGACTGGATGGAACCCTTAGAATCGCGTAGCGATTTTTCCGTACGATCAGAATTTGCTTGGGATCTTCGCCAGATCTTTTGATAAGGTATGACGGTAATAGTTGTTGTGGTAGTTGTTGTATACATCACGCATCGATCTTTTCACAGAAGGCCAGAACCTCTACTGACCGTTGGCTTTTGTCATTTCCAGTGCTCCTGCGCAAATGATTTTTAAGCCTCTTCATGTTGAGCAAGTTCTCTCAGATGTTGCTGTAGATGTTGGAATGATTGCTAAAACTTTCCGGCCACGGTTAATATTAGGGAAAAAGGTTTCATCGTACTGACCTAAAGTTGCTAGAGGAGAGTCAGGTTGATTAGACGTGGATATTTTATTCCATTTGAGTTTTTGCCATTAACCCACTTTGTTCAATTTGGAATATGTTGAAATTCTATGTTCGCGTCCTCGTGGCACTGTCTTGGTGAAACTGAAGTTACTATAGAAATGACTTACTTAATATTCACAAATCTTTCGCTAAGCTGCATTGTTAAGTCGTCTAGCAATGGAATGCATATATTTTCTTTGAAGTAGACCAGTGGAGTAGTGGTATCACATGGTAATCTCACATTTGATCTGTGTCTCTGTTATGAAGTAATAGGAAGGATAATTAGTTCGATTCGGGCATCTTCTGGTACCATATTTATTCCACACGATAGTTCTTTCAATCTGCAATACACATTTTCAAGTATGTCACTGAAGATGCGACAAGCAAATTTTATGTGTTCAGTTGCCGGTGTGAGCTCACAATCGACATTTTGTAGCGCTGTGGTTATAGGCAAAGTTAATTAAAACATTTATTTAAGAAGGGAAAGGAAGAACAAAAATAACCCTTCTCTAACGAACAAATGGTTCAAATGGCTCTGAGCACTATGGGACTTTACATTAGAGGTCATCAGTCCCCTAGAATCCCCTAGAACTTAGAACAACTTAAACCTAACTAACCGAGGGCCACCACTCACATCCATGGCCGAGGCAGGATTCGAACCTGCGACCGTAGCGGTCGCGTGGTTCCATACTGAAGCGCCTAGAACCGCTCGGCCACACCGGCCGGCTCTATCGAACAAAGAGGCTGGCTGGCCTCAACCGATTTGTCCAGAATATGGCTCTCTTTCAGCACTCGCAAAGTGTACGAGATTGGAATGTAAATTATCTTAAATATTATTAGACAACTACGTCATTTAACCCATTTGGTTTCACGGAAGGACAAAAGACTGACCCATCTTATATGCTCATCACAAAACATCGTATAATATTTGTACGTTTTGAAGAACTGTTAATGAAATTTATATCTATACAATTTCGAACTGGTTGAACAGATCAAGCACGCGACGTGGTCATATGAAGTCTACGAGCACCGCAGTGTACATATTTAACTCGAGGAAACATTTCACAAATTACAGCTTGCGCCCTCGAAGATATCCACAAACTGCGGACGCCCGAACGTAGTCCTGCCCACACAAGTTCATAATATTCAAAATTGTCCGTGATCACTGTAGCTGACGTTCGACCTGTTACGTCAGGGACTGGAATAAATTATAAGAAGTCTTCCATAAGAACATATAATGCACTTAAAATTAGTTGCGACTTTTGACAGTTCAGTACGGGACGAGTGGAGGCAGGCGTAGTTGCCGACGAGTGTTGAACGCGTCGGCGGGTGACAATAATGCCAGGCCTAGTCGGCGCGGAACCAGCCAGTCTCGCTTCACTGCGTGAAATAGAAGCCGGCCGATCCACACTTTTTCTCAATCGATTTTAAAGAAACTGTTTTGTGGTAAACTCTGATTCTCACACATCTTGTCAGCTTTGTGGCGGACTTCCCACTATTTCGTTAATGGTCATAGTTAATGTGATATTTGGATATCGCGTAACTACTGCTAAAAATTCTTAAAATTTGTAATGAAAATTGAGGTCGTTATAAAAATTTCGTGTGGTGCATATAAAATTTACAAGACATACGGAATTATTCCATAAACTTGGAAGGATATCGCTCCCTGTCTCCAATAACGAGAAAATGGAATATACACTCCTGGAAATTGAAATAAGAACACCGTGAATTCATTGTCCCAGGAAGGGGAAACTTTATTGACACATTCCTGGGGTCAGATACATCACATGATCACACTGACAGAACCACAGGCACATAGACACAGGCAACAGAGCATGCACAATGTCGGCACTAGTACAGTGTATATCCACCTTTCGCAGCAATGCAGGCTGCTATTCTCCCATGGAGACGATCGTAGAGATGCTGGATGTAGTCCTGTGGAACGGCTTGCCATGCCATTTCCACCTGGCGCCTCAGTTGGACCAGCGTTCGTGCTGGACGTGCAGACCGCGTGAGACGACGCTTCATCCAGTCCCAAACATGCTCAATGGGGGGACAGATCCGGAGATCTTGCTGGCCAGGGTAGTTGACTTACACCTTCTAGAGCACGTTGGGTGGCACGGGATACATGCGGACGTGCATTGTCCTGTTGGAACAGCAAGTTCCCTTGCCGGTCTAGGAATGGTAGAACGATGGGTTCGATGACGGTTTGGATGTACCGTGCACTATTCAGTGTCCCCTCGACGATCACCAGTGGTGTACGGCCAGAGTAGGAGATCGCTCCCCACACCATGATGCCGGGTGTTGGCCCTGTGTGCCTCGGTCGTATGCAGTCCTGATTGTGGCGCTCACCTGCACGGCGCCAAACACGCATACGACCATCATTGGCACCAAGGCAGAAGCGACTCTCATCGCTGAGGACGACACGTCTCCATTCGTCCCTCCATTCACGCCTGTCGCGACACCACTGGAGGCGGGCTGCACGATGTTGGGGCGTGAGCGGAAGACGGCCTAACGGTGTGCGGGACCGTAGCCCAGCTTCATGGAGACGGTTGCGAATGGTCCTCGCCGATACCCCAGGAGCAACAGTGTCCCTAATTTGCTGGGAAGTGGCGGTGCGGTCCCCTACGGCACTGCGTAGGATCCTACGGTCTTGGCGTGCATCCGTGCGTCGCTGCGGTCCGGTCCCAGGTCGACGGGCACGTGCACCTTCCGCCGACCACTGGCGACAACATTGATGTACTGTGGAGACCTCACGCCCCACGTGTTGAGCAATTCGGCGGTACGTCCACCCGGCCTCCCGCATGCCCACTATACGCCCTCGCTCAAAGTCCGTCAACTGCACATACGGTTCACGTCCACGCTGTCGCGGCATGCTACCAGTGTTAAAGACTGCGATGGAGCTCCGTATGCCACGGCAAACTGGCTAACACTGACGGCGGCGGTGCACAAATGCTGTGCAGCTAGCGCCATTCGACGGCCAACACCGCGGTTCCTGGTGTGTCCGCTGTGCCGTGCGTATGATCATTGCTTGTACAGCCCTCTCGCAGTGTCCGGAGCAAGTATGGTGGGTCTGACACATCGGTGTCAATGTGTTCTTTTTTCCATTTCCAGGAGTGTAGTGGCAACACCACCTCCATCTGAGTGGGTACCAATCAACTTATATCTACAATGGAGACAAAACACTCCTCTTAGTCAGAAATAATGAAGCAGAACGCGGCAAGTTTCCATAGTAATCGGTCGGTGTTACCAACATAAACAACGCTCGCATAAACAATTATCTTCATTTAGTTGGAACGTATTTGTTTTCCATACCAATGCCTTTCCAAAATCATACATCCTCCTCCTGGGTTATATTATAATTTCACTAGTGCTCGTAATAAACGGCAAACTGGTAGCAAAATTAATCATATTATTCGTCAATTCATGAATTAAGAACGGGCTGTACCTACACTGTAACACTGGGGTTGTCATCACTTTCTATGACGGAAAACTTTGAGTATCATGGTACAATGATAGAACAACTAGTTAATTTTTAAGGTTAATAATTTTTTTTAAGAAAGAAGAATTGTGTTCCATTCAGTGAATAATTCACTTTTAAATCATATTTAATAACACTGAAATAAAATTAACTTTTTTTAAAAAAATAGTCATCAAAACGTCGGAAGAAAGTCATGTTATAAATAGCATTTCGTGGAGCACTTATTTACTTCCTGCGGAACGCCGATGTTCCACGGAACACAGTTTTAGAAACACTGCTATTGAAGTGTGCTCGGACTGATGCATAATTAGGTACGCCAACTTAAATAAAGTTACAGTCCCAAAAACCGCCCGAATAATGTGTAAAATGATTAACGGTGAATAATATAGTATGGCTCCTTTTGCGTGACTCACTTAGATTACTGTGGGTTCAACCTGAAGTCTCAAAACTACATGATCATTAAAATATTGTAAAATTGTGATACAGCATACAAAAAATTCGTTCATGATTTCTGCAGGGGATTTTTATCCGTCATTCCTCCTCCCTTCCACACCCATGCCCTCCCCTAGATACGGCCCTGTTAGAAATATAAGTACGAAGTAATCACGGGTAACTGAAGAAATACGTCAAACGATCGACAAACGATTTAAATAAGCATTTGGAGATGAAATCGATAGAAAACTAGCGGAAGGTAAATCGAAATGAATGCAGGAATAAGTTAACAAAACTGAAACAAGATACGGTCGTTGGAACTACAAATCCAGTCTACAGGAAACCAAAACTGACTTTCGGAGCATTAAAGCCAAACGCGTCTACAGTAGCAGTGCAACACGAATTTCACTGTCAACCACAGTGAAGAGAAATTAATTGTTGGGAAGAGTACATTTAGGAGAACTGCGAAGAAGAGGAAGTGTAAGATAGAGCGGTTAACTTGGAGATGGGTGACGACTGGGATTTCATAGATGATCGGGTCTTAATAGAGCTCTGAAGTATTGCTAGCAAGCAGGCACAAGATAAAGATAACATTGCTTCAAAATTCCTAAAATGATGAGCGAACTGTCAACCATACGATAGAAAAGACACTATGTAGAACCTATGAGACTGGAGACGCGATATCATATTTTCGGAATAATATCATCCGCAAAAGAAATCAAGAATAGATACATGAAATAGCTATCGCACAGTGGGAATTACAACTCAAAGAAATATGTTGCTACCAGAACATTGTACAATAGAATGAAAAGGTCAATTGAGGTTCTGTGTTTTTTTTTTTCAATGCTTGATAACAAAGCAAGTTTTCAGACAAATTAAGATACTTTCACAGGATTTGTCGATCTATAAAAAGCGATCGACGAAGGAAAGTAGTGAGGATGCTAGAAATCGTATGAAAAATAGGTGTATGAAATACAGAACGACCGGAAACACAGAATGTATTTAGGAACGAAAGGAGAACAGTAGGAATGGAAGACCAAGACAGAAGTGGTGCTCACTGCCACGGGTAGGGTCTTCTCTCGGGAGGGTATTTCAATGATGCTTCCGATGAGCACCCACGAAGAGCTGCGTTCTTTGCTTGAAGCTGTCATTGCCATTACCGACATTCGTAACAGCCATGGATCGGCAGTACACATCCTGTTCAACAGGAATCTAATAACGTCACGGACCTTGCACTGGTGTTGATGCAATTCTGCTTAAACGTCGGAGTGGGATTCAGGGTCATGCTTAGACCGTTGAGGACTTGATCACCTCGTCATACCACACTGAATTCTTGCCAACCTTCTTTGTTTTAGAGGTGGAAAGCGCAGATATGCGTCTTGAAGCGTTCGGCTTCAACGATCAGCATTGTGGTAAAGATTGGTTCTGTTCAAAGTTGCTGTGTTGGCACAAGAGCCAACACCGTATTGCTAGAGGAGGCCGAAATGCACGCGTTTCATTACACGCAGACTGGCGTGAGGTCTGGAACAGTTAAGGGAATTTTTAGTAGCAAATAAAGTACGTAGTTGATGTAATACTTAACTTTAATCCATAACTGTAGAACATCGGTCTGGCGGTACAGTAATAAGAAGCTCAATATAAATTGGTAATGGCGCCTTGCTAGGTCGTGGCAAATGACGTAGCTGAAGGCTATGCTAACTATCGTCTCGGCAAATGAGAGCGTATTTGTCAGTGTAGCATCGCTAGCAAAGTCGGCTGTACAACTGGGGCGAGTGCTAGGAAGTCTCTCTAGACCTGCCGTGTGGTGGCGCTCGGTCTGCAATCACTGACAGTGGTGACACGCGGGTCCGACGTATACTAACGGACCGCGGCCGATTTAAAGGCTACCACCTAGCAAGTGTGATGTCTGGCGGTGACACCACAAAAGTCTATGTCAGTTTCTGTCTAAAAACCGTGTTAGAGTGGGACACAGTCTTTCTATTCTCCCGTTCATGTTGTATATCAACTAAACAGTGAAAGAAATGAAATAAATCAAAATAAATTGAAATCGGAATGAAAGAATGTCAACGCAAAGATTCGCTGATGACACTCCTGGCGTCTGTAAAGAGCGGAATAAAGCAGGACCTACTGAATGGGATGGCTAATCAACTGAGCACTCTATATATGAAGTGAAAAAGTTAACCCGAGAATTGCGAAAATATTAGGTACCACAACAAATGGGATTAGCTACCAATTCTGTATCAAACTTGGAGGATATGAAGTAGACGATGTGGAGATATCCTCTCAATTAGGAAATACAGTAACGCGCGAAGGACCAAAAAATAGTATGGAAGATGCAGACTAACATAAGGAGCGCAAACTCATCACTAATAGAATTCCGTTACTACCATAAATTGTCATTTTATCCAGGGACAAATTTTTGTGTCATAGCCCTGTATGAAAATTGTTCCACGATCATGGAAAAATGCGAAAAAGAAACAAATTTAAGCGTTTGAGATGTGGTATACAGAAAGATGCTGAAGATTAATGGAGTGATAAGACGAGAAATAATTGAATTCTGCGCAGAATATGCTTTAAGAACTGAGAAGTCGGAAAATAACTTCTTCGGTGCTAGGGCGAACCACGGAATCTACAACCTGTAAATAACGGTATATTAGAATCTATGTTGTGAAGGTGCTATTGAGAGATGGAGAGATAGACTGGAGCAAAAGAAGAAATCATGGTGGTCGGAATCAAACCTGTCACACAACATGACTGATATGTTTTGTTGAATGCAAAAGCACACGTGCACTGATGAATTCTTGTTGGCAATCAATCGAGTAATATACTCGTTTAGGAGACACGGTTCGACAAGTTCCTTACTTGTCATCCGCTGTCGAATTCTGCTGCACTTAAACTTCACAGGTGAAAAACTTTATGCGAGTAACAATTTGTGAAAATGATTTTCGTGTCACACCCTCCAATCCACGTTAAAAGTTCGTAAATTCATTCATTAAGAACATCAAATACTGGATTGGTCAACGTTGTCGGTTGTTTTGTAGTCCGAAAGACAACTGGTTCTGTAGTTGCAGCTAGTAACAGCAAAATTTTCAGGTGGGTATCGCTAACATTTGATGCACCAATCAGTATCAGTATACGCCGCAGTTGGCGTGGCCCGTTAAACCCTCCGAAAGTAGGGCACTGCACTATGAAGATGTCGATTCAAGATGTCGATTCGCGAATATGCAAAATATAAATACGTAAGGAGCACAATCCCTGCATATCCTTTTTTAGAATTAAAATATTAGTTCCGGCTTACTACGACATTTGCAGAGAGCTCAGATTTCCATATAGAAAGCGAGGGCCCCTGGTACCCAAAGAGAAAAGGGCTACAGCGATACATCACACCGCATAAATGTTAACCTCCGAGGTCCTTCTATGAGACGCTGCGTGTGGAAAGTGGCTGACTTTCAAGAAAAATATTCCCTCCTGCGTGGTTTTGCGCGAGTATACAGTTATCTATTAGGTATAACAGTGCCCAACACACAACACTCCTCCGCTTTCTATAACTGAGCCAGTGTTGTTACCAGTAAGAAAACCAGCATAACTTCACTGGACCGCTGCAGGAAAAATATAAAGTTGTGGTCGTACTCTATACACATAATAATTAACCTTGATCAACATCAATATTTCTCTAAAGAGAAATATCAATACACATCTTAGAAACAAAAGGAAAGGTTTAAGATTATCAATATTTGCCGATCACTTCTGTTTCGCATAATTTTAATATTAAATTGAATAAATAAGGATTCAGTGAGCCACTCTTTCAACAGAAATACGTAGTACTTATGAACATTTTCTTCGAAACGGAGATTCTTAATGATTAAAATAAGTCCTTACTAATATTGATGGCGAAATACGGAATTTGACTTTTCATTTTGTCACACTTTCAGACTGCCACTATGACTACCGTTAAATACGTAACTAGAAATGGTTCGTCTTATCAGAATTGAACTCTATCTCATACAGTTAAATACGATAGTAGAGGCCTGCGCCATTTTCGCTCCTTTACGGATCTTGTATTGTTGGTAATCTTTTCGTGAACAGCACGCTTTGTTCTCTAATATCATGTAGTATCGCTTCTAAAATTGTGCCATTACTTTCAACTCTGCACACATAATAGTCACTATCCTCACGCATGTGTTTGAACTGTTTAATTTTCATCTGCCTCTGTATTTTATTTTCTCCGCCGGTCGCGATTGTGCAAGGTTTACTGTTCTTGGATACTTTGCCACTTGTACTACTGAGTAATCCTAATCATTTTCATGTATTTAATTCTTTTTTCATGTGTTCGCTTACGCCTTAACGTATGTGGCTTCTCCTGTATTGGCTTGCAAAACCGCAAATTTCATGGACTTTTTAAATCGTGTGTTTCGGTTTTACAATATTTTCGCAGTTTTCGTTTCCGTCAGTAGTCACATCGTTTGTTTGTATTTTACTTTATTCGTTAAACAAATTAAATGTTATCTGGAAAGTCCACGTCAAGCAATAGCACCTCTACGTTTGTCGTATTTACGGTCTGAAGGTTTAAATCATGCAGCATTAGATTTCTGCCTCTCTTACTGGATTTTTATTTCTGGCTCAAAACTTGTTTCATCGTTTCTTTGACACAAGACCATCTGAATTGTTGCCTTTCACTCTTTTTTCTCTGTTGATATATACCAAATATTAGAACACTTGGGCTATCACTTGGGTTGTCACAGACTAGCTGAGTATCTGGCGTTATTTGGTATTACTTATGCCAATTCTTTTAGGCCAGTCTCGCCCCCCCCCTTCTGTATCCACCTCTTATGGCCCCCTCTCCACCTCCTAATTCCTCCTCTGTCCACCGCCTCCAACCCCCATTCTCTCTCTTCTTGCTCCTCTCTGTTCATTTGCTACTCTCTCCTCTCTCTGTCAACTCCTTCTCCTCCTACCTCTGTCCATCTTCTCTTATCCTTTTCTCTGTCAGTCTCCTTCTCTCTCTCTCTCTCTCTCTCTCTCTCTGTGTCGTGTGATGATGTAATTTTGTAGGTACATTCAGTGACATATGTGAATACTGTCTGCTATGTATGTTGTGAATAGATTTAGTATGGTATCATACAAAGATCGCACAAAGTTGGCAAAACAAACCAATACCCCAGTCATGAGTGATGGCTCTCAGAAATCCACAACGACGTGTGGGAGGTCCTCCAGAAGATCACGCCTCCCCTCTTTGCATAGCAGCGTGCCTACGCTGAGGTCAGTATAGTGTTGGGTTAGCAAGGACTCTGCCCAGTTTGAGACCTCGGCTGCAGCAGTATACTCATAATGTATGACTAAAGAGTCGTTTAAGTTTCATATGAACTTCTGGTGTGGTCAATGTTGAACGTCTCACCTCAAGAGAACAATTTGTTAAGTGATGACCTGTTAATCCTTGACAGTCATAAATTATTCGGTACTCCTGCAGCAAAGAACTGTGTCAAAGTTAAATAAATCTTTTATTGATTTATTTGCTAGTTGGTGAGCCTTCTCAAAGAGCAGTCGAAGAACACACAGCTGTGGCTAGACGAAGGCGGTTTCGCCTGGTCACAACAGTTGGTATCAAAGAAGAGATAAATTCAAGCGTCTTGGAGGATGCGGTAGTTTTTCAACAATCTCATCGATTGTAACGTCATGTTTCCTGAACTACATGCCACACAATGATACAATTTTGCATAGGTTTTGAGTGTTATATGTGAACACTGTCTGCAAAATATGTTGTGAATAGAATTAGTAACAAAGAAGCAATAAATTGTCATGCCTGATGCGACAATTTTACTACATGAACAGCGAAAATATGGTATGCGATAAAAAATTTTCCTTTCGTCATTTTGTATTATAAGCGGGAATAATTTTCGTAAGAGTTTGGAATTATGTGTAAAGCTTTTTGTAAGTCACTAAATGCTTTCGTTTTCAAATACTGAATAGCGCGCATAGTAGGTATACATTATTCAACGTACATATCATGCAACAAGTAGTGTGGGAATATGGATTATACACGTTAAAGATTGTATAAGAATTGTATTAATTACTTTAAATCTTATAACGTAGCTCATTTCAACCAAGAAAAGCGTTTCCACAAATATGACAACTTTCAAAATTCGAAGAGTGTATAGCATTTTCGTATTTGTCCCTGATTCACGTAATATTCTTCAGCTCGACAAGTATCTTGTACTACACACTTTCTAAAGTAGGCTATGTTGTCCCTCCGGATTCAAGCTATCTCGTTACCAAATTTCTGCGAATCGGTTTAGTGAGTTAGTACTAACAAATTTAAACATCATACGTGATGCGGCAGTTTTTCACGCACATCAGTGCCTCGACGTCGTATCGCCTGAACGATGTGTTTTACAATTATATAATTTTGCAGTGGTATATGCGAACGTGTCTGAAAAATTTTGACGAAAATATTTGTAGAAGTTATAAAAACGTCGTGCCTGATGGTAAAAAGAGCAGCGAAAATGTAGTACACGACAAACACTTTAACTTTCTTCATTATGTGTATGTGTGTGGGGGGGTGGGGGGAGGGGGCGAGGGCTGCGACAAAGATGTTCATGAAACTTTGAAATTATGTGTAAAGTTAATTTCTAAGAGTGTAAAGTTCTTTGGAAAGCACTAAGTGCACTCATTAGCAAATACTGGATGAATAAAATCTAAGTATTAGCGCAACGTGGCCTACACTACTTTTCCACTCTCACCATTGCCCCTTTGATAAGTAGGTGGTTCTTACACCCATAGCGTTTCTTTCCACACAGTACGTGATGTGTGTACAGAGTTTAGTTTAAATTGGTCCAGTGGTTTCGGAGGAGATGTAGAATATACATACATAGATACAGATATTTTTCTAATATGTATCAGTATCTTATTTTTTACTGATCCCATTACGATGAAATTTAGCCTACACGGTGGCCCAATCCACGCTGAAATCATCACATAAAGCTGTCGTGTATTTATGGAGATTAACCTATTAAGACAGACAGATAAGAGAGTTTCATTCAACCTTTCAATCACATCTTTTTTCCGTGATTCGAATTTCATGAAGTAAAGCAATACGGTGTCCCAATATATGCTTAAATTACCTGCTAATACCCAGTGAAAATTCGTCTAGGAATTTTCCACATTATCTTGTCCAAAGACAGACAGGTAATTCTCCACCGTAGGAAAGATGTGCTTAAGTACTCTCTTCCTCCAGTTTGTAGGTCGCTCCATGTGTCAGGTAATCCTTGACTGTAGCAGACGGATCACTGTAATGGCAACATCACACCATTTCTTTGCCATCACTTTTACACCACAGAGTTCACGGAAATAGCATTGACACCACTAGTGACAGTAATACCAGTTTACAATTGTACCTCAACACTTCATTTTGTTACAGATATAGTTTACTGTAATTGGAAATCGGTTTAAAAACTGGATGGAAATTATGATTCCTAGAAATGGGACTGCAGAAATGTAATACCTAGCGCCATGTGTCGTTATTCCCGTTGTGCGAAAGAGTAAAGAGGGATTATTTCTTTTTTTAATGGATCAAGTGAGTTAAATTTGCAAAACTAAGAATTTTATGATGGAAAATATTCACTTGGATTATATTATCGTGGCTTAGGCATACAAAACGCACATACTAAACATGAATATTTCAAAATTCACACATGCAATGCGGTTAAATCTAAATAAATCACCTCTCTTGAGCCCCAAAATGCATACAACAGCAATTCATACCGAATTTTTACGATTCCACACAAACGCTGTGGCTTGCAGCATGCATTGTGGGAAATGGAGTTCTGGGTACTGCATCATTTTCCACAATAAATTTTGATTTGTGTGTGAAGCATATTTCTTCACTCTATTGAGTGTCAAAATGTTTTGTTTAACATTCCAGGTACAGTCAATTTGTACGCAAGCACTGGCATCACATTCCGAAAATCTGCCTGCCTGTGGCGGCGGTGCAGAATAGACATAATTAACTCGTTATAAGCATTTTAATCTCTCTGTGATCAAAATGCTGTACTGCAGCCGAACTTCGTTTATCCGGCCATAATTAATAGAGTTCTCCGGTTCATCTGGTCTTATTTTCAGAAACTGTTTTACATACTACGAATTCAACAGCGCGAGAATAAACGGCGATGTTTATGAAATGAAAATTCATAAAACCGCTTTACAAGCGTCCTGGAACCATGTCAGTTAACACGGTAGCAATTAACTGTCAAGTCCATTGCTGGCCCGCTGTGCAAGTGTAAGTCAATGAGGAAGGATATAGTAGCGTTCATGGACAAACCATTACGGTTACTGGAATCGACAAAGGAAAACTGTTGAAAACTGTTGCTACAGTATTTGGTTTTGAAACTCCTACGGTGTCACATTGTAAGAGTACATGGAAGAAACTTTAAGACCGTATGTCCTAATTTTGGAAAGGGGCAGTTTAAAGAGTTTCAGAACAAATAAAATGATTAGAGATTGCATCGCTACATGATTACTTTTCATGTAGTTTATTGAAAAGCAGAGGAGCGTCGTTTGAATTTCAGATTAAATACGTCAAGAAAAAGGAGTAACTTTAAACAAGATTTTTTATAATGGTGATCCAAGTATCACAAACAGCCAGGGCTGCTTACAAAGACGGTAAGATATATGGAATATCTCAGCAGTCGGCATATGTCAGCTGTCGGTGACTGGTGAAGGCATTTCAGGTAACACAGCGGCTGCTGAAAATTTGAAGAAGAATTCGAATATCATATTTCCCTTGTTAACATGACTGCAAATCAGTTTCGTAACGCCGATGAATCTATTCTTTTTTATAGAATATTATTCAATAAGCCATTAGCTCCCAGATTATAAGACTGCACAAAGCTATATAAATAATAAGCACAGATTTATAATAATTTACCTCTAAAGGTCGTATTATTGATTGAGAATGGTCTCACATACTCATGTGTGAATGTACTGGCCAGATGCAGCATCAAGTTGAATTTTTCGCCACATAATGTTCCAACCAATATCCCAAGGTATTTAGAAAATATTTGCCACGTACTTAAGAGACAATTACTATGTAAAGTCGTTGAATAAGAGGGGAAAATTGTATGATAATACTTTTGATACCTACGCCCATAAAAGATATTATTTAAATGTTTGCAGCTGCGTGTGACCATGATCCTGAATCAGCCATCATGAATTACTGGTAAAATCTCTAGCTCTCCATTTGAACCCTACAGACGCCGTTTGCACAATGAACCAGGAAATTAGTAAGTATGTCGACCTGTCGAAAACATTTGTAAACATTGCAGGACCGTAAGACACAGGTGTTAATGTCATAAATGACATGCCGCTAAATGCAATGACATTGGCTATGATATGATTGCGGATGAAGGAACACTCGCCGTTTCTTTGCCTCCAGTTAATGATGATAGTGACGATGGATTAACTGACCAAGTCGACCCCCAGTTTGAAGAGATTATGACACATACAGAGGCACAACGCAGTTTAGCAAAATATTAGCATATTTGGAACACCAGACGGAAACATCATTGACAGAATTAATGCTGGTGAATTGTTTGAGCAATAGTCATGCACGTAAGCCAAATGCGAATCTGGCTCAAAAGAAACTTACTGATTATTTCAGGAGATTAAATTACTCTATCCTTTTCTCAATATCTAACCAAAATGTGTGTGAAAGTACAGTAGCGTAGACAGCAGTTAGTTGACGTAAGAGGTTTTTTGCACACGGCTTCCATTTCCTGCCATCGTGCAATTACAACGCTGTCTTTGTGCTAATGGGGAGTCTATGTAAAGGTGCACCGCGTATGGTAACTTACCTCTACTTCAGGCATCATGAGGGAAGGACACCTGTTTCATCGTTTTTCCGACTGGTGTGTTTCCGTCGCAAATGTTTTTATGTGCACTTGTAGATCGAACGGAGGAACTACTGGCGACGGATTTCAGAAGAATGGTGGACTGTGGTTGTATGCATGTATCACAATCTTTTGTTGCTGATGTGTGGGACTACGTGCTATCCATTTCGTTTTTGATGTCGCCGTGTTGACGTAATTAAGCATGGCGTCTGTTGAGATACATTACGTGATCAAAAGTATCCGGACACCTGACTGAAAATGACTTACAAGTTCGTGGCGCCCTCGATCAGTAATGCTGGAATTCAATATAGTGTTGGCCCACTCCTAATCTTGATGACAGCTTCCACTCCCTCAAGCATATGTTCAATGAGGTGCTGGAAGGTTTCTTGGGGAATGGCAGCCCAATCTTCACGGCGTGTTGCACTGAGAAGGTGAGTCCTGGCGCGAAGTCGGCGTTCCAAAACATCTCAAAAGTGTTCTATAGGATTCAGGTCAGGACTCTGTGCAGGCCAGTTAATTACAGGGATGTTGTGGTCATCAATTAAATTCAATATTTCTTCTGTTACCCAAGGATTTCAACTAGCCCTCGTCTTTTTACCTACTTGATCCTCTGCTGCCTTCACTACTTCATCCCTCAGAGCTACCCATTCTTCTTCTACTGTATTTCTTTCCCCCATTCCTCTCAATTGTTCCCTTATGCTCTCCCTGAAACTCTGTATAACCGCTGGTTTAGTCAGTTTATCCAGTTTCAATCTCTTAATTATTAAATAGAAGAGACAAATAGCATGCAGTTGAGCGGGCTTCGGCGAAAAGAAATGTTTTCTGGACTGTGCCGTCTTCATAAACTTCCAATTAAATTTTCTGGGTCAACATCATGAGGTGCAGAGAACTTGCCCGTGACAGGCAAAGGTCCCGAGTTCGAGTCTGGGACCGGCACACATTTTTAATGTGCCAGGAAGTTCCATCATAAGGTAGGTTCCGTTATCTCTATCAAAATATTCTTTAAATATGGTTGAACTAAAATAGTCTGTGAAATTGTAAAATACTCAGTTTAGTCATTTATTAAACTGGAAGTATTAGTGATGAGCATCTACAACTAGCTTTGGATATTGAAAATTGTTGTCATCAATGCTTTCCTTCTTAATATTTGTTTTGGAGTACTTCAGGTATACGTTCTTACGAGTCATCTTCAATCTCAGCAGTGAGATGCTCAAAACTGAATGAAAACAGACGAGAAAATTACTTTACTGTGTGAGATTCGCATTAGCGAGTGCGCGACTGCGAAAGTGCTGGTTGCCAAGTGACGTAACGTGTCACTTAGCAGTGAGAGCGCACTCGCTGCAATAGCCTACCTTTATGGTCTATGTACCTCACCATAGTCTCATGTCAACTACAGCTGCAATTACAGCTCATTAAAACAGAAACAATTTATGTAAGAAACTAATAAATGTACATTCCCCAAAAGAAATTTGTCCTTTCCAAACAGCCACGCTACGTCAGCCCTCCAACCATGGCCTAAAAAAGAAGCTTTATTGCTATTCTAAAAGATAGTTCCATCAAATATAGAACCATGGCTGATAGGACCAATAAGAATAAAAGGGCACGGAGGATAAAGTTTACAAGTCGGAAAAAAAATTATTTCCTAGAAAACATCGATCTGAATTGTCTTCTAAGAAGCTGATGACTAGCTGCCAGAGGTTAGCTATGCCCGAAATGATGACAACTTAATCTTCCTTAATGACAGTTCACAGGCTGAAGAAGTTCATGCTTAGACGATAATGAGGGTTTTCAATCGACGGATCCCACATATTCTCGAGAATGGGGAAACGATGCTAACAGGCCACGTAAAACAAGACCAACAAACGACTATGATTTTGTGAAGCACCAACCCTGTCCTTGGAATATTGTCGAAACACACGACTATGGATTTGCATGATCAGTATTGTTACAAAAGGGGAAAAAATGGAAATGGCCATTTGAAAATAATTCAATTTGAAGTCACCAAAGTAAGATTGTGCTGAAATTTAAAACATCTGCTCAAAGGCAAAAGTCCACCAGCTCCTACATTTGTGACCGGTTTAAAACATACAGCCAGTTCAATCTGAATAACTATAAGTATTTATAATAATAAGTAGATGTCATTTTTCTTGAAGGAATCGCTGGTTCTTCGCACATTGAAGTTCATACTGTTGTTTATGTACTTAAGTAGAATTTACTGTAGCTCAAGTATCATTTCTTTACAAGGAACAATACATTCTTTGAAAATGAAGTCACCTTAAGTTTTCACAAAATAAAATGTTTTTATAGGAAATTGCTATATTGTGTGTAAGTATCCCTAAGCATATTATGATGTATCATGCAGCGTAACTTGCTGTGACAGTGCGAGAGAGAGACAAAGATATTGTTTATTACTCTGTGGCGGTCAGCGCTCACATAATTATTCTTAGGATATAGAGTTCTTTTGTTCTTGTTAAGAGTAATTTTTTTGGAGGAGAGGAGAGCCATTCTTGTGATGTAAATATTGACGCCATTGCGAGTTTTTTTTGATTCACATTGTAAAATATAAGTGCATATGGAAGGAAATCAGTTAATAGAACAATAAAATATTGTTCATTTCAAGAAGGTACGTCTTATTATACACCCAGCGATGTACTGCTATTGTGATTTACTAATAAACACGAGTTGAGAACAGTTCCGACGGGAGCGTTCAGTTCTACTGAAATAGTTCGATGTTTTCTTCGAAAAGAAGTCACTTCATGGATCATTCAAATCCACAATAGTAACTGGACATTTCTCAGAACTGAAAGCAATCTGATTGCTATGCAACAGAGCCCCGAAGAATATTTCTCCGTACTTTGGTTACCACTTTCAGCTCAACACGGTATCTGCAGCATCTGGAGCAGATTTCTACAACAGCGGAAGCGTGTAATCGCCATCAGTTTCACACACCGCCCTGTGTACGCTGTATGTATTTACCCACAACAGTGAACATACAGTTACTCACACACATAGAAAGACAATACTAGGTGGTGTGGGGAAACATTTCAGTATAATGGCCCTGTAGAGCTAAACAGTAATTAGCCTAGTCAGAAGAAGAGTCATTATAAATGTCTACCGTTAGACAGGACACGATCCTGATACAACACTCATAGTGAACCTGCAATATAAATATGTTAGTAATTTAGTAATTAATGTTTCATTGTGTGTATATATGTCTAGTTTTATAGAGTAACTACATTATGGTCCTTTGTATGTTTCATGCTAACTGAACGTGCGGAAGTATCTTGTGAAGAGAACGAGTACGCCGTCCCAGCAGCCGAGCAGAAACTTCAAAAAGGCCAGAACATTTGAATTACTAGCTTTCTGGAGCATTTATGCATTTAGTGATCTTTCATACATAAATTTTCTAAGTATAAATAGTGTTGCTATATTATTTTTACTAGAATTCCAGTATTTCAGTAGATACCAAGACAATATTTTATGTGTTATCTATGTACTGTGTTTGTGTCACATTGTAAAGTGTACATTAACAGCATTAGCACATTAACGTTTTTTTTTGCGTGTGTAAAAGTTTAATAGTCACTTTTGTAGGACTTATTTAGAGGAGAAACTGTCAATTGCTCATTTACATGGTGATAACTAGATCTATGTTCAAAGCCAATAAGCAAGCACACATCACAATGCCACAAAATGAATTAAATAGTGTGAATGCATCGTCAACTAGTGCCACAGAATTTAATACCGCTGTATTTAGCGATATGTCGATTACGGCTGAGCAACCAGCAATAATTAATGCGCTCACGCCGTCGACACAAACGGTTGCTAGTTCCGACATTCATATGTCGAAAGAAGTCCAGAGAGATATGCAGCAACCAACAAACAACATGAATTTCATCTCTGACACAGACGCGATCGAAAACGAAATGACTGTACCAAAAATTGTGTCGGTACAATCCTCATTAAGCCCAGTGCAATCGCCAATTGCTGAGAATACCGATTTGTTATCCCAGCTGATGTCAAGTTTGACTGTCATAACACAAGGGATTAAGGCATTGGAAACATCGCAATCTAATCTTGCAACGGCACAATCCACGTTTGCAAACGACATGAATCGTAGATTCCAGGCATAGGAAACTACGCAATCCACTTTTGCAAATGACATGAATCGTAGATTCCAAGTATTGGAGAGTGCGCAATTTAATTTGGCTCAGGAGCAATCTAATAAACTAAAAGAAATAAATGATAAGATTACTGAAAAATTCCAGAGTTTGGAAACAAAGCAGAGTCACTTGATTACTAGTCAAGCACAACTCATAGTTACACAAGAACAACAGTATCAGGAATTAACAAACAAATACAAAGACATCTTATGTTGTCAAGATACACTAAATCATCAAGTGCAGGAAGTTATTCATGTACAGAACACTATTGCGCAAGACGTGAATACAATTAAGCACGATAACGAGCAAGCTGTCATTGAGCTTACTCGGAGGATAGACACTCTCAGTCTCGAAGGCGAGAAACACATAGAGAAACTTTTCAATGAACATAAGACCGCATTCTCTAAGGACATTGAAGATTGGGCGAAAGAGCAAACCGAGACAGTGCGAAATTATGTTGACAAAACCTTGAAAGAAACGGTTTCTAACGTGCAAGTTAACAACGAAGCTGCACAAGAACAACTTAAAGCAGAAGTTAAAGAGATTAAGGAGAATATAGGAGATGAATTTCCTGCTTGGAAAGCAAAGATAGAAAATACATTAAAAGCATGCCAGCAAGGTCTAGTTAATACTAGAGGGGCACATACTACTTGCAGTTTATCAAAGGCAGACATTATTCCTGATGAAACCAGTGAAACCGAATCCATGCAACAATATCCATGTATTGGTGCATATTTACGTAATCAACCAGAAACAAATTATCGAGATTATCATTCACCCCGTAGTAGCCACCAGAATACACCTGTGACTATGAATGAAGAAAAAATGCTTAAATATCGTCAATTCCAGATATTTATTCCCGAAAGGAAGTCGATCAATCCTGTGGTATTTATCAAGCAATTTAAAGGGATATTGCCGCGAATGTGGACTGAGCAACAAAAAATTATGTACGTTGCAGGATTCATACATGGAGATGGATCGATGTGGGCGTCAGAAGCATCCGATTGGTGTCAAGATTATGAACAATTTGAACGCGCTTTCTTGCACAAATACTGGAATAAGGGAGTACAAGAAAGACTACGTAAGGAAGTTTTTGACCCACAACCTTTTTCTTTCAAAAATGGATCTTTAAGAAAGTATTTCGAGAAGTACATAAATAAAAGCAAATACTGGAATGAACCAATCCCGACGCAGGATATCATTCGAATATTAAAGGGCAAACTTCCAATTGAGGTTAAGGAAAAACTTCTACATGTGCCTGAACAACATGTGGAAGATTTTCTAGCCACATTGGATTCAATAGACATTCTGTTCGAAGAATCACGTGTGCGCTATAACCAGCCAAGTTACCAACCTAACAAATACAATAGTAACAACAAACAGTATGGAAACAAACCTTTTGCACACAATTCACAAAACCCACAGGTGAATTATTTCCAGAAAAACGTGAAATTTGGTAACGAAAATCCCGACCAGTGTAATCATGACCAACAATGTGAACAAACATATAAACGGAAATGGAGGAAGAATAATAAGAAGAGGAAAGGATACTATCAAGAAGGGAATTATCAGCAAAAACGCCGATATCAGCAACCAACCCAAGAATATCACAACCAACCACAAGCTTCACGTTGGGTACCAAATGATAATGCAAATGAATGGAGAAATCAACCACCAATAATAACCGACGTAAGGGAGCAGACATCTACTAATAATGGACAATCGTCAAACTAAACTCGACTGTCAGAAGCCCCGACGGTGCAGTCGAGGAAGTTTTCAGGGGCGAAAATTCAAGCGTCAATTTCTTTCGGTACAATGATGGCAAATTATTAATAGAAGAACTTCAGCAGGATATGATGCCTTGTCAAGAGGAACATATCACTGTACCTGTTGCGAAAATTCGGGCGGAAATTGAAGGCATTACTGTGCAAGTTACTTTAGATACAGGAGCAGCAGTAAATGTCGTTTCTGAGAAGTTATTTCAAAGAATACTTCAGAAAACAAATCCACCGATTTTTTCTGTTCAATGTTGTAGAATTGTAGGTCCTACTGGTCATAAGTCTTCTCAGGTTAAAGTGCAGACTCAACTCCAGTTAGATATAGGAAATGTAGCTATAAATTGCACGTTCCTTGTAATAGAAAAATTGGTTGAGGACTGTATCCTGGGTATAGATGAATTTAGAGAGAGAAATTGGCATATCGATTTTTCTCTAGGCCGTGCCAGTTTTACAATAATGGATCAGAAACATCAAGTGAATCTTCTCAGGGAATATAGTACCCATGGAAAGTATTGTCAGGGACGAAAGCTGCAAATAAAGTGGATACATAGCAAACCTGTACGGTATTACCAAATTAATTACTTGCAACCAGTTTTAAACCCTGAAGATATGGTATATGAAAAGGTGCAAGAACCTGAATATTTGCAACAACACGAAAGAAAGCAATTATATGATCTTCTACAGGAATATCATGAAGTCTTTCAAGAAAGACCTGGTGTAATCAAGGGATACACATGCCATTTAGATGTGATACCCCACCAAGTTTTCAGCCGTATTTTTTATCCAGTACCGTGGCACCAACGAAAGGCAGTTGATGCGGAAATCCACCAGATGCTTGAATGGGATCTGATCGAACCTTCGACGAGTCCATACTGTAGTCCGCTTCATGTTGTCTCGAAAAAGGGAGGAAAAGTTCGTCTCGTGCTAGACGCACGGCAGATAAATAAGATTATCGTGCCCATGCGAACTCACCCGGAAAATATCGATGAGCTAATTCAAAAGTTCGAGGAGATGAAATACTTAACAAATATTGATTTGAGAAGTTCATTTTGGCAGGTGGTTCTAGACGAACCATCAAAAAAGTACACCGCATTTGTACATGCAGGTAGAAGCTATCAATTTAAGGTTTTACCTTTCGGGCTAAACGTGAGCTCAGGAGTTTTTATAAATGCTCTAGGTTATGCATTGGGACCTGCACTGCGAAGCAATTTAACTTTATTTGTGGACGACATGCTCATAGCTACGACCACATGGGAGGAGCACGTTGATTTATTGAGAAGAGTGTTAGAACGTTTCAAGGAAGCAGGCATAACCGCAAATCTGCAAAAGTCCCATTTTGCTCGAGATAAAATCAAATTTTTGGGTCATCTTATAAATGGAAAAGGCATCTTACCGGACTCCGAGAAACTAAAGGCAATCAAAAACTTTGCAGTTCCAACAACAAAAAGACAGTTAAAGGGCTTCCTCGGAGTTGTCTCTTTTTTCAGGCGTTTCATTCACGACCACTCTATTAATGCAGAACCGTTGTACAGCTTGTTGCGCAAAAATACTCTTTGGGTGTGGACGCAACAATGTCAGAATGCATTTGAAGCAATAAAACATGCCTTAGTCAATTCACAAATATTATATCATCCAGATATGAGCCAAGAATTCGGTTTAATGGCAGATGCTTCGGAAATTGGAATAGGTTCATGCCTCTTCCAAGTAAAGATGACAGATAGAATATCAACTTTCTGTCCAATAGCTTTTGCTAGCCGACTCTTAACTGCTTGTGAAAGAACATATACGACTACCGAAAGGGAAGCATTGGCTGTAGTCTGGTCATTTAAGAAATTTTACTATTACTTATATGGAGCGAAGACAACAGTATACTGTGACCACAAAGCGTTAAGTTTTTTGCAAACATGTAAATTATTACATCCAAGATTAGCAAGATGGACGCTCTCACTCCAAGAGTTTCAATTTGAAATTAAATACCTAAGCGGACAGGATAATTTCATCGCTGATGCACTGTCTAGAATGCCAGATGGAGATTTGTCAACTATCAACATCACCGGCAATCCGTCCGAATTTAATGTTCTTATAATGACTGATAGAATATATAGGAAACATTTTCTTGACATATGTAAGAACATGGAAAAACTACAGAATGAAGATCCTCGTTGGCATTCAATAAAGGAAACTTTAGCAAAGCCTGGAAACGATGATCTGAAGAGACTGTACAAAGTTGAGGACGACGTCTTATTTTTCAAAGGGCATCTTGATTCAGATAATTGGAAGGTGTGTATTCCCGAGAAGAATGAGAATGACTTAATTTTGCACACGCACATCACTTGGGGACATTTTGGAGTATTAAAGTGTGCTCGGAAGATTCAAGCATATTGCTACTTCCCAAACATTCGCAGGAAAGTGCACAGACAGTTAAGGAAATGTAAAATTTGTCAGCTAGCCAAACCAGTAAATTTTTGTGTGAAAGATTTCCTACATCCTATTATACCCACTAAACCGCTGTCAATCATTTCGGTCGACGTCTGTGGTCCTCTACCATCATCAAGGGGAGGATGCAAATATATTGTAGCTTTTCTTGATATATTCACTAAGTATGTCAAACTTTATCCATTAAAATCAGCTACTGCTGCATCCATAGCCAAGAAGCTGGTCAAGGATTACATAGTCAAGGTAGGCAAACCAGAGGCTATTCTTTCTGACAATGGGTCAATGTTCACTGGATTTCGTTGGAGGCAAACATTAGCCAGTTGTGGTATAAAACAAATTCTAACATCAGTGTACCACCCTTCGGCGAATCCCGTGGAACGAATTTTTCGTGAATTAAACCGGTTCATGAGAACATATTGCCACAACCAGCAACCCAAATGGATCGATTATCTTCACGATTTTCAGGAAATTGTAAACAATATGCCACATACTACGACAGAATACACCCCGTACGAACTGATGTTTGGAAAACAGGAACAGAATGACTGGATTCGACCAATTCCTAAAGTGGCTATTAACAAAATAGACCTACAAAATAAAGTACGACAATCCTTACTCAATATAATGGACAAGGCAAGAAAAAGGAAAATATATTTTGACAATCGACTTGGAAAAATAAAAACATATAAAGTGAAAGACCAAGTTTTAGTAAAAACTCATCCTAAGGCTTCACTTATACAGAGGAAGAACACAAAATGGCAATTATTGTATCAAGGACCATTTGTGATTACCAAAATACCCCATCCAGGAACTTATGTTTTGAAGGATGTAAAGAATGGAAAGGTGAAAGGAATGTATCCTCATCACTTGTTACAGCAATTTCATGATGACTGAAGATTCTGAAGATTGAAAATACTATTCTTATCAAATAATATTGATTAGAGAATTTTCATTAAACCTATGAATCATACTTAGGATAGTTTCTTTCTTTTTGCAATTTAGTAGTTAGTTTTTCTTTTCAGGCATACTGTACGATAGATATGCAGACATTATGTATTGGTTTTCCACTGTAAGGATAAGTTTTCTTTTCAGTATGCAGAGAATTTAGCTATAGTATGAATGATTTCTTTTAAAATTATTTTTATTTAGTAGATAGTAATTTCAATCAGGTTTCACAATGCATAATGACCATGGGTTAGTGACTCAAATGAATCTGGTCTATGGCAAGATATTTTTCCTTATGTCAATTTAACAATGTCAGTGTATGTTTGTATTTGTTTTTTTTTTTTTTTTACTTGCTGAGCTGAAGTCATGCAGTTCGGAAGGGGTAACCCGTTCTCAGTTTTAAAAGGACGCCTATTACTTTGTTTCAATCTTTTGTGATGAACATTGTATTTATAATTGTACTATTGTTGTCACATACCTGTGTATGTAAATTATGTTATGTCAATTGTTGCTCGCGAAGTTACCAACTGAGCGAATGCCTTTCAGTTATAAGCACATCAACAAGTGTTGAAGTCCATCTGAAAGATGACGAGCATAAGTTGACACGGCAGCACCAGTTGGATTTGTTTATAGTGCATTATAGGGTTGTTGATAGAAATGAAGAACACCTTACGACTTCCGAATATTTCGAATTCAGGACAGACAATTAGAAAGAACTTTAGATTAGATTCTATTTCAGCTCAGCATAGATCAAATACCTTTTCCACAGAACTTACACTGACTCTTATTTTCATGTTAACCATATGCGGAAAAACCATAATACCCACGAGGAGACGGTGAAATGGGAATAGAATTCCATCAGTTACCCGGAGATGACAGATATAAGGGAATCGTAGATGGACGTAAACCAACGCGTCGACGGTTCACCTCAAGACACAGAAGATTAACAGTGTTGTGTTTCTTTTGTGAACAGTGTTTAAATTCATTCAAAAAAAAAATCCATATTGTAAATTTTTTTTATTTTCCATTGTAATTCAATTAATTATCTTTGCAAATGAGAAATACGAGGATGGTAAATCTACCCTGAGGTTTTCCTTGGTTTTCCTTTGCAGGGCTTGGCCGAATGGCTAGATTATCCGTTTGAGATATCCCAAGGCGAGTGACAGAAGCTTTGAGTGATGATGAAAAAGGTTTCTGATCACATCTCATGCCATCCTCGACAAATGAATAAAAGCAAGCATGTAAGCTATGCATATATGCTGCATCAGGAATTCAGCACAGGCTTTGTCAGCAGTATATGCACCCAAATCTATAATTTACATTTTGATAGTCATTCACTAATACCAAAATATCATAAGAAATACAGTGGACATTAATACTCTAGTGGACATTAATACAGCATCATAAACAATCACCGATATAGTGTTGTGTGAACGCTCGTGTTTGTTTTTGCCCAAAAACGTTCGACCACAAGAGGGGCATATATGATGTATCATTCAGCGTAACTTGCTGTGACAGTGCGAGAGAGAGACAAAGATATTGTTTATTACTCTGTGGCGGTCAGCGCTCACATAATTATTCTTAGGATATAGAGTTCTTTTGTTCTTGTTAAGAGTAATTTTTTTGGAGGAGAGGAGAGCCATTCTTGTGATGTAAATATTGACGCCATTGCGAGTTTTTTTTGATTCACATTGTAAAATATAAGTGCATATGGAAGGAAATCAGTTAATAGAACAATAAAATATTGTTCATTTCAAGAAGGTACGTCTTATTATACACCCAGCGATGTACTGCTATTGTGATTTACTAATAAACACGAGTTGAGAACAGTTCCGACGGGAGCGTTCAGTTCTACTGAAATAGTTCGATGTTTTCTTCGAAAAGAAGTCACTTCATGGATCATTCAAATCCACAATAGTAACTGGACATTTCTCAGAACTGAAAGCAATCTGATTGCTATGCAACAGAGCCCCGAAGAATATTTCTCCGTACTTTGGTTACCACTTTCAGCTCAACACGGTATCTGCAGCATCTGGAGCAGATTTCTACAACAGCGGAAGCGTGTAATCGCCATCAGTTTCACACACCGCCCTGTGTACGCTGTATGTATTTACCCACAACAGTGAACATACAGTTACTCACACACATAGAAAGACAATACTAGGTGGTGTGGGGAAACATTTCAGTATAATGGCCCTGTAGAGCTAAACAGTAATTAGCCTAATAATAATAGGAGTCATTATAATATCAACTTACGCCAACTCGCCCCCAGGAGCAAGCAAACTAACTTCACATCTTGGCTTGGTAGGCACAGCTGCAAGCTTTCAGGAAAAATACTTTCGTTGATACGTAGATATGTATTTCATTAATGAGACACTCAAAATTTTGGGAATCCGTAGCATAGCACCAGAATCTCTCGAAATATTGCACAAAATAATAGAAAAAATAAAAACCAAAATCCATGTCGACAAGCTACGGCCTCCCCTACAGTCTGTGTGTAAAATTGACAGTAAATGCGTGTTTGTCGCTTTTAATCACTACCGCCTTAAGTTCTTTTTTCTAAATTTCTTGATAATCCAGATATTCGAAATCCGGATGACGTACAGTAATCTAACTCGTACGGATAAACGAAGTTCCATCATATACAGATCCCTAATATTATGCCACAAAATTGTTGACGATAACATTCGTACTCCTGTTCCGCCTTCCTATATTTTATTACTAGAAGCCAGTAAGTGCTCACTCTGGCATTCTGGGGTCAGTTGTTTGACTTTCCCTCCAGTGAAAAACAAAATGACTGAAGTAAACCTACTAATTCTTGTTTACCTCTACAAAGCACAGAGGGAGGAGATGAATCTGGAGCTGCGGACTGTTGTTGATTTTGCAGTAGTTGTAACAGAAATTTCTGCTGTTGCTGCGGGAATTCCTATTACTGTTTCGTGCTGCTGCTGGTATTCCCACAGGTTTTTTGCTGCCGTTGTCGTTGCTGTTGCTGCTGCAATTGCTGCTGCCACTATTTTAGAAATGCGGGATCCATGACATACTGTAATAGCTGCACCGTGAGAAAGACCCTGTCCCCACTTCTAACGCCGGAAATGCATATCCTCGTATTTCCATCTGTTGTACTACAATATTTTTTCCTTATTTTGTTACCTGAATATATGACGTTTCTGTGTCTTTGTATATTGTAATTGTTTTACTATTTGTATATTTATGCATTTATGTTGGTTTGTTTTGTGAATATTTGTTGTATTTATACGCTGGGTCTGGCCTAGGGAAAACTATGCTATCGAACGAATACATCGATAAGTCGTGTAGAGAACCAAAGTGTTTAGGATCTTTGGTAGTGTTAACTCTGTCGCGTGGAGGGCTGGCAGAGAGAGAGTCTGGCTGGGGTGGTGCAGTAGAGCAGGTGTGTTGTGAGAAGCTCCCGCGAGTTGCCGCGCGGTCGGGGTTTGGTTCAAATGGCTCTGAGCACTATGGGACTCAACTGCTGTGGTCATAAGTCCCCTAGAACTTAGAACTACTTAAACCTAACTAACCTAAGGACATGACACACATCCATGCCCGAGGCAGGATTCGAACCTGCGACCGTAGCGGTCGTGCGGTTCCAGACTGTAGCGCCTTTAACCGCTCGGCCACTCCGGCCGGCGGTCGGGGTTTGGCAGCATGTAATTGCGCTCGACTTTCGATGATAGTTTCTGACATGGTGTCGCGGACGGGAAGCATTAGCTGGCTCACATCAAGAGCCCGTTTCGTCTGGTGACCGTGTCGAGAAGAAGGCGCGCCAACATCCAGCTTCTGCAACAGCGACAGCCGACAATGAGTGACTGTCGCCACCTCCTCGATCGACGGCTTCAAACCTTCACTCAACCAACAAGGAAGACTGAAAGCACGTAAAGTTTTAGAACTGTATGGCAGACCTCAGCTTTTCAAACTTTTAAAATTGTTGCATTACAAAATTACACCAACGTAGCATGAACCTTTGTTGTTCATTGTCCCAATTGCATTACCAAACAGAGTCCCTTCCTTTTCCGGAATGAACCCGAGTGTCGTTGAAATTCAAACGCCAGCATCTTTCGATTACACTGCTCTAATTTCAAAGCTCAGTTAAGGTATTCATAGCTGGCCACAATATTTAGATTACACAAGCACAAATTAAGAGTGTGAGTTTCGTTACCGTATTTTAGCTTACCTGTGACTGCAGCTCAGCTTGGTACGTACTAAATTTTGCTATTGTTAATTGTTCAGAATCATTTAATTCAAGTTCAAAGTTAAATCTCTTATTTCTAAATTGCGTAGATTCAAGTAGCTTTTGAAAAGATTGTTGAGGTAGTGCTTCAGAAAGAAAGCTCACTATTAACTTCAGTCACTAAATTAACTTTCGATTTTCCGGTTTTATTAATTCTTTTGCTAAATTAAGTCAGAGTGTAGCGAAATTTGTTACTTCTGACAAACTTTCAGTTTTCACACTACACGTGTCAACCTTCTGTTGCCACGCTTCTAGTGCTAATTATATGTGTAATAAGCTTTCTTTTTTCAGTTACTATAGTAATTGTCCTTAGGACTGGCGACCGTAATTTCCCCAAATCTCAAATATCTAATTACCGCTAGTTAATTGTTGACGTAACGGCCGCACATTTACTTTCTTTATTAACCTTACTCCTTTTCAAAATTAATTTCCACCAGTTTCATTTGCATTTTTCTTTCATTTAGATGTAACCCTTTCCTCTCTCTTTACCGACAGATTGACTTCGGTGACGATTGCTTTTTCCCAAATTTCCATTAGGTACACGCGGTTTAATTTTTCACTGTCATTAAGGTCGAGGGGGTGGCAGGACAATCTTCAGATTTGAGGTTGATTGGGACACGAATTTTGCATTGTGCAAATCTCGTAACAAAGTACTGGTTACGAAATGGTCGATACGTCAGCGAGAATATTAGTGTGAGGAATCCTAATTAGATTTGAGATTTGGCATTTATATTGAAAATTATTACAATGAGTGAAGGCAGAGCAGGCGGAGCAGAAATGGAATTCCAAACTTTAGAAAATATTTCGGAATCGGAAGTGAAAATCAAATCTGAATCCCTTGATGACGAATATGGGGGGACAATTAAAGAGGAAGCCGCTACGGAAGTAAAACCGGTAGTCTCCGGGAATTTAACTGATTTATTGAATGTTTTGACTAACGAAATCAAGAGTCAATCGGCAGAAATTAAAGCTCTGTCTGCTAAGCAAGAAGATCAGGCTGCCAAGCAAGAAGCTCACGCTGCCAAGCAAGAAGCTCAGGCTGCCAAGCAAGAAACTCAGTCTGAAAAAATTTTACGAAAGCTAGACAATCAGAACAAAGCTATTAATGTTGTTAACAACAATGTTGGAGTTGTTAACACAAAAGTTGATAAAATCAAAGAAGATATTATTGTGATTAATACTGAAATCTGTAATCTTAAACAGGAAATGATAGGCGTTCAGGCGGAAATTGCGAGCATAAATACTCGTTTTATTCCGAAATTAGCAGAATCGAGAAAAGTGTAGGAGCAGCAGTTGCTCCGATCATCGAGAATAAGGTGACGGAACAAATTCAATTAGTGAAAAAAGAGGATCAAAAGAAGGTGGAAACTTTAAAGGCTTTAGTATCCGAAGTAGATACCAAAATGACGAAGCAGGCTAATACCTGCAAAGAGAAAAAAACGGAAGTAGAAACGCTTGCGACAACCACTTGCCAAGTAATTACGAGAGTGTCGGAATTAGAAAAGAAACTTGACGAGAAACAGAGCTATGTGCCAATCTGTGCACATAGTTCGGAATTGTTGACGAAAGAGGAGCGGTTCGACCCCTTGAAAAAAGGCGGTATACACGCGACGGATTTCATTAAAAATTGTGAAAGAGTTTTACCCAGATCATGGACTAATGAGAGAAAAATTAATGCGGTTATTGATGTGTTGGCTGGTGATGCCAAGCGTTGGGGCTTAAACCTCAACATTACGAACCTGACTTTTGACGAGTTTAAAAATTTGTTTCTGGCTGAATACTGGTCAGAGCAAAAAAGGCAAGGTGTCTGGCGCGAATTTGTCGTATCGAGGCCTTTCGATGCGAATTCGCGCGGC
The DNA here is from genome assembly GCF_023898315.1 of Schistocerca nitens. NCBI lineage: Eukaryota > Metazoa > Arthropoda > Insecta > Orthoptera > Acrididae > Schistocerca > Schistocerca nitens. Next base: position 96,447,756 of record NC_064615.1, on the reverse strand, counting down.
TCGATGAAGGAGTTTTGTGAGGGCTGGATCCGCAAGTTGAAATATTTGCGTGCTCGCCGCACGGAATCCGAAATAGTCTGGGATCTCTACAAGAAGCTTCCAGATGATACAAAACGCTATGTAGGAAGCAATTACAGGACAATCAATGATATCCTGGAAAGAATTGAGGACGAGGACAATTGGCGCAATAATCGCGATACTGGTAGAGGCCGTGGTAACAACAACGGGTACCACAGCAACCACAACAATGATAAATATGGGAATAATGCATACCGCAATCTTGGCAGCAATAACAATAGTGGTTCAGGCCGTAATGACAAGCGGTACAATGCAAGTAATAACAGGAATGACGGAAACCAGTATCATACTAGCGTGATACGGGCTTCGCAGAATAGTAATAACGCCAGAGGGTGTGATCAGCCGCCTCAGCAGCATCTGGGGAGCGTATCTACTGGGACGAGACAGGGAAACATTAGCCGCGCCGGGGAGGGGCCGACCGGGCGTGGAGAAATTTTGGATGCCCAATAACAGGAGAAAACCCAGGTGTCGTCGTTAAGAAAATTCCGTATGGAATATTCAACGGTGGGAGAGTGTGCCAGTGTTAAGAGAAAGGAGTGCGCCCACAAGTAGTAGATCAGCTGTAGACACGGCAGTAGAAAATACATTCATTGTCAGTGAGAACAATGTAAGTAGTGTTCCGGAAATAGATTATAAAGTGGCAGCTGTAACACCCACAGCAGAACTGGAGATAGAGTTTAAGAATGATTCGCAATTGTTGAGAGAAGATCAGATGTCGGATAACACGTCCGTCATTGAGCGAGGGGTTGCGGAGAGGGACGAGGTCTGGTTCAGGCAGTTCGGTCGCTTATACGACGAACTAAGAGATTATAGCGGCCTGTACGGGAGAAGTGTTTATGGGGAGCGTGGGCAGGATTTGCCACGTCTCGTCCCGCAGGAAGATAGTGTTTGTGAAGTGATAGAAAGTTCTGGCCCTAACCGGCAGACTTTACCAGAAATAGTTGATGTTAATGGGGAGCACGAGCACGATTCGTCGTGTTTCGTCCCGCAGGAGTTGGATATTGAAGTAGTAACGGAAAGTTCTGGCCCTGACCGGCAGACTTTACCGAAAGTTATAGTGTTAGAAGTGGCCGACCCATCCGACGCAAAACTCCAGTTTAAACATTGCGAAAGTATTGAGGAGAAAGATTACGAGAATTTTAGTGATAGCCTGACACGATTGATAGAAAAGCACGTAGATTACAGCGTGTATGAGGTTAGAGCTGACGTTATACGGTCAAACGGTAGCAATGTGGGTTGCGCAGATCCAGAGGAAGTAATTGCAGATACTACTGGGCACATTCCTCCAGGTAGATTGGCGGATGAGATCAATCTGGCCAAAGAGGAATCAACGAAGGTGACAATTAGTGAATTGATTGCAAAGCAACACTCACTAGTTGACGACTTACAGGAAAAGAATTCGGTATTGGAGGCGAAGCTACAGACTAAGCCTCAGGACAAACTTGTTGAAATTAAAACTGTATGTGAACAGAGGCTGAAAAAGCCGCCAGATAAGCCGGATTTAGGATCAAAGCCGGATGGTTTTTTCTGGAGTGACCTGGATATAGACGAGGATTTACTATGGGAAAATAAAGAAACAAACGAGGACAAGTGTAGAATGATAGTAGTGTCTGTTAATATGCACGGCCTACAACTAAACGTGTTGATTGACACCGGTGCAGAATTGAGTGCTGTATCTGGGAAAATATTTGAGTTACTGAAAGACAGACCTGGTATCGTAGTTATGCCAGTAACAGGAGTGACAATTATCGGTGCTACTGGGAAGGCCAGTAAATCGGTCATAAAAAAGATTTTTGTCAACTTCGAGATATGTGGGGCACGATTTGAACAAGAGTTTTTCGTCGTGCCAGACTTAACTACGGAAGTAATTATCGGGTTAGATTGGCTATTGAAATACCGTGCAGTGATTAATTGCGAAAACAAAACTTTGACATGTACGTCACAAGATAAAGCAATAGTAGCTAGTTTTGACGAGGCAGGAGACGGTGTGCATAGGCAATACCAGCCTGTACACATTGTTAACTGGCCAGATGACATTGACGTAGGAATAAATTTGAACTGCCGTAATGTGAGGAATCTCGGCATTGACAAAAGTGTAGAAAGTGAATTGGAAGAAATAATCAAATTCCCTCCACGGATTGACGTTAGTATTAGTGTGAAAAAAGATCGTTTGCGAGAAGTAATGAAGCTAAAAGCCGATGCTCGCATACGTCGTCATGACGCTAAAGCGCGTTTTGCTAAGTTTGCAATTGGAGACTTAATACTTGTAAAAGCTCATGAGAAATTGAACGAGATAGACAATGAAATCTCTAAATTTGTTTATAATGGACCATATAAAGTCATTGGTATACCTCACACAAATGCTTATTGCTTAGAATATCCAAGCTCTGGAAAACTATTAGGTATACGGAACATTGTACACTTGAAATTGTAGCAACCTAGGATTGATTAATACCACAGAATGGGTAATTTGTACAGTATGTAAATATAGAGTGTAAGATTTAACGTTTCTAGATTGCCATGTTTTTGCCTGACCTAGAGGTCATTAAAGAAGTTGTAATTAATAAGTAATTAATGTTTATTAAATGATTTAAGAGTTACTGATTATTAATCAGTTTAAAAATCCAAGCTGCTAGTTTATGTTTTCAGCTGAGTCACAGTGGATTAAGGAATGGAAATATGATTTTGTAACTAGCTGTAAGATTTCATGAATATATGTTTTACTAGTCATTGCCGATGTACTTAGACGCTGTTTCAAGTTTCAGGCTAGTACATGCGTGTGATGATGGACAGTGTTGAGTTATCCACTGTGATAGTGTTAATGGACTCCTTGAGATTACTCGGCAGTCAGTTTTTCCGAAAGAATTCAGTGAAACGGACGTTCTGGAAATGCCGTTGCACAGGCGAGTGAGATGAAGCGTGCCGCACAGGCGGGCGCAACAATACTGGCGAGGCGGTGCCGCTGTCGGCTCTTGTGCCGCTCTCGGCATTCTTTGTACTTGCATGTACGGAATGCGGGGTTGTTTTTCTTCCCGAACAGCTGATGTGGACGAATTCTGCTGTCAATATATATGTTTTTTTTTTCGATATGCTGTATATTATTTTCTTGTTTAGCGTTAAGTGGACTCTCATGACGAGAATATTAATTATGAGAAGGTTATATAAAAAATGTGTATCCTGTGTGATTAATAATTAATTTGCGTATTTTGATCTACCTGTTTTTATGACCATGTACTCTGATTGATTTTGTAAATAGTATTCCATTTCTTGATAGTGTTAGGAATTTTGAAGATTTTAGAATAGCTAAACCATTTTCTATGTTTTCTATGAATTTTAATATGTTGTCAACCTGTTTTATTTTGTGCAAGATGACAGAATGGAGTAAGATTAGGAGTGTCTCCACTCAATTATTATGGTCAAAAAATTGATTTACGCTTAATTAGACGAATGCTAAATTTTGTTGATGTTTTGAGCATATGCATTTCCGCTGATTCTTTTTTGGGACATTTTCTGAGTCTGTTTAGGTTACACGAACATCCTCAGACAATGTGGGGCACGTGTAACGCCGGAAATGCATATCCTCGTATTTCCATCTATTGTACTATATTTTTTCCTTATTTTGTTACCTGAATATATGACGTTTCTGTGTCTATGTATATTGTAATTGTTTTACTATTTGTATATTTATGCTTTTATGTTGGTTTGTTTTGTGAACATTTGTTGTATTTATACGCTGGGTCTGGCCTAGGGAAAACTATGCTATCGAACGAATACATTGATAGGTCGTGTGGAGAACCAAAGTGTTTAGGATCTTTGGTAGTGTTAACTCTGTCGCGTGGAGCGCGGGCAGAGAGAGAGTCTGGCTGGGGTGGTGCAGTGGAGCAGGTGTGTTGTGTGAAGCTCCCGCGAGTTGCCGCGCTTTCGGGGTTTGGCAGCATGTAATTGCGCTCGACTTTCGATGATAGTTTCTGACATGGTGTCGCGGACGGGAAGCATTAGCTGGCGCACATCAAGAGCCCGTTTCGTCTGGTGACCGTGTCGAGAAGAAGGCGCGCCAACATCCAGCTTCCGCAACAGCGACGGCCGACAATGAGTGACTGTCACCACCTCCTCGATCGACGGCTTCAAACCTTCACTCAACCAACAAGGAAGACTGGAAGCACGTAAAGTTTTAGAACTGTATGGCAGACCTCAGCTTTTCAAACTCTTAAAATTGTTGCATCACAAAATTACACCAACGTAGCATGAACCTTTGTTGCTCATTGTCCCAATTGCATTACCAAGCATGGTCCCTTCCTTTTCCGGAATGAACCCGAGTGTCGTTGAAATTCAAACGCCAGCATCATTCGATTTCACTGCTTTAATTTCAAAGCTCAGTTAAGGTATTCATAGCTGGCCACAATATTTAGATTACACAAGCACAAATTAAGAGTGCAAGTTTTGTTACCGTATTATAGCTTACCTGTGACTGCAGCTCAGCTTGGTACGTACTAAATTTTACTATTGTTAATTGTTCAGAATCATTTAATTCAAGTTCAAAGTTAAATCTCTTATTTCTAAATTGCGTAGATTCAAGTAGCTTTTGAAATGATTGTTGAGGTAGTGCTTCAGAAAGAAAGCTCACTATTAACTTCAGTCACTAAATTAACTTTCGATTTTCCGGTTTTATTAAATCCTTTGCTAAGTTAAGTCAGAGTGTAGCGAAATTTATTACTTCTGACAAACTCTCAGTTTTCACACTACACGTGTCAACCTTCTGTTGCCACGTTTCTAGTGCTAATTATATGTGTAATAAGCTTTCTTTTTTCAGTTACTATAGTAATTGTCCTTAGGACTGGCGACCGTCATTTCACCCAAATCTCAAATATCTAATTACCGCTAGTTAACTGTTAACGTAATGGCCGCACATTTACTTTCTTTATTAACTTTACCCCTTTTCAAAATTAATTTCCACCAGTTTCATTTGCATTTTTCTTTCATTTAGATGTAACCCTTTCCTCCCTCTTTACCGACAAATTGACTTCGGTGACGATTGCTTTTTCCCAAATTTCCATTAGGTACACGCGGTTTAATTTTTCACTGTCATTAAGGTCGATAAGTGAGGGGGACGTTACACACTGTTCTGTCCTACGCTGGGTAGGTAGAACTCAGTTTTTTATCACAAGCATTTGGGGTAACGCAGAGACCGGCGGAACAAACGTACGGTCCCTGAAATCAATGATGATGCAGTTTACGAAACAATATCCAGAGAGTAGCAAACTCGTAAGCATACAGAGACAGTAGCGGTTGAAATCCGAATCAAAAAAGTAGTACGGGCAAGGTCAAACATTCTACAACTCTATGATGCCTGTCTAAGGCTTCAGAGAAGTAGCGAGGCTGACTAGGGAGTGACACACGTGAAGCTGTAGGGGCGCTCCTAGCAGGAGGAATCGGCGGCCGTAATACGTACCCCTTGTGTCTGTGGGCTATCCACCATTTCGATGCTCGGGCTGGGTGGGCAACCCGAATCACTTTTGGGTGTAAAAAAGCTGAGCCCATGAGTGACAAAATGTGCTGACTGTGATGACGGCTTATCACATGTCAGTGCGTGTCGTCTCACTGCACCAGCACGACATATTCGTGTCCTCCGATTTTGAACGGTGACGTCTATGTACATTCGACATTCCTATCTTCTGCTCAAGGTAACGATCAGGCAAACTTTCGTACAACTCAAGGCTTCAAGTGGCGAGAGTACACTTAGGTAATATAAGTCATGGGATAGCGATATAGACACATACAGATTGTGGTTGTATCTCGTACGCAAGGTAGTGCAGTGCAGTGCCGAAGGTGTCACTGGTACTCATGTGATTCATCTGAAAAGGTTTCCGACGTGATTATGGAAGCACAACGGAAATTTAGAGGCTTTGAACGCATAATTGTGGCTGGAGCCAGACGCATTGCACATTCCATTTCGGAAATCGTTAAGGAGTTCAGGATTCGGAGATCAGCAGTGTGAAGAGTGTGCCGAGAATTTCAAATTTTAGGCATACCCTCTCACCAGGAACAATGCAGTAGCCAACAGCCTTCACGTAAAGAAGGAGGGTAGAAGTCTTTGCGTAGAGTTCTCAGTCCTAAAGACAAGAACGCTGCGCGAAATAACCACAGAAATCAATGTGGGGCTTACGACGAATATATCCATTAGGACAATACGACGAAATTTGCCGTTAGTGGGCTATAGTAACAGACGAGCGACGCGAGAGCCTTTGCTGACAGCTCGACATCGCCTGCAGCGCCTCTCCTGGGCTCATGACCATATCGGACTGTAGACACTGGAAAACAGTGCCCTGTTCAGATGAATCCAAACTGCAGTTTGTAAGAGCTAATGGTAGGTTTCGAGTGTGGCGCAGACCCCACCAGGCCATGGACCCAAGTTGTCAACAAGACAATGCGCAAGGTAGTGGTGGCTCCACAGTGGTGTGGGCTGTGTTTACAGGGACTGGACTAGGTCTTGATTATTTTCAGCTACTTGGAGACAGTTTTCAGTCATTCGTGGACTTCGTGTTCCCAAAGAACGATGGAATTGCGCCATTTTATTGAGTCACAATTGGTTGTGACTTGTCTGAATAACATTCTGGACACTGCGAGCGAATGATTTGGCCACCAAGATCGCCCGACATGCATCCCATCGAACAATTGTCGAACATAACTGAGAGGTCAGTTAGTGTACAAGATCTTGCACCGACAACATTTTTGCAAGTATGGATGGCTACAGAGGGAGCATGCCTCAATACATCTGCAGAGGATTTTGAACGAATTGTTGAGTCCATGCGACGTCGACTTGCTGTACCATGCCGGGCGAAAGAATATTAGGAAGTATCCCATGAATTTTGTCATATCCCATGACTTTTATCGCCTCATCTTATGTCGCATTCACATCGTCTTGCTGCAAGCGTTGGTCGGAAAAGAACATGGCAAACTGGACCTGCGGTTGCTGCAGCCTGAGGTTTTATGGAAATTTCCCTCACTGGTGAGCTTACGGCCACAGAAAATAGGGCTAATACTAACTGGGGAGAGGCTGCTAGAAAGGCGAGAATACAAAGACTCTTTTGTCCATAGAGGTTTCCCACCTGACCTTGACTCCAACCGTCGAAACACAGTCGTTTTTGTAGCACTGCGCCTCCTCTAACAATAACGAGATCCCTTTCAGTGTAGCCGGCCGGTGTGGCCGAGCGGTTCTAGGCGCTTCAGTCTGGAGCCACGCGACCGCTACGGTCGCAGGTTCGAATCCTGCCTCGGGCATGGATGTGTGTGATATCCTTAGGTTAGTTAGGTTTAAGTAGTTCTAAGTTCTAGGGGACTGATGACCGCAGATGTTAAGTCCCATAGTGCTCAGAGCCATTTGAACCCTTCCAGTGTTTGTCTGGATTTATCCTTTTCCGCCATCTTGAACAAATAATCACATGTTATTAAAATGATCGCATAGGAATTTAGATTGTTACATACTGTTCCTCACTATGTAAGGAATGTCTCTGTTAGGGACACTCTCCTCTCTGGGCAAATTTGCATTCAGTGCTTGGCGAATTGATAACGCTATAAGATTTTCACTAGTGTGTTATTGAAACATGGCCTGGAATCTGCAAGTATATTGATTTTTAATTATCTAGGGTTTCTTCTCTATGTCCTCTCGCGAACACACACACCTGTGTTGCCTAACGCGTGATGTGCATTGGTAAATTCGTGGCGTTTAAATCAGATTTAACACTTTCCTAGGTCGAGAATCTGAGCACACGAACTATGGACGACTGACATCGGAATGGCTTCATGAACCTTTGGTACACTCGTGATCTTGGTGATCTGAAGAGGCAGAAATTCCAGCTTCTATGTTATAAAGGTCCATTGCGACAACTGTTAGATTTATAACAGTATATCTCATAAAAAAGAGGAAGGAGGGCAGAAAACAGGGTATTTGAGATCGAAATTTCTATTTATAAAGGCGATTCAAGGAAATGTGTCTTAGCAATATGCTTCATTTCAGTAAATAATACAACAGCATGTGACCTACAGTGTGCGTTACGCTGGAATTCGACCAAGATTTGTACCGTTCTGCTCATTCACAATCAGTTCCTTTTATAAGCGTATTCAACTCCAATATCAAAAATTATTTCCACAAGGGGAACTCACATCAGGCCAAGCCACACATACATACAGATGAATCCAGTACGTGGTGCAAATTATACACTAGAAAAACAGTGATGCTCCATAATGTCGATTGTTACAGATTGCTGTGTATTATAATATGATCAAGATTAAAAGTAAAACAACATTTTAGAATGCACGAAAGATCTGTTTGAAACTGGTGTTACTTTCCTTTGGATAGGAATGAATTAACTACAATCAATGGGCTTTGAATTAATGAAATTTCCATGAAATTTCCATTCTTCTTAAGATGCTTTCCGTAAGGAAGAACATCTGGTCGCCTGTTCAGAAGAAACGGGGAAAAACGTATTTCGTGCCAGTGAATATTTGTATCGGACCAGGCGTCATTCTCAGATGGACTATTTGGTTTAGGCATTTGTGTGATGGTCTGAAGCGTCCCCTCGACACACTGTATATTGCATTGTCTCAAACATTTGGTGTCAGATTGAAGCGGGGGCAGGGGGTCCACAACGAATTACATTAAGATAGGGAACCAACTTTCTGAAATGCCCATTTAATGTGCTAAGCGCATGCACAGCACACACTGCATAATAACAACGTAGCTCATAGTATTGTTCAATGCGACGACCGCCACTCTCAATACATATTATGCAATGGAGCGTGCAGTTCTGATGCAATCACGCATCGATCCCCTGGAAGAGGCAGCAGGTGATAAACACCTTACGCCCCTGACCACCAAAAAGACACATTGTACGCAATTTAGTTCATAACATTTGTGCTATAAATCGCACCGGCACATTAGCCTGTGCTACTTGCACATGACTGTCCCTGGTGTCAGTTGTCCATCATATCAGACAACTTCTGGTGTGCCAGTGGTGGGGTGTATCTGTGCAGTGCTTGAGCTGTAGTTAAAGCTGGAACGTCAGTCATGACGACAGTTGGCTGAGACGCATTTAATGTATGATGCTGCAGAATGTAGTACCAATAAAGCAGTAGGAACGTACAGAGAACGCTTTCTCAACAAGCGTCGTCGTAAGTGGAAAAAGTTTATTTCTGTGGATAGTAACCTAAGAGTGACAGGGTGGTTCATGTCACACACCTGGCCAATGTACCCACCAAAGACATGTCTGAGCACCAGACTTTGAGGAGATTGTGTTAGATCGTGTGGCCAACCACGCAGCAAACAGTGAAACGTCCCCTTTTATCAATTTTACTTGACTGTGCTTATCCTGACACACAATATTTATAGCGCAACGCAATCTGACTTTCAAAATTCCCTACAAAAGAATGGCCCTGACTAACATTAAACTATACCTTTCACAAATCACTTACCTCACAAAAATCTTCGCTGCTCAAGCTACTGCAATACAGCGAGCGCCACTACTGCCAGCTAAATAAAAGATTCAAACTATGGAAGGCACTAACTACTGATAGGGATAGTTAGCAAATGAAAGATATTAATAGAGAACAAAGAATGTATTTACCTTGATATCATCATATATATAGCAGTTCATGACAAATTACAAAACTCCGCCATCTCTCTCCCCACATCCACCACTGCTGGCGGCTCACCTCCAACTGCCCAACGCTATGCGCTGTTCACAGCCAGGTGCCTAACACTACAATGGCGAGTATTACAACAATGCAAAGCAGCCACAGACTGCACACCGCACAGCCAGTGATTTTCTATACAGAGGTGGCGTTACCAATAAAAAAAACCTAAACAGCCTACTTACATAGCCCCCATGCTCCCCACAAAAAATTTTACAAATTGGTTTGGGCAGCGCCCAATACAGATTTGAAAAATTTTTTCATAATTACAATAACAAAGAAATCAAATGCACACACTTATTGATACAATGTTGGTCAAAAGCTAAAATTTTCTCACAGTCTATAAAGACAGTCCTGATCATTCATCAAATTGCAGTGTTTTTCTCAAAGTCTGAGCAGTAAAAGAAAATGCACACGGAAGTAGTGGATTTCCATGCAGTCTTGAAGAAGTAGCGTTGTCCTTCCAACGGAAAGACGGTGCTTACTCTTGACATGCTGACAGGTAATGGGCCACAACAGAGCAAACCCACAGCGGAGTCAGTCGAAGTTTTGAAGAGTATTGGTGGGTAGGTCATCACAGAGCAGACCCACGGTAGTCCTGGTAGAGATTACGTTATTGGTGGGCCACCAAAGGCGCAGACCCACTGCAGTCCTTGTAGAAATAATGGTACTGCTGAGTCAGCAAGGACGCAGACCCACAGTAGTCCTTGTAGAGATTACGGTACTGGTGGGCCACCAGAGGTGCAGACCCACTGCAGTCCTTGTAGAGATGGCCAGCAGCCATCTGTTGTGACTGTGCAGGTGCACAATCACCATTGAAGAGTCTTGCGGATAATATAGCAAGTCCATAACCACCACTTGTGCACTCACAAAGATTTTGGAATTGTCCTTAGAACCAGCAATGCTGTTATCCAGTCCCTTGCTGAATTATTAACACATGTGCAAACACTATCAGTCCCTACTTCTCACATATTGTCCATATACTACGACCAACAAAAACGTGTGCAGTGAAATGTAACTTACAAGTTGCTTAATTTGATGAACTGGTGTCAATTACAATTTTATAACAAAAGAACACAATAACAAAGGTACAAAATACATCATTAAAGAACATAACAATACAGATAACATTTGTAGTAATACAGGCTTTACAAAAGAATCGAAATAACGTATACAACAGTGTTACAGGAATTATGACATAAGTAAATACATAAAAGATCAGAATAACTTTTGAAACATCAACTTTACACATAGCCGGCCGTGGTGGCCAAGCGGTTAAAGGCGCTACAGTCTGGAACCGCGCGGCCGCTACGGTCACAGGTTCGAATCCTGCCTTGGGCATGGATGTGTGTGATGTCCTTAGGTTAGTTAGGTTTAATTAGTTCTAAGTTCTAGGGGACTGATGACCTTAGAAGTTAAGTCCCATAGTGCTCAGAGCCAACTTTACACATAAGCATTAAAACAAAACAGAATAAATAATGTCTAAGCATATTTACAAGGTAAATAACATATTATTAATGCCAATTATATTTGAGGATAACAGTATTCCTCATCATAGTGAATGTAGCTTAATATTAGAAGAAGAAAAAATTCTATGAAACTACACAGAGACAGGAAGAAAACAAATACACAAACACATAGTGGGATAACACAAAAGGAAAGGACAGGGTTTGTTTTCAGTGTAACATTTGATACTGCAGTCCAACCCAAAACTTCATTCCATAGATCGTTCCTCTTATTTCGACATTTGCTCCAGCCAAAAAAAAAAAAAAAATCCTATCCAAGCATGTTTTCTGCATTCTGTTCACATCCTTTTTCAAAAATAGTTTTTCTCCACTGTACACTACTTTTTTTTGGCCAAACCATTTTCTTATAGCTTCTCAATGCATTTCTTCCAATCCATCATAGTTAGTTTCTTATATAGTCTACCCCCTCTTAAGCTAACTTAAATCTACTGAGCTCAGATATATATACCAAGGGACGAGGCAATGCAGCATCACATAAAACAATTAATATAAACAGCAATGAAAAAAAACGCAGATTTGCGAAGCAAGCAGCATTAAGAAATTAGCAAAGCAATTGTAATATTACAACTAATCTAAGGCAATGTGCAGCAAACAATAAAAATAAATCATTAGTAAAACTGGCTTAACAGAATAATACAAAGTCAAATTCAATAACACTATGCCTGGCAAACAGCAGCAACTTATACCTAAACATGACATAGCTCAAGCAGAAAAAATATTACACCAAAAATGGCCATGTCTAATACCTATGTCACATCTTAACACTAGAGTGATGCATCACGAGAACTTACACTAGCAGATAAGTTACCAAATCGTAAAGAAATTGTTTATCCAATTCCTGTGAAGGGAAATGTCTTTTTATGCTCCCTCATTTTTTGGAAATACATCACAAAACTATTATTTACTGGATCTGGAGACAGAAAATATTTATATTAGTACATCTATAAAATTTTATTTTAACCAGTGCTGCAGTGCAGCTAGAAACTAGATATTAAACAAAATGAGTAAATAAATACATAAAGCAAGCCATATGGCATTTCTCTCAATTCTCGTAGATAGACACTTGTCCTAATCAGGTGTGCAGACGTAAGAATGTTTCCAAGCTATTATTAGTGTGTCGTATTTACGATGCTTTCTACAAACGAATGTCAATAGCGAGGATAATGGCCTCCCCTTTTTTTTTCTACCACCTGCGCCACACACTAATGGCTTTTTCTCAAGGCGGTTAGCACACCTGGCCGCTCACAACGCATTACGTGCAGGTGGTCACTTAACTTTCGTACGGAAATATTTACGACACCAGTTTCCGCTACAGTGACAGTCTCATATAAAAATATTTCACAGGTCAAGAATCTGGGTTACAAATCTGTAGAAACAAAATCCTATAAATATAACAGCGTCCAAAAAATTTTCGCCAGCATTGTGATACATTCACGCATATACACACATTTCATAACTCTTAAAGTACGATTCTCGGTTTCCTACCAGAGTCCCTAACTTCTATTGATTATTCATATACATATAAACACGTAATCACATTCCTTATATAGCATCAGCTTATTGATCATAGACATACCTCAACAGCATAATACACATCGTCGTCGTAAAAATAACATCATAACACCTCAGTCAACTCTCAAAATCGTCGTAGCTTTCTCCAATAATATCAAAACTTTAAAAAAATTCTCTGCTCATGTCAAAAGTGTCATCTACCTCAAACGTACTTTAAAATCATGCTCCCTTACCAAATATATCATTCAAAGCTCTCATAGTATCACAATGGTTCTGAAAAAATATGAACAGTTCACAAAGTACAAACAACATACAATTTCGTAAGTGTGAAATTATCCAACTGTGTAATTGCGTAAACATCTGTCAGTGACGTAGTAAAAAGAATGTTGGTTTCTCTGTCAAATAATCAGATAGCTGTGTAATTTATGTGTTGGAGAAATATGGTACCGATGTGTAAAGTTGTATAAGCAAATACCATATTAGCTAGGGTTCCTTGTGGTTGCCACACACATGGTACACAAAGGAAGCGTGTACCCCCCTGAGGATTAATGTAATTATACCCTCAGGTGTTACAGATTACAGCAATGGAATGAAATGTATCACGGAAAACTTTCTTTATAATTCAAAAATCTTTAAAAAATAAACGTTTTAAGTACAAAATTAATCACTCAAATACGTATACTGCAGCGCTAAACTGTGCATCTTGTTGTAAGATAATCTCTGTGTAAGTGTCGTAGTTATCGTCCTCTGAAAGCTAAGTTCTGCAGAAGTCAATGTACTTACCTCATGATAAACAAAAGTGAAATGTTTTGCGTATAGATATCGTAGTTATTACGCTTATTGTTGTGATGAAGAAAATACTGTACTGTAACGTATTGTTGTGCTACGGAAAAGGCTGCCTCATTGTTGCTATACCACAAAAGTTACTACTAAAACATGTTTTACTTTCCAGAAGAATTCAGAAAAACTGTGCAGATGTAAAACAGATACACCACAAAAGCAACAAGGTGAATTGTGTCACACATTAGTAGCGTCGTGATATAGTCGTGTAGCTGTCAAATAAACTAACCACTGTGTCACCTGGTATCTCTCAGAAAGCACCTTGAATCCAGAATGTATTTTCAAGTAAACCAAAATGTTGCATTAAAATCTCATTAGCAGTACCAGTACATGTTCGAAGTATGTAAGCCTGATAGTCGTTACGTAATCGTGTAACTAACAAGCAAGAATGTACAAATAACAACATTGTGTCGTCTGTTCATAATAACAATGCATTCGTAATTTCTGTTTAAAAATGTTCCCTAGGTTCTAGACTGGATATTTAACTTCAAACATTGTTGCATGTTAACAGTTTCTCAGTGTGACAAAGCATACTAGTAGCGTGAAGTGATAAATTTTGTAGCAAAGACATAGTTAAAAAGCAGATTATCTCTCAATAAACGGTTTTACATGTCAAATGTGGTGTAACCCTTTACTCTTCCTAGTGCACAGAGTTTCAACTTTAAAGCAATTATCATGTTGTATACATTGGTACAGAATGCTAAAATTTTACTCAAGGTTAGCGTCTATGTTATTTTTCTCTGAGCCAGCCGGCGCACGTGGCAGCCTGCGGTGCGAGTCATTGTCTGTCTCTTTGTTGGTGCGCGTCGTTTTTGGGATTTGGAGACCTAACTTCTACAAATTCACCGTGACGAGAGGGCCCTGCCCTGTTTAAATCCCGCCAGTTCTGATGCAATTCAGGTCTGTCGTTACGATCATATCGTCTGTCGTCATGTCGGTGGTTCCTGTAGTTTCTTTCTTCTCGGTTAAGTGGTGGAGAATTTCTCCCTGAATTATCACTGCACGGTGGACCGTTGCGTCTAAAGTTATTCTGTCTCCCGTAATAATAACTGTTTTGGTTTCCATATTGTCTGTTCCTCTGATTATCTCTGTGATAGTCATTACCGCGGAGAGGTGATCTTTCCCTGTAATTATTACTACTCTGCCAACGCTTGTCATACGGGTGGTGTCTGTTTCGGTCACGATTTGTGTTGTGAGAATATCCTTGTCACGTCCAGTTATTATTTCTTTCATCGCGGAATTGCGACGGATGTGATCTGTAATTGTTGTGCTCGTGCGTTCCGCGATTGTCAGTGTCAATTTCCAGTTCTTGTAAGAGTCCTTGAAATGCTTCAATGTCGTCTTTGCAACGTCCTGCCAAAATAATATGTCGTAAATGTTCAGGCAGTTTGATTAAGCAAATGCGGATGAGTTCTGAGGGGCTGTATGGATTTGAAAGATACTGATTCTTGTGTAACATGTCTTCAAAATATTTCACAAGACTGGAAAATTCAGATTGTTCGAAATGTTTCATCATTATGATGCTATGTTTTCCTCGGTCTTGTGTAGCTTGAGACCAATATGCTGAGAGGAAGGCATGGTAAAATTCTCCTTCACTGTGGCAATCGTGAATGGCCGATCGCATTCTTACAGCTGGTTCATTCTCTAAGTAGCCACACATAAATTCTAATCTGTGCTCTAATGACCAGTTGGGAGGAAAACAATGAGAGAATTGATGGAGCCATGCTTGTGGATGAATGTCGTTGGCAGAATTCTTAAACGTTTTGAATTTACGTGTAGTAATGAACAGCTTATAGTCAAAATCATCGTGTCGGCGAGTAGCATATCGGTCATTGTTACGTCGTGTCGGCGGTTCCATCTCAAAATTCGGTGCACATTGCCAATTTCTTTCATAATTTCCGAAGTGCCCTGTGTTATTATTTTGTGGGATTGTTCCGTATTTCTATTTCCCTCTTCCCGTGTTGGAGCGCGAGTGGCCTCTGAAATACGTAATTCTTGTATTACCTGTGTCAGCTGATCTTGTACTTCCCGGATTTCTCTTTGGTGTTGATTCAGATTTTGTTTCAGTTTCCTAATTTGTTCGCACTCTTCTGTGTCATTAAAGACTACCGGTTTTGTGTCGTTCAGATTATCATCTACCTTCGTAGATAAATTAGTGAACTGATCCGAAAGTTCGGCTACTTTCTCCGATAGTGTACTTATTTCCTCAGTGTATTTTTCTGAACCAAGTTTCAGAGTATCTACTGTGTCCTTTAAGTTTCTTGAGTTTTTGCAAGTTGCGTAACCGAATCGGTAGATGCCACTGAGTCAATTTTAGCCGACAAGGTCTCATGATTTTCATGAACAATGGTTTGCAGTTCTTTTATGGCTGCTTCGTGATTCTGTAATACATTTTAATGCCGCGAAAAAATAGGTTGAAAATGCTCACAAATTTGTGTTTTTACATCATTACAGACTTTTTGACATTTCGATTCAATATTATGTAACTCGGTAGTTAAATCTTCACGTGTTTGTTCAAGCTTATTTTCCACTGAGTCTAACTTTTGAAGCTTTTGTTCCATTGCGTCTAACTGTTGCTGTGTTTGTCTCTGGTGTTGTTCAATTGTGTCTAACTTTTGAAGCTTTTGCTGTGTTTCTCTCTGGTGTTGTTCCATTGTGTCTAACTTTTGTAGATTTTGCTGTGTTTGACTCTGATTTTGTTCCATTTGTTTCTGATTTTGTTCAAGCGTTGTGTCTAACTTTTGAAGATTTTGTTCCATTGTGTCTAATTTTTCAAGCTTTTGTCCCATTTGTTGCATTAATTGTAATAACAATGCACTGGTGTCTGAAACACGTTCCTCAGTGCTTTTCGGCAGTGAAGTTGCACCGGCAACATTCACAATTTGACAAGCAGAAAATGTGTCTTGACTTATTTGAGAAAACGGTGAGGACCCAAATCCTGAATCCACAGCATTTCCGAGATTGTTTCCTGTCATTTCGGATTCCTGAGGCGAGCTGTCGCCAACCGATCGATCGATAATGCTTCCCTGCTCACTATTTGTTTCACTGTCTACGCCATTGTTTACCGCCCGCTCCATTTCCCTATGCACAGTTACCAAATTACTACTTTGAATATTAGTTAATTCATTACACGGTGGCGCTAACACACTGCTCTCGTCTTCGCTGTCATTTCTCAATTTACTTTGGAGCCTAGTGTTACGTTTTTCACACGCCATTACTGTCACAGTATTTCACACGACAACACAGAAAAACACAATTTGAAGAGCAAAAATAAGAGAACACATTAACATAACACTGAAAATAATATCTAGTTAATTGCAGCTGCGAAATACTTGGTGCAAATCTACATGCATGCCACAACTGTTTTACTGTACAACAATGAAAAACTATAACTACAAAGGAGATTCTCTCTACAATTACGCGCTAGCAATAAACAAAATCTACACTAATTACACAAACTATAAGAAAAAATCAGAAGATTCCAGTGAGGTATCCTAGGCTAAGGGTCGACATATGAAACGTCCCCTTTTATCAATTTTACTTGACTGTGCTTATCCTGACACACAATATTTATAGCGCAACGCAATCTGACTTTCAAAATTCCCTACAAAAGAATGGCCCTGACTAACATTAAACTATACCTTTCACAAATCACTTACCTCACAAAAATCTTCGCTGCTCAAGCTACTGCAATACAGCGAGCGCCACTACTGCCAGCTAAATAAAAGATTCAAACTATGGAAGGCACTAACTACTGATAGGGATAGTTAGCAAATGAAAGATATTAATAGAGAACATATATATAGCAGTTCATGACAAATTACAAAACTCCGCCATCTCTCTCCCCACATCCACCACTGCTGGCGGCTCACCTCCAACTGCCCAACGCTATGCGCTGTTCACAGCCAGGTGCCTAACACTACAATGGCGAGTATTACAACAATGCAAAGCAGCCACAGACTGCACACCGCACAGCCAGTGATTTTCTATACAGAGGTGGCGTTACCAATAAAAAAAACCTAAACAGCCTACTTACAACAGTAACCATCAACTTACCAGTGAAAAGCACACTTCGAAGAATACAGTGTCGAGACTACAGTTAGAACAGGTATTACACCCCTGACATCAAGAACGTTTGCAAGCACTGGGACGAACAGACACACACACGTCAGTTAAAGGATTACCCACCACACTGGTGTAGTGATGAACTTCGTACAGTTTCTGTTGTTCACGAATGAGAACTCATTATTCTCAGGAGCCACAACGTCTGGAGAGAGGACAATGCCCACACCACAATCATCGTTGGCCACCAACAACGATTCTCTGTCAACGTATGACCAGGCATTGTCCAAGACCATCTTTTAGGACCTTGTTTGCTGCCCAAAATTTGACTGGTCCATTTGACTTGGTGTTCCTGCGATATGTGCTGCCACAATTCTTGGAGAATGTACCTCTTGTTATCTACAAATGTGTGTTGTTTCAGCACAATGGTGCACTAGCCCAACTTTATGCCAAGTGCCCATAAGTACCTCAACCACACATACCCTCATCATTCCACTTCAAGGGGACGTCTCGTGACCAACGCGATCACTTCATCTCACACCTCTGGACTTTTTTCCTGTGGGGCTACGTGAAGATGTTGGTGGGTGAAAGCCCTACAGAAACGGATGAATACCTGCTTGCTAGGGCCCAAGCTGCTTTTCGTCTGGTACAACAGACACCAAAGATCTTTGAGAGATTGCAGCAGAACTTCATGTTCTGTTACCATGCATGGAGTGAGACTGGCGGCCGTCAATGTGAACAGTTACTACGAACTATGTTGTCCTTATGTGGTATATATTGTGTTTGTCCATAGCACAATAAATGTGCATTTACAACCATTGGTAGCCTATCTTAATACACTGATCAGCCTGAACATTATGAACACCTCCCTAACAGCCGGTACGTCCAACTTTTGCACAGATAACAGAAACACAAATTATGGAATGGAAGCAGTGGGAATTTGGTAGGTCGATGGAGAGAGATAGCAACACATCTTCACACGCAAGTCACCTAATTCGCATACATTCCACGAAGGTGGGCGATGAGCTCTGACGCCTCATTGGATCGGATTCAGATCTGGCTAATTGGGGGCGAGTACATTAATTAGAACTCCCACTGTGTTCCTCAAACCACCCCATCACACTTCTGGCCTTGTGACAAGGCGCACTATCTTGTTGAAAATGCCACTGGTGTTGGGGAACGTGATCGTCATGTAGAGGTGTACATGGTGTGCAACCAGTGTACTATATCCTTGTCCTTGCGTAAGCTCCACTGGACACGTGTATTCCCCTGTAAATGT
This sequence comes from Schistocerca nitens, assembly GCF_023898315.1. Classification (NCBI taxonomy): domain Eukaryota; kingdom Metazoa; phylum Arthropoda; class Insecta; order Orthoptera; family Acrididae; genus Schistocerca; species Schistocerca nitens. The sequence goes on along the minus strand of NC_064615.1, from coordinate 96,428,772 downwards.
TCCCCAAATCATAGTGGAGCCGCCACCAACTTGTCTCCATCCCACAGTACAGATGTAATCGGGAAGTTGTCCTGGAAGACGACGGATTCGCGCCCACCTATTGGAATGATGAAGAAGGTTTTGGGATTTATTAGACCACACAACGCTCTGCCGCTGCGCCAATATCCAGCGCCGATAGTGATGTGCCTATTTCAGTCATAGTTGCCAAAGTCGTTGTGTCAACATTGACACATCGGCAGCGGAAGTCTGTCGTTAGGAGTATTCGGTGGACTGTGTGTTCAGACACCCTTATGCTCTGCCCAGTATTAAAGTCTGGTGTTGGTTCCGCCACAGTTCGCCACCTGTCCTATTTTATCAGTCTGTCCAGCCTACGACATCCGACATCTGTAATGAGGGATGGCCACACAACCACACGATATCTGGACACGGCTCAAATGGTTCAAATGGCTCTGAGCACTATGGGACTTAACATCTGAGGTCTTCAGTCCCCTAGAACGTAGGAATACTTAAACCAAACTAGCCTAAGGACGTCACACACATCCATGCTCGAGGCAGGATTCGAACCTGCGACCGTAGCGGTCGCGCACTTCCAGAATGAAGCGCCTAGAGCCGCTCGTCCACAGCGGCGGCTGGACATGGTTTCAACTTGGTTGCGCCACGCATTGAAGACATTCAGCACAGCACTCCTCGAACACTTGACAAGTTCTGCAGTTTCCAAAACGCTCATGCCGAGCCTCTGGGCCATCACAATCTGCCCTTGGCCTCAGATAGATCGATCACACCGACAGCACACTCACTAATACTTGACGCGTCATGTGTGTGCCTAACTAGCAGTCATTCCTCAACAGGTTACGCTGCTACAACCTGGACGGGTTTGCATCGATAGTAGGTCGGTGGTGATAATGTTCTGGCTGATCAGTCTAGAATCGGTTGTGTATCCATGATCTGACGCAAAAGGCTTGAGAAACCCTGTGTACCCTCAGCTGCTGGTGCTGTCACTTTCCATCTGTGAGTGGTTACTGCATGTTGATATCCAACAGAGTGGGTGGCAACGTTAATGCCATTGGACTGTGCGTTACTATTGTGCTGCCTTGTATAAATGTCTCATAACAGTCTTGTTAACTGTGTAAAGTAACACAGAATTCCTGTATTTCTAGTTCACTGAAGATAAACGCTGAAGGTTAGCATCGCTGAAAGTTTAATGAAGGGATGTACTCTCAAATATAAATGCTTCAATATTTAATAAAAATGTAACACGCATAAAAAGGGTGTCTACAGAAGTTGTTAACAATACATTTTCTGCATTGCAGATAGATGGTTTTCATGTGGGTCCAGTAGTGCACTTCTGTTGCGCAATGGAAAGCTCACAGCTATGTCATTCTTGTGTAGTATTTCATTTTATCGCTTAAATTTCTCTGTAGTAGAAGTAGTTAAAATTGTAGAACTGACGAAACACTTATTATTCGAGTGTGCGTATGTCGTGCCAAGTAACGATACCATCCCCTTGGTGTCCCACAGCAAGTAATGGCAACGCAAGTTACTGCCAGACGCCGATAGCGATGGTGCGGCATCCGGCGGATCCAAAGGTGAAACCCTCACTGAGCCACACCTCCAGCCGCTCCGTACCACAAGCGCTCTCTGGTCCACAGTACAGAATTCAGTCAGTGGCAACCAGACAAAAAAAAATGGCTCTGAGCACTATGGGACTCAACTGCTGTGGTCATCAGTCCCCTAGAATTTAGAACTACTTAAACCTAACTAACCTAAAGACATCACACACATCCATGCCCGAGGCAGGATTCGAACCTGCGACCGTAGCAGTCGCACGGTTCCGGACTGCGCGCCTAGAACCGCGGGCAACCAGACAACCCATTCGCAACGAGGAGCTGCCCAATCGCAGCGGAGTCGCCGCCGAGACACAGCCCGTCACGGCTTTGTCACCATCGCTCGCGCATTAGTTGAGAGAGCCTCAACCTACAACACTTTTGTTTCTGTTGTATTACCTGTACTGTGTTGCTGCAGGTTCATTTGTAAAGAGTCATTGTACCCTTGGAAAGAGCTAAACGTTAAGTAAAGCTTCTGTTTGCTGTATTTGCTCCTTTGCTAATTATGTCTACTCCTGTTCAGCTATCCTACGACGACAGAAGGTGCACCGCTCTGTGGCCCAACTCTGTTTACCGTTGTGTCCGAAGTAGTACTCATCACGGCATAGACGCCTTCTTCGTCGATAGCACCCGGCTCCCTATGAGTTGCTTAAAGTTACGCGAGAGACGGCACTTCGAAATCTTCCACCAGTGGTCTGTAAGAAAGTTCACGCTTGTATCGCACGCACCATGGGTACACGCCACCAGAATATAACAGCATGCGGCTCTGATTGGCTTGCGCGTCTTTCTCAGGGCTCCGCCTAGATTCGACGAACATTCTTTATCATCATCATCATAATAACATCCACCACAGGACAGCCATCTAACCAAGTTTAGACGCCGGCCGAAGTGGCCGCGCGGTTCTAGGCGCTAAACTCTGGAACCGCGCGACCGCTACGGTCGCAGGTTCGAATCCTGCCTCGGGCATGGATGTGTGTGATGTCCTTCGGTTAGTTAGGTGTAAGTAGTTCTACGTTCTAGGGGACTGATGACCTCAGAAGATAAGTCCCATAGCGCTCAGAGCCAAGTTTAGACCTATAAAACTGGTAGTTTGTCTCGCCAAGTAATACTGATTCACAAATTAACGTGAATACCGAACAATGGACGTTCAGTGGCACAAATTGCAATAATATTCAGTGAAGTAAATAGCAGTGAACGTCAAGTGTGGTATTGAGTAGTAATTTGCGTTAGGTATGGACAAGAACGTAAACACAGTAGATGCACCGAGCGTAATGGGAGATGCGGCCGGCAATGACAGAAGTTTATGCGGCCAGATAACAGATGGCGTTAGCAGTAGACAATTGGCGTACGTCCAATACTACGAACATGTTAACGAACAGATTGAAATGTCTAGATCGCCTCGAATACAGCAAGGAATAAAACAGGAAGTAGAGGATGACTTTGTAGATGATAGTGAGTACGTGAACGAATCCACTGACATGTTTGATTCACCACAGATAAAGAAAGAACCGAAAGAAAATTTTGAAGTAGGCTTGGAACACCGATTTCGTAGAACAAGACAGTGTGAAAATTTTAAGCATGAACGGCTTATTTGAACGATTAACCAAACAAATTGCAGGACAGAATGATCAGCTTCGAACACAAGTCAGTAATCAGGTTAGTCAGCTTAAAATACACTTTGACGAGCAGCTTAAAACACAAAGTAATCAGCTCAGAACACATGTCGATGTTCAGCTCAAAACAGGTTGGTCAGCGTAAAGCACAGGAATTACAATTAGTAAACATATCCAACAGGTAGAACAAAAAGTGGGTAATTTAAGTTCTGCAGTAAATACTATGAAATCTTAAATCGACACAATTAATAAAAATATGAATACTATGCAGAGGGAAACTGACGACATTAACAGTAGGTTTGATGTTGAAATTCTCAAGATCCTAGAGAAACTAGAGCCTCTAGTTGAAACAAAAGTAGACGAAAAGTTTTCGGTCTTAAAACTGAGATCGTAAACGAATACTAACATGGAATTTCACAGTTGAAAATGGCAGTTTCAGATACTGAAAGAAATTTAGGCGAAAAAGTTACCGGATGTGTACAAAAGTGTGAACAAAATACATCGAAAATTCAAGGCAAAATTTTCGATCTCGAGAGTAAAATTAAAGATAGGCCTGGTGTTGTCTGTAATGGCACGCCACTTACGAAGCTGTTGGAAGGTGAGGAACGCTTCGATCCCTCCAAGAAACATAACGAATGGCATCCGTTGGATTTCATCAAAAATTGCGAGAGGATGTTTCCTAAACACTTATCTGGTCAGGAGAAGATAAACGTAGTAATTAGCGCCTTAGCAGTTGACGCTAAGCGCTGGGGAATTAACTTGAATACCGAACTAATGACGTTCGAAGAGTTTAAACAAAAGTTTACAGAAGAATACTGGTCCGAACAAAAACAGGATCATTTGTGGAACGAGTTTATCATGGCCAAACTTCATGATAACAGGGGCAGGAATTCATTGAAAGATTTCTGCGAATATTGGTACCGAAAGTTTACACACTTAAGAGGGAGAAGATCCGATTCTGAAGTCGTATGGGAGCTATATAAAAAGCTTCCAGAAGATTCGAAGAGATATGTGGGAAGCAATCATCGCAGCTTCGAAGCGTTTCTCGAAAGGGTCGAAGACGAAGACCACAGGCGCGAAAGTCGTGCCAATTATCAGAATTTTAGTAACAGGAATAACCTCAATAATGTCGAGAGGAATGATGGCGATGGTTTTCGCGTCAACGTGATACAGAGAGGTAGAGGCAGAGGAAGAGGAAGATGGAGTTATCCAGATCGCGGTAGAGGGCACACCGAGTAAAATAATAACGACACTCGAAACTGATATCCGCGAACGTTGGGGGCCAAAAGGAAGCGGACAGAACATACCGTCCCCGATTTAAGAAACAATACCGGACTGACAGTTAAGTTGTGAGACAGGTTAGTGACAGGCGTGGAACGACGCAGCGTGTTGTTGCGAAACAAGCGTCAGGTGCGTGCGCAGATGATTCATCTCCTCCGCACAGTGCGCTACATGTTAACAGGCGAGTGCATCAGAGAGCAACGGCCCAGCCTAGCAGATCAGGTGTTCAGAGAGAAGCCACTAGCAAGGCGGCAGAATTAGGTACGAACATTGCCGTAAGAGCTGGCGGATACATTACGAGTGGTAATTCGGTGACGAAGGAAATAGTGGACGGAACAGTGGATACACAGAGAGGTGCCGTTAGCAGTGTTAGCAATGAAGTAAACAGCGACAATGAATTAGCAGAAGTAACTGGTTGGCGTTTGCAGATTGACGATCTGTACAAGGGCCGCAAGCAATGAGAGTGGGAGGATTTTAAGAAGGAAAATGAGGCAAGGAGGTTAATTAGTGAAAAAGGAAATAGTAGGGACATCGATGAGGTGATGTGGCCCGAATTTAAGGAGGAGAGAGTAAATAGCGCAGCGCAAAGTACGCGTGCTGCCGATAGGATGATGGTTAAAGAAAGTAAGGAATTGGACGATGAAATCCTAAGCATTGACGAGGAAGTAACTTCTGTTAACGATCCACCAACAGTACAAGCTGTTACCGAAAGGCACCATGGGGAAGGGGCAGGTAATAACCCACGAGCAACTGAAGTCCACGAGGATTACGCTGAATATGAAGTAACAGTGGATGTGAGTAAAGCTGATAATGAGGTCATTTTGCCAAAAGAGAATATTGATTTAAAATCAAAGCCCCATGAAAATTCAGAGGAAGAACTTAGTGCCTGTCTCAGAAAATTTTTTTATGTTAGAACCTGAAAGCGATCCAGAATGGTCGGATTCTGACGATAGTTCAGATGAGTATTTCGGTACTAGTGAAAATAATGGGAATACAGCTAATTGCGATATTGTAACTACTGATAACGAAGTTTCAAAACAAAACCCAGATATTAAGACTGAACACAGAAAAAGGTGACACCAGACGACTCAGTGTCAATGTTACGAAGAGTTAAAGTATTTAATGACTTTGAACTCCGGGAACCAAAGAAACCACCAGATATAGGTGATGTGCAGGTCAAAAGCATATTTTGGGACGATGTTATCGTCGACCTGGATTTGCTTAGGGAAGAACACAACAATGAAAAGCATATGACGGTCAAACAAACTGAGATACCAGTTGAAATTTATAATGAGAAATTGCAAGTACTTCTTGATATTGGGATCTCTCCCAATCGTTTTTCGAACACATCTGTGATAAACCTGGACTAGTAATTATGTCAGTGTAAAAATTGTTGGTGCTACTGGCAAGACTAGCAAGCCAGTAAGGAACCAGATATTGGTTGAATTTAGTATAAAAGGACAAAAGTTTGAACACGATTTTTTGGTTGTGCCAGACTTAATTAATGAAATGATAATGGGTATAGATTGACTAGATAAAGAAAAGTTATTATTGATTGTAGCCAGGAAGTGGTCAAAATTAACAACGCATCTACGAATTTGGAAATAAAATTTGAGGAAAATGGGAAGGTGTTCGATTCAGAAATTGGTTCTTAATTGTTGGAGATCGACCAAGGGAATGATGGTCTGACAAACGTATATGAAATGATCCATGTCAAGATGTTAATAGATGCGAGTGACAGGCAAGGGCATGATTATAAAGAAATTGTGGAAAATTTGAAGGAGATATCTCCTGAGTAGAAAATAGAATTGCTTCATCTTTTCGAAAGTAATAGAATCGTATTTTCGGGCAAACCTGGCTTAGTAAGAACTTTGAATACCAGATTGAGAGATTAGAGCATAAACCCATATCAACCTAACAGAACTAATCCAGGTCCAATGCAAAGTACATTACCTGAGGACACCCTAGAATTATTATCAGTAGATCTGTATGGTCCCCTTCCGAAGACTTAGGGAAACTGTGCATATATAGTATTAATTTGGGAGTATTCTCAAAGTCTGTAAAATTATACCCCTTGAAAGAGGCATCAGCAAAAGCTGTATTTAATAGGATGGTCGAATACTTCAGAACCATCGGGAAACTCAAGGCAGTACTATCTGATAATGGACCCAAGTTCATATCCAAAATTTGGAATGAAGGAATGGAGCAAAATGATGTGGAGGTTAAATATATCTCAGCCTACCACCCAGCTAGCAACCCGGATGAGATGTACATGTGAGAAATTGGGAGATGGTGTAGAACGTACTGCAGTCACAACCATAGAGCCTGGGGCAGATTTATATCGGATTTTGAGAATGTCATGAACACCTTACATCATGAGTCTACTGGGTTCCCACCGGAAGAAATTTTGTTAGTCAGCAGAAGTAAAAGTTTAATTGAAGAAAAACTAGAGTTCCTGCCTTGTACAAACTTGGGGTTGAGTCAAAAGGAAAAATTAGTCAGAAAAAGGGCAAAGCAAAAAGCTGAATATAGATCTAAAAGACGTGAAAAAACCTAAAAAGTTTCTAAATTTAAAATTGGGGATTATGTTCCTTTAAAAACCCACGAAAATCTAGCGAACTGAACCAAGAAATTTCCAAATTTATATATATTTATACTGGACCGTATATAATACAGAACATTCCACACGATAATGCTTAGTAACTGATCTACCCAAAATCCAAGTGTGGTGTCACCGCCAGACACCACACTTGCTAGGTGGTAGCCTTTAAATCGGCCGCGGTCCGTTAGTATACGTCGGACCCGCGTGTCGCCACTATCAGTGATTGCAGACCGAGCGCCGCCACACGGCAGGTCTAGAGAGACTTCCTAGCACTCGCCCCAGTGGTACAGCCGACTTTGCTAGCGATGGTTCACTGACAAAATACGCTCTCATTTGCCGAGACGATAGTTAGCATAGCCTTCAGCTAAGTCATTTGCTACGACCTAGCTAGGCACCATCAGTTGCTATTGATATTGTAAAGAATGTACAGACAAGAGCTACGTTCAACATTAATGGATTAAAGTTAAGTATTCCACCAACTACATCCTTTTTTTCTAGCCTAACTTCCTTGTCCTGTTCGAGACCTCACGCCAGCCTGCGTGAGCTAAAACGCGTGACTTTCGGCTTCCTCCTAACTCCGTGGGTTGGCTCATGCCAATCCACAACATATTGGCGAAGAGATTTGCCGCGTTCTTTTCGATATTGCCCTGATATACTTGTGTAATGGCTTCACCACCATCTCCAGATGTACTGTCCGAATTTTATCGCTTGCTGAATCAGCGGACGCAGGCCTTATTGGATGCCCTTGGACAGCTCGTCCAGGGTCAACGTGCGATGCAAAACGATGCGGCAGCCGCCGCTCCACCGCTACCGCAGCCACAATACGCTGTTGCACCAACTTTTCGTCATTTTGATGCTGCACTGGAAAGCTGGACGGAGTGGCCACGCCAATTTGGATATCATCTCGCCGCCTACAGAATTCAAGGTAATGAGCGGCAGCCTTTTCTCCTTTCCTCCGTAGGCATCCAAACGTACCGTGTGATAGTGAAATTATTTCCCCGACGCGACGTAGCAACTCTGTCCTACGATGTAATTTTGTCTGCAATAGATGCATATTTCAAAGAATCAGTCAATGTAGTTGCCAAACGGTATACCTTCTTTCGTACAAAACGTACGGCCGGTCAGAGTCATAGGGAGTGGGTTGCAACCTTGCAAGGCCTTACTAGGGATTGTGCTTTTGAGTGTCAATGTGGACTCCCTTATTCAGATGGTACATGATGCAATTGCACAGAATGTTTCTGATGTTCGTATAAGGGAACAGATTTTGAAACTAGTCAGTCCCTCCCTTCAACAAGTGATGGACATATTGGATCGATAGGACACACTTGACTTTGCTTAGGAATCATTTGAAACTTCACCAGCCGTGTGTCACGTTAACCGGCCCGCTGGGCGCGCTGCACGGAACAGTAAACAGCCCTCCCGCCCGTCCACGCAGCTGCCACCAGGCTCTCAGCCACGTGTGCCACGCACGCAAGCAAATGCAGTGCTAAAATCATGTCCGCAGTGTGCTACTAGACATTCGCGTGAGCATTGCCCGTCACGCCAAGCTACTTGCTTTTTCTGTAATAAAAAAGGACATGTTCAGAGTGTTTGCCAGAAAAAGCTCAGATCGGACACTCACAACCATTCCAGGCCCTTTGCTTCGCGCTGGAATCAAACCAAGAATACTCAGGCTCGCGAACCTTCGCCCATGGAAATTCATGTAGTTCATTCCACTCCGCCCAGTGCCACTCTCTCTACCAGTGACTGTGTTCGTCCCACAAATAGTGTGCGTCGACACCGCCGGAAATCCTGTCAAGTCGCAAGTGATTCTGTACCAGTGTCAGTTCACGTTGCACGGGACAGTCGCTCTTGTCGTCAACAGGACAATAAACTTTTTGTCGACTTGGACATTAACGGCAAAGTGATACCAATCCAGCTCGATACTGGAGCTGCAGTTTCACTGATCAATCAAGACACGTACAAACAGCTGGGCACACCTCCGTTGCGTGCCGCAAATGTTATGTTAAATAGCTATTCAGGACAAGCAATCCCTGTGTTAAGACAGTGCAGCCTTCTTGCAACATACAAGGGACAAACAAAACTTGTGTCATTTTAAGTCCTTCGTTCTTCTTCTGCAGTGAACTTGTTTGGTTTCGATTTATTTCAGTTCTTTAACTTGTCTATAGTAAATCAGGTCCTATCAGTGAACCAGACTGTGCCTTCAGACAGTGTTTCTCGTTTATGTGAAGAGTTTGTAGACATTTTTGCACTGGGCCTTGGTTGCGCTAAGAACTGTAAAGCACATTTGGAACTGAAAGTAAACGCGCAACCGAAATTTTTCAGAGAGCGCAATGTTTCCCACGCATTGCGGGATGAGGCCGGAAAAACATTACACGATTTGGGATGAAAGTGTGATTGAACGTGTGCAGGCTTCTCTCTGGGCATCACCCTTCGCAATTTTGCCAAAACCTTCCGGAAACTTGAGACTTTGTGTGGACTTCAAGGCAACAGCGAATCCACAACTAGTGATTGCAACTTTTCCTTTACCCCGCCCGGACGATCTTTTTGACAAACTGTGCCTGGGTAAATATTTTTCGAAGTTGGACCTAGCAGATGCGTACTTGCAAATACCGGTGGACGAAGAATCCCAGCGCGTTTTGGTGGTTAACACGCATCTAGTTTTGTATCGATTCAAACGACTGCCATTCAGGTGTGCAATATCTGCAAACTGATTGTGCGTCGGTCCCTACTGCAGCAAACTATCTGGACGATATTGTGATCTCCGGAAAGACGGAAGAAGAACATTTAACCAATCTCAGAACATTATTTCAGGTCTTGCGACAAAATGGTCTTCGCTTGCGGAAGGACAAATGTGTGTTTTTTGCTCTTGACTTACCCTACCTGGGACATGTACTCAATGCCCCAGACATACATCCTAGTCCCAAGCACCTCCGTGCTATACAAGACTTGCCTTCGCCGCAGAATTTGAAGCAGCTACAGTGCGTGCTGGGAAAAATCAATTATTGTCATCACTATGTGCGCCACGCCTCTTCCCTTCCAGCTCCGCTTCATCGCTTATGCCGTAAAGGTGTTCCGTTCGTCTGGACGACGGAATGCGAACGCGCCTTTCTCCAGTTGAAATCGGCGTTGCTTTCCAATACTTGCCTTACGCCGTTCGATCCCTTGAAGCCCCTTTTGTTGATGGTGGATGCGTCGGATTTCGGGATCGGTGCTGTGCTTGCGCACAAAGATGGATCGCACGATCGCCCTATTGCCTTTGCGTCCAAATTGCTCTCGTCTGCGTAAAGAAATTATTCACAGATCGAGAAGGAAGCATTGGCTATCGTATTTGGTGTTACAAAGTTTCATGATTTCTTGTATGGTCGTTACTTTACCATCATCACAGACCACAAACCTTTGACATCGCTTTTTCATCCGAAAAAGCCTGTACCTCCGCGTACAGCGCAGAAATTCATTCGCTGGTCTATTTTCCTCTCGCAGTACCGCTACGATATCTTGTATCGGTCCACTGCTAAGCCCGGAAACGCCGATGCGTTGTCCCGTTTGCCTGTTGCTGAGGATAGAGCATTCGATTCCTCCGAACTTGCTTGCATGTTCATTGATGCGGAAACCGATGACGTGGTCGAATCGTTTCCGATTGATTTTCGTCGTGTAGCTACAGCCACAGCTGCTGACCCTGTCCTTGCTACCGTTCTGCGTTTTGTTGGTTCGTCGATTTTTTGCTCACAAGGAGAGACTTTTTGTACGACGTGGCGTTAAGCTGTTGCGTTCTGATAATGATCAGTCCAGGGTTGTGGTCCCACGTTCGTTACAGTCCTCTGTCTTACGGCCTCTCCACCAAGGACATTGGGGTATAGTGCGAACGAAACAACTTGCTCGTCAACACTGTACTTGGTTCAGAATCGATGCTGCGATTACGAATATGTGCTCTTCTTGCATGGCGTGTGCCGAACAACAATCCGCACCACCGCGGAAATTCTTTGCAAGGCCAAAAGCCACTTCCCCTTGGCAACGCTTACACATCGATTTTGCTGGTCCATTCTGGAATGCTCGATGGTTGGTTGTGGTAGATTCATTCAGTAATTTTCCTTTTGTTGTCCGGATATCTTCCACGATGTCATCTGCCACCATCCAAGCGTTATCTGCTATCTTTTGCATTGAAGGTCTGCCACAGACTATTGTTTCCGATAATGGCCCACAATTCATGTCCGCAGAATTTCAGTCATTCTGCAAGGCCAATGGTATTCAACATCTGACATCCGCGCCGTTTTCGCCTCTGTCAAACGGTGCCGCTGAACGATTGGTCAGGACTTTCAAGTCACAGATGTTGAAGTTAAAAGAGTCGCATTCTCGGGAGGTCGCGTTATTGCTCTTTTTGTCCTCGTATCGCTCTCAGCCCCGAGATGGTCGCTCGCTGGCTGAGTTGCTCCACGGTCGTCCTCATCGAAACTTGATGTCTTTGCTGCATCCGCCGCATCAGGTTCCTGTGCAGCGGCAGACGCCTGCTTTTGCTCCAGGCGACGTTGTCTACTATCGTCACTATCGAGGTTCACGGCCTTGGCTCGAAGGGCGCATTCTTCGCTGCGTCGGCCGCGCTATGTATCTGGTTTTGGGGGCCTCTGGTGAGGTGCGCCGTCATCTCAATCAGCTGCGCCTCTGTCGTCGCATGGGATCTGCCGCTCGCCGTCTGCTTTCAGCGACGGTGCCGTCCGGTCCGCGCCCTGGGGACCCATCTACTGGCTCGCCTCAGCCCCAGATGTTACCGACGCTGCCTTCCATTTTGCCCTATGGCGACGCGCCGCTGCCGCCGCCTGTTCTCCCGCCGGCAACGCCCGCAGTGGACGCGTCGCTGCAATTGCCGGGCGCCTCTCTGGGTCACGCGCTGCCGTTCGCTTCCCGTGACCAGTTGTCCTCCGACATGGAACTCTTGCCCGCTCCGGACCATATGTCGGCTTCGCCCGTCGGGTGCCCGGCCCGATGGAGGCCGACCCTTCGGCCCCTCCTGTCTCTCTGCGGGCGCATACACCGCATGTTGGCGTGCACCCTGGAGCCGGTTTTCAGGCGTTTCCTAGCTCCCCTCGCACTGAATGGCAGGGTGCGGGTGGCACAGCCTCGCCTGTTGTTAGGCTCCGCACCTCGTCGCATACGTCAACATGGGGTCCTCCCCACGGCGGGCGGAAGTCTTATAACACAACCGTACGCCGCTTTGCGTGGGAGGAATGTGGTGTCACCGCCAGACACCACACTTGCTAGGTGGTAGCCTTTAAATCGGCCGCGGTCCGTTAGTATACGTCGGACCCGCGTGTCGCCACTATCAGTGATTGCAGACCGAGCGCCGCCACACGGCAGGTCTAGAGAGACTTCCTAGCACTCGCCCCAGTGGTACAGCCGACTTTGCTAGCGATGGTTCACTGACAAAATACGCTCTCATTTGCCGAGACGATAGTTAGCATAGCCTTCAGCTAAGTCATTTGCTACGACCTAGCTAGGCGCTATCAGTTGCTATTGATATTGTAAAGAATGTACAGACAAGAGCTACGTTCAACATTAATGGATTAAAGTTAAGTATTCCACCAGCTACATCCTTTTTTTCTAGCCTAACTTCCTTGTCCTGTTCGAGACCTCACGCCAGCCTGCGTGAGCTAAAACGCGTGCCTTTCGGCTTCCTCCAAACTCCGTGGGTTGGCTCCTGCCAATTCACAACACAGGAGACCTTTAGGTGTAAGAAACTTTGTGGACCTGAAACTTTATGTTCCTAGGAGTGAGTCACCTAAGTACACTCAGAAAGCAATCTGCAGTAAATGTCCTGTATCTTACGATGAAACTATTTTATTCTAAATGTAAAAAATCTTTGTAAATGGATGTATACCAATGTCAGTGTGCTAATGTACTTATGTAAGTTTCAGATTACCAAATGTACTATAAATGTAAAGGTGTATGGGAAAAAGAGCTGAAAAGAAAAAGCAAATGCTGCAAGCCAAATAAAAGATGGGACTGCCAAAAATCAAAGTGGGCTGTACGTGAGTCGTGAGATAAAGGACTGCTAATCACCAAAGAGGACAGATAAATAGTCAAAGGAGAACTGTAAGTGTGGTACAGGTCATGTGATAAAATGATGCGAAATGGACTGCCCATATCTGAATAATGAACCATGGACCTTGCCATTGGTGGGGAGGCTTGCGTGCCTCAGCGATACAGATGGCCGTACCGTAGGTGCAACCACAACGGAGGGGTATCTGTTGAGAGGCCAGACAAACATGTGGTTCCTGAAGAGGGGCAGCAGCCTTTTCAGTAGTTGCAGGGGCAACAGTCTGGATGATTGACTGATCTGGCCTTGTAACATTAACCAAAACGGCCTTGCTGTGCTGGTACTGCGAACGGCTGAAAGCAAGGGGAAACTACAGCCGTAATTTTTCCCGAGGACATGCAGCTTTACATGCAGCTTTACTGTATGATTAAATGATGATGGCGTCCTCTTGGGTAAAATATTCCGGAGGTAAAATAGTCCCCCATTCGGATCTCCGGGCGGGGACTACTCAAGAGGACGTCGTTATCAGGAGAAAGAAAACTGGCAATCTACGGATCGGAGCGTGGAATGTCAGATCCCTTAATCGGGCAGGTAGGTTAGAAAATTTAAAAAGGGAAATGGATAGGTTAAAGTTAGATATAGTGGGAATTAGTGAAGTTCGGTGGCAGGAGGAACAAGACTTTTGGTCAGGTGATTACAGGGTTATAAATACAAAATCAAATAGAGGTAATGCAGGAGTAGGTTTAATAATGAATAAAAAAATAGGAGTGCGGGTTAGCTACTACAAACAGCATAGTGAACGCATTATTGTGGCCAAGATAGACACAAAGCCCATGCCTACTACAGTAGTACAAGTTTATATGCCAACTAGCTCTGCAGATGATGAAGAAATTGATGAAATGTATGACGAGATAAAAGAAATTATTCAGGTAGTGAAGGGAGACGAAAATTTAATAGTCATGGGTGACTGGAATTCGTCAGTAGGAAAAGGGAGAGAAGGAAACGTAGTAGGTGAATATGGATTGGGGGGAAGAAATGAAAGAGGAAGCCGCCTTGTAGAATTTTGCACAGAGCATAACTTAATCATAGCTAACACTTGGTTCAAGAATCATAAAAGAAGGTTGTATACCTGGAAGAATCCTGGAGATACTAATAGGTATCAGATAGATTATATAATGGTAAGACAGAGATTTAGGAACCAGGTTTTAAATTGTAAGACATTTCCAGGGGCGGATGTGGATTCTGACCACAATCTATTGGTTATAAACTGCAGATTGAAACTGAAGAAACTGCAAAAAGGTGGGAATTTAAGGAGATGGGACCTGGATAAACTGAAAGAACCAGAGGTTGTAGAGAGTTTCAGGGAGAGCATAAGGGAACAATTGACAGGAATGGGGGAAAGAAATACAGTAGAAGAAGAATGGGTAGCTCTGAGGGATGAAGTTGTGAAGGCAGCAGAGGATCAAGTAGGTAAAAAGACGAGGGCTAATAGAAATCCTTGGGTAACAGAAGAAATATTGAATTTAATTGATGAAAGGAGAAAATACAAAAATGCAGTAAATGAAGCAGGCAAAAGGGAATACAAACGTCTCAAAAATGAGATCGACAGAAAGTGCAAAATGGCTAAGCAGGGATGGCTAGAGGACAAATGTAAGGATGTAGAGGCTTGTCTCACTAGGGGTAATATAGATACTGCCTACAGGAAAATTAAAGAGACCTTTGGAGAGAAGAGAACCACTTGTATGAATATCAAGAGCTCAGATGGCAACCCAGTTCTAAGCAAAGAAGGGAAGGCAGAAAGGTGGAAGGAGTATATAGAGGGTTTATACAAGGGTGATGTACTTGAGGACAATATTATGGAAATGGAAGAGGATGTAGATGAAGATGAAATGGGAGATAAGATACTGCGTGAAGAGTTTGACAGAGCACTGAAAGACCTGAGTCGAAACAAGGCCCCGGGAGTAGACAACATTCCATTAGAACTACTGACAGCCTTGGGAGAGCCAGTCCTCACGAAACTCTACCATCTGGTGAGCAAGATGTATGAGACAGGCGAAATACCCACAGACTTCAAGAAGAATATAATAATTCCAATCCCAAAGAAGGCAGGTGTTGACAGATGTGAAAATTACCGAACTATCAGTTTAATAAGTCACAGCTGCAAAATACTAACGCGAATTCTTTACAGACGAATGGAAAAACTGGTAGAAGCGGACCTCGGGGAAGATCAGTTTGGATTCCGTAGAAATGTTGGAACACGAGAGGCAATACTAACCTTACGACTTATCTTAGAAAAAAGATTAAGAAAAGGCAAACCTACATTTCTAGCATTTGTAGACTTAGAGAAAGCTTTTGACAACGTTAACTGGAATACTCTCTTTCAAATTCTGAAGGTGGCAGGGGTAAAATACAGGGAGCGAAAGGCTATTTACAATTTGTACAGAAACCAGATGGCAGTTATAAGAGTCGAGGGGCATGAAAGGGAAGCAGTGGTTGGGAAAGGAGTGAGACAGGGTTGTAGCCTCTCCCCGATGTTATTCAATCTGTATATTGAGCAAGCAGTAAAGGAAACAAAAGAAAAATTCGGAGTAGGTATTAAAATTCATGGAGAAGAAGTAAAAACTTTGAGGTTCGCCGATGACATTGTAATTCTGTCAGGGACAGCAAAGGACTTGGAAGAGCAGTTGAACGGAATGGACAGTGTCTTGAAAGGAGGATATAAGATGAATATCAACAAAAGCAAAACGAGGATAATGGAATGTAGTCAAATTAAATCGGGTGATGCTGAGGGGATTAGATTAGGAAATGAGACACTTAAAGTAGTAAAGGAGTTTTGCTATTTAGGGAGTAAAATAACTGATGATGGTCGAAGTAGAGAGGATATAAAATGTAGACTGGCAATGGCAAGGAAATCGTTTCTGAAGAAGAGAAATTTGTTAACATCGAGTATTGATTTAAGTGTCAGGAAGTCGTTTCTAAAAATATTTGTATGGAGTGTAGCCATGTATGGAAGTGAAACATGGACGATAACCAGTTTGGACAAGAAGAGAATAGAAGCTTTCGAAATGTGGTGCTACAGAAGAATGGTGAAGATAAGGTGGGTAGATCACGTAACTAATGAGGAGGTATTGAATAGGATTGGGGAGAAGAGAAGTTTGTGGCACAACTTGACTAGAAGAAGGGATCGGTTGGTAGGACATGTTTTAAGGCATCAAGGGATCACAAATTTAGCATTGGAGGGCAGCGTGGAGGGTAAAAATCGTAGAGGGAGACCAAGAGATCAATACACTAAGCAGATTCAGAAGGATGTAGGTTGCAGTAGGTACTGGGAGATGAAGAAGCTTGCACAGGATAGAGTAACATGGAGAGCTGCATCAAACCAGTCGCAGGACTGAAGACCACAACAACAACAAGTAATTTGCTCCTTAAATCATGTTGTGATAGGAGGTTGGACTGTGCCAAAGGCACTTAAGTAAAGGATAGGAAAATGTTCTTGATATATTAAAAGGTATAGATATATATAATGTGAGTGAAAGGAAGTTTTGTGATATAAAATCGTTTGATGGTACATTCACACAAAGATTCAGAGCCCCTGTATAAAAATAAAGATTAGAGTTGCCATCAAATTCGCACTTAGTGAAATTTACTGGAAACAGGGGCATGTGTAACATCAACGACTCTGTACTATTGTACATATAAGTAATTCTTTTCATCTAATTTTAAGATAAACTTGTGTAATTGATGTTCTGATTTCGTTTTCTTTTTTTTATGCCATTATGTTAGGAAGTTTCAATGCGAATATTGATGTTTATGTCAAAGTCAAGTAATATTTTAATAGAATTGAAATGTAACAAATGTTGAAACTGTCGTACATGTTTAAAACTGTAACTGTGCGTCTGGTCCATACGTAGGCAATGTGTTAGGATATGTAGAATGCAAAACCTCGGGTGAATACCGGGTCTGTCAGGGAGCGGTAAAAGGTGGAGGGCAGGCGAGCGCGGGAAAATGCGCGCGGGCACTGCACGTCACAACGGGCACAGTAGTAGTTGGAGTTTGGCACTGGTTTGAACAACACCTTCTGGAGCGAGGAGGCTCTCCTGGAAGACATAGCTTCACCGATCCTCTGGTATGCCGTTCCAACACCCACACAGCGTGGCAAAATTCCATAGTCACTAAATGGAAAAGTATTGCGACGCTAAGAAGAATTAAAGTGCCGATACGTCAAGAGCCATAGCTGTGGTTGAATGTGTGCTCTGTGCCTCGCTATCTCGCCGCCCGCCAACCGCCGCATCGATACTAGCAGGTTGAAACTTTTAGCACTGTATTCGTATGGATCAGAGAGTGAACTGTGTTTGTTTGGTGCAATAATAACATAAATTTTACCAGAAATTTTCCATCATTTAATTATCCTCACAACTAACCTAGACAGGGTCCTTTCCGAACGTTGTGCAATCCGAGTGTCCCGAAATGAAAATTAAAACTTGTGTTAATAATAATTATTTGCAGAACTAGCTATATTAGAATGGTGTTCAAAGAAATGTTTTGTTAAGGAACCAGTAAATGAACAGCGAAGGTCTAACGAAGTCGAAAGATTACTTTAGTATTGATATAGTAATGAAGTTTATTATTTCGTTACAAATTTAAAGGCATTTAAATGAGCAGTAAATTAGATGAAAATAGTAGTTATTTATATACTGGAAATCTTGAACGAAAAATAAATTAAGTAATAATTTTTTTTTTTTAAATACAGTGATCATAACAGTTTCAGGGCCCTCCTTCATTCATTTGAATTCTGAAGTGTTCTAAATTGGTTTCACCAGCGAATGTTAAAGTCAATATAAAAGTCAAAATTTATCAGTGTTTTATCTTTATCAAAACTGACATTATGTGTGTGGCATGAAAGTACAATTTCTAGGGTAACCTATGCCCGATTTTTATCAGATTAATAGACTGTATAAAGTTTTGTAGTAAACATTTTAGTGTAGTGTTATGTATTCGTGATATTCCATGTCAGTACAGAACGTGAAACTATTAGCTCAATAGATTATCTGGTTCTAAAATTCAACTATATTATGCAGTGTTACAACTTGTTGTTTTGCATGAATATATACCAATTTGTACAGGGAAGAAACTCAGTTAATGCCTAATTAGGCTGGCGACCATATTATTGCCACATTGGTAGCATCTTCTGGTTTGCTTTTGATCCATCCTGACGAGTGATTGCATTTCGAACTTATTTGACGGATCATTATTATTACAGAGTGGGTGTAACTCTGAATTGCCACCATTCATGTGATGGTGGTGGTGGTGGTTAGTGTTTAACGTCCCGTCGACAACGAGGTCATTAGAGACGGAGCCCAAGCTCGGGTTAGGGAAGGATTGGAAAGGAAATCGGCCGTGCCCTTTCAAAGGAACCATCCCGGCATTTGCCTGAAACGATTTAGGGAAATCACCGAAAACCTAAATGAGGATGGCCGGAGACGGGATTGAACCGTCGTCCTCCCCCCGAATGCGAGTCCAGTGTGCTAACCAATGTGCCACCTCGCTCCGTAGCCACCATTCAGGTACACGCGGTCGATATCTATGCGAAAATCCTTTCTCATAGGGCGAATCCCGCTCACTTACCATAGCACAGGCTTTAACGAGTACTGTGTCAGGGATTACAAACAGACCTTCACCCTGCCCTCCAATGATCCCTCGTTGCCACCAATAAAGTCAAAAATGGTGGTAGTTTGGGGCCTGTGGAATGTACTTTACAGGGCATCTGGCTCTGAGCTGTCCTTAAAGAAATCCATTTGGAACAGTTCATTGTGTCACTGTGGTGCCAATTGTTGCTCAAATCGCTGCTGCAGATGCAGTACGATGCGCCAGAGCCATACGCCGTGTCATGCAGGGCCGTGGCTCCTAAGCTGTTGTGCCAGATCGCGGTATAACAACAGTTTCTTCACGTGTAAAGTAGTAATTGTCTCGTCGCAGGCAGTGAATCTGTTTATTTGAACTGTTCAAAATATGGGGCCTGTGGAAGGGGTTTATGTATCAGTGTAGTATTGCATGTGTCTTTTCAAAGTTTGCAACAAAATTTCATGCAAGAGTGTTTTGAACTTAACTGGTGATGCTTTACTGTATTGTCACATTTGTGTTCTGTAACCTTATGAGATATTTGGTGAACTGAAATCTATATCAGTATAAGCCATTTTCAAAACTTCCATGCTGTTTGAAGATTAAAGAGGTTATTTGCTAAATTTTGGTTGGTTAATATGTTAAAATAGTTTAAAAACTGAAGACTGTTCCATTAAATAACATCGGAGAGAGCTTTCCAGAAAATATTCAGGAGATTTCCCACGGTCTGGGACTTTAATGTTCAAAAAAGTTTTAAGTGAGTGTAGTTATACGTTAACCTTCTACCTACATCTGCATCTACATCTGCATGGTTACCCTGCAAATCCACATTAAGTGCCTGGCAGAGGCTTCATCGAACCGTTTTCATACCACTTCTGTACCATTCCACTCTCGAATGGCGCGTGGGATAAAGGAACACCTAAATCTTTCCGTTCGAGCTCTGAATTCTCTTACTTTATTATGATGATCATTTCTCCCTGCGTAGGTGGGTGTCAACAAAATATTTTCGCATTCGGAAGAGAAAGTTGGTGATTGAAATTTCGTAAATAGATCTCGCCACTGAAAAACCCGCCTTTGTTTCAGTGACTGCCACCCCAACTATCGTATCATATCAGTGACACTCTCACCCGTATTGCGCGATAACACGAAACGAGCTGCCCTTCTTTGCACTTTTTCGATGTCCTCCGTCAATCCTACCTGGTAAGGATCCCACACCGCGCAGCAATATTCCAACAGAGGACGGACAAGTGTAATGTAGGCTGTGACTTTAGTGAGTTTGTGACATCTTCTAAGTGTTCTGCCAACAAAGAGCAGTCTTTGTTTCGTCTTCCCCACAATATTATCTATGTGGTTTTTCCAATTAAAGTTGCTCGTAATTGTAATTCCTATGTATTTAATGGAATTGACAGCCCTTACATTTGTGCGATTTATCGTATACCCGAAATTAATCGGATTTCTTTTGGTACTCATGTGGATTACCTAGCACTTTTCCTTGTTTAGTGCCAGTTGCCACTTTTCGCACAATACAGAAATTCTCTCTAGATCATTTTGTAATTTGAATTGATCGCCTGATAATTTTACAAGACGGTAAATTGCAGCGTCATCTGCAAACAATCTAAGGGGGCTGCTGAGATTATCACCTTGATCATTTATGCAAATGTGGAACAGCAGAGGGCCTATGACATTATTTTGTGGAACGCCAGATATCACTTCTGTTCTACTCGATTACTTATCGTCTATCACTACGAACTGTGACCTTTCTGAGAGAAAATTACGAATCCAGTCACATAACTGAGACGATACTCCATGTGCAAGCAATTTGATTAATAGTCGCTTGTGAGGAACGGTATCAAAAGCCTTCTGGAAATCTAGGAATATGAGATCGATCTGAGATCCCTTGTCGACAGCACTCATTACTTCATGGGAATAAAGAGCTAGCTGTGTTGCACAAGAACGATATTTTCTGAATATGTATCAATAAGTCATTTTCTTCAAGGTGATTCATAACGTTCGAGTACAGTATATGCTCCAAAATCCTTCTGCAGATTTAGGTCAGTGATATGGATCTATAATACAATGGATTACTCCTTTTTCCTTTCTTGGATATTGTTATGACCTGTGCTACTTTCCAGTCTTTAGGAATAGACCTTTCGTCAAGTGAGCGGTTGTATATGATTGCTAAGAAAGGCGCTATTGTGTCTGCATACTCTGAAAGGAACCTCACTGGTATATAATTTCGAGCGGAAGGCTTGCCTTTCTTAAGTGATTTGAGTTGTTTCGTAACACCTAAGATATCTACTTTTATGTCACTCATGCTAACAGCTGTTCTGGTTTCGAATTCTGGAATAATTACTTCGTCTTCTTTCGTGGAGGAATTACGGGAAACTGTATTTAGTAATCCGCTTTAGGGGCACCATCATCGATAACATTTCCATCACTACCGTGCAGTGATGGTATTGACTGTTCATATTCCCTTTCCTAATTCACACAGTTGAGGTGTTTTTTTAAAACCTCATTGTTCGCTGTCAATGGTTCAAATGGTTCAAATGGCTCTGAGCACTATGGGACTTGACATCTGATGTCATCATTCCCCTACACTTAGAACTGCTTAAACGTAATTAACCTAAGAACATCACCGATGCCCGAGGCAGTATTAGTACCTAAGACCGTAGCAGCAGTGCGGGTCCGGACTGAAGCGTCTAAAACCGCTCGGCCACCGCAGCCGGCCCGCTGTCAATGCTTCTTGCGTTCGTATCATAACTATTTGGGACTCACACATAATTACCAGTTTAATTACTTTGTCTTTGTGACTCACTTACGGTAACTACTTTTGCTACCAATGCTTCTTGCGATCCTACCAAAGTTATCATATGCAGTTTCTGATTACGTATTTATTCGATTAGCGAATCTACCTGCCAAGCCGCATTCATATTTGCACAATGTTATTTAATGTTGCCACAAAATATGAAAGTCCTCAACATTTCATGATCCACACTATCAAACGAGTAATTCACTAAGCTGCAAAGTAAAGTAGCGTAATGCAGAATAGCACGCTGTGTCGCAACGTGTCCGGTAGCTCATCTTGCACTAATACCTGAAGTGTGTTGCCTAAGTAGGCCTGTTCAGCCATCAACTAATACAATATTTACACCGCCACCGCTAAAACTGTGACTAACCTGGTGTTGATTTTGTTACGGTCTGAAAGTGTGGCTTGTGTGTTTATTTCAGCGAGATTATTTCTTTCCTGCCGAACGTCGGTTTCCCTTGTTATTTTCCGATTCCGGTTTTTTAGTTCTGTTACACTCCGTCAATGAACTTATTCATGAAATGAACATTTACACTAATTAATTTAGCATCATAATAAACGTTCTTAAATTCAAAATTTTTCCAATAATTAAACCATAAGACCACATAAACAGAGGCAGTAAATTGTCTCCATCGGTGACCGCGGCGCTTATTGCTGTAAACGACTTTTACCTTTCCTTGTAGCTTTTTTTGGTTTCTTGGGGCAGACCTAGTAAACCGTGTTGCAGCATTACGGGTTTGGACCTAGTGAAAAAGGAGTGAAGTATTAATTATTTTCATACAGTTACGTGTATGAATATGAAAATATTTCGTTGTCTCGCAGTTTTCTTTGCTTTTTTGGTAATTGTGTGGTAAGCGTGATGCAAATTCTTAGAAAGGCGTGCGACCGCTAGTCACGGAGAGAATGATTAAATTTTTTACATCGTCTTCACCGGTCTTACTGTTTCGATAGCAAATGAAACTGAAGAGTCAGCAGAGACGTAAACACTGTAACCAGCTCTTGATAAATAGCAAAATTTCTCAAAACGAAAAATGTTATCGTTAAAGTATGTTACGAAACTAAGCCGGTCTGTTTACATCTACAATAATAGCACAGTACTTGTTAACGCTACCGTGGAGATTGGAGCCTGGCAGCCTACTTTGCCGTTTAGCCTAGCGGACGAGTGCCAAACTTGATGTTTTCAACGAAACATACTATTTCGTGTCCTTCATAATGAGGTCGTTCACCTGACGCGCTGGCCATCGAATAAATCTGTGACACGTCTGGTCTCCAAATTGTGACCACAGTTCTCCGGCTGTCAAAGTTGGTGTTTTGTGTACTCACACAAAAGCTGCTAGGAGAGAAATTTCCTAGGAACATAGTCAAGCTCTGTCTAATTCAACGGGCGGCACGACGTCTAAAGGTTTTGTTTGTAACACATTCTCAAACTAAGGGCTCAAATTAATGTCTATAAAATTTGTTAGTCACTGATCTGTTATGTCTAAACTGTAGAATTATGCTGAGTTCAATTAAAGGTGTCTCTCTTTCTGTTACGGCAACGTGAGCGTTCCATAAGTTTCTCATAACAGGATAACTTTTTTATTTTAACTTTATGAGTTTTCCGTTGGTGCTTGACAAAACATGACCGTAATAAAAAAACAACATATTCCTTCTCTTTTTCAACTATTATTTCTTTATTCAAGAAACGGTGTTTGGCTTATTAGCTTATTGCCATGTGAGAACTGAATGCTGCAACCACAGATACGAGGATAGTGGCTACTATTTATTTACAGCTCGCACAAAACAGGTAAGTGTTTTAAAGTTTCACTGACCTTCAAAGTAGGCACCAGCATTATGTATAACTGTAGCCAGTGATGTGGAAGTCGTAGGATACTCTTAGCTGTGCCAGTTGTGTTGACAGTTCGAGCGGCGCGGTCTATTTCTCGATGAATTTCTAGCAGTTCTGAAGCGATTGCCGTGAAGTGTTTCCTTCAGTGTAGAAATCGAACTCACGAGAGCTGAAGTCAGGGGAGTACAGTAGGTGGTAAAGCTCTTAACAGTTCAATCAGTCAAACAAATTAGTAACAGCTTGCACTGTACGTGCTTGAGCGTTGTCCTGCAAAATGATGGTCAGGTCCCGCAGAAAGTGTCATCACTTCTGTCTCTATGCTGTTCATTTTTGGAGCACAACCTACGACCAACTTAAAGAATAAGGACAACATTAATAGCATTAGTTTATCCTAAATTTGACAGTAGGAAAAGCATATTAATTACATCCCTCGAACTGATATCCAGGAAAGGACTCGCAACTAGCGGAACAGGAACGTTTTATGTGTAAGTAATTACGCAATCCCCATATCAGAATCTGAATTAAAGCATTGTAGATGCAGAGAAACAATTCACAAGAATCAGAACATTAGTACCATTATCAGTGGTAAAAAATTGGGAGATTATTGTTTAATGTCCCATCGATGACGAGGTCATCACAAACGATGAAATATGGTGCCACTGAGCTCGCTCATTTAAAAGGATGTTAAATAATTGTGGCAAAGATCCACTATGAACCATACAAAATTCAGAGAGTTTAATATTTAAGGAGATGAACTGAAACTACTATAATGGCAGAAATCGTAATATTTGACGAGAGACTTCGCTTCAAATGATATTACAAATTATATTACTCGAAAGAAATTTGTACAAGTATCTGAATCGAAAAAGAGAATGATAGTGACTAACCCAGGAAGATTCATAAATAGAAGGAAAATGCAGAAATGATCAGTCACTAACAAGCGTACCTGAAACTCTTAACAAGGATGGAAGGAAAGAAAAAACAGTTTTTAACTGCAGGTCTTTTAGTGAAATATAAAGAGAAGGCTATGTAAGCAATAATTTTTTACGTGTATAGAGCACAAATAATTATCTTGATTCTTCTGCAACTGATGGTGTTGATAAGTAAAGCGTATCTTACAAAGTAGGTTTATAAATAACACTCAAATTTTCGCGTGTCGAAAAAGAAACGTGAAGTACCGATACAGTGAGGCAACGACAGCGGGAAACTCTACACCACCCTGTTTCATTACACCGCTTTACTGGTAATCTACTGCGGCTAAGAGCTCATACGGATTTTGCCGTCCAACTTCACAGCAGGGATGACTGGCCAGTTGGTTTTGCCCACCCTCTAGAGCCGGGAACAGCACAGTTCTGTGTCCCATTACGTACAGGCAATTAGTCTCCCATTACCTCAGTCGGAATGATGCCCATTTCGTTATTGGCCTCTCCATCCCGGACTGAACATTCTGCTAACTACCGAATAATCGTGTCCCTCAACGGCAATTATTGAGAATGCAGCAGTTTGCATTCTATTCGAAATATGACGTCCTGCAGTACTCCAACTCTTTAAAGCACTCACATCTGCTAGGTAAAAAACTGGAACCCATACTACGTAAAGAAATTATAAAGCTTATGGTACAGGAGCTGCAGAGTATTCTTATTACAAATAGACAACAAAATTTTTCAGTGTACCTAGTACATATCAACGCCTTCATCATCTTGCAGAATGCAATCTCTAAAGAATGAGACACAGTTTTCGATAATATATACATATTTCAAGATGTGGAATGTAATTTCTGTTCCTGGACGAGTCAAATAATAACGTCGTTTCTAAATTTCCCACTAAAATTACTAGAAATTGTAAGGGCGTTCGTAAGAAATGGACTGAATAGAACCCATTACCACTTCCATAAATTAGAAAAATAGACCATCATGTTATGGATAAGAAAGTGACAGTAATTATTTGCATATCTGATAACTGTTATGCTTTAACCAATAAACAAGGGTTAGAACAAAGCCTCTTGTTGATCGCCTTGTAGTAGCGGGCCTAAGCGTGTAACCTGACTGCATGAACAGATACCGAGCGCTTAATGTGAAACGTGAAAAAGTACAGTTCGTGTGTACCTTGACATTGATCGTGTCATTTGAAGATATTGCAGCACAAATCCACAATAACGCAGAAAGTACAAAGATTTTTTGTACATTAATTTCTTACCTACACATTTTCATTTTGCAATAAAAATTTGTGTTGCTTTGTTTGAGCATTACTATGGGAATTAAAAATTTACGAATGACGCAGTATTATTCGAAAAAGAAATAATTCCAAACATTTCAAATTTAACTTTTGAAGACAGTGCTACATTTTTTCTCACTCTCCACCTCCACATTAGTTATGAATCACTCTCCAGATCTTAGTGGAGATCAAATAATCAATAAGAAACAATGTCAACAATGTTGTTGATGTTGTTTTCAGTCCAGAGACTGTATTGATGCAGCTGTCCATGCTACTGTATCCAGTGCAAAGTTTCTTCATCTTCCAGTACCTACTGCAACCTACATCCTTCTGAATCTGCTTGGCGTATTCATCTCTTGGTCTCCCTCTACGATTTTTACCCTCCATGCTGCCCTCCAATACTAAATTGGTAATCCCTTGATGTCCTACCAACTGATACCTTCTTCTAGTCAAGTCGTTCTACAAATTTCTCTTCTCTCCAATTCTATTCAGTACCTCCGCTTTAGTTATGTGGTCAACCCATCTAATCTTCAGCATTCTTCTGTAGCACCACATTTCGCAAGCTCCTCTTCTCTTCTTGTCTAAGGTACTTAACGTCCATGTTTCACTTACATACAAGGCTACACGCCACACAAATACTTTCAGAAACGACTTCTTGACGTTTAAATCTATACTCGATGTTAAGAAATTTCTCTTCTTCAGAGAGGCTTTCCTTGCCAGTGCAGGTCTACATTTTATATCCTCTCTACTTCGACCATCATCAGTTATTTTGCTCCCCAAATAGAAAAACCCATTTACTACTTTAAGTGTCTCATTTCCTCATCTAATTCCCTCAATATCACCAGGTTTAATTCGACTACATTCCATTGTCTTTGTTTCGCGTTTTTTGATGTTCATCTTATATCCTCCTTTCAAGACACTGTCCATTCCGTTCAATTGCTCTTCCGAGTCCTTTGCTATCTCTGACAGAATTACAGTGTCACCGGTGAACCTCAAAGTTTTTATTTCTTCTCCGTGGATTTTAATTCCTACTCCGAATTTTTCTTTTGTTTCCTTTTCTGCTTGCTCAATATGCAGATTGAATAACATCGGGGACAGGCTACAGCCTTGTCTCACTCCATTCCAAACCCCTGCTTCCCTTTCATGCCCCTTGATTCCTATAGCTGCCATCTGGGTTCTGTACAAATTGTAAATAGCCTTTTACATCCTGCATTTTACTCCTGCCTCCTTCAGAATTTGAAAGAGAGTATTCCAGTCAACATTGTCAAAAGCTTTCTCTAAGTCTACAATTGCTAGAATCGTAGGTTTGCCTTTCCTTGATCTATTTCTAAGATAAGTCGTAGGATCAATATTGCCTCACGTGTTCGAACATTTCTACGGAATCCGAGCAGATCTTCCCCAAGGTCGGCTTCTACCAGTTTTTCCACCCGTCTGTAAAGAATTCGTATTAGTATTTTGCAACCGTGACTTATTAAACAGATCGGTAATTTTCACATCTGTCAACACCTGATTTCTTTGGGATTGGAATTATTATATTCTTCTTGAAATCTGAGAGTATTTCGCCTGCCTCGTACATCTTGCTCACCAGATGGTAAAGTCTTTTCAGGGCTGGCTCTCCCAAGGCTATCAGTAGTTCGAATGGAATGATGTCCGCTCCCGGGGCCTTGTTTCGACTTAGATCTCTCAGTGCTCTGTCAAACTCTTCACGTAGCATCATATCTCCCATTTCATCTTCATCTACATCCTCTTCCATTTCCATAATATTGTCCTCAAGTACATCGCCCTTGTATGAACCCTCTATATACTCCTTCCACCTTTCTGCTTTCCCCTCTTTGCTTAGAACTGGGTTTCCATCTGAGCTCTTGATATTCATTCAAGTGGCTCTCTTTTCTCCAACGGTCTCTTTAATTTTCCTGTAGGCAGTATATATCTTACCCCTAGTGACATAACCCTCTACATCATTACATTTATCCTCTAGCCATCCCTGCTTAGCCATTTTGCACTTCCTGTCGATTTCATTTTTGAGACGTTTGTATTCCTTTTTGCCTGCTTCATTTACTGCATTATTATATTTTCTACTATCATCAATTAAATTCAATATTTCTTCTGTCACCCAAGGATTTCTACTAGCCGTCGTCTTTTTACCTACTTGATCCTCTGCTGCCTTCACTACTTCATCCCTCAAAGCTACCCATTCTTCTTTTACTGTATATCTTTCCCCCGTTCCTGTCAATTGTTCCCTTATACTCTCCCTGAAACTCTGTACAACCTCTGGTTCTGTCAGTTTATCCAGGTCGCAACTCCTTAAATTCCCACCATTTTGCGATTCCTTCAGTTTTAATCTATAGTTCATAACCAATAGATTGTGGTCAGAGTCCACATCTTCCCCTGGAAAGTCTTACAATTTTAAACCTTGTTCCTAAGTCTCTCTCTAACCATTATATAATCTATCTCTAACCTTCCAGTACCTCCAGGCCTCTTCCATGTATATAGCCTTCTTTCAAGATTCTTGAAACAAGTGTTAACTATGATTAAGTTATGCTCTGTGGAAAATTCTACCAGGCGGCTTCATATTTCATTTCTTACCCCCATTCCATAAAGAATGAATTTAACGTTCCTCTGAAGTCTCAGTGCAATATTTGTATCTACGAGGCGCATCCAGAAAGTATTTTCCGATGTTATTTCCTTTATAGTAGACGTTTTTAGCCTGCATGCACAACAAATCTATGACGTGACAATGAAGTGCCGGCAGGACAGGTTCCACCTGGTGTCAGTACCGCTGCAGCAGTGCCCCGTAATGGCGCCTCTTATTGGTTCTCTCGCTGCTTGCGAGGTTCGGTATATGATAAGGTTCTTTAACGCACAAAACAAAACGCCCATGGAGATTCTTCGTCATCTCTGTCTGGTCTACTGTCAGAACATCAAGAGCAAACAGATGGAGAGTCGCAGTTGTAGGCTTTTTCCCGAAGGTCGTGAATGATGAAGAGCGCAGCGCACCTGGTTGATTTTGTGCGGCGGCCCATCCTGGAGAAACGTCGGTTCACTATTCATGACCTTGGCAGCCATTTTCCGCAGATTCCGCGATCCTTGTTGCATGAAATTTTCAAAAGCATCCGCTGTTCAAGATAATGCCTGTCAGGTGGGTACCAAACAGCCTGACACATAAGCACAAAACGAAAACTTTGACGCAGCACTGACATTTCTGCAGCAGTATCATGATGACGGAGACGAATTCCTCGACAAAATCGTCACAGCGAATGAGACGTGGATCTTTCATTTGACTGCGGAAACCGAGCAGCAGTCAGTGCTTTGGCGTCACAGTGGATCTCTGGCCAAGACCAATTCAGACTATGTCGGGGCAGAAAGTGATGTGCACTGGGTTCTGGGACAGGAGGGGCATTGTCATTGCATTCATGCCCAGAGGTCAAACAGTGAAGGCCGACCGTCTCTATGAAACAATGCGGAAACTGCGACGTGCCATTCAGAGCAAGAGGCTTGGAATGCTTACAGCGGCTGTTGTGCTGCTCCACGACAGTGATCATCCCCATTGGCTTCGGCACACAGCATCTGTTTTGCAGACGTTTGGCTGGGAATTGTTTGATTATGAAGCATACAGTCCTGATCTTGCCCCCAGCGATTTCCATCATTTCTTGCACCGCAAGAAATTCCTGTCCTCCGGCCAGCGTGTAGACAACGACAAAGAGCTGAAGAAGACTGTTACACGCTGATTCCTGTCGTCAATAAAGTTTTTCATCTTTGCATTAAACAAAATAGCGTTACTTTCTTTCTTTGGCACAGAAGAACCAAATACACCACAGCCATTGGTATTTGATCAGAAATAAACTAGCCAGTGTTATATGTGAAGTAATTTCGTGGTACAAGAAAGAAAATTCCTCGGTGGAATCAGGATTTAAAAGTGCCTCTCCGTCTCCTATTGAAGGGGAACGTTTTTCATAATGACTTTAACTGACATGAAGCAAAAGAAACTGGTGATTACTAAAACATAGATAGTAATTACGAAAACATGTACATGGGAGACAGATCCACATGTCCAGCAAGTACGATAATGCATTACTGTCCTTCACCAAACACATTTGTTTTGCCTTCACAGGAGACAAAATGTTGATGAAATTTATCTATAGCTTCCTAACAGCGAACTTAGTTATTTTTATTAAAGACACAGAATCCAACACATAAGTTTGAGGTGTGACTATT
The DNA here is from genome assembly GCF_023898315.1 of Schistocerca nitens. Lineage (NCBI taxonomy): Eukaryota > Metazoa > Arthropoda > Insecta > Orthoptera > Acrididae > Schistocerca > Schistocerca nitens. The sequence continues at coordinate 96,398,959 of NC_064615.1, read as the reverse complement.
AGTTCACTAGCGTGTGTCTTGAAATTTAGGTAGGCAAAAATCCATTACGAGCATGCGCAGTGGGAGCACGAAAGATATTATCAGTTAATAAACTAAATAAAATTCTTCTTCGTGAATGCGTTTCAGAATCATTTCTGAAAAAAGTCTTTTCGATAAGAAAAATGTCATTATTATATGAAAATACTTACAGACAATATTTACGTGTTGTGGGGGGGGGGGGGGCTAGGGGAATATATTTTGAGATAAAATCGTTTTCCTCTTTAGTGTGTATACGCTACGATGAGTATTTTTTATGAGTTAGAAGTGTGTGCAAGACTGGAACTCAAATTCGGATCTCACAATATTCGTGGGCAGTGGACATCAAACTGCACATTCTGATCAAACCCTATGTAGTGATTCGAAAGCTTAACTGGGCTTTAGTGAGGATATTAGGAGCGCACGATTGGTCGCTGGCTGGTTGATACACACAGAGATATTCACATCGGAATAAAATAATAATGAGCACAGGGCAGCGTGTGTGTTGAGAGGTTTCCTTCAGTGGCGGAACACAATACCTTACTGGAACGCACTCCACGTAAACGGTCTAGCATCTCGCTGAAACCTCCATAGAAAATTACAAACGCTGGAGGATTTGTTCCTCCCATCCATGAAAGAGCTCTTAACATACGAGGCCTGTTCAGAAAGTAAGCTCCGATTGATTGCCAAATTGAAACCACAGTGAACATCAGAAATGTTTTACTTGTAACAATTAGCTACACCTTTCAGCTACTTCTCTACGTAGTCGCCGTTCTGACTTAGACTTTTGTCATAGCGTTGTACCAACTTTTCAATAGCCTCATCATAGAAGGCAGCCGCCAGTGCTTTCCGCCAATTCTCCACGCTGGCCTACACCTCGTTGTCTGTGTCAAAATGTTGTCTTCAAAGACAGCGGTTCATGTGACCAGAGATGAAACTCAGGGGGAGACAATTGCGGACTGTATTGTGGGTAATCTCACATTTCCATTTCAAAACGATGCAGGAGCATCTTCATTGCCCCTGCAGAATGCGGCTGAGAATTGTCTTGAAGAAGAAACAGCACGACAGTTATGTAATGTTAGCTGCATAGATTCAGGCGAAATTTCTCACCAGGCCCTCGTACTTGGCGGCAGACACTATTTTCTAGACATCTTTACGCACTCACTGCGAGCTCAGAAATAAGAAGAGCGACGTGATGCTAACTGGGGTTATACTAGAGACACTACCCAACACATCTGTGCAAAGCTTTATCGGATTTTCATAGTCGTTTCCATTTCGCGACCGATCGGAGGTTACTTTCTGAACGCCCCTCGTAGATTGCTCTGCTGTTTATCTTACAATGATTTAGAAAGCTAGTATGTGGACGCAGACGAGAATTTGAAAACTGGTTCAAAAGCATCGCGTAACGCTCTGTCGCCAAAAGAAGCGAATTTGTTTTGTTGACTCGAACGTAAGAAGCTTTATGGGTAATCCTAGTAAGTACAAACCATGCACAGTCATCAAGAGAAAATATTTATTCTACCTTCAAGGTATGCGCGAGGAACGTTATTTTTAAAATGATTCTGATTCACGGTTCCACACTAACACCCAAACACTATGATGAAAATACACTGACAGAAAACAAAATCTCTACGCCAAGAACTTTCGAGATATAAAAAATAGTTGGTAGGCGTGTTTCTACATCTCAGATGTCTAGCACACGCTGTATCGGACGTGAACGATAGTTACTTTCGAGATTGGGCGTGCTGAGTTGATGTTAGTCAAGAATGCCTTTAAGGCCAGAAAGACGCCATTAGCAACACCGCACTGAGTTTGAACGAGGTCAGACTTGGTAGGAATATAACCACTGTACACGACTGCTGACAGTGGTGGTCACTCGAATGTACCGTCGCAAGAACACTGGGGTCCTGACAGTCATGTGGCACTACCGAGAGAGAAGACAACTGTGTTCGGCATATGTCTCCGGTATATCGTACTGCATTCTGAGAGGCAGTTGGCACCACAGTCACACAACGAAATGTTACAAACCGTTTACTTCAATGACAGCTCAGGGTCAGACGCAGTGCATTCCACTGACCCCAAACCACCGCCTATTGGAACTTCAGTTGTCTCGAGTGACAGCTCATTGGAGGCGAAGGTGGAGGTGTCTTGCGTTTTCTGATGAAAGCTGTTTCTGTCTTGATGTCATGGATGACCGTGTATTGGTTAGAAGCAGACAAGTTGAGCTTGCTTGGAAAACAGCACCTACACGGAGTTATGGTCTGGATTAAGATTTTTTATGACAGCAGGAGCTATCGCGTATATAATCCACGCAAACTACTGCAAGTATGTACGTCATTCTGGTAATTCTACCTGTTGAGCTGCCATTCACAAACACTATTCCAGGGGGCGTTTCCTACAAGGTTATGCTCGCTCATTTACCGCTGTTGTAAGACAACATGCTCTGTAGGTTTTCGATATGTGGCCTTGGTCGGCTCGATCACCAAATCCGTCTCCAATCCAGCACATATGAGACATCACTGGACAACAACTCCAGCGTTATCCACAAACAGTATTAACTGTCACGTATTGACTGACCAACTGCAACAGGCATGGAACTCCATCCACAAATTGACGTTCAGCACTTGTACAATGTTTGCACGTTTGCATACTTACATTTGACTTTCTGGTGGTTACACTGGTAATTAATGTACAAGGTTTTCAAACCTGCAGTCGATCTTCTTAGCATACATTAACCTGTGATCTTGCAGTGTTAATCACTTAAATATGCTACCTAGACAAATGTTCTCACAAAATTCAATTACTCCACGTAAATTACTTACTAGTTTTGTGATTTTTTCCATCAGTGTATAACTAGTATTTACCCCTACCAATACTACCCATCAGAATATCAGGAGATTAAAAAATAAAGTATATGAGCTCCTTATTAAGAAGGCTGAGAAACAAACGTGGAACAAATGTACTGACCCTGTCTGAACATTATTTAGTCACAGGTATGCGAAGGGTAAATGTAGGTGGATATAAGCTTTCAGCACATGTAACTAGAGATATTACGGATGGAGGAGTTCCCATATATGTTAAAATTTATCATAGTGTGAAAAATTTACAAACTAAAAAGTAGTGTGCAGTGCACCATAAAGAGCCTGTGCCTGTGAGCTTAAACTAAACTATAGCTGTGTATAGGATACCAAAGGGAAATTTTCAGCAATTTATGAGAAACTTGGATTCCTTTTTGCGTTATCTTGTAGACACAGGGAAGCAAAATATTGTTTGTAGGAATTTCAATGTAGATTTTCTTAACGCATCTGGCAGAAAGAACTACCTTGAAGTATTACTTGGTTCTTTCAATTTGACATCAGTTATTGATTTTCCTACTCGGGTAATACAGGTAAGTAGCTCACTCATAGATAACGTTCTTACAGACTGAGACACGTTTAATGAAATAAAAACATTCCCCGTTTAGAATGGCCTTTCTAATCATGATGCACAGCTAAGTACAGTATATGCCACAGCTACATACAGTAATGCAAAAAACTTAACAATGGCAAATTTTAGGGAAATCTTGCAGCATTTAGACTGGAATGATATGTACAGGGAATCTGATGCTAATGTAATATGTAATCTATTCCATGATACCTTTGTGAGTATATTTGGAAACAATTTTCCAAAGAAAACAGTGAAACATAACTGGAAATAAAAATGTCTTGTAAACAGAAAAGAGATATGTGTCTTATAGCTATCCAGTAACAGTCAAACATTATGAAAACCACTGTGGTGTTATTAAAAGTTCAAAAGTGTGACCATCATGTCTGAGATTAGTACCTTTGATAATAAAATTAAAATAATTTGGAATATTGTTAAAAGAGAAATAGGGTACAGGAAGACTGTATCTCTATCAAAATCAAAGAAAAGTTCGTTACCAAAAAGTCAGAAGTATAAAATATTTTTAATAATCATTTCTAAGTGTAGTAGAGAAAATAGGGTTGATCAGAGGCAACACCTATTTAATTTGATACATTTTAAATTCAATATACCTCTCCTACTGAAATTAAGTAAATAATAAATTCACTCAAAAGTGAAACCTTTCATGGAATTGATAGCACTTTCAACAGAGTACTCAAAGCATGTTCCCAACAGAGAGGTAGGATTCTCCCCTAGATATTTTGTAGCTTAAACACGACAGTGTTTTGAGCTACACTGAAATATGCTATTACTAAACGATTGCAAAAAATGGGGATATTTGTGAAGCTAACAACTAGTGCCAAATCTCACTTCTGACAACTTTATACAAAATCCTTGAAAAAGTAATGTATTCAAAAATAGCTTCATATATTTGCAAAAATAAAGAACTAACAAAATGTTAATTTTATTTTCAGAAAGGCTTTACAGCATAAATTGCTATATGTGGTTTCACTGATCAAGTACTAAATGCTCTGAATTATCAAACATCACCCATTGTGGTTTTTTGTAATCTTCCAAACACTTTTGACTGTGTGAATGAAGAAATTCTTCTAGATAAGCTTAAATATTGTGATATGAGTGGGAAACTAAACGAATGGTTTAAATAACAGTACAGATACTCAGCAAAAATCAATTGGGGAGGTATCAAGAATGCTGTCCTACAACGTTCAATCTTGGGTCCCATATTGCTCTTAATATATATTAATGACATTTTGTGTTAACATATCAGTAAATTAGCCTTCTATGCATGTTTTCATTCACTGCTTTCATATGGTATCGTATTTTAGGGTAATTTATTAGTGTTAAAGCAAATTTAGTGATAAAAGTTTAAATAAATTAGCATTTTATGCATGCTTTCATTCACTGCTTTCATGTGGAATCATATCTTGGTGTATGTATGTATGTATGTATTGAACTAGGGACCTAGAAACGACAGAGAGGCTTCGTCCCCGCTCTAGCCCTCAGTGGTACATGAACCCACATACGTGGTAGAGTAATTATGGTGTATGCGTGCGTGGAGACAGTGTTTGCGCAGCAATCACCGACATAATGTAACTGAGGCGGAATAAAGGGAATCATCCCGCATTCGCCGAGGCAGATGGAAAACTGCCTTAAAAACCATCCACAGGGTAGCCGTCACACCGGATCTCGACACTAATCCGCTGGGCGGATTCGTACCCGGGACTGGCACGCCTTCCTGCTCTGGAAGCAGTGCGTTAGACCGAACGGCTAGCCGGGCCGGCTATCTTTTGGCAATTTACTATCAAGAGGAAAACTTATTCATTGCATAACAACATGCAGTCAAACTAATAGCTGAAGCCCAACCAAGATCGAGTTTATTTAAGGAACTAGCGGTACTCACAGTACCTTCACAGTACATTAATTCACTTATGAAATGGTTTATTAATAACACATCCCAGTTCAAAAACAGTAGCAAAGTGCATAGCTACAACACTATAAGAACGGATGATCTTCACTATACTGGGTTGAATTTTAGTTTGGCACAGAAAGGGATGAATTCTACTGCTACAAAGGTCTTTGGTCACTTAGCAATTATGATTAAAAGTGTGAAAGATAGATAATCAGCATTTAAAAACAAATTCGTAGAACTTTTGAATGACAACCCATTGTACTCATTTTGGGTATGAAGTAGAAATCGTAAAAAAAAAAAAAAAAATTTCAGTCCTTCAACGTAACAGATAAATTTTAGATATGAAGTAGCAAGTGTAAAAAAAGGTCGTGTAAAGAACCCTTATGTTAAATTGACGCCGTCCACATCATTAAGAAATGTTGTATTCATGTCATATGGAAGACATATTAAAGTAATGTAATAGTTCCTGTGAACGTATGTTCAGATTGATTTTATGACAATTTACTGCATAGTAGCAAACCTGTTTAGGGATTCGGGATTTATAGTCCTTCCAATCATTGGGAAATATAAAGATATATATTAAAACAGCTAGAAAACTTACCAGAAAATATTTTTTGTGTTAGCATGCGCTGTGTAATATTCTCAAAAGCATTCTGTGTCTGAGACATATTGTGTCCCTTTGTGTAATTACAAGGCTTTTTTTTTTAATTCGGAGAGACAGTGTACATTCGAAAAGTGGAAGCATAATCCTCTTGGGCAAAATATTCCGGAGGTAAAATAGTCCCCCATGCGGATCTCCGGGCGGGGACTACTCAAGAGGACGTCGTTATCAGGAGGAAGAAAACTGGCGTTCTATGGATCGAAGCGTGGAATGTCAGATCCCTTAATCGGGCAGGTAGGTTAGAAAATTTAAAAAGGGAAATGGATAGGTTAACGTTAGATATAGTGGGAATTAGTGAAGTTCGGTGGCAGGAGGAACAAGACTTTTGGTCAGGCGAATACCGGCTTATAAATACAAAGTCAAATAGGTGTAATGCAGGAGTAGGTTTAATAATGTATAAAAAATAGGAATGCGTATAAGCTATTACAAACAGCATAGTGAACGCATTATTGTGGCCAAGATAGACACGAAGCCCACGCCTACTACAGTAGTACAAGTTTATATGCCCACAAAGCAATTATTCAGATAGTGAAGGGAGATGAAAATTTAATAGTCATGGGTGACTGGAATTCCGAAGTATGAAAATGGAGAGAAGGAAATGTAGTAGGTGAATATGGATTGGGGGTAAGAAATGAAAGAGGAAGCCGCCTGGTAGAATTTTGCACAGAGCACAACTTAATCATAGCTAACACTTGGATCAAGAGTCATAAATGAAGGCTGTATACATGGAGGAAGCCTGGAGATAATGACAGATTTCAGATAGATTATATAAAGGTAAGACAGAGATTTAGGGACCAGGATTTAAATTGTAAGACATTTCCAGGGGCAGATGTAGACTCTGACTACCATCTATTGGTTATGAACTGTAGATTAAAACTGAAGAAACTGCAAAAAGGTGGGAATTTAAGCAGATGGGACCTGGATAAACAGACTAAACCAGAGGTTGTACAGAGTTTCAGGGAGAGCGTAAGAGAACAAATGGCAGGAATGGGGGAAAGAAATACAGTAGAAGAAGAATGGATAGCTTTGAGGGATGAAGTAGTGAAGGCAGCAGAGGTTCAAGTAGGTAAAAAGACGAGGGCTAGTAGAAATCCTTGGGTGACAGAAGAAATATTGAATTTAATTGATGATAGTAGAAAATATAATAATGCAGTAAATGAAGCAGGCAAAAAGGAATACAAACGTCTCAAAAATGAGATCGACAGAAAGTGCAAAATGGCTAAGCAGGGATGGCTAGAGGATAAATCTAAGGATGTAGAGGCTTAAGTCACTAGGGGTAAGATAGATACTGCCTACAGGAAAATTAAAGAGACCGTTGGAGAAAAGAGAGCCACTTGTATGAATATCAAGAGCTCAGATGGAAACCCAGTTCTAAGCAAAGAAGGGAAAGCAGAAAGGTGGAAGGAGTATATAGAGGGTCTAAACAAGGGCGATATACCTGAGGACAATATTATGGAAATGGAAGAGGACGTACATGAAGATGAAATGGGAGATATGGTGCTACGCGAAGAGTTTGACAGAGCACTGCAAGATCTAAGTCGAAACAAGGCCCCGGGAGCGGACGTCATTCCTTTCGAACTACTGATAGCATTGGGAGAGCCAGCACTGAAAAAACTTTACCATCTGGTGAGCAAGATGTACGAGGAAGGCGAAATACTCTCAGACTTCAAGAAGAATATAATAATTCCAATCCCAAGGAAGGAAGCTGTTGACAGATGTGAAAATTACCGAACTATCAGTTTAATATGTCACGGCTGCAAAATACTAACGCGAATTCGTTACAGATGAATGGAAAAACTAGTAGAAGCCGACCTTGGGGAAGATCAGTTTGGATTCCGTAGAAATATTGGAACACGTGAGGCAATACTGACCCTACGGCTTATCTTAGAAGCTAGATTAAAGAAAGGCAAAGCTACGTTTCTAGCATTTGTAGACTTAGAGAAAGCTTTTGACAATGTTAACTGCAATACTCTCTTTCAATTTCTGAAGGTGGCAGGGGTAAAATATAGGGAGCGAAATGCTATTTACAATTTGAATAGAAACCAAATGGCAGTTATAAGTGTTGAGGGGCATAAAAGGGAAGCAGTGGTTGGGAAGGAAGTGAGGCAGGGTTGTAGCCTCTCCCCGATGTTATTCAGTCTGTATATTGAGCAAGCGGTGAAGGAAACAAAAGAAAAATTCGGAGTAGGTATTAAAATCCATGGAGAAGAAATAAAAACCTTGAGGTTCGCCGATGACATTGTAATTCTGTCAGAGACAGCAAAGGACTTGGAAGAGCAGTTGCGGACTGGATACTGTCTTGAAGGGAGGATATAAGATGAACATCAACAAAAGCAAAGCGAGGTTAATGGAATGTAGTGAATTAAGTCAGGTGATGTTGAGGGTATTAGATTAGGAAATGAGACACTTAAAGTAGTAAAGGAGTTTTGCTGTTTAGGGAGTAAAATAACTGATGATGGTCGAAGTAGAGAGGATATAAAATGTAGACTGGCAATGGCAAGGAAATCGTTTCTGAAGAAGAGAACTTTGTTAACATCGAGTATAGATTTAAGGGTCAGGAAGTCATTTCTGAAAGTATTTGTATGGAGTGGAGCCATGTATGGAAGTGAAACATGGACGATAAATGGTTTGGAGAAGAAGAGAATAGAAGCTTTCGAAATGAGGTGTTACAGAAGAATGCTGAAGATTAGATGGGTAGATCACTTAACTAATGAGGAGGTGTTGAATTGAATTGGGGAGAAGAGACGTTTGTGGCACAACTTGACTAGAAGAAGGGATCGGTTGGTAGGACATGTTCTGAGGCATCATGGGATCACCAATTTAGTACTGGAGGGCAGCGTGGAGAGTAAAAATCGTAGAGGGAGACCAAGAGATGAAAACGCCAAGCAGATTCAGAAGGATGTAGGTTGCAGTTGGTACTGGGAGATGAAGAAGCTTGCACAGGATAGAGTAGCATGGAGAGTTGCATCAAACCAGTCTCAGGACAGAAGACCACAACAACAACAACCAATTGTAAGATAAGCGATTGGGTTGTGTAATTATTGTTTGTACACCAACGTTTCCAAAAAGAAATTTCATTTACTATTATAAGAAAATTTCGTGCAAGTGGAAACTTAAGTTCATCTACCGATCTTACGTAAGGTGACGTAAGCTGACTCTTAGGATTAGCACTGAAAACGAGAAAGTGTAGTACTCACTAGGATAGTTAGAAGGCACATGGTGCGGTATGAATTACGAATTATACGCATCCTGGGAATGAATAAAGAACATAATTCTACAGGCATCGTGTGCAGAGCTGAAAGCCACTTCGAAATATGTGATGGGAGACACTGGGAACAAGTTTCTCAAAAATAAAGGAATATGTTTTCATGTATTCTCCCTATTATAATCTGTCTGAAGTGAATACGTCAATCATTATCTTCCCCAGAGTCGTTATTTCATGTATAATGCAAATGATGGAAGAGAGAATTTCAGAGTGTAAATTTGTGCTAGTGTTGTGGAATAATGGAAGTGAGTAAAAGGATTATGATAAAGTTTTCTACCCACAGGCGTCCTACTTTGTTGAGACTTAACCCTCCCAACAGCACACTTTGCTCTCGCTTCATTCTGCGCTACAATAAAATTGTGTTATTAACCCATGTTTGGATTCTCTTAAATCGTATGGTCACAACGCACAGCAGTATGTCATTCAATTCCCTGTGATAAACACTGCATCATCATTGGTATTCAAGAGAAATACCTCGGCGTCACCACGATTTATCGTTCTGAGCTTTAATGCAACGCTCAAAACCACATAAATTCTGCGCATCTCTCCTGCCCCATTCTGCTGTTACTGTGTATGTTCTCTTTCAGTCATTATTCTGCCAGACAACCTACCACGTCCACTGCAAATCGACATTCACATTCCTACCTGTATGATTTAAGTAATGTTCTAAACTCATCCTATTAAAATAAATAACTACTTAATTTTTCTTTTTCATCTGTACCGTATTAGTGTGACGTCATGAATTTCCTGTTGTAGTATTTGTTAACTTATAACAGCCGTAATTTGCAGAAAATTCTAGTTTTATCACTTGAGGTGAATATGGTAATGCTTACAGAAGGGTTTGTGTCCACTAAAACTTCATGAAAATATAACCACTTTAAGTTTTGTCAAACACTTACCGCGTCAAACCTGGGTGTCAAATCTCATGACGCCCTTTATCATTCGCTATGTTCAGGCAAAGTTAGCCCACGAAAATGAAATATATGTATTCCCATATTTGTTGCACAAGGATCTTTCTTTAGCAGAGACCCATGCGAGTAACCTCTAAAATCCGGAAAAATGACTAGGGTTCAGAATAAAATATTTCTAGAGGGAAGTTAAGCGAAAGCCTTTTAGAAGAAGAGACGCTATCTATATCCTGTGGACATCGGCTGCGACCTTCCTCTACTCATTCAGTGTGGTCCTATGACGATGCACCAAGTTTTAACAGAACCCTAGCTTGTTCAGTCGGGTGTATATCAGCATGGAGTGTAGGCCGTTTCATTTGGCTGATTTCTACCTCTCTGAGTGACGTGTACACAAGGTAGAAATGATTGATTCCAGTATTATTATCTTCAGAGAAAAACTTATCGTTAAAATATGGACATAATGCTGTCGAATACTTTGTAGAATTCTGTACTGTGCAGTCATTGAATGTACGTCGATAATGGCGAGAAGCGACCCGACAATTGTATATTAATACCAGCCGAAATATGGTAGACGAATCTCTTTGCTGCTGCCTTGTTCTACAAAACAGTGTCTGCGTGCATGATACGTACGTCTGTACTTGAGCGCCTCCACACCTTTCTACGACGATTGTCACGAGTCAGGCCTAATTTGCATTCGCCTGTGATGTGAACCAGAAGTTATTCGGCAAGATTATATTCCATGTACGAGGTGTTTCCTGGCATTATTAGATCCTGCACCACGGTGCAGGGGTTTGCACTTTTGCTTGTAGTGGACTCCCACGTGAGAAAGTGATCGTGTGGAAACAGTTGCTTACTGACAGGATATATAGAGATCTCACATTTGTAAATATAATGTCCATCTAAATATACCGGGTGATCAAAAAGTCAGTATAAAATTGAAAAATTAATAAACTACGGAGTAATGTAGATAGAGAGGTAAAAATTGACACACATCCTTGTAATGACATGGGGTTTTATTAGAACAAAAAAAAAACAACAACAACAAAGTATTGCTAGACGCGTGAAAGATCTCTTGCGCGCGTCGTTTGGTGATGATCGTGTGCTCAGCCGCCACTTTCGTCATGCTTGGCCTCCCAGGTCCCCAGACCTCAGTCCGTGCGATTATTGGCTTTGGGGTTACCTGAAGTCGCAAGTGTATCGTGATCGACCGACATCTCTAGGGGTGCAGGACCTAATTATGCCAGGAAACACCTCGTACATGGAATGTAACCTAGGCGAATAACTTCGGGTTCTCATCACAGACGAATGCAAATTAGGCCTGACTCGTGGCAATCGTCGTAGAGAGGTGTGGAGGCGCACAGGTACAGACGTACGTATCAGGCACGCAGACACTGTTTTGTAGAACAAGAGCAGGAGCAAAGAGATATGGATGCTGAAAGACAACATCCTACGCCAATGCCTCACCGTAACTCCGGACATGCTTTACAGTGCTGTTCACAACATTATTCCTCGACTACAGCAGTTATTGAGGAATGATGGTGGACATATTGAGCATTTTCAATAAAGAACATCATCTTTGCTTTGTCTTACTTTGTTATGCTAATTATTGCTATTGTGATCAGATGAAGCGCCATCTGTCGGACATTTTTTGAAAGTTTGTATTTTTTTGTTTCTAATAAAACCCCATGTCATTCCAAGCATGTGTGACAATTTGTACCTCTCAATCTACATTATTCCGTGATTTATTCAGTTTTCAAACTTATAATGACTTTTTGATCACCCGGTATGTACGTCCCTAGTTAATGAATTCCCGCAAACTATAGGCAGACAACGAGGTAAAAATGACCTGTACCAATGTTCATCTATATGTACCGGGTGGCTATAATTAAACTTTCCATATTTAACACGTCATTACATGGAAACTAATTACCGTACGATTAGCACTAATGTCCAGAGTATGGGGTGCATGATATCCATGCGTCACAGCGCCATCGTCTAGTTTCAACTTCGGCCACCAGGTACTGTGGTCAATCATCGTGATTCACAGTATTACACACACCTGGCCAGTCACAGTGCACTTGCCGACGTGTCAACATGAGCTCGGACAAAAGGAGTCGGGTTATTACTGGTGAGGCTCTGTTATCAAAACAACAGTAACCTGCAGCTGAGCTTCGAGAATATCGCCGGCTGAAAGGATTACGGAAGGGTCGTCTTTCTCCACCTCCTGTGCGGAACATGATGAAGAAGTTCGAATCAGCTGGATAATTGGCCTTGGCTCGGGGAAGAGGCCGACGACCGGTAGCACCACACGTGGTAGACGAAATCGCTGTTGCTATGGCAGACAACGCTGCGCGCGGTTCCCGATCGTTAGGTAGTGCGCGTGCTGTCTGACAACGGTTGAACATCTCTGTATGGAAGGTGCTTCGAACATTCTCAGTTGGTATCCCGACAAGATCCATATCGTACAGCAGGTAGCGCCACAGGACCCACACTGACGTGTTGACTTCGCTCTCCACTTTCTCGCAAGGATTGAAGTTAATGAGGCCTCGCCCGGGACCATCCTATGGACAGAAGATGTTCATTTTTCTCTGACGGGTGTGGTGAAAATTCAGAACAGCCGAATGTGGGGATCTTCAACTCCAGTCAATGCGCATGGAGTTCCTCTGTATGGTGAACGTGTCACCGTATGGTGTTGCTTCACGGCTACGTTCATCATTGGACCATTCTTTTTTGAACAGGTTGGCGCTCAAGGACCGAAGACGTGCAGTGTGACTGGCCAGCCTTACTGCGAAATGTCATACCCACCCTACTGGAGATAGACGCATTTTTTCATGCAAGATGGAGCCTTTAACAAACAAAAATAAAATAAAATAGTAATATAATAATAATAAAATGTAATAATAATAGTTGTTTGTATAAGTAATTGAGAGATTAAAGTTTGTTTCGCATTTAAGATTGGAACTGAATTTCTTAATGTTTCATAAAATCCTACATAGCAGTGTTCATTGAGGTCACACAATAAAGTAAATGCAATTTACGATCTGAATTTATCGAGCTTCGCACGTCCGAAGATGTACGGAACGTAGCCAGGGCTCATATATTTTTTGTAGGCAAAGTCTGATATCTGACCTCAGCTTTAATCGAGGCAATGGGGTGACTGAAACTAATAAAACAGAGAAAAGCATACGATTAAGTAAAACATGTACTCATTTCAACATATACATTACGATATGAATGACACTTACGTAAAATTCTAGGTAAATAATTGCAGATAATTCACAAATTAGAGCGACTTATTAATTTTGCGCCTCTTTTCTGCAAATAAGTATCAATATGGCTAACTGTGGAGCCACACAAAATATTACGTCCTTCTAGGACAACGAATGACATACTGGTGCTGAAGCCTACTGGCTGCGACAAGAGAGCGGTGTTAATTCCTTTGTTTTGCTTTCTCTTGTCTTAAAAAATCGATACATATAATCTAAGTTCAGTAATTTAAATATCGTCTGTGCTCGAGTGCAAATGGTTCCTTAAAAGCCCCACCATGCAACGTTCGTGAAGTTTACCTGCTTCCCCGAAACACATTTGTAAACGATCGAATTATCAGCCGCTCGTTTCCATGTGTTGGTCGGCACGATCACCTGATCTCACTTCCACTGATTTCTGGTCGTGGGCCAAATCTCGATGTCGATGGTCATCCTCAAAGGTTTCTCCCTTTTTGACGTCCGCATCTCTTTTGATTTTGCGATGTTTTTTTTTTTCCATACAGTATTTCCTTCCCATTTCTACCAACTGGCTCGTCATGTGTTGCACTTGTCTTTGATTTTTAGCAAGCACTACCAGGTTGTCTGCATACTTGATAGTACTGATGAGGTGTCCTTCTATCCTGAAGTTTCTGCATCCTTTCAAACCTTCACTTAAACAACATAATATGTCTAACATGTCAATATAAAATTTGAAGATATTTTTCGCGTCTCTCTCCCATGTGAAAGCTGTAATAAATAAATTTCTTCATTAAGGTACAAAACATTAATATAACCTTTATGTTTTCGTTATTTTCACTCAGTATAATAGATAATACTTTCATCGAAACTAGAATTATATGAAAGGTATAATACCTTCTGCTCTTAATAAAACTTTGAAAGATCGCAGACATTAGTTTAAGTACAAGTGAACTTTCTCTCCTTTCAATGTTGGTACCTGAAATAACTTTCAAAATTTTATTTCTCCTTTATAAGGTTGTCTATGTGTAGCTTACTTTAAGAGAAACTGCTGACTCCCAATTTCACGATATTCAGGTCTTTTATTTCGTCACTTGTGAGGAATAACGTTCTCAACTGGTGCCGTATCAAATAAAATTCAGAGTAGTCTCTTTATGTACTGTAATACCTACTTGCAACCTCGTTTCCCATTGACGCAGTAACTATTTTTTTTCGTATAAGCTTCTTAAGGTGTTTCTTAAATGAAATGCGTCGTTCTTTGCTTCTCTATCCCTCACAGCTTTTGAAATGTTTTCGTTGGATTCGTTTCATATTATTTAACTTGTACTTCGCGTTGTCATACTCAGTCATTTGTGATTTAGTTTTGCACTTCGTGATTGTTCCTATGCAGTGATATTTACAGTAAGCACACAATCCTAGGTAACTTATCTACATTTTGTGCCTCCAAATTTCCTTTCAGTCTTCATCCTCAGTATGAATGAGTGGGTGAATGTGTATGTAGAATTGGTCTTTTATATGGTAATAGTGCAGCATCTGTCTGTCTGTTGTGGTAGTAACAATGAAGCCAATGTACCTTTCTCACTCAAGGGAAAGTGATTTGTAACTTTTCGGTAGTCATTTGACAGTATTTAAGTTGGTAGCGGAAATGACCCCTCTGATTTTTTTCCGGCTATCAGTGGTAAGTTCGTTGCAGGGAGAGCGTGCTCATGTCATTAGTGACTGAACCTTTGGTGAGTGAAGATAGTAGTTTTGAGACCGACTTGGCGCTCGTTAATGTGTTAATGTATGACGGTGTGTAGCTATTCTAACTGATGTACACGTTCGATTTGCTAGTTCATTTTCGAGTTCGGTAGTAGAATTATTATATCTTTCTGAGTTTCCTGACGAATATATTTTCTGTATTTAGAAAGTTTTTCAGGCCCTTGATGTGTGTAACCGGAATACATGGTGTAGGAAGAACGTTACTCCAGTCCAGGTTTAACACTCAATCATCTGTCTTCTCTTTTAATGGGAATATATGTGTAAACATCTCTCTTGGGTGTGTGTTTTATTTCTTCTGCTTTAAAGTTTGTTTCACTTTTAAGATAGTGTAAGTTTGTTCCTATCAGGTGGTGACAATTTCACTGCGTTTAAATTTAGTATAATCTTATGTAAGTTTTATTCTTACTTGTATGTGATATTTTAATGCTCTTAGTGTCTAATCGGTTTATATATTTCGTGTTGTTGAAGTTTTCATGGGTGTTAGCAATCTTGCTTTGCAGCTAGATATTCACGGCGTCGAGAGTGTTTCACGCCAGCATACTTTAGTTTCATGTGGAAAATGATGCAGACAAATTCCTTTGTCGAAAAGTATGCCATAGTATTCGTATTCAAAATAATACAATGAAAGTGATAGGGATGAACCTCAGAGCTTTTGATTTCTTGTGGATGGTAAAATTCTTTTATCTCTATCCTTGTGAGCGTGAATCGTGTATGTTTGTGTGAACTCTTCCCATGCGAACCTAATATTGTTTTATATTTATCATTGCAATATATCCAGTATATCCCAGCACTCACTATAATAATAGTACAAGTCTATAAAAGAAGTAACAGGCAACGACAAAGTATAATTTTAAATTACTTTGTGAAATTTTAATATGATATTTTATTTCAATAAACTATGTTAAACTGTGGCGATTGTTCCTCAAACACATTCCTCCACCTCGTAAAACTATTTTTAATACATCCAAACTGGCGTTTCTGAAGTGTAAAAGGCAGGTCTTATATTTCGAAATTGTTGTGTGATTTTTTGTTGAGGTTTAAGCTCCTGCTTGCTCTGAATTATTTGGTTTAAAGTGTGTACTTAAATTGTTCCCATACGCTCATTTCATCAGTTCACTGGACATTTTTATTAATGTTAAGGCGTTATTAATGCTTACCAGTTGATAATAATTCAGTTTTTTTTACTTATTCAAATTTTCCAATATTAACTGAATTGACTGGAGATTCAGAAAAATTTAATGGTACCCGGAACGTACAGAAGACTCCAGAGTTCCACAATGGCTCACTTTCCCCAGTTTCTGTTTGCCAATCACTTTCCAGTTAACGATTCACGCATTAATAACCATTTAATTTTCTGTTTTACCATTGTATTAAATGGCTGTTCTAGATCAACAAATGATAAATGGGACTCTCAATTAAATTCTGCCTGTTTTCTAATGATCTCTTACTTAATAAATACTGCATCTGTTATCGATATACGTCTGTGGAAACCCTTTTGTTCTTCCCATAATGAACAACCTGATATTACTCTTAATTTGCTGTTCACGATCCTGGAGTAAGCCTTATATGCTGTATTCTGGCAGTTACTTCTAAATAAGTTTTTGAACTTCGATATAACGTACGCTAGTAGCCACGTCCTTGCTCCTTCGCAAAACTTATTGAATAGCTTGGACAGTGTCAGGTGGAGACTGTACGATATTTTACTACTTTATTATTGCTGCTGCCCTTGCCTGCAGCAATTCTGTTATTGAATGCCATCATAGTCTCCATCATGTATAATTCATCCATACCTCGCGCATCTACATATTCCATTTCCGCTTTTTCTGTTGCCCTTCTGCATATCAAATAGTTTTGTTGTGTTCGATGCACTGTCGCCAGTACATGTTATTTATGTTTGCTGTATATGTGTCTGCTTTATTAAACATTTTGTCTTATACTCTTTCTCTATTCACACGAAGTAACGCGTACTATAGAGAGCGGATCTCAAATCTATTCAGTATTCCTAGGTTTCCAGAGGCTCTTGACACAGTTTCTCACGATCGACTCCTAATCATATTACGTGTCTAAAAATGTCGTCTCATTTGTGCCTCTCGATTACTGACTCACTGTCAGTAAAGCTACCAGAAAAATAAAAGCAACAGCAAAACGATTTAAACAATGTAGCTGTATGGTGGGATCAGTGACAGTTGACTCTAAATGATGAAAAATGTAAGGTCACTCACATGAGTTCGAAAAGAAAGCCGTTAAATTTCTATTGCATGATAAATCACTTAAATTTTAAGCCTAATCTAGGGATTATCAGCACGAATAACCTAAACTGGAGCAGTCACACACGTTATGTTGTGGGAAAGGCGAACGAAAGACTGCGTTTCATTGGCAGAAAACTTGGAAGATGCAAGAGGTATACTAAATAGACTGCCTATACTGCGCTTGTCGGTCCTCTTCTGGAATATTGCTGCGCGATGTGGAATTCACATCAATTACGACTGACAGACAACATCGAAAAAGTCGAAAGAAGTACAGCTCCTTTTGTATTATCATGAAGAAGGGGAAGGGATGCCATGGATATCTGACACGAGTTGTGATGACAATCATTAGAACGAAGGCGTTTTTCGTTACGACATGGTCTTTACACGAAATTTCGGTCACAAACTGTATCCTCCGAATGACAAAATGTTTTCGTGGTGCTCACTACATGGGGAGAAATGATCACCGTTATAAAATAAGAGGAATTAGATCTCCCTCAAATTGATTTAACTGTTCGCTTTACCGGGCGTACTCGAGATTAGAACTGTATAGAAACAGTTGGAAGGTCGTTCGATGAACATTCCGCCAGCCTCTTAAGAGTGAATTGCAGTGTACCCGTCTTGATGTTGATTTGTTGTACTTGTTTTCTGTGGCCGTCTTCTACTTCTAAGCTTATAAACCTTTCCCAAGATTCTTGGCGGAGTACAGAAATAATCTAAAGGCCAATCAATGAACCTTCTGCCGGGATCTCAAGTGTGAATTGCTGTGTAGTCGCGTTGATGAAGATGTAGATGTCTCGTGCTTGTCTTGTGCGGCCCTCTTCTACCTTTAAGCTTACAAAACTTTCCCAACATTCTTGACGGACATCTTTTACGGCCGTTTTAGCAATATTCCTCTTGTGTTTGTAAAGCAGGCGATTTTCGACTGTCGAGTCATTAAGATGATAAAGAAGCTCTGTGTTTGAACTTAGATGTTATATAGTGATACTTCGTAAATGACAATCGTGTGTGTGTGTGTGTCAAAATCAAAATCTCAGACTAGTAATGTGGATGATAGTATTTTTAAACACCAATGACAGTGTCTGATATACAATCACCTTTGTTACCCTGCTGTTAAACATGAATTTGTATCTACAAATTAACTTTTAGATGTGTGATTTTAATTCATCTGAATTATATCTCGGTGCCTGTAAATGAAATTGAAAATGAAGAATGATTATCAATGATACTCAGAATAGCTTTGCATTGAAATAAACACACGCAGTGACTAACTGTTGCGTAACTAAACCTGTGCCCTGTTATAAAAACACATCTGTTGAATTTACATGAGATTTTGTTGATAAAAACTCATCTTCATTCTGTCTCAAGAGGTTTATTTAATCTCTACAACAGATTTTTAACTGGGCAACGATACCTCGACGCTGCTCTGTCTGAATCACAATAACGGATAGCGGTAATAGATCACTAGCCAGCAGTTTGCCTGTTTAATTAGTTTAAAAGGCTGTATTAGCAAATTTAACTTTTTTATACTTTTTTAAATGATGATTATCACTAATCACGCAATACTACTTGTTGCGCCAAACCTACTGATCGTCTGAAAAATGAGATAAGCCTCATGAAATATTTATAAATGAATACGAAAGTATTCTGGAATTATATGTAACGTTTTTAATGACACTCGAACTATAATTAACAGTGACTTTTTCTTAGCTGTATCAAATACGTATTATTACTTCTTGTACAAAATCCTTAAACCGCACAACATTTACGCTTTGCCGTTCTTAATGAAAGGCTTCAAATAACAGTGGAGGGAGGAAACTAATTAAAATAATAAACTCAGTACTGATAATTCTCCCTGGATTCCAGAACATATATTTTATTAAACGCAATCAAAATCTTTACTTTGACTTTGTCTTCCTGATGAAATATTTTTAATAATGTTGGAGGAAGTAAGATAGTTAGAATACTAAACACGTGACTCATTCGACTGATAATTCACTCGGAATACCAACCAGTACATATTGTTAGACGCAGTGAAATCTACCCACAAGGCTGCTTACAGCAAAGAAAAATCGTCCTTTATCCTTAATCTCTATTCATATTTTCTCAGATAATTCACTCTTTGTACAGCACATCCGCCATCTAGATTCTTCACTCTGCCGTGATCAACAACTGCTTCCGATATCTTCGCTCTTCCGAGCCCTGCTTAATAATACAGTACAACCTCTGATAGGCAAATAGTACACATGACTCATGTGCTCGCAATGCAAAGATTCTCAAATTGCAAAAAATTCCAAATAAACTGTAAAATATGCCAATCAAAGTGATATATCCTAATACACTGACGGAAAAGAAGTTGCAAGGAAACCAAAGTTGGTGAGCATCTCAAAGAAGAAATCCAATCAAATTCTCGCCACAAGAGTCGTGCCAGTAGTGCCACCTTGAAGATGAAAATAAAACGTCCTGTGACTAGGGCCTCACGTCGGGTAGACCGTTCGCCAGGTGCAAGGTTTTTGCTTTGACGCCATTTCGTCGACTTGCGAGTCGATGGGGATGAAATAATGATGATTAGGACAAGAGTACCTGAGCGAAGAAAAATCTCTAACCCAGCCGGGAATCGAACCCGGGCCCTTGAGATTGACAGTCTGCCGCGCTGACTACTTTCTTTTTTTTTCATTTTCTTCGGTATCGTTCGTGGTTTTTGTTCTGGGCGGACGTCACAGGACATCCGTTGAAATTGGTCGGTCTCTCCTTTACTCAGTTTTTTTTTTTTATTTTTATTTTTTTTATTACAGAGGGCTATCACCTGTCTGACCGAACACGCTGAGCTACCGTGACGGCAGCACTCAGCTACCGGTGGCGGACAACGTGCACATGGCTTTTACTTTGAATACGGGGTGTACCGCTCGCGAGTGTTAGTTACCCTTGAGAGTGGACGTGGGGAGTTGATGTTAGTCAAGAATGCCTTTAAGGCGACAAAGACGGCATTACCAGCACCTCACATAGTTTGAAAGAGGTCGTGTAATAGGGCTACGATGTTCCTTCTGCGATATTGCAGAAAGAGTTCGCACAAATTGGTTCTGGCAGCGGTAATCACGAGAATGGACGGTCACCAGAAGAGCCGGCTCCGGACGATCGCGTGGCACAACAGAGCGGGAAGACCACTGTATTCGGCGTATGGCTCTGGTGCATCGTACTGCATCTGCAGCAGCAATTTGAGCAGCAGTTGGCACCACAGTTACACCGTGAACTGTTACAAACCGGTTACTTCAAGGACAGCTCCGAGTCAGACGCCCCGTAGCATACATTCCACTGACCCCAAGCAACCGCCATTTGCGATTTCAGTGGTGTCAAGTGAGAACTCACTGGAGGTCAAGGTGGAGGTCTGTTGTGTTTTCTGATGAAAGTTGGTGTAAGTGGGAGCAGGATAACTCTAGTGGCTATTCCATGCACCCTGACTGCAAATTTTTATGTCAATCTGTTGATTCGACCTGTCGTACTACCGTTCATGAATGGAATCCCAGAGGGAGTTTTCCAGCACGATAGAGCTTGCCCATATACCACTGCTGTAACCCAACGTGCTCTATAGAGTTTCTTTGCCGTTCTTAATGAAAGGCTTCAATAACTGTGGAGGGAGAAAACTGATTAAAATAATAAACTCAGTACTGATAATTCTCCCTGGATACCAGCACATATACACTCCTGGAAATGGAAAAAAGAACACATTGACACCGGTGTGTCAGACCCACCATACTTGCTCCGGACACTGCGAGAGGGCTGTACAAGCAATGATCACACGCACGGCACAGCGGACACACCAGGAACCGCGGTGTTGGCCGTCGAATGGCGCTAGCTGCGCAGCATTTGTGCACCGCCACCGTCAGTGTCAGCCAGTTTGCCGTGGCATACGGAGCTCCATCGCAGTCTTTAACACTGGTAGCATGCCGCGACAGCGTGGACGTGAACCGTATGTGCAGTTGACGGACTTTGAGCGAGGGCGTATAGTGGGCATGCGGGAGGCCGGGTGGACGTACCGCCGAATTGCTCAACACGTGGGGCGTGAGGTCTCCACAGTACATCAATGTTGTCGCCAGTGGTCGGCGGAAGGTGCACGTGCCCGTCGACCTGGGACCGGACCGCAGCGACGCACGGATGCACGCCAAGACCGTAGGATCCTACGCAGTGCCGTAGGGGACCGCACCGCCACTTCCCAGCAAATTAGGGACACTGTTGCTCCTGGGGTATCGGCGAGGACCATTCGCAACCGTCTCCATGAAGCTGGGCTACGGTCCCGCACACCGTTAGGCCGTCTTCCGCTCACGCCCCAACATCGTGCAGCCCGCCTCCAGTGGTGTCGCGACAGGCGTGAATGGAGGGACGAATGGAGACGTGTCGTCCTCAGCGATGAGAGTCGCTTCTGCCTTGGTGCCAATGATGGTCGTATGCGTGTTTGGCGCCGTGCAGGTGAGCGCCACAATCAGGACTGCATACGACCGAGGCACACAGGGCCAACACCCGGCATCATGGTGTGGGGAGCGATCTCCTACACTGGCCGTACACCACTGGTGATCGTCGAGGGGACACTGAATAGTGCACGGTACATCCAAACCGTCATCGAACCCATCGTTCTACCATTCCTAGACCGGCAAGGGAACTTGCTGTTCCAACAAGACAATGCACGTCCGCATGTATCCCGTGCCACCCAACGTGCTCTAGAAGGTGTAAGTCAACTACCCTGGCCAGCAAGATCTCCGGATCTGTCCCCCATTGAGCATGTTTGGGACTGGATGAAGCGTCGTCTCACGCGGTCTGCACGTCCAGCACGAACGCTGGTCCAGCTGAGGCGCCAGGTGGAAATGGCATGGCAAGCCGTTCCACAGGACTACATCCAGCATCTCTACGATCGTCTCCATGGGAGAATAGCAGCCTGCATTGCTGCGAAAGGTGGATATACACTGTACTAGTGCCGACATTGTGCATGCTCTGTTGCCTGTGTCTATGTGCCTGTGGTTCTGTCAGTGTGATCATGTGATGTATCTGACCCCAGGAATGTGTCAATAAAGTTTCCCCTTCCTGGGACAATGAATTCACGGTGTTCTTATTTCAATTTCCAGGAGTGTATTTTATGAAACACAATCAAAATTTTTACTTGTACTTTGTCTTCCTTATGAAATATTTCTAGTAACGTTGGAGGAAGTAAGATAGAATACTGAACACGTGACTCATATGACTGATAATTCACTCGGAATACCAACCAATAGATGTTAGACCAATGAAATCTACCTACAAGGCTGCTTACAGAAAAAAAAGAACCGTCCTTTATCCTTAATCTCTATTCATATTTTCTCAGATAATTCACTCTTTGTACAGCACATCCGCCATCTAGATTCTTCACTGTGCAGTGACACAACACTGTCTTTCCCACTCTGGCCGACATCTGCTTCCGATACCTTCACCTGCTCGATCCCCATATCTGTCTCCAGCGGAGCCCATACTGGACATTATCGCACGGCAACAGCAGCGTCGCTCACAAATAACATTAACCGACCACGTATTGTCCGACCAGGCGTGGAACTCTATCCCGCAAACTGACATCCGAACCTGTGCAACACAATGCATGCACATCTGCATGCTTACGGTCAACATTGCGGCGGTTACACCGTTTGCTAATGTACCAGCATTTCATACTTGGAATGGCTTGCTTTTCTCGCGTTTACTTTAACCTGTGATCTAGTGATGTTAATCACTTAAATGAATGACCAAGATTCCCTAAATTTCATTACTATAAGTTATTTATGTTTTGGTGTTGTGATTTATTTATTCGTGAGTGTAGTTGGGCATCTGTATACTGTATCTCCTAATATGTATACCTTTCAGCCTTTCTGGTGGCTTCAGTGAGAGTTGTTCAGATGCCCTGTCTCCGTCTTGTTTTTTTCGTCTTACGTAATACTTAATCAGCAGCCTTCATTATAGCTTACAAGGGAACCTCCCCATCGCACCCCCCTCAGATTTACTTATAAGTTGGCACAGTGGATAGGCCTTGAAAAACTGAACACAGATCAACTGAGAAAAAATGGAAGACGTTGTATGGAACTATGAAGAAAATAAGCAAAATATACGAACTGAGTAGTCCATGCGAAAGATAGGCAACATCAAGGAAAGTGTGAGCTCAGGAGCGCCGTGGTCCCGTGGTTAGCGTGAGCAGCTGCGAAATGAGAGGTCCTTGGTTCAAGTCTGCCCGCGAGTGCAAAGTTAATTTTTTTTTTTATTTTCAGACAATTATCAAAGATCAGGCACTCACACATAATCAACTTCGCTCTCCAAAATTCCAGGTCATGTTCAGATGTGCTCGGACATATGCAGGATTTGACGCTCTACACACGGAAAAATTTGAAAACGTTAAAAAGATATGTTTTGACAGAGCACAGGGAAAACTGTGCGACTGTGAAACCGTTGCATTCATTTGTTGCAGTTTATGGGACAAACTCTTATGTTTTCATCACTGTTTTGGGAGTGATTATCACATCCACAAGAAAACCTAAAGCGGGCAAGGTAGAAGAATCTTTTTACCCATTCGCCAAATGTACAAGTTAGGTGGGTCGACAACATATTCCTGTCATGTGACGCACATGCCGTCACCAGTGTCGTATAGAATATATCAGACGCGTTTTCCTGTGGAGGAATCGGTTGACCTATGATCTTGCGATCAAATGTTTTCGGTTCCCATTGGAGAGGCACGTCCTTTCGTCTACTAATCGCACGGTGCGGTCGCAAAACACAGACACTAAACTTATTGCAGTGAACAGAGACGTCAATGAACGAATGGACAGATCATAACTCTGCGAAAATAAAGAAAGTAAACTTCTCACTCGAGTGAAGACTTGAACCCAGGACCTTTCGTTCCGCAGCTGCTCGCGCTAACCACAGGACCACGGCAATCGTAGGCTCACATTCTACTTGATGTTGCCTATCTTGCGCATGGACTACTCAGTTTGTATATTTTGCTTATTTTTTTCATACTTCCACAAAACTTCTTCCTCTTTTTCTCGATTGATCTGTGTTCATTTTTTTCAAGGCCTATCCACTGTGCTAACTTATAAGTAAATCTGAGGGGGGGGGGGGGGTGCGATGGGGAGGTTCCCTTGTTAGAATGTCTAAATATGAATTAGCTGGATTTTGTTTTCTTCGATAACACAGTATTTAACTGTGAGGTTCACAGAAGACAGGAGAAGTCTCGCTCTGGAATCTCAATAGGAGCGACCTATTAAGGCTCGTGCCGACTACGGCATGGCGCTAAATTAGCGTGGACAGTAAGCTGTTCCTATAGCGCGGCCCGTCGCGTCGCCTGAGGAGGGTCCGGGCTGAGCAGCCGCCGTGACGTATGGGGGCGGCCCAGCTGCGGCCGGAGGCCCGCGCCGCTCCTGTGGGGCTCGCAAATCCTGGCGCCGGAAATTGCCCACGGGAAAGAAAGCGCGCGGTCCGGCTCCGGTTCTGCTGCGCTGCGTGGCCCCTGGTGCGTCGTTTAGCAACGCAGATCGCAGCTAACAGATACCAACACCGTGCGCGCTTCAGACTCTTTTATAAATGTTTGCTCAACTGCCACGAAACATGTCTGCCTCCGTCAGTCGGAAATCCAGCGCCCGTTGCTAAGCAGCGTTACGTCAGACACTATCTGTAACACCTCGGTTCAGTTTACAGTGATAAAAGCTATAGAAAGAATAATGTAAAATTAAGAATAGAATTTATAGTGGGGAAAATAGTGTAGAATCAGAGTTCGGTAATTGCAGATCAAAATTATAGTATATCAGCAACTAGTTTAACGTCTAAGTACAGCAAAGCCAGTCCTCAGCTCGTGGTCGTGCGGTAGCGTTCTCGCTTCCCACGCCCGGGTTCCCGGGTTCGATTCCCGGCGGGGTCAGGGATTTTCTCTGCCTCGTGATGACTGGGTGTTGTGTGATGTCCTTAAGTTAGTTAGGTTTAAGTAGTTCTAAGTTCTAGGGGACTGATGACCGTAGATGTTAAGTCCCATAGTGCTCAGAGCCATTTGAACCCATTTCAACAGCAAAGCCACGGAAGCTACGTCATGGAGAAGGCAGTGACATTAAACTCTTGTGATGAAAAACCTATAAAAAGGCCTGATCGTCATTATTACCGCCTTTTTTCCTTTATTGTTTCGTTAAAGGGCGGGGCACCCGTGTCAGTCAGCGAGACAATAATTAGATGGGACTTTATCGTGTTAAGATTCACGATAAACTGTTAGAATATTACGGAGATTAAAAGTGATGTAGTGTACGATCTCTGACTGTTGGTGGCAACGGAGTGTTACGGGGATTTTAGGAGTTCAGGGCTAGATTGGAACTTTACGGACATATAGACGACAGAAACTCAGATTATCTGCTGATACGAGTGAATTCAGAGGTACCGGTATTCAGATATTAATGTGTGGACTTTTGAAAGTGTTGTGTGCCGTTAATTGCGTATCTGGACGTAGAGCGCGTGCATATCGGCATTTGCGTACTATGTAGATTCCTCCAGGCTAGGAACCTTTTAAATAGACCATGATCCATCACCATCTCAAACCTTGAATTTAGAGTGAAAGTGAAATACAAGAGTGTTGAACTTATTTCTTTTACCTAGTACTAATCGGTGAAGGTGTTACGGAACCAAAGCTATTCAGCAGTAAGTGAGCACCATCTAGCGGAATTCGTAGGCATTAACTAAGACGTGAACGCTTACGTGTTTTACGGACTGCTTAATATGAACTTTTGGGACTCTTTGACGTCCCCGCTCCCCCCGAAAGTTGGCGCAGGCTGTCTTAATCATAAAAGGGGAGAGTTTTAGCCGGGAAAATTACTAAATAAAAGTGATTTTTACAAGACTCGCAGTAATAGCAAAACACAAGGCCCGCACCTCATCGGAGAGTCGTCGCTGTCACGTCCGGAAGTAAAGCCGGAAAACCTACCGACGATCCGTATATACCGGCAGACGTCGACGTGGAGTACCTAAAAAGGGAATCACCAGAGAGCTGGGGATGCTTGATATCCTAACATAATCGTGGCTATCCATTTTGTTCTTTTCTCGTCGTTGGTAAAGATGAGCCCACTATTTTAAGACGCTTGCTGTATTTCGTACTGGACTTCGTATCCGAGGTCTGTAACACACGCCTGTGCGGAGAGCTCGACTCGAAAGTAACCTGGTTCGTGTCATGGTGGTGGAAAATTTTCTGTGTCAGTATTTGGCTTGCAAAGGGAGAAGAAGTGCTCGCATGAAGTTCCTGATAACCACCCGTCTTTGAGGCAGTGCCCGGGATTGATTTCTAAAACATTTTGTTGTGTCTCATGAAGTGAGGGCATGTGCCACTGTAGATGGTGATCCGCCCGTCGGGTGAGGAAATTAAGCTGTGTGACCCCTTTGGAGCAGGCTATGTGCCGGCACCGGATTTCACCCTCTCCGTTTCTTTCATCCGTAACAACAAACCCAACACTACACTGCACGAACACTCGTCACAGAAATCCACACGATATGATGCACACTTCATAACAGGTAGTTGGAAGACAACGGAAAACCAGCACCACTAGGACGTTGTCACCATCGGCGTTGCAGGATTCCTACACCTGGGTCATCAGTCTTATGACTGCTTTAATGCTACTTCTTAGAATTTCTCTCCTGCGCTAACCTTATCAGCTCAGAGTAGCACTTACAGACTACACCGAGATTTATGTACTGTCTAAAATCTTATGTTACGTATTACAATCTCTGTCCTCCACAGTTTTTACTCTCTGCAGCTCCTTCTAGTACCATAGATGTTATTTCGTAGTGTCCTATCACCCCCTCAATTCTTCTTTTCAAAGTTTTCCATAAATTACTTTCTTCGCTGAGTCTATGGTGAACTTCCTCATTCCTCCCGTGTCTGTGCACGTATATTTCAACATTCATCTGTAGCCCATCTTAAGCACATCGATTCTCTTCTGCTCTGGTTGTCCCACTGTACACGATTCCCTACCAGACAACGCTGTGCTCCAAACGTACGAGGGGCATTCATTAATTAATGCAAAATCTTTTTGTCTCGGACAGTTTTTGTTGAAAGTATGTTGATTTTGTTGTGGGACATTGTGGAAAATTTCCGCTTCATCCCCATAGTTTCAGGACTTCCCTGTAGGTGACGGTGCTATACATATACTTGTAAATAGCTTCTGCAGCGCCGGCCGGGGTGGCCGAGCGGTTATAGGTACTACAGTCTGGAACCGTGCGACCGCTACGGTCGCAGGTTCGAATCCTGCCTACGGCATGGATGTGTGTGATGTCCTTAGTTTAGTTACGTTCAAGTAGTTCTAAGCTATAGGGGACTGATGACCTCAGAAGTTAAGTCCCATAGTGCTCAGAGCCAGCCAGCTTCTGCAGCGGAGGTGCTTCGAAGCAGAGAGTTGTCACTGAGCTTCCTTCGGCAGAAAACCAGAGCGTTGGAAATATTCTTAGATGCTTGTAGAATGTCTACGGAGACGTGGCAGTGAACAAAAGCACAGTGAATCGTTGGGAGAGACATCTGTCATCTTCGCAAAAGACCGCACAAACCTGTACGATCTTGAGAGCCATCAGCCAACACAAAGGTGTTTCACCCGCAGGATATTGAAGACACGAATTCAGCACGTTCACCACAAAAATGCAAGCAAACTTGTCAGTAACCATGACAACGTAAGGCCTCACACATCTCAGCGCACCGGAGAGGAACACACAAAACTTTATTGGACTGTACTTCCTCATTCAGTCTACAGCCCGGATCTCGCTCCTTTCGATTTCCATATATTTGGCCCAAAGAAGGGTGCACTCCACGTGAAGCACTACGTGGACGATGGGGGGATACTGACGCAGCAGTGTGCTGGTTCAGTTGTCTACTGGTAGCTTGGTACCATGCGGAC
The DNA here is from genome assembly GCF_023898315.1 of Schistocerca nitens. Taxonomy (NCBI): domain Eukaryota; kingdom Metazoa; phylum Arthropoda; class Insecta; order Orthoptera; family Acrididae; genus Schistocerca; species Schistocerca nitens. Next base: position 96,370,634 of record NC_064615.1, on the reverse strand, counting down.
ATACAGGTCCTCCCAGTAAGGTGGCGTAAGGTCGTCATATCAAACGGAGAATACGTTGAAAGACAAGGTTTTGTTGACAAAAGAGTGGGAATAAATTGGTGTACTGAAATTCTGATAAAAACATCCTGTTTTCAGAAAGGAACTGTATTGTGTACTGAAATTAGTTATCAAACGCCCATCGTACGACCTCAGAACTTTCTTCCTTACATTAAGGGATATGTTTGACAGTAGTGGACTTCTATTGGCCAGTGATGAAGTCTTGGCCTATGCTAGTCTGCTATTATATCCTCTTCTCTTCGTCCGTCAGAGCTATTCTGCTTCCAATGTATCACAGTTCCTGAACGTCTTTTCATTTCTGCTACTTCTCACTACTCTTGTTTTCTCCGGTTTATTCTCAATGCATGTTGTGTACTCATTGGACTCTTCATTACATTCAATAGAATCGGTAATTCTTCTTCACCTCCATTGAGGATAGCAAAGTCATCCGTCATTCTTGTTACTGATATGCTTCAGTCGCACTGTTTGACCCTTCTTTTATTTCCGCCATTGCTTCTTCGATGTACAGACTGAACAGAGGGGCTGAAAAACCGCAGCCGCATCTTACACCCTTTTTAATGTGAGCGCTTCGTTCTTCGTCTTCCAGAGTTACTGTTCCCTTTGGGCTCTGTGAATATTGTATATCATCCGTCTTTCCCTATAGCGTACTCCTCTTTTTCTCAGAATTTCCTCAGTATGGGACCTCTTTGACGTTTGGCTACAGTTCGTTTGGCGAAAAAAAGAGCGTTGACGGAGTGGGCTTGGCGCAGCTCTTTCGCACATCTACTGCGACCAATAACGTAACGAGAATGTGTATAAACCTCCACTGTAACACTCAGTGTTGCGGCCGGGTCTATAGGCGACTATTGTGATGTCACGATCTTTCGATACCGTCAACAGCCTGTATTGTTTCGCAGCATAAGCCTTGCAACAATACTTCCACCTGTCAGGATTCTTGCTTCATCGTAGGAGATGGGTCCGGTATGTGAACACGGATATGTATCGACAAGGGAAATATCGGACACAACAGATTCGCAGAAGGATTTACCTGCTCTGAAGGAATAAATATCCCGTCCGATCCATTGCCTGTTGGCTGCTGGACAACAGTTCACCTCTGGTAGTGTACAAAAAGCAGGTTAGACTCACGAAATTATCACAGATGATTAAGAAATGAGGACATCCATCTGTAGTAAAACGTTAAGCGGAGATCAAAATCAAAATCTGTACATAAGTAAGACCTATCTGAGAAAGATATTATGGACTTAGTATTTTCAAAAAATCGTAAAGGTTTTTCTCTCCCTCTCTCTCTCTGTCTCTCACTCACACACACACACACACACACACACACACACACACACACACACACACACACACACACAAAACCACACACACAGCTGAAAATCGTGTTATGGGGTTCAGTGCAGCCACTAACTGGTTGGCTGAGGGAGAGAGAGAGAGAGAGAGAGAGAGAGAGAGACAGAGAGAGACCTCGATAAGTGGGAGAGAGATAGCTCCTTGTATCTGCATGATGTGCCTGATAACTTGGTCCAGTTTCCAGCCTGAGCTACTGTCCTTAGTTCTGCTCCTGTAGAGGGAGAAACCAGAACACAAAAATAAACCGTCTGAAAGCAATTCAGGAAATGTCAGTTTTATTATAACCCATCCATTTAACGAACGCTTTCTTTCCTTTCTTCGTGTGATTTATTTCAACTTGATATGTAGATGGATAAAGGGATTTTCGTAGTTCTGCGATGCAGAAACCACCTCCCACGGGTTGTAAAATGTAAGTTTTGAATATCTCGATAGTCCAGTTGAGTGTGAAGTCTCTCGAATTTGGCTTCTATTTACTAAGTCCAACAAAATCGTCAAATTTGAACTGAGCGTTATGTGGATCTGTCATCTTGATCTTATCATACGCAGTGGACCAAAAGTTGTTATCCTTCACATCGACATGTCGCGTACTATTTGCTCTATGTTTTGTGTGAATATGTTGATTGACTAGATTTTGCACCATATCAATCCATTTGAAAGGACCGTGGTACTAAAATGTTTAAACATCTTTTCTTCAAGAGTTGTGTTGAATCGTTCCAGAGCCGAAGTTCAAGGTAGGAAATAATAAGTAGTGATAAATTTGCGTTTCTCCGTTAGCTTCTTGGAATCGATATTGTAAATTTCCTTATCTAAGTCTGTTTGTAAATGTTTTGGAATCCTGTAACTTCTTCCATGTATATTTCAAACTACACCTGCAATCTCAGTACTATTTTTAGCCTTTAGGGCAGAGACCAAGGCTTCTTTGGAATGATGTCACTTATTGTTGAGAAAAATTTATAGCTGAATTGTATTTGAAATATTCAGTCAGATAAACGAAATCGACTTGATGAAGATCATGAATTCATTTCACAATAAACACTCCCGTCATACGACGATACCTTCTAAACAGCAGTCCATACGAGCAAGCCAGCTGCGACTTTCTTATTGCATGTAGCTTCGGTTGTTGGCCTATGCTCAGCTCTGTTTCTAAAAGAATAAACGATTAGTTATAGGAATGAGCTGCACATATTTACTTTCATGTCCAACAGCTAATTCACTGCGTATAATAACCTGTAGTTGTGATCCTGCAGTCAAGTAGTCCATACATTGGTTTGTATTCTGAGTTACTAAAATATGCAAAGATACTAAGTAAATGTTAAATGAAAAATTTAGTGATGAGGGTTCTATTCAAGCGCCTGTAATTGGTCCAAATGTCAGAAATTATGTTGATTATTGTTAAATCAACAACAGACATCTGAAATAAAGAGGAAGTGATCCCATACGTACAGGTAAATACAGATCCAAGATGCTACTCCAGGCGGGTGTAAAATGCATTTGCGCAACGGAGAATATTAAACGCTAAAATGATGATTTTTCACTTTCTGACTACCCCCTGAAGTAGAACTTACGATCTGTTAACACTCTTTAACATATAAATTACAACATAAACATAAATGAATGATTAACGCAACTGATACTACTAAATAATAAACATTTATTGTAGATTAATAAACAACCTTTTATATTACAATTGTCTATACTGCCTGACAAAAAACTGCTGATTTATTTCCCAACTCTGCCCCTTTTTTTGGCCACGCGAAATCACTGACATCATCTACGTGCCAAACACTAGAAGATACTACTTTGAAAGATAACCTATGATGGTGTGCAACCTCAGTGGAATTGAGCTGGCGTGGTCACAGATGTATAGCTATATAGCCCTAATAAGCCGAAGCAATTAGCATCTACTGCGTCCGGTGCGTCGGAGTGATGGTTCTCGTACACGTCTGCGACGATGGAAGAACTCAGGCTACAGAATAAAACTCTTTCAAACACTCGGACGGCTGAAGGCAGTCCTCTGACTAATATACTCTAATACTGTCTTCTCCTCTCTGTGTTCTACAGACGAGAAGTGCCAACTCCCAGCCACAAGGACGGAGTTCAAATAACGTCTCAACGTAAGTATAGGCAGAAAAAGTGCTCTCAGTTACTGAACGCTGCGTATTCAAGGACGACTTCCAGCCCAGAGGCCACGTTCAGAATCATATAAGTTCGCAACAGTACAGTGCCTAACCGTTCTAACTATAAACTGTCCTGAGAGCAAAAGACAGCAAGTGTGCCTATACCAACGAAGCTGATACCGAGTGACCGTCATACACAGGCGCTCAAAAACGGAAGACCCCTTCTCTACACCGCTGATCTCCCAGCACAGCTCGGCTCCCCCTCCCTCGTAACTCAGAAAACGAATCACCTTCTCGAAACCACGGAATATTCTCCCTCTCTACAGATTCTTCCGAACGCCGACCAACCATATTTTAGTCTTTTGTCGTCCAGAGCGGAATGTTTGCGAGGAAATACCTATACTCATACAATGGTAAGCTTATGATTAGAAATCCGCGGAAATAACCCAGCCAGCGTGATTTCCGAGGTGACGCTTCCGTGTTCCTATCAGATGCGTTCAAGATCCATCCGGCCTAGGTACAAACCGGGCAGCCACCGCTGCATTATGTTTCCGCGCCCAGTTGTGCAGACTGTACGCCTTGGCACCAGCACACTTGTGTGTGGGCTTTTTTCCACCCAGGGCTTCAGTTCCGCCTGCCGTTTCATCTTCACTGGCGTTCCAGCCTCTGCTAATATAGGCAATCATTCACTACGCCGTTTTTATAATAAAGACACTCCGTCATCTTTCACGCAAAAGCGTTAACAATTATTTACAAGGCGTACGTGACAATGTCAGTCTTCTTTAAATATTCATGTATACGATGTATAAACTATGAAATGAGACCTAATTGTGGTTGTTAGATCACGGCAAAGTATGTAGATGAGTGCTTGTAAGGTGCGAAATTACAGCCATCTTACACAGAAACAAAATATTCTTATCAAATGCAGTAAGATTACATTGCGAGCTTTATGAGAGTGGTAGCAAAGTCCCCAAACTAACTAGTCACCAAAGATATTCCAAAATTAAGTCAAATTTATAATCACAATACGCAAAATATTCACCAGCCCAAAACAGTTCAGAGTTAAACATGATAATTCACAAACTGACTCACACAATACAAAGCGTAGTAATTCATAGACTGTCTATCCTCAATTCCACAATACAACTGGAAAAAGTTCTAGTTCTACACTGTAGCACATTCAGATCTCTAGTGAGTTACAATCCCTTCAAAAGTTAAAATACTTTTGCATCCATTCACCACCCAGAAGGAATTACATGTATGACTGAATCGTACACTTTACTACAGGCAGCTCTACCTTCTTCCAGCACTCGGAATTAAGTGTCCGGAATCGATCGCTTGAGTTCTTTACTCCAAAAGTCTCAATCTCCACTTGACTCCAGTAGCGTTCTGCTACTGTCTGCTTTTCCATTGACTGAAGCCCGTCTCAGCCAAACATAAATTGTTTATTATTAAGATACACTAATATGATTTGACACAACATGGCTGCTTTTCTAATATATCATAACAATAATTAAATAATGAAATGTCATACACATTCAGTTACACTCAGATTATTTCAACTAAATATAATCATTAATTATTTCATAAATATATAAGCCAACATCTCTGTGCAGGTGAGGTCACAATCAGTGCCAACAGATTGTCATTATATATTGTTTGATCAATTATTTATGCCTTCTTGGCAGAAGCGTTTTTTGGTTCTCTTCTCAGGTGTAGCGTCCGATAACAACTCACCACTTTTAAATCAGCATAGTTATTTAACAGCACTTGCGATCACGATTTAAGTAAGTTACTTCAAAATAGTAATCAGTTCATTAAATAACTACAAATGTATGACAAAATGTGAAGTATTCATCGAGTATTTATTTGCTGTGTAATTGTGTAGGACATGATTTCTGACAGCGTTTTCCAAACTCAAAAGAAATGAAAAATGTTGTTGTTGTTGTGATCTTCAGTCCAGAGACTGGTTTGATGCAGCTCTCCATGCTACAGTATCCTGTGACAGCTTCTTCATCTCCCAGTACCTACTGCCACCTACAACCTTCTGAATCTGTTTAGTGTATTCATCTCTTGGTCTCCATCTACGACTTTTACCCTCCACGCTGCCCTCCAATACTAAATTGGCGATCCCTTGATGCCTCAGAATATGTCCTTACAACCGATGCCTTTTCTAGTCAAGTTGTGCCACAAATTTCTCTTCTCCCCAATTCTATTCAAAACCTCCTCATCAGTTATGTCATCTACCTATCTAATCTTCAGCATTCTTCTGTAGCACCATATTTCGAAAGCTTCCATTCTCTTCTTGTCTACACTATTTATCATCCACGTTTCACTTCCATACATGGCAATACTCCATACAAATACTTTCAGAAACGACTGCCTGAGATTTAAATCTATACTCGATGTTAACAAATTTCTCTTCTTCAGAAACGCTTTCCATGCCCTTGCCAGTTTACATTTTATATCCTCTCTACTTTTACCATCATCAGTTATTTTGCTCCCCAAACAGTAAAAACTCATATACTACTTTAAGTGTCTCATTTCCTTATCTAACTCCCGCAGCAGCTCACTATTTCATTCGACTACATTCCAGTATCCTCGTTTTGCTTTTGTTGATGTTCATCTTATATCCTCCTATCAAGACACTGTCCATTCCGTTCAGCTGCTCTTCCAGGTCCTTTGCTGTCTCTGACAGAATTAAATGTCATCGGCGAACCTCAAAGTTTTTGTTTCTTCTCCATGGATCTTAATTCGTTTCTCCGAATTTTTCTTTTGTTTCCTTTACTGCTTTCTCGATATACAGATTGAATAACATCGCGGATAGGCTACAACCCTGTCTCACTCCCTTCCCAACCACTGCTTCCCTTTCATGCCCCTCGACTCTTACAACTGCTATCTGGTTTCTGTACAAATTGTAAATAGCCTTTCGCTCCCTGTATATTATCCCTGCCAACTTCAGAATTCGAAACAGAGTATTCCAATCAATATTGTCAAAAGCTTTCTCTAAGTCTACAAATTCTAGAAATGTAATAAATCAAAAAATAACATAGATACAGATAGAGAGCTTTCAGCAATAACTGGCATAGTGCCATGCTATTATCTGAGATATCGTATGTTGAAATCACATGTATCTGTTAAAAACTGTTAGTTCTGAGGTTGATTATGAAATTATGTTGTCACTGCAAACGTAAGATGGTCATGTCATTTTGGTTTTTACAAGTTATCGATTAGCACGTAAGACAGAGAGCAAGTTGCGTTACTGTTAAACAATCTTTCGTCTTCTCGTGGTCAAATCTTTGCCTCTGCGCCGTCTGATACATTCTTAGTTGAAGAATGGCAGGTGATGCAAGTATTCAGTAGTGCTGTGTTAACTTGTGATGGTATCTCTTAGATGAAGAAAGATTTATTGTAAAGGACAGCGAGGATGAAGAGGGTGTATAAGGTGAAAGGAATAGAAGAGAAGAAGTTTCAGATAAGACTCCATGACTGCGCAATGAGCACCTAATTTGTAGGATGTCTGTGTTGCTAGTTGACGTTGTTCACTTCACTTCCTCAGAGCTGAGAGAAAGACCACCCCACTACCCTGAATCACGCATTAAGATTTCAACGGATTACTGATTAAGTTGTTTGAATGTTACAGAAATTCTCTGTTAACGTTCCACACTTTTTAAATCACTGTTCACTTTCTTAATCACAGTATTGTTCAGCCCAATTTTACGTGTGAAGATCACATGAGGTTTTACTCTTTCTTACTGCATACTTCAATCTAAAATTGTTGTCTTGGGATATCATTTCATAGGAGCAGTTGCTTTCCCCATCCCACCGTTTATCATTACACATTACGACTTTGCACCATGTGGTATGTTACAGTCTGGATATTTTATTTAGCTTAGCTGCTGCCTGATTACCGTTTGCTGTTGTGCTTTCAAGAAATCTACAACAACATTGTCAAGACGCGAGGTAAGTGGAACTTTTGATTAGGGCTAGATAATTATCTTACTTCAGTTCCGCAGTTAATATAAAGACGTGTTACATTCAGATCACTTACTGTTGAGTTCAGATCAGGTCCTGTTTAGTCAAAGATTACATACGAGTTTATGTTAGAAAACAGTTTGTGTGTATATAGTTTTGGTAATACGTTGACTTTTGTACAGTGGGAGGTAAATGTAGGCTAAATTTCATAGAGAAACATATAGTGGGGGCCTTAAACAAATTATTAACATTTTTGTTTTAAAGATATTTTCTGGGATAGCCGATGTATCCAGATTTGTATTAACATTTGCTTGTATGAGAACGAAGTCTTTCGCGTCGGCACTGTTGTATAAAACATTCTCCGACTTAATACCGCGTCGTTTCAGAGTAAAACATCGATCTATTGAGTACCTCCATCGTTCTCGCCAGGAACAACTGACCGTCAAAACTGTTCTTGTGGTTGCCTTATGTAGACCAAATACGAGTTCTGATTGGTCGGTAATTACATCATACTGTAGCTTGTAATGTCGACGTCTGTGTAGATGGTGCCACCGCATCAGCTATAGCATCAACATGGAGACAAATGTCTCTCACTATTCTCCGCATTAATAGCTCGCTTCCAGGCAAGTCTATGATCATATCTGCTGGCACGGTTGAAAATTGTCTCACACGTTCTTATTAATACTGTCTCTTTCATTACAGTGTTTAAGTATGTAGGAGCCAGGGTCCAAACTTTTGTTTCGTCAAACAGTATTTTATGTGTGTTTATGACACATGTAAAGCCTATTACACAGGCCAAACAGGTCGTGCTTTCTCTGACAGATACAAGGAGTATCTCTTTGGGAAAAATGGTTCTAACATTCATAACTCAATCTTTGCCGACCACCTATTGATCACAGGCCTCAAACCTATGGAATTTCTGACTTCGGAATTTTGCACTGTGAAAGAAAAGGTTTTAGGCTAAATATTTGGAAGAGTTACAGTTCAAAAATCTTTCTCTGAATGATGGCGTCATGTTTAATGAACAACTGCAGTCACGTAATAAAAATTTTTTCAGTGGCCTCAAGCCTTTACTTAAAGATGTCTGATAGCTAATGTTGGTTATCCGCTTCCCTGTTACGCCCTTAAATATTGTTTCCCTCACCGTTGCTTTTATTATTTACATCCTGTTAATCTTTCAGTCACTATTATATTAATTTTGTATAGATGTTGTTAAACCTTTGTAAATTCTGCTACTAGATGGCGCGAGCTGTATCGTGCTCATGTCGTCATTTGCTACGGCCCACTCGCGCAGTCGCTGTTACTCACTCGTGTCCTATACCACTGTAGTGCCCTTAATGGTATATTTATATATTGTTTCAAAATTTTCACTATACCTGTTATGTATTCTGGTGGGAAATGTTTTAATTGTGATGTTAATGTTTTGACTAGAGCGATGTTGCTCAAATTTCCTTTTAACCACATGTGAGTACTTTTATGCAATTTAATTTGTAAAAATTAATTGTTTATTCTAATGCCTACCTGCTGTTAACGTACCTTCCAGTGACGTTGTTAAGTAAGGTAACAGTTTCTTCTGAAGAAGGCGCCCCTAGTTGGCGATGAAAAATAGTTAAAGAATTTTACATTCTGTTTGCAACCGGTTGGCTGGAAATTTGTGACATTGTAATTGATTACGGTTGCTGATCACAGCCATGTTCAAAACATTAAGACCACATTAGTTAGTCATCCAGACTGCAGCTCCTGCATCTACTGTAAAGCCTGCTGCCCCTCTTCAGGAACCACACGTTCGTCTGGCCCCTCAACAGATACCCCTCCGTCGTGGGTGCACCTATGATACTGCTATCTGCATTGATGACCCACGCAAGCCTCCCCACCAACGGCAAGGTTCATGGTTCATGGTTCATGGTACACAGAGGAAAATCCGTTTCTGATGATGACCATTTGGATTCCAAAATTAACGTCTGAAATACGTGATCCAAAAGAACTATCATGGGTCAAATGATATTGTAGTCAGTTTTCCCCAAGAAAAGGAAAAGTGAGTTGAATTTTCACCAGATGAACACCGATTTCATTTCTTCCTTTCTGTGGCGCTTCATCGAGCAATATTGGCAGTGACCCAGGAAGACGTGGCATCAGATTTATTTTCCGACCTCCTAGGAATGTAAAGGATATGCTACGCTCTGTGAAGGACAGTCCCGGTCTAAGGATTTCTGTGATTTACAATATTCCTTGTGAATGGAGAAGCAGTTACATCGGTAAGTACATCTGCACCATTTCCGACCGAAGTGAAGAACATCAGCGGCATAGGAAAAACCGAGAACTGGAGATATCTGGAGTTCTGGAGCACAACCTCACACACAAACATAAAATACTGTTTGATGAAACAAACTTTCGGTCCCAGGCTCCCAAAAACTGGGAATTTGCAATATAAGATTGGTTTGTTGTTTTGGGGGAGGAGACCAGACAGCGAGGTCATCGGTCTCATCGGATTAGCGAAGGACGGGGAAGAAAGTCGGCCGTGCCCTTTCAAAGGAACCATCCCGGCATATGCCTGGAGCGATTTAGGGAAATCAGGGAAAACCTAAATCAGGATGGCCAGACGCGGGATTGAACCGTCGTCCTCCCGAATGCGAGTCCAGTGGCAATATAAGAGCCTGCTGAAGTAAGACCATGTGAGAAAATCTTCAACAGTACCAGCGGATATAATCTTAGTGGTGTATAGAAGCCAGCTATCAAAAATGGTTCAAATGGCTCTGAGCACTATGGGGCTCAACTGCTGAAGTCATTAGTCCCCTAGAACTTAGAACTAGTTAAACCTAACTAACCTAAGGACATCACAAACATGCCCGAGGCAGGATTCGAACCTGCGACCGTAACGGTCTCGCGGTTCCAGACTGCAGCGCCTTTAACCGCACGGCCACTTCGGCCGGCAAGCCAGCTATCGATGCAGAGAAGAGCCAGAAATATTGGTCTCAATGTCTGCGCTAAAATAAGAGCAATAGCACCACCAGAACAGGCGTTGACATCACCTGTGAAAGCATTACGTGATTACCGAACAATCAGGCAACAAGAAGGCAACCACAGCAGCAGTTCTGACATTCAGTTGCTCCTGACAAAGGCGATGGAGGTAATCGTCGAAAGCTCGAGTTTTTACTCTGAAATGATGCTGCAAGTATTCCGAGAATGTTTTATAGAATATTTGACTGTAAATTATTATAGACTCCCTAATAGCTGTAAGGAACGATCATTCATCTTGTCTGACGCTCCACCCTTTCTTGAAGCATTGTCTTCAGTACAAAGGCTGAAATTGATCTCATCGTACCAATATTTTTTGGTCGATTTGCTCACCTAAATTCGTGTACATACCTCCACTTAAGGTCGCCATCTTGGCACATTACGTCGCACCAAATTCAACATACTTTGGTGTTAAATAAATATAAAACATATATAAACAGAGTGCTCTACATGGGTGTTATAAAAATAGTGTAAGAATGTTTGGTGTGCTGTGTAAAACTGCATCAACCTCCTAATATATAGAATGACATCCATTATCAGCATTAATTTACCAAATCTAACGCAAATTTTAAAATATACGGCGTGTTAATTGAATGTGCACATAAACACACAATTTTTGTGTAACTTCCAAGTCAACTCGATCTTATCAAAAGTTTTTAGCGCTTTTGCCTTCATTTGATATCACTTTTTTACTTTCACCAGATCATAGTAGTTCACCATCACCAGCACAACACAAGATCGTTGTGCTGGCTTCGAATCTTAGATGGTTCGCTGTCCAGCCACCTCTGCGGAATTTCATGACGCCAGAGGCTAAGCACTGCGCCGAAATATGCGTGACAGCAATGTTACGTGGGCAGCATTGCTACAGGTGAGGTTTCTCACCAGGTCCTCGTACTTGGCAGGAGACACTATTTTGTAGTCATCTTTACTTGCTCATTGAGCGCTCATAACTGAAAAGAGCGACGCGATGCTACGGATGTGCGTACTAGAACACTGCCCGACACGTCTGTGCAAAGCCTCATCGCGGCGGATCGGATGTTACTTTCCGAATACCCTTTGTGTCTATACGCAAGTGGTTCCTCTTTTACATGGTGCAACTAGGCCGCTTTTACCTTATACATTTATCTCGCGAGTGAGAGTGTCTTTTGAACCTCACTTTCTTCCGCTTTTTCTCCTGCTCAAATTCAGGCTCCTTTTCTAATTCATCAACGACTGTTTAGTGGTAAAAATTATGACAACCCCTGGTACATCATTTTTGTTTCAAGAGATGCGTAATTTCTTTTAACATTAACATCGGTAAGTTCACTTATAGGCTGCACGTTTTTAATTTCACCCCTCTCTAAATACTGTTCCCTCACAAGATCATTTTCAGCGTCTCTTATTTTTTCCTCCATATTGGTGTTACACATTACATCAGACCAACCCTGAAACTAATTATCAATTCATAGATTCTCCTGAGCTACCTCCATCTCACCTGTAGGATTTAAATCAGCCTCAAAATCGGTCATTTCATCATCCGATTAGGCATCAAATGTACTGTTCGCTTTCTCCGAAGTGAATATATCAGTGGATGCAACATTCTCCCAACTAAGCACACAACTGAAAACTTCCTCTCTAGTAAACAAATGCATATTTCCAACGAATTGCTACAAACTTTATCAGAATCATCTCCATTAACATCCGCCGATGACTCATAAGATTCATTACTTAAAACAGCTGTTAAATTTGTCGATACATTGTAGAATTAACTACCAATAACTGCGTCAACCTCAGCCGATACACCAAATAAACTGTTGGTATTGCATCGCTGCATAGTAGAACTCACTGTACACCTGAATTCCGCCAACCCCGGAATAAACCCTTTCTCCTTCACACTTTCTCCCATATCAGACGCCTCCACTACCTTATGCTTTAACATACCGTGTAACCCATTTCCACATTAATCCTTCAACATCAACTAAAAATTCAGGTTTTCGTTAAGAGCCATCGGTTCACTTGCATGAACAGAAATAAGTGCACAGACTCCTTCCTCCGAGGTATCTAAATCAATAGCTTCTATCTTCGCAACATCAGCACCTAAAATATCATACTTATCTGCCTTTAACATTAAATCAACAACATTCGCCGATACATAATAAAATGCATTACTAGCTGACGAGACTATTGCTACGCCGCCTTCACAAATGCCTTCACACACTTCCGTCGATAACCCACAAACTTCGTCTCCAGATGATGAGACTGCAGCTTCACCGCCTTCAAAGATAGTTTCATTTACTTCCTCCAATACAAAATCATCTACTTTACTTTCACGTACATTGCTGTAGTTGTTGCTACTGCCTAGTGCCTCATTAACGTTTCGTCATATATTCCATCCATACCCGACACATATCCATCTCTCTTCCGATCAGAGAATCTTCCACCAAAGAAACATTCATTCCATCATTAAATTCCCTCTCATAAAATAAGTTTTTCAGCCTCATATCTTCATTATCGAATCTCTCAACATATTTTGCTACATTTCTTGCGCCCTATTTATGGTTACGCTGCTTAAAAATGTCCCCCATTTCATTCTTAGTTCTTATAACCTTTTTCGACAACGACAAAATTTTTAATATAATGTGTCCTTTTCAACGCCGGTTTATTTCTCCACCACCGGCCCTGAGAGACGGCGGTATCTAATGTCCCAGCATCGTGTTCTGGCGTCGCAATTTATGAGACTCCTGCCCCTCAAATATGCGACCCCGGTTTCGACTTCCGTGGTGAGAATTCTCATTTCCATTTCCCCATTGGAAATTAAGCATTTTGATGATTATTAAAATTCCCACTCTGGTTCCCATTTCCCTATCTACTGTTCCATTTATGTGGCTTGAATTTCAGTAGCAGTTTCTTAATAAACTCTAAAAACCCGTCAAGGGCATTTGTTACTTTGGGCAAGATCCCGTCGAAAAAATTCCGGTAGTCGTCTCTTGAGAGTCTTCGTCTACTCTCCCAGCGGACAATTTGCATGCGTTAATTGACGCAGTTCACGCACGCCATAGTCCCTCGTCGACCCAGTTCAGTGTCTAAAATTTGACGCATTTAGGAACTCATTCTGAAGTTGTGTTTGGTTCACTTCACTCCAAAGTTTGTTCTGGAAACAACTCCCAAACATTTCACAGGTAGTAACTGAAACACACATTACATTTGTCCATGAATATGCATTACCATCAAGATGTCTCTTCGCAAATTTAATTTTTGTCTCTTCTGACATTCCTCTCACAAAAATATCTGTGCTTGCAGCAAGAAAATCAGCTGGATGGTAATTTCCATCATTTCCAGAACACTTCGTCGTTCTTGAATTAACCCATGGACCACATAGTACAGTAATAGCCTGACTTGCTGCTAAAGAAGTTAATTCTGCCCTCAAGTTTTTAAACTTCTGTTCATGCTGTATAGCTTCTTTAATTAGTACACATTCAAAATGTCCTCTATTCTTAAGCACCTTTTTCTCACACTCTACCACTCTATCCGACAAAATGTTAACATATCTTGTGGTCACTTCCTCAAGCGAGTTCAGATACGTTAACGCTGTTGGCGCAAATACTTAACTTTCTGTCTACTTCTGTTGTATGGCTGCTGCCGAAAGCTCAAAAATTTAATGGTCTACGTACAATGCAATGCCTTTCAATCAAAAATAAATCAAAAACTTACAAGACAGTGGTTCAGCCACAGGTGCCAAAAGGAAGTGAATCCCTATGCAGAGTCACCCACAATAACAGCACTGACAAAATGCTAACAATAGAGAGAGAAATAGCTGGAACATGCATAAATAAGAAATATCAAAACATGGGCAGTAGTGAATACTGCCAAATGAAGTGATGTACAGTGGACTGGAGCCCGTTACAGAAACTATACGGAAAAAGGACCTCATTATTTTGGTCACATAATGAAGACTCCAAAAATCAGATTGCCGAGACAAACTGTAGAGAAATTTTGGAACATGGAGTAAAAATTGGTATGGATAAAGCAAAACGGGGAGGATCTGAAAGAGCTAGACTTAACTCAAGGCGATTTGCAAAACAAAACAGAGAGCTTTTTTTTAAAAAAACTGAAAAACTTAAAAGTAAGATTTAAAAAAAATAGACAAACGATAAAAATTGTATTTACGGATGAGGAACGACAAAAAAGATCAGAACGAATGAAAAGATACTGCCAAATCCGGAAACAAATGCTACTGAAAAAAATGACCAGCAAATGATTGACTGAAGTGGTCCAGTGGGGCCATAAAAACATAAGAAGGAGAATTTAATAGTAAATCCTCTATTCTAACGCCTGTGATTGATGTAGATATCAGAGAATTATGCTGAAGTATGTTTATTCGCGAAAGGACGTCTCAAATAATCGGGTAGCGATCCTAAAATATTCAGCAGACAGAAAATACCCTTATCAAATGCACAGAAGTTACGAGAATGGTAGCAAAATTCCCAAATTAATAGTAGTCAAAGTTATGTGAAAGCTAAGTCCATTTTATAATCACAATGCACAGCTCAAAAAAGTTCAGAGTTCAACATGATGAGTCACTAATTGACACATTGATGCAAAGCATAGTAACTCATACGTTCCACAATATAAGAGGCGAAAGCTAGAGTCGTAATCTGGAGCACATTCAGATCTCTCATGAGTTAGCTCCTTCAAAACTTGGAGTATTGTGGTGGCCTTTCACCATCAAGAATCAATCACGTATACGACTGCACGTTACTATAAGCAGCTCTGCTTTCTTCCAGCACTCAGCGCCAAGTGTCCAGAATCACTACCTCAAGCTCTTCACTTGAAAAGACCCAGTCTCCTATTGATTCCCGTAGTATTCCACTACTGTCTGCTGTTTAATTGGCTGAAGGCTGTTGCCACTTAAAATGCATCGTTCTTAAGTTTTACGGAGATGATTTGCATCAACATGACCACTTTCCGGACAAAACTAATATATTACAACTACATTGAAACAAAACAAAAATGTCATAGACATTTGGTTACATTCTGATCAATTACATTAAATACACTCCTGGAAATAGAAAAAAGAACAAATTGACACCGGTGTGTCAGACCCACCATACTTGCTCCGGACACTGCGAGAGGGCTGTACAAGCAATGATCACACGCACGGCACAGCGGACACACCAGGAAGCGCGGTGTTGGTCGTCGAATGGCGCTAGCTGCGCAGCATTTGTGCACCGCCGCCGTCAGTGTCAGCCAGTTTGCCGTGGCATACGGAGCTCCATCGCAGTCTTTAACACTGGTAGCATGCCGCGACAGCGTGGACGTGAACCGTATGTGCAGTTGACGGACTTGGAGCGAGGGCGTATAGTGGGCATGCGGGAGGCCGGGTGGACGTACCGCCGAATTGCTCAACACGTGGGGCGTGAGGTCTCCACAATACATCGATGTTGTCGCCAGTGGTCGTCGGAAGGTGCACGTGCCCGTCGACCTGGGACCGGACCGCAGCGACGCACGGATGCACGCCAAGACCGTAGGATCCTACGCAGTGCCGTAGGGGACCGCACCGCCACTTCCCAGCAAATTAGGGACACTGTTGCTCCTGGGGTATCGGCGAGGACCATTCGCAACCGTCTCCATGAAGCTGGGCTACGGTCCCGCACACCGTTACGCCGTCTTCCGCTCACGCCCCAACATCGTGCAGCCCGCCTCCAGTGGTGTCGCGACAGGCGTGAATGGAGGGACGAATGGAGACGTGTCGTCTTCAGCGATGAGAGTCGCTTCTGCCTTGGTGCCAATGATGGTCGTATGCGTGTTTGGCGCCGTGCAGGTGAGCGCCACAATCAGGACTGCATACGACCGAGGCACACAGGGCCAACACCCGGCATCATGGTGTGGGGAGCGATCTCCTACACTGGCCGTACACCACTGGTGATCGTCGAGGGGACACTGAATAGTGCGCGGTACATCCAAACCGTCATCGAACCCATCGTTCTACCATTCCTAGACCGGCAAGGGAACTTGCTGTTCCAACAGGACAATGCACGTCCGCATGTATCCCGTGCCACCCAACGTGCTCTAGAAGGTGTAAGTCAACTACCCTGGCCAGCAAGATCTCCGGATCTGTCCCCCATTGAGCATGTTTGGGACTGGATGAAGCGTCGTCTCACGCGGTCTGCACGTCCAGCACGAACGCTGGTCCAACTGAGGCGCCAGGTGGAAATGGCATGGCAAGCCGTTCCACAGGACTACATCCAGCATCTCTACGATCGTCTCCATGGGAGAATAGCAGCCTGCATTGCTGCGAAAGGTGGATATACACTGTACTAGTGCCGACATTGTGCATGCTCTGTTGCCTGTGTCTATGTGCCTGTGGTTCTGTCAGTGTGATCATGTGATGTATCTGACCCCAGGAATGTATCAATAAAGTTTCCCCTTCCTGGGACAATGAATTCACGGTGTTCTTATTTCAATTTCCAGGAGTGTATAAGTAATAGCTGGTTCATAAATAAATAAGCCAGCATACTTGTACAAGTGTGCTCATGATAAATGACAACAGAATGGCGTTAGATGTTGTTTAAACAATTATTTACGCCTTCTTGACAGAAGCGTCATTTGGTTCTCTTTTTCATTATGGTATGCGCGAACACAAATGACCACTTTTAAAGTAGCAGAGTTTTTTAATCGCACTTGCGCACGACATTGAAATAAGGTAATAAGTATGCCAAAATGTATTTGTGCATTGAGCCGGCCGCGGTTGCCGGAACCCCGCGACTGCTACGGTTGCAGGTTCGAATCCTGCCTCGGGCATGGATGTGTGTGATGTCCTTAGGTTAGTTAGGCTAAGTAGTTCTAAGTTCTAGGGAACTGATGACCTCCGATGTTACGTCCCATAGTACTCAGAGCCACTTGAACCATTTTTGTGCATTGATTATTTGCTGTATAATTCTGGAGGATACGCATTTCTGAGAAACATTTCCATAACGAAAAGATAAAAATCCTTGAAAAATCAAGAAATGAAATAGATACTGATAGATAACTTTCAATGATGATAGCTATAGATGACAACTATAGTGCTACATGTCATCTGAGATATCGTATGTTGAAAAGATAGGGAGTGTTTAAATGTTGTTAATTCAGAGGCCTATCGTGAAAATATTTTCAATTTAAGCTATTAACTTCCGTTGTCTTAAGGATATTCAAGTTATTGTCTTCTTATTGGATCACTTCATTTTTTCTGGAATCGCTGCTGCATTCATATTTGCATTAATGTCAGATTGTAAATTATTATAGACTCTTAAAGAGTCGTAAGAAGCAATTTCTGTGCTTTTCTGACACGCCACGCTTTCTTGGGGCATTGTCTCCTGCAGGAAGGTCATGGGAATAATCGCCATCCTAATTCCCAGATTTGGGATTTATCCATTTCTTGTAACAAACCCGTAATTCACTTCGCATTTTCCAAACCTTTCAACAATACACAATGCTCAAGTGGAGTAAATGGGTATAAACCAGTCTGCTCTGTCTCCAGTAACACACCTTAGACCCCCCCCCCCTCCGTTATACAGTGATTGAATATTGTAGTATAATTCAAACTTTTACATAGTATTCTTTATGATGATACCAACTAAATAGTTGTCTTCAGGATGGGTGGATGAACAAATATATATTTTCTATTGCGTCCAAATTGCTTTTTCATTCACAGCTCCTTCAAAACCAAAAAGTGAGCCTCTGTTATCATCTATTTTAAAAGCGTCGTGTAATTACCGTACATCTCGCGTCGTTCGAGAGTTTTATTATAACTGATGTTAACTCTGACATTGAGATTTTCTTTTTCTCCATTTCATCCTTTGGTCATCCTTGATACAGTGGAAAAATGCTCTCATCACAGAACAAAAAGAAAAAAAAGAGGATGTGCTCCAGTTTAAATGACTGATTTAAAAGTGAGGTACCAGCTGCCGCGTTCTATCTTCCTCAGCACCGTTAAAAAATTTCCCAAAACTTTAGGTACGCGAACATGCCCGCGATCTTTTTCACATGCAACTCATCTCTCACTCCACAAACCCCATTAAGTGCAACTCACTAACATCCACTAATCTATCATTGTAAGTCTCTCATCCCCATCCACTACCACTTGTACATTTTCACTCACTCATTCAACCCAACTCACCTTATCCCTAACAGTCAGTGTCTCCTATCTTGCAACCCGAGTTTCCTTCATTCTTAATTCGCATCCATTTCCACTTTCTCCTTTTCTTTATTCCTCTCCCACTGGCACTGCCTCATTCACTCCTTCCCTGGATCTGTTCTGTCACTGTGCGCTATGTTCCACAGCTACTGTGTCCCTCTCTTTCTCTCACGCTGTCATTGCCACCTTGCTGTTTCTGTACCTCAACTACTGCCTGCTATCTTCCAGTATTTATTACTTTTCCCTGTCTTCAACGCTGTCAATCTTTCCTTCTCTCTCAGCATAAAAAAGGTGAATACGTTCGGATGCCGAAATTGCTGGGGAAGCTTTAAAGGTGCTGAGGAAGGTAGTTAGTACCCCATTTTTCAGGTAAAATACTAGGCTCTATTTGGTGGAGATGGGATGGACGAAGAGGGGTTGTAGAGGGGAGAGGAGGGGCACGACGATGTCAAACAAAGGAGGGAAAGCTTGTCACATCATGATGGTGATATCATTTGGGGTGTGGATTGTGACGTCACTGACCCTAAGTATAGACAAACATTTTGGCTACTCTAGGTGAAACGTCTTAGTAAAATTTTTGCTTACATACTTAGACTGAAATAACTGGGAAGGTGAAACTTCTTTATTTAACTTTTCTGCTAATATTTCTGAGTGAAATTGAACCTAACTAAGCCTACTTTCTCTTTACTTATTCTTTATCGTTTCAACACTACCCACAATATCCTAGCGCAACTCAGTATGACTGCCTTAAAATTGATAACCTGTCTTCAGATAATTAGTACAAAAGAATGGCTCTGAATTAGTAGAGATCCTAACAATAACCTATACATTTCATACGGCACTTATCACACAAAATCTTCATTACACGAACTACAGCAATGCCGCAAGCACCAATACTGGCAGCAAAATAAAAGAATCAAACTACTGAAGGCTCTAACTACTGATAGGCATATGGTTAGCCAAGGAAAGATTTTGTTGCAAAGGAAGCAATGTATTTTTACCTTAATAATGTGACACCCAGTTCAAAAAATATATAATTGTCCGTGACATCCAGTTCCAAAAATTATATAATAATAAATAATATTCAAAGTCCGAGACGTCCAGATGGTCCGCTCGGGCTAATACTGCAAACATCCAACACTGCTAATTATTAACCTCTAACCTCCATCACTGCTGACTACTCACTCCCAACTTCCATCACTGCTGGCTGTTCACCTCCAAAATCCATCAGCGCTGACTGTTAACTCTAACTGCTAGTCCGACCAGCCACAGAGTCTCTCACAGAGGGCGCATAGCGCTGTCAGAGTTATTAATGCAGAGCGCTATATAGCGTTGCCAACATACAAGCACATCGGGCATTGCTTCCCATGACTGTTGTAATCAGTCCAACTTTGTCTTCACAGTTCCTTCAAGAGTGATATGTGCGGAGAACTCTGATGCTTTCCTGCTTTTAAGCAGATTTTCACTGAAAAGCTGAAATCTATCGTTAAGCATCTGCCATTCCGTTTTTTAGCATCTCATTGACACTTACCTATGAGTCTATCAAATCTGAGACAACTCGTGTGGGCCTTCAATTCATACATTCAGTATCAAATGTTGATTCTCTCTGATGTGGTTCCCCACATTTGAGCAATTTACTAGGATACTTCACACGAACTTTTTACCGAGCACTGTCTTTTGCAGACATTACTTTTTTCCCATTACAATGACAATGAATGTCCGTCAGCTACCTTCATTACCTATTATTAAGCCTACCTCATCATTACAATTCTTATCTTTACAAACTGTTACAGCTAGGTATCTGAAAGATTTGACTAATTAAAACTTCGACCCAGTGATAATGTAGTCATAAGGTATGTCGTTTCTGCTTTCCATGAAGGACGAAGTCTACGTCCCAAAACATTTTAAGTAGATTTCCAGTCATTGCGTCATTTTGATATCTTATCAGTACATGACTGAATAAATGTCCAACGTTAATTAAGAAAAGTCTTCGCCTACACTACTTCGTCAAGATGAAATTTTATCCCCCTGGATCAGAGAAAGACGCCTAAAAAAGAAAAATCGATTATGTGATGGCAGCTTTCCTATCCGGCGTACCTACTCTCTATCTCTACCTCTCTTTTAATGTAGTACAAATAATGGAATTGTGACTACCATCTCATACTGGCCATCGAGGGATGGAAGAATCATACTTTTATCCATCGGAATCTGTTTACTCATACCTATTACTAGTAGCATTCAAATGAAATTCATCGACGAACGTTCCATTTGTGAGAGTCCTCTGCGCGATTGAGAGCTACGCTCGGCGTCAACAAGACAGAAAGAAGTACAGTC